>NC_091432.1:41964181-42660470 GCF_964237555.1 Oryctolagus cuniculus
GAGCCAGGAGCTTCCAAGTCTCCCACACGGATGCAAGGGCCCAAGGATTTGGGCCATTTTTTACTGCTACCCCAGGCGATAGCAGAGAGCTGGATTGGAAGAGGAGCAGCCAGGACTAGAACTGGCACTTATATGGGATGCCGGCACTTCAGGCCAAGGTTTTAACCCACTGGGCCACAGCGGCAGCCATGAATTTGTTTTCCAAAAGGAAACCCATTCTTTTCTTTCTGAGCACAACTGTATTCTCTGTTCCATTATTTTGAAATTATTTTCTGCCTATGGCAATTTCGCAATTCCTCCTTCATTCGAGAGGGGATAAACTATATGTCTTAGTTGCAATGGAAGACTATTCTTCATCAATTCACAGAATGATAGGTCTCTGATAGGTTCCTGAACAACTCTTCATAAGTCATAATCGTGAGGAATTGTCTTCAACTTTATGAAACTCCTCTCGGATTTGTATTTCATGCCTATTTGTTTTGTATGTGTTATGGGTTTTGAAAGTTATGTCAGTTTAAAATGTGCTTCTCAAAACGTGGTTCTGGCCTGCGCCGTGGCTCAATAGGCTAATCCTCTGCCTGCGGCGCCGGCACACTGGGTTCTAGTCCCAGTTGGGGCGCCGGATTCTGTCCTGGTTGCTCCTCTTCCAGTCCAGCTCTCTGCTGTGGCCTGGGAGTACAGTGGAGGATGGCCCAGGTGCTTGGGCCCTGCACCCGCATGGGAGACCAGGAGAAGCACCTGGCTCCTGGCTTCAGATCAGCGCAGTGTGCAGGCCATAGCGGCCACTCGGGAGGTGAAACAAAGGAAAAGGAAGACCTCTCTCTCTCTCTCTCTCTCACTGTCCACTCTGCCTGTCAAAAAAAAAAAAATGTGGTTCTTAAAATGTGGTTCTCAAAATAGCACAGTATTTTAAACATAAAAATAAAAAATCAATTACTTAAACATAAAAACAAAACATATATTTACCATAAGACTTCAGGAATATTTTTGACTAAAATTTAGTCATGATCTAAAAGCATTCTATATTAAAGTTGATAGTTCTAAAATAATTGCTACTACAATTAAAACCAGAATTATCATTTTATTATTCCTTTGACCTTATCAATACCTATATTATTCATATCTCTGTTTCTTTTTGTTTGGCTTTTTTATTGCCCTGCTTCCCTGTAACCATAATTTGAATACTTGCCTCCAGGAGCAAAATCAAAGAAATCAGTAGCTGCAAAATCATAATGTGCATGTTTTCTAAAAAGGACTTACACTGGTCATAAAGCTCTTTATGAGTTGAGCTGAAATGTTATGTAATGCTAATTTTTAACTAGTGAAAGTAATTTGAAGGAACACATAACCATAATGTAGAAATAGAAAGCAAAATTAAACAGGAAGATAGTCCATATTGAGGATGAGAACTTGATACTTCTTATCCTTAGATTTCTAATTTTATTCTATCCAGAACATAGAATTTCAGTAAAATCTTCCTACAATTTTGATTTGAAAATGGAATAATGAGTATAGCAAGCCCACATGGGAGGTGACCTGGCTTAAACAGTAAATGCATCTTAAGGAAAGAAAGAAGAGGGAGATGAGGACGTTTACAGGAGAATTGTAAATTAAAAGACTTAAGATCCCTATATACACACACACACACACACACACGCACACACATACACATATGACATGACTGGAGATGTTAACATTGACTAATATTGGATTATTTTGATGTGATTACAGATACATTTTAAAAAGGGAACTTTTAATGATTTACATATGTAAGTGTCCACAGAAAGAACCATAAAATATCTCAGTTTGCTTCAGAATAACCCAGACTAAGGAGGAAGCTGGCGGAGATGGGAGGAGTATCAGCGAAACTAGAAGGGCCTTGACTTGAAGGCTGTGGGGCTGGGGTTACACGGGCGCTCAGTTCACCATTCTCTGCTAACTTTATCTTTGTCTGAACTCATCCTCAATAAAATTAATTTTTTAAAGATTCATTTATTTATTTGAAAGGCAGAGTTACAGAGAGGAAAAGGCAGAGAGAAAGAAGACTTCCATCCACTGGTTCACTCCCCAAGTGGCCACAATGGCCAGAGCTCCACCTATTGGAAGTCAGGAGCCAAAGGAGTTTCTTCCAGGTCTCTCATGCTGGTGCAGGTGCCCAAGGAATTGGGCCATCTTCTACTACTTTCCCAGGCCGTAGAAGAGAGCTGGATCAGAAGTGAACTTGTGCCCATATAGGATGCCGGCATTGAGGCAGAAGATTTACCCACTACGTTCAGGGCTCTCCCCTAAAAATAAAATTTTAAAAACGTTTTGGAGTCCAAGTGAGATGTTGAATTTTACAGAGAGAAAAATTCACTAAAATTGACTGTAGAAGATAATGGAAATCAGATTTTACCACCATCAAAAAATAAATGCAGTTGCTAAAATGTTTCTCTCTCTACTTTCACCAAAAACAAACAAACAAAAACAGATCAGATGAAGACATTGTGTCACAGGGAGGGGAGGGAAGTGGCTCTGTGAGGGACAAGGAGCAGGAAGGTGAGCCCTGGACCTAAGAGACCCATGCTGGCTCTTGTTATTCACCAAAGTGGCAACAACCCAAAAACCCCTTCCTAGGCGATAGAAGCTGCCAAGAACTCCACTGAGGACCACACGCTTAGATGAGGTCTGGGTGCCTTGCCAGTTCCTCACGCAGGTTTGGGGTTTGCAGATGCGGGGAGAATTAACACTGCACCTTATTTTGAATACCTGGGAAGGAACTGGACGGCCCAGCCTGATTTGTGCAGTGGATTTGAGATTCTGGCTCCTACAGAGTGAAAACTAAACAGAATGTGCAGTTGATAAGTGCCCCCGGAGCTGGAGAGAGCACAGCAGATCAGGGTAGCACGAAGATCACAGGGGAGGGTTAAATGGGGTCTCATTGTCAGAAAAGGATCCTTGTGGACTGCCTCGTTCACATGCCATTAACTTACACTTAAGAAGCAGAAGTGACAGTCAAATCAACCCCTTACAGCCCACATCCTCCCTTGACTGTGGCTCACAGCCCTGGAGGGGTAGAGCCAGGTCTGCATGAGCCTCTGCCCTAAGGCCAACAGCAACAAGAATTGATGCTCTCAAAAGTACTGTGCTGAGCATGCTTGCTGTCTGGGGGATGGAAGAGTCAGTGCGGCCCATGACCTTGAGTTTACCATCCAGTGATGGAGGTTCAGGCATGGGACAGCCTCCACCGTCCTGGTGGAGGCAAAGGTGTGGGCATAGCCTTGGTCCTGATGGAGGCACAGGTGGGTACAACCTCCGTCCTGGTGGAGCTACAGGTGGGTACACCCTCCGTCCTGGTGGAGGCCCAAGGGCAGGCACAGCCTGCATCCTGATGGTGAACAGGTTAAAAGACTTGGAGAGGAATTCTCACAGCCACAGAAATCTTCACAGAGTATGAGAGAAGCTAGGCAATTGCTCTAGAGGAGCTTGTCTGAAAGGCTCCAGTCACTAAGAGAGAGCTGGGAACGTAAATGGCGGCCTCTACAGAGCGACCAGAGCTCTGGTCAATCCTCACACATCTCCGCTTCTCCTCCCAAGCCCAAAGGGGAGCAGGCCTCCCCACAGGCCTTGAAGCCATGGGGCCACCAATGAGATGTGAGTGGCATGAGAGTGACACTTTGAGCACAAGCCCCACCAAGCTCCCTCTCACCCTGCTACTACTATGATTGATGACACTCCTGATGGTGGTGGTGCCATCAGCTTGAGCCTCAAGGCAGGAAGACACGATGTATGAGCCTTGCTCACCCTGTCACAGTTACGTCGGGTTAGAAGTAGACCTTTAGTGTTTAAAGCCACTGTAATTTGGGTGTTCTCTGCAGCATGATTTCACCTATCCCCAAACATTCTCACTCACACAGTCTGCAATTAACCACTGAAAAATTTTAGATACTGTTGTAGGAGACTGGGGTTATTATAGTTCTTTTCCTCTTCAGGGTTTGTGTCTCCTATCCATAAAGAGTGAGGAGCATAGACAAAGAAGAGTATGAGAAGTAGAAACGGTTTATTGAAGGAAAGTAGAGGACTTAAAGCAAAAAATGAAGAAGAAAACTTTTGGCTGGGACCAGCGCTGTGGCATAGTGAGTTGAGCCTCCTTCTGAGGCACCAGCATCAATATGGGCACCAGTTCCTGTCCTGGCTGCTCCGCTTCCAATCCTGCTCTCTGCTAGTGGCCTGGAAGAGCAGCAGAAGATGGTGCAAATGCTTGGGCCCCTGCGCCTGCAAGGGAGACCCAGAAGAAGTTCCTGGCTTTTGATTGGCCCAGCTCCGGGCAATGCTGCCGTTTGGGGAATGAACCAGTGAATGGAGGACCTTTCTCTCTGTTTCTCTCTGTCTCTGCTGTGACTGATTCTCAAACAAATAAATAAATCTTTAAAAGAAAAAAAAGAAAATTCATACACAAGGTTTTGGCTTTGATGACAGTGTATTTTTCCAAACTATTTCATCAATTATATTGTGGTAAAAACATGTGGCTAATCATTCAGAGGAACTGATAAAACAATAGATTGCATGGTGTGAAAATTGGGGCCTGCATGGTGGTGCAATGAGTTAAGGCATTGCTTTAGATGTCTACATCCCATATCAGAATGCTGGTTCAGTTTCTGGCTACTCTAATTCCAATGCAGTTCCCTGCTAACAAGCCTGGGACCTGGATGCAGTTCCTGGCTCCTGGCTTCAGTCTGGTCCAGTTGCAGCTGCTACAGCCATTTGGGGAGTGAAACTCTCTGCCTCTCTTTCTATCTCTGACACTCCACCTTTTAAATAAATAATTTTTTTAAAAAAATATATATAAACAAATGGGGCCAGTGTTGTGGCATAGTGGGTTAAGCCACCACCTGTGGTGCCAGCATCCCATCCGTTCTGTCATAGTTCTGTCATAGTTACAGAGAGAGCAGGAGAGACAGAGAGAGAGAGAGAGAGAGAGAGAGAGAGAGATAGAAAGAGAGAGAGAGAGAGATCTCCCATCAGCTGGTTCACTCCCTAAATGGCCACGATAGCTAAAGCTGGACTATACTGAAACCAGGAGCCAGGAGCTTCGTCTGGGTCTTTCCTGTGGCAGGGATATAAACACTTGAGCCATCTTCCAATGCTTTCCTCAGGTCATTGGAAGGGAGTTGGATTGAAGGTTGAGATCCTAGGACACAAACTGACGTCTATATGGGATGCTGGTGCCCCAGATAGCTGCTTTAACCTTGACACTACAAGGCTGGACCCTAAACTTTTAAATTAATTTAATTTATTTGTTTTTAATATAAAAATTTTATTTAATAAATATAAATTTCAAAAGTACAACTTTTGGATTATAGCAGTTCTTCCCCCCATAACCACCCTCCCACCCACAAACCATCCCATCTCTTACTCCCTCTCCCATCCCAGTCTTCATTAAGATTCATTTTAATTAGCTTTATATACATAAGATCAACTCTATACTGAGTAAAGATTTCAACAGTTTGTACCCACACAGACACACAAAATATGACGTACTGTTTGAAGATTAGTTTTACCGTTAATTCTCATAGTATATGGCTGGCGCCGCGGCTCACTAGGCTAATCCTCCACCTTGCGGCGCCGGCACACCAGGTTCTAGTCCCGGTCAGGGGGCCGGGTTCTGTCCAGGTTGCCCCTCTTCCAGGCCAGCTCTCTGCTGTGGCCAGGGAGTGCAGTGGAGCATGGCCCAAGTGCTTGGGCCCTGCACCCCATGTTGCACCTGCACCCCATGGGAGACCAGGAGAAGTACCTGGCTCCTGCCATCGGATCAGCATGGTGCGCCGGTCACAGTGCGCCGGCTGCGGTGGCCATTGGAGGGTGAATCAATGGCAAAGGAAGACCTTTCTCTCTGTCTCTCTCTCTCTCTCACTGTCCACTCTGCCTGTCAAAAAAAAATCCTCATAGTATAACACATTAAGGGCAGAGGTCCTACATGGGGAGCAGGTGCACAGTGACTCCCATTGTTGATTTAACAATTGACATTCTTATTTATGATGTCAGTAATCACCTGAGGCTCTTGTCATGAGCTGCCAAGGCTATGGAAGACTTTTGAGTTCACACAAGATAAGGCCATAATCAAATTGGAATTTTCTCCTCCCTTCAGAGAAAGAGACCTCCTTTATGATGACCCTTTCTTTCCACCAAAATCTCACTCACAGAGACCTTTCATTGAGATCATTTTTTGCCAAGTGTCTTGGCGTTCCATGCCTGAGATACTCTCATGGGCAGATCCGAATGCTGTAAGGGCTGATTCTGAGGCCAGAGTATTTTTATTTATTTGAAAGAGAGAGAGAGATCTTTCTCTTTTTTTTTAAGATTTATTTATTTATTTGAAAGTCAGAGTTACACAGAGAGAGGAGAGGCAGAGAGAGATAGAGAGAGGTCCTCCATCCGATGATTCACTCCCTAATTGGCCGCAACATTTGGAGCTGAGCTGATCTGAAGCCAGGAGCTGGGAGCCTCTTCCTGGTCTCCCACGTGGGTGCAGGGGCCCTAGGACTTGGGACATCTTCTACTGCTTTCCCAGGCCATAGCAGAGAGCTGGATTGGGAGTGGAGCAGCCGAGACTAGAACCCGTGCCCATATGGGATGCTGGCGATTCAGACCAGGGCATTATCCCACTGCGCCACAGCGCAATTGAGGGAAATCTTTCATTCCTTGGTTTACTCTCAAATGTTCGCAATAGCTAGAGCTGGGACAGGCCAAACTAGGAGACAGGAATTCAGTTCAGGGCTCCTTTATAGTGGTAAGGACCGAACTACCTCAACCATCATCTTCTGCCTCCCAAAGTGTGCAGGAGCAGGAAGCTGGAATCAAAAGCAGACCTGGGACTTGAACCTGGGCACTCTGATGGGGGTTTCAGGCCTCCCTTAAACAACATTTAGTCACTGTACCAAATGCCTGCACCCTCTTTGTGCCTTCAGCAAGACCAGTTTCAGTTGATCCGTCACTCCTAAAATGGTTTTGAGGACATGTACACATAAAGGGAAATGTAGAAATATCAAGGAAATATTTGCTTTCAGAGACTAACTTGATTGTTTCTACCTATGGTCCCAGGGAAATCAAAGCCATTCACTGTTTTTACCTAAAGAAATGTTAGGTCCAGGGCATCCCCAGGCAGGAAGAAAATGCGGGACTTGAGTACTTAATTTTCTGGAGGTGAATAGGTTAAGCAAACACAGGACTAACAACTTGCCACCTTAACTTTTCTGAGATAAAATTGTTTTCCTGTTATAGGTAGATTTAAAAAGTCTGCCAGTTGTAGTCCTAAGGCGCAGAAGAATTGTTCTCCAGAAACACAGAAATGTTTTTCCTCCTAAGTCACACAAATAGTGTTTCTTGGCAGGCTTGAAGACTGTCAGGGACTACCACATGGCCTGAATTCTGCTAAAAGCATGCTTGGGCAGATTGCAAAGGTGACCAGTCATGCTATCTTAACAATGACAAAGGTCACTTAACAGGTGTGCTGAAGCAGCTAAGGAAATACTGTGGGCCCCAGTAAACAGCAAGTGGGATGTGCTCCCCATTTCATAATCCGTCCCCTTCAAGGTTCCTCTAAATTGGGATTGATCATCCTAGCTTCTAAGCAAACACGTCTTTCTTTCCTGTTTCACTATGTTTAAGCTCCCTCTTCATAAAATCCTGTTTTCATGAAACTGCGCATTTTTTGTGATTCATCACTCATGTCACCATTGATCATAAATGCTTGGAGTAATCAGACATCTGGGACTCTGCTTCTGCCTCCGCCTTTGGCAGTAGGCACAGTGACCCTGGTTTCCTCACAATAAAATCTCTGAGTCTGCCTCCTTAATCTATGAGACGCCATCCTGCTTTGGGGTTAACCTGACATCCTGCCACGCTGGACACAGAAGGCCACGCTCCAGCCACTGTGACAACTGGGGACAGCACTTGATAACTTTCACTAAAGAGAAAACCACTCAGTGGTCTCTTCTTTCTTCCTTTTTGCACTCTGCTTTCTTGTATATCTGTTTTTTAGTATCTCAGCAGTTGGGGAGGAAATAGTGCAATTAGTTACGCTATTTTGACACCTTTAGGATCAGTAGTCCATTCTTAGGATGTATTCTTTGGCCTCTGTAATAAGTGTTGGTTGGACCCAGTACAGGTTGAATGACACAGAAAGAAACAGAACATGAGTGCTTATGACTCTGACACAGCTGGGACTATACTCAACTATGATCTAAGCTCTCCATGAATGGCACTTGTCTTGGGCATTCCTGGTGCATCCTTTTTCCTAAACCAATGGGCACATATATGCACCGAGTATTGGTTCAAACAAGGATAGTTAGAGCTTTGTGTATTAACATGGACTTCACTCCCAGTGGTAAGGCAGTAGACTTGCTTTACTTCACTATTCTTATCTTTCAGTTCCCTGCCCAGTGTCATTACTCTTCTTTCTATTTTCCTGTTCTTATGTAAGCAAACATTTTTTCAGCTCCTTGTAATTGTTATACTGAACATTCACTTACTGAGAACAAAAATTACCATTATATAACAATGCTTACTATGGTGTATAATGAAAATAAGTCACATGCAGGCATGTGTTGGGAGAACAATCAAATGTATGTGGTGTACACATGACAACGCACAAATTTGTAGATATGCTACACATGATAATGCACAAATTTGGCGAGTAAAATTGAAAACCTAGCGTTTGCAAAGAACTGTGCACTGGATACCAAAGACGATATGTGAAAATGTGAGAAATAATCAGAGCCCTCTGGGGACAGTGTAAGTTGGAAATTGGATATAATTAAGACAATCAGGTAAGTGGAAATGGGAAACTGTTTATGGGAACCCTACAGAATGAGGGGCATAGAGAAAAGTAGCCTTTGAAATTCTAAAAGAGGGTTGAAAATATTGGGCCTGATTGAAAAGCAGATAATTTGAGCTCAGTCTCACAAAGTGTGTGGATTTCCATACTAGGAAGAGCATAACTGTACTAGGAACTGGGATTGTATTAAAAACATTAATGTCACACTTTCTCTAGTTCACTGCGCCTCAAGCACACTTTTTCTTTTTCTCAGTTACTCAATTGGGATACATTTTTTTTTTCTAACCTGAAAGGCTTTAGAATAAAATTCTCATGGCCTGAAATACACTTTTTTATTCACATTCTCCTCCTTGATTCACACCAGTTTCTTTTCAATTCTCAGATGAAATTTTGTTACTTTATAAAAAACTTTCAATGTTTCCACTCCTCCCTGATCTCAGATCACTGCCTTCACCCTAGTCAAGTCAGTTTCTCCTATAATACATTTTCAAAGGATTTCAGATGTCTCTGTAGGACATCCACTATGACTATACTATAATGAAACAATTAATATTTAGTTTGCTGCTTAAGGTCTTAATCATTCTGTCACTGAACTGTTCTATTCTTAAAAAGTTTTATAATACAAATCATCAACTAGAATAATAATTATGATATCAAGGGCACTTACTAAGTTAATTGAGCATGATCTTTCTTACTTTTTTTTTCTTTTTTGAAGACTTATTTGCTTGAAAGACAGAGTTACAGAGGAAGAGAGAGAGAGAGAAAGAGAGAGAGAGAGAGAGAGAGAGAGGAAGACATACACACACACACACACAGATCTTCCATCACTGGTCACTCCTTAATGGTTGCAATGACAAGGGCTGAGCCAGGCTGAAGCCAGGAGCCAGGAACATCTTCTGGGTCTCCCACATGGGTGCCACGGCCCAAGTACTAGTGCATCTTCAGATTATTTCCAAGGCTCATTAAAAATGAGCAGCTAGGATGTGATCTGGTGCCTATATGGGATGCTTGCATGTAGGTGGTGGCTATGCCTGCTCGACACAGTGCCAGCCTGACCCTGAGCTTTCTAAAGTGTAAGTCCAAAAATGTTAGCATCTTGAAATGTGAAGTTTGATTTATTTGAGCCCCATAATGTCTTGGCTAAAATTTTATACACCACCAAGGAAAGAAAGCGTGGGCCTTCTAGACTCTGTGGACTTCCATAATAAAAATTGCAAATTCAAGAAATAAAAGAATTCTTTCTACTAAGAATGTATGAAAGGAATATTCTTATATAGGAGATGCTCAAAGAACTCAATGGCATTCATTTTAAATGTTAAGCAAAGACTTTTGTCTGCTGAATGCTACAGGTCACAGCTTTCACTTGGGTCCTACACATAATTAATACTTATAGGAGAGTGTTCCATCCCACATCTTATCTCTATAACTATTGGCCACAAAAAATGCAGTGCTCTTGATAAAATATCCTGTGTTATTATTTCTGTTATAACTTTCCTGCTTCTTTTATTGCAAAACCCCAACTTTCTAAAAGCCTCTGATGCCACTGCTGTTTTTCTCAGTTTACTTTAACTTTTACATTAACCTCATTTCTATTTTTTCCTCTTAGCACAATATGACCTTTATCTGCTTGCCTCAATGATATCTAATCTTTTCAAGGATACTGCTTTGCAGATGTCCCTCTTATATGAAAGCAGTTTCCTTTACCATATCTTAGAGAGTTGCATGGAATCCCAGGCTCATGGTTCCTTTGGGTTGGCCAATCCCCAGCCATTACAGCCACTAGGAAAGTGAAACAGTGTACAGAAGATCTCTCTCTCTCTCTCTCTCTCTCTCTCTCTCTCTTCTGAATACTTATGTAACTGTCTTCCAACTAAATAAATAAATCTTAAAAAATAATAAAGTCCTAGCTAAATATTAGAATTCCTGGTTCTTGCAGTTTTAGATTAAGTTACTTCAGGACTTAGAACTGTGCTCCACTCTCTATCCTTCTTTAAAATACTGTAAATTATATCAAGTCTCCCTGATAATCAGGACTTGGACTTACATTGAATTTCTATTTAAAATAAAAAAGATTTTTTGTTTGAAAGGAAGAGTTATAGAGAGGCAGAGGCAGAGAGAGAGAGAGAAAGAGAGAGAGAGAGCGAGCCATCTGCTGGTTCACTCCCCAAATAACTGGGCCAATTCAAAGCCAGGAGCTTACTCTTGGTCTCCAACATAAGTACAGGGGCCCAATGACTTGGGCATCCTTCTACTGCTTTCCCTGGCTATCGCAGAGGGCTGGATCAGAAGTAGAGCAGCTGGGATTTGAACTGACTCCCATATGGAATGCCAGCACTGCAGGTAGTGGCTTTTACCCACTACCCCACAGTGCTGGCCCCCTCATACTGAATTTTGTCACTGACTTTCCTTCTTCTCCACCTTACAGAGAGCAGATAATCATATATTTTGGCTTCCATAACTGTATGAATAGATTTCATAGTAAATCTCTTGTAAAGCTACTAGTTCTGTTTTTCTATAGAATTCTAATATGTATAATATCAACAAAATATTAAATAATATGTATAAAAATAAAACATGGCAAGCTCATTGCTACCATTACAACTTTTGGTAAATAACTCCAACACTCTTTATACTATTCCAAATATTGAGCAGGATTAAATTCTGCCAAACTCTTTTTAAGAAGCTAACATTACTTTGATGACAAAACCAAAGATTTGACATGGAAAGAAAACTACAGACCTATATCCTTAATGAACATAGATGCAAAGATTCTCAACAAAATACTATCAAGCTGAATCCAAAACCACACCCAAAAGATCACACATCATGATCAAGTGGAATTTATCACAGAATCAAGGGCAGTTCAATTTTTTCAAATTAATAAATGCATAAGTCACATTAATAGAATTAAGAGCAAAAACCATATGGTCATCTCAATAGATATAGAGAAAGCATTTGGTAAGATTCAGCACCCCATTCATGATAAAACCTTTCACAATTTAGGAACAAAAGGAACATTCCTCACAATTATAAAGGCTATGTATCACAAACCATCAGTCAATATCATATTGAATGGGGAAAAACTGAAAGCATTCCCTGGCCCTCCAGATCTGGAACAAGACAAAGTTGTCCACTTCGACCATTATTATACAAAGTAGTACTAGAAGTTTTAGCGAGAGTAATTAGGGAAGAGAAAGAAATAAAAGGCATCAGAGAAGCGGAAGTCAAACTTCGTGTTTGCAGATGACATGATATTATACATAGAAAGCCTAAACATCCCTCCAAAAAGCTGTTAGAATTGATAAATCAATACAGTAAAGTTGCAGGTTTTAATATACATACAGCAAAAAGTAGCTTTATTGTATGTTACGGATAAACTCACAGAAAGAGAAATAAAGAACAAAATACCATTTACAGTGACCACAAAAGCTCAAATATTTATGAATAAATTTAACACAGGGAGTAAAAGATTTCTATAATGCAAATTACCAAACTGTTGAAAGAAATAATCAAGAACACAAAAATGGAAAGATATTACCTGCTCATGGTTCAGAAAAATCAATATCATTAAAATATTTATAATACTTAAAGCAACCTACAGATTCAACACAATTTCTTTCAAAATACTAATGACAACGTTACAGAATAACAAAGCAATCCTAAAACTCGTACGGAATCATCAAAGATCCAGAATAACCAAAACAAACTGAACAAGAAAAATTAACCTGGAGGCATTATAATACCTGACTTCAAAGCATACTACAAGGCTATTATTATAATTAAAGCAGCATAGTACTGGCATAAAAACTGATGCATAGATCAATGGAACAGAGTAGGAAGCACAGAAATTAATCTGCATACATATAGCCAACTGATTTTTGACAAAAGTACTCAGACCATACAGTGGAATAAGGATAGTCCCTTCAGAAAATGGTGGTGGCAAAACATGAGTTATATGGGCAGAAGAATGAAATTAGATCCATACCTCTCACCACACACAAAAAAATCAACTCAAGATGAATCAGAGACCTAAATCTAAGACATGAGACTGTGAATTTGCTGGCACAAAATGTAGGGTAAACACTCCAAGACACTGGCATAGGGAGCAACTTTGTGAACAAGAGTTCGGAAGCACAGGCAACAAAGGCAAAACTAAACAAATGAGACTATGTTAAACTCAGAAGCATTTGCACAGCAAAGTAAAAGATCAACAGAGTGAAGGGACATCCAACAGAATGAGAAAAATATTTGCAAACCACCTATCTGACAAAGGATTAATATCCCAAATATATCAACAGCTTATAAAAACACAACAACAGCAAAAAATCAACAAATCAAGTTGAGAAATGGGCAAAGGACTTCAATTGAGAGTTCTCAAAAGAAGAAATACAAGTGACCTAAAAATATATGAAAACATGCTCAACATCACGAGCCATCAGGGATATACAAATCAAAGTCACAATGAGATATTACCCCTGTCAGAATGGTTAAAACCCAAAACACAGAGAGTAACAAATGCTGGTGAGGATGTGGACAAATGGGTACATTTATTTACTGTTGGTGGGTGTATAAATTAGTGCAGCCACATGGAAAACAGTGTGGAGAGTTCATAAAAATTAAGAAATAGTCTTTCCCTATGATTCAGCAATCTCACTAATGGTTATATATTCAAAAGACTTGAACACAATGTATCAAAGAGCTATCTGCACAACCATGTTTATAATAGCACTGTTCACAATAGCCAAAATTTGAGTCAACCAAAGTATTCATCAACAGAGGAATGGATAAGAAAATGTGTTCCATTTACAGAAAAATAGACAAAATTGGAGGACACTATGTTGAGTGAAATAAGCTGAACACATAAAGATGAATACTGCATGTTCTCCCTTATATCTGGGAACTAAAATTTAAAAAACGAACAAACAAAAAGAAGAAAAATAAAGAAAATCTGTGTGTATCAAAATTGCTACAAATATAGTTTTGTAAAACTTTGTTTTATACCTTTGTGAAATCAATGGTTAAGAATGTTATACTACTATAGTATTAATGATAAGTGATTACTTTAAAATTTACTATACAAGGGTCAAATGGTCATTTTTCCATTCAGTTATTGTTGATAGCCATTGTTTATATTCCCATTCACAATATCTACAAAAATTTAAATTACATGTGATAAATTTAGCCAAAGATGTGAAAGATCTCTATGATGAAAATGACAAAACATAAGAAAATAAATAGAAGGAGGCAAAAAAGAATGGAAAAAATCTTCCAAGTTCATGAATTAGAAGAATTAATATCATCAAAATGTCCATATGTCCCAAAGCAATTTACAGATTCAATGCAATCCCAGTCAAAATACCAAAGATGCTCTTCTCATGTCTGAAACAAATGACCATAAAATTCATATGGAATCATAAGAGACTTTGAATAGCTAAAGTAATCTTAAATAATAATAATAAATCTGAAGGCATCACAATCCCAGAGTTCAATATTACAAGGGAGTTATAACCAAAACAGCATGGTACTGACACAATAATAGACATGTAGATCAACAGAACAGAATAGAAACCCAGAAATTAATCCATGCATCTACAACCAAATAGTCTTTGGAAAACAAGCTAAAAATGACTCTCTGGAGAAAGGACAGTCTCTTCAACAAATGTTGCTGGGAAAATAGGATCTCTGCATGCAGAAGCATGAAACAGGAACTCTACTTTACACCCTGTACACAAATCAACTGACAATGGATCAAAGACCAGAAACCATCAAATTACTAAAGAAAAACACAGGAGAAACACTGCAAAATATTGGCATTCTTGAATAAGAGCCCAAAAGCACAGGCAACAAAAGCAAAAATAGACAAATGACATTACACCCATTAAGAACTTCAGCAAATATATACTCAATAAAGTAAACAGGGAAATGACAGAATGGGAAAACATATTTGTAAATTATATATCTGATAAAAGCTTAATATCTAGTATATATAAGTAGCTCAAGAAACTCAACAATAATAAAACATGAAATCCAGTTAAGAAATGGGGTAAAGATATGAACAGATATTTTTCAAAGGATGAAATATAAATAAGCAACAGACACATGAAAAGATGCACCCCAGTTAGAATAGTTATCATCCAAAAATTTAAAAAATAACAAGTGCTGATGAGGTAACCTATGCATAGTTGGTGAGAAAGTAAACGAATACGATCATTATGGAAGACAGTATGGAAATTTCTAGGAAGTTTGAGAATAGATCTATCATATGACCCACCTATTCCACTCCCAGGAATTTATCCAAAGGAAATGAAATGAGGATATAAAAGACTTACTTGTACCTCCAGGTTTATAGCAGCTCAACTCACGTTAGTTAAGATAAGGAATCTACCCACATGTACATCAATTGATGACTGGATAAAAAAATTGGGATATATATACATGGTGAAATATTACTCAGCTATAAAAGAATGAAGTTCTGTATTTTTTAAAGATTTATTATTTATGGAAAGTCAGAGTTACACAGAGAAGGAGAGGCAGAGAGAGAGGTCTTCCATCTGCTGGTCCATGCCCCAGTTGCCTGCAATGGCCAGAACTAAGCTATGCTGATCTGAAGCCAGGAGCCAGGAACTTCCTCAGGATCTCCCACAGGGGTGCAGGGCCCAAGAACTTGGACCATCCTCTATTGCTTTCCCAGGCCACAGCAGAAAACTCAATCTGAAGTGGAGCAGTCAGGACTCGAATCAGCTCCATATGGGATATCAGCATGTAGGCAGTGGCTTTACTTGCTTCACTGCAGCGCCAGCCCCTGAAGTCCTGTCTTCTGTAACAAAATGGATGGAACTGGAGATCATTACACTTAGTGAAATAAGCCAACCCCCCAAAAGACAAATATTGTATGGTTTCCCTGATTTGTGGAAACTAAATATACAAAGCACAAAAAATCTAATATATAGGAGCTAAATTGGTATTCTGAGATTTGATTATTATTTACAGCCCTTGTCTATATTATTTAGGAACTTACTACTTGTTAAATTCTTTATTTAGTGGAGATTTAAGCTTGTGATTATAAAGTAAATTGGAAAGGTAAGAATGGGGGAGGGAGGGAGGGAATAGTGAGAAGTATCATTATGCTCTTAAAACTATTTATATGAAATGCATGAACTTTTTTTTCCTTTATATAAAAGTTAACAAAGAAAGTGTTGTTTTAAATGTTTATATTAAATTTGAAATGATAAAATCAGACAATATGTATGATAAAATAAAGCTTATACATATAATAGTCAATAGGGTTGTTCACCAGATATTCTTATCTATCTCCCTTTAGAAGCATCACAGGACTCTCTTTCCTCATTCTGTTTGGAATTTAGGAATGACCATGTTACTAGTAGTGGTCAAGAAAATATAGATGAAATTGACTTATGCCCCGCCTAACAGAGAAGGCTTATGAGCCAGATTGCTATTCACTATGTTCTTATCCAGTGCTAAGGTTATTTTTCAAACACTTATCAATAGGAGTTCTTTTATTAACTTGTGTCCACAAGTGCCTACAATGAGTAGCACCCCTTGATTGACATGTGGTGCACAGGTAGCTTATGTAGGCACAAACACTTGTCCTATCCTGAATCTGAAACTTTGGTTTTTCATTATATTGACAAAAACTGGAAATTCCTTATATAATGATAAATTTTGGAAACATTAATGAAAATTTATTTCTGAATTCTTGGTAATGAAAAATACAACCTATTCTTAAAAAGATAGCAAGGTATGGGGTACTATTTTCACAGATTTAGACAATGCTCTGCAATAACCTCTCTAACCTTAAGCTCACTATAGAAAAAAGTAATTAAAGAACAGAAGGACTACATTAAATGGACTAGATAATATTTCTTTAGCAATATCTGTACTATAGGGAAAATTTAATAAATGTTAGTTAATGGAGTCTCTTATCTACTGCTAAAACCATTTATGAAATATAATTTTTTAAAATCTAAAGTCATAATCTAGAATACAAAACAGCCTCACAAAGCAAATGAGACATGAAAAATCAGGAATTAAAACTGTGAAGACAGATACCATTAAAATTATTTAACATAATAATTTAGTTCATGTGTAACAATCAATGATGAGGAAAAATGGACAAACATATATGAAGTTTAATAAATAGGTTTCCAATTATTTTATCAGCTTCATCAACTCCCTAATACAGAACGAATATGCTTCTGGGATGTAGATAACATTCATGGTTTAATATAATTGATAAAATATCTGAACCATAAAAACTAGAGAGTTTAATTAAAGCAAGCTTGTGTAAAAGGAAGTTCATGTTCAATAGGCAAGAAATTAGTTGTATCATTGAAGAGATTAGGAGAAACAAATTGCACTAGGAGCAAAAAGGGTTTTCTGGAGACATAGGAAGGAATAAATGAGTTTTTGATTCTTGAATGTGACCTGAACACCTTATAATTTTCTCAGTGTGTGAGGAAAATTCCAAAAGGATGTGATTTCTGGTGTAATAGGACTGAGCTTCATTCATGTCAAAGAATAGAAACACAAAGGTGACTTGATAAAAAGACAGGTCATGTAATGTTTTTCTAGGTCTCTCCTTGAAGGCTAGATGTAAAAGCAACAAGCATAAACCTTTGAGTTCTAGAAAAACACCTTCAAAAATGAAAGGCAATATAATGAGATGTAATTCTGATCTACCAATTATTGATTCCATTAATGTTGTTATTTTGCATATGAAATTTCTTTATCTTCTACTTCACTGTCACTCCAATTCATCCACATGCTTCCATGCTTCAAACACACTTAGAAACATATATAATAAATACGTTTTTAGAACAAAGAAGCCTGCTCTGTTTGCTGTTATACCAAGACTTAGAATTTTATTAATCATTAATAATTGTTGAATTAATGAATTTTCAAAGTTCGAAGAAAATCTCACCAGCATGAAAAAGTTATAATAAACAATTAATATTATTAGTAGTACTTACCTTCCTCCTGGATATTTGTATATCTATCTAAATCTATCTATCTCTATCTATCTTTATATCTATCTATATCTATATTTATCTATCTATCTGTCTATAATTTTTCTCCCACAGGTATTGTTTGGGATGTTTGAATGTTTTTAATTTCTTAAAGATGTATTTATTTAAAAGGCAGAGTCACAGACCAGAAGATAAAAGAGAGAGAAAGAGAGAGAGAGAATCTTATGTTTGATGGTTCACTTCCCAAATGGCTACAACAGTAAGGACTGAGCCAGGCCTATTCCAGGAGCCTGAACCTCCATCCCGGTCTCCCATGTTGGTGGCAGGAGCCCAGGTACTTGTTCTATCTTCTGTTGGTTTCCCAGGAGCATTAGGAGGGAGCTGGATCAGAAGAGAAGCAGCCAGGAGTTGAATAGTTGTTCATGTGGGACGCTGGCTTCACAGGCAGCAACTTAACCCATGATACCACAATACCTGCCCCTGGGTTTATATTCTTGTCATCATCTGGAGCTACAGTCTTGCAAGAGCTGAAGTAGCAATCCAGATATTGAAACTGATGTCCTTTTACTCAATATTCCTTAAGCAATTCAATGTTCCTTAACTGGTATATTAATAAGTACTTTTCTAAAGTGTGTGGACAATGTCACATAAATGCCAATGTATTTTAATTGTGTATTAAAAGATGATTTTTATATTTCTTTGGCAACTGTACCAGGAAACAGAAGCTCCACATAAGCTAGATTTCTCTGAAGAATCTTGTATTCTATGATATTATTGAGATCCTTGCATCTCTGGCCTTAAACTCACTCCCAATATCTAATATTTACTATGCGTAAAGAGTTATCACACATTTGTATGCACACTTTAAAGATAATATGTCTTCAAAAATTATGTATTAATATATTGAACTTTTTCTCCTTTTGCAAGAAGAACTTTAATATTTAGAAAAGAGCCATAGATTTTTTACTATGGAAAATTATATAGTACATTTCTTATTATATTGATATGTAGAGAGATATATAAGATAATATGAGATAATTTTAGCATTTTGTAGAAATTCAATTTTCTTCTGTCTTAACTTTTGAAAATATCCTGTAAGTAATAATTTATCCCTAAAGCTACATTTTTCCTCAGATAAATAAATTAATATTTTAGATTAGAGTTTTCATGAAGATCTCAGAGAAAATAAATATTGATAAAGTGGGTTCTTAGTTAAAAGAGAATCTAGAGAGGCTAGGTTATTTGTAATTCTGCATCTTCAGTATAATGCTAATTCTCTGTGTTTCCCCAGAGGTGATAGCTGAAAAAAGAAAAGCTAAAAATGAAAATGGGACACCTACTTTTAGTCAGGAAGAGAAGTCATAAAAAGATGTTAAAGTATAATAAACTATATTAACAGTAACTGACAGTAAAATATAACAGAGTTTAACATAATTTTATTTAATATTCTCCCAAATTCCAGGGCAGAAAACTAGTTTTCCTGGTCAGCCCAGTCCATTTGATGACTAAGGGGCCTTTGCCAAAGGATCTCAGAAATGGAATAAGCTCAAGACCCACCATGGAGTCTCTCAGACCTGCTCCTTATGTTCTCCTAAAACCTATATATTTTTTCCAAACACTTCAAGGAGGACATCAATACACATTTACTTAAATAGAACTGCACAAGGAAGGAAAAGGAAGAATACAGTGCTCTACATAGTACTGCTACGTTGGAAGGAAGGAAGGAAGGAAGGAAGGAAGGAAGGAAGGAAGGAAGGAAGGACGGACCAACCTCCTAATAAAACATCAACTAGTCACCCTAAAAAGAAAATATTAGGTGAGTAGCGCAGCAATGATTGGATATCAAGATCATGAAGGATGGAAAAAAAAACTTTGCAGAAATATTACATAATAAAGAATACTACGGAACCTTAGCCAAATGCTCTAAAGTGGCTCCAAGACTGGGAAAAAAAGAAGCCATAAGAAACGTTGAGTAAATCATAAAATTTGAATGTAGAAGATAGATTAGAAGTAAGAAATGTATTAATATCTTTATTTGATAAATACTAGCTTTGAAGTAAAAAGTAATATTTTTAGGTTGTAAAAGGTGCAATGTCTGGGGGTGTGTATTGTGGTGCAATGAGATAAACTGCCACTTGGGAGTTCCACCTTCTATATTAGAGTGTTGGGGTCCTGGTGACACTGCTTCTGATCCAGCTTCCTGCTAATATGTTTGGGAGGTTGTGGATAATGGCTTAAGTACTTGAGTTTTGCCATCCACGTGGTAGACACTCTTTGTCACTCTGCCTTTTAAATAATTAAGTAAAAATTCCTTTTAGAATGTTGAAATGTTTTTTAATTAGCCTTGAATGTTTCAGAGAGAAAAGACACATATAATGAAACAAAAAGTTAATTAATTCATCTGGGTTAAGGATCCAGGAAATTCCTTTATATCACTCTTAAGTTTTAAATGATTAAAATATAATTTTTAAAAGTTTTAAATTTATCAAAATAAAAGCTGTATCTATTTTTAAAAAAGAGCATGAGTTCACTGACTCTGATCATATTTAGACAAGGCCTAGGTCAAAGTGGAAGTTCTCTCCTCCCTTCAGAGAAAGGTACCTCCTTCTTTGATGACCCATTCTTTCCACTGGGATCTCACTCATGGAGATCTTTCATTTAGGTTTTTTTTTTTTTTTCCCCCAGAGTGTCTTGGCTTTCCATGCCTGAAATACTCTCATGGGCATTTCAGCCGGATCCGCATGCCTTAAGGGCTGATTCTGAGGCCAGAGTGCTGTTTAGGACATCTGCCATTCTATGGGTCTGCTGTGTATCTCACTTCCCATGTTGGATGATTCTCTCCCTTTTTTATTCTATCAGCTAGTATTTGCAGACACTATTCTTGTTTATGTGATCCCTTTGATTCTTAGTCCTATCATTATGATCAATTGTGAACAGAAATTGATCACTGGGACTAGTGAGATGGCATTGGTACATGCCATCTCGATGGGATTGAATTCGAATCCCCTGGTATGTTTCTAACTCCACCGTTTGAGGTAAGTCAGCTTGAGCATGTCCTGAATTGCACATCTCTTCCCTCTCTTATTCCCACTCTAATATTTAACAGCGATCACTTTTCAGTTGAGTTTCAGCACTTAAGAAGAATTGTGTATTGATTACAGTATTCGACCAAAAGTATTAAGTAGAACAAACAAAAAAAAATACTAAGAGGGATAACATATTAAGCTGCTCATCAACAGTCAGGGTGAGGGCTGATCAAGTCACCGTTTCTCATAGTGTTCATTTCACTTTAACAGGTTTCCTTTTTGGTGCTCAGTTAGTTATCACCTATCAAGGAAGCTTCCATAGTCTTGGCAGCTCATGACAAGAGCCTAGGGTGATTACTGATGCCATAAACAAGAGTGTCAATTTGTTAAGTCAACAACAGGAGTCACTGTGCACTTACTCCTCATGTAGGATCTTTGTCCTTAGTGTGCTGTACATTGTGATTTAATGCTATAACTAGTACTCAAACAGTATTTTTCACTTTATGTTTCTGTGTGGGAGCAAACTGTTGAAATCTTTACTCAATGTATGCTAAACTGATCTTCTGTATATAAAGAGAATCGAAAATGAAAAAAAAAAAAAAAAAAAAAAGGCTTCCATAGCCTTGGCAACTCATGACTGAGCCTAGGGAGATTTCTGATGTCATAAACAAGAGTGTCAAATTGTTAAGTCAACAACAGGAGTCACTGTGTACTTACTCCTCATATGGGATCTCTGTCCTTAATGTGTTGTCCAATGTGAATTAATGCTATAACTAGTACTGAAACAGTATTTTACACTTTATGTTCTGTGTGGGTGCAAACTGATGAAATCTTTACTTAATATATACTAAATCTATCTTCTGTATATAAAGAGAATTGAAAAGGAATCTTGATGTGAATGGAATGGGAGAGGGAGCAGGAGATGGGAGGGTTGCGGGTGGGAGGGAAGTTAATGGGGGGGAAAGCCATTGTAATCCATAAACTTTACTTTGGAAATTATATTTACTAAATAAAAGTTTTTTTTTTAAAAAAAGATACATCTCCTTATACACAGCAGACTCATAGAATGACAGATGTCCTAAATAGCACTCTGGCCTCAGAATCAGCCCTTAAGGCATTCGGATATGGCTGAAGAGCCCATGAGAGTATTTTAGGCATGAAAAGCCAAGACACCCTGGGAAAAAAACAAAACAAACAAACAAACAAAAAAAAAACGAAGACCTAAATGAAAGATCTCTGTGAGTGAGATCCCAGTGGAAAGAACAGGTCATCAAAGGAGGTACCTTTCTCTGAAGGGAGGAGAGAACTTCCACTTTGACTATGACCCTGTCGGAATAAGATCAAAGTCGGCAAACTCAAAAGGCTTCCATAGCCTTGGCAACTCATGACTAGAGTCTAGGGAGATTATTGACGCCATAAACAAGAGTGTCAAATTGTTAAATCAACAATAGGAGTCACCCTGTACTTACTTCTCATGTGGGATCTGTCCTTAATGGGTTGTCCAATGTGAAGTAATGATATAACTAGTACTGAAACAGTATTTTACACTTTATGTTCTGTGTGGGTGCAAACTGATGAAATCTTTACTTAATATATACTAAATTGATCTTCTGTATATAAAGATAATTGAAAATGTATCTTGATGTGAATGGAATGGGAGAGGGAGCGGGAGATGGGAGGGGTGTGAGTTTGAGGGAAATATGGGGGGGGGCATTGTAATCCTTTAACTGTACTTTGGAAATTTATATTTACTAAATAAAAAAGAAATAAAAAAGAAATATCTCCTTAAAAAAAAGAGCATGAATTATGAATCAGTGTATTACTTGAGTTGTTCCTTTGAAAAGTTAAATCAAAAATTTCCTGGTTACTTAGACTTGTAAAAAAGAATCACCTCATGAATAGATTTCAAAATCCAAAAACAACTAGAAAACATAAGAAATTGGAATTAAAATCCAGGATACCCTCTAAGTCAGACTACTGTTTGGATGATGATATAGAAGGAAATAAACAGAACTGTTATTTAATTTTAGAGTTTTGATAGCTGATAGAAAAAATAAGTCTTGCTAAACTCCAATATACTTTAATCTTCAGCAGCAGGAAATGAATTTCAGTCTTTAAAGACAGAAAATACATAGGTAAGGAGAAAAGTAAATTCTAAGATAAATTACCAAGCTAGATTTAAGGAATTTTATCTTTTGGCCTCGACAGTGTGGAAGAAATGGGAAAATGCAGTTTCTGAGAGGTTGTCACCATTTGATAAAGTATGGGGACTATGAAACACGTCATGAGAATGTAATTGCCCAACAAATATATACTTTTTGAATAAAGTGTTGTTGGAATGTATGTTTCCATGAGTTTAAAAGTAAACTCTCTTTAAAATTCTGGAAAATATATGAATATTATTTGAGGTCTTTAGATAAAGAAATTAATGTGCCATGGTGCGTGTTTGCAGAGTTGTTAAGCTGCTTGGGATGCCAACATTCCTTATTGGAGTTTCTAGATTTAAGTTCCTACATTGCTTCTGATTCCAGCTTCCTGCTAGTGTGAACTGTTAAGAGGCCACAATGTCCACTTGGGAGACTGAATTGAATTCTGTGTTTCTGGCCTCAGGCTGTTCCAGACACAGTTGTTCCAGGCATTTGAGGATAAATGACCTCTCTCTTCCTCTTTTTCAAAGAAAAATAAAGAAACTAATATAGCATCCTAGTCTATAGCATTTTCTCTACTTATGATTAGTAGATCAAAATAATAACTAGGGCCTAGAGGATCTTGATTCAACAGTACATTCAAATAATTCTTTTATGCAATTGTGGGTAGTGGATATTTAAGGGTTGGAAAACCAGAGAGGTAGACATATGTGTAACCAGGTTACAAAACCGTTCTCAAAGGCACCAATAAATGTAGCACTAACATTCCAGAAAGACATCTCTAATTGTAGAGCACAGGGATCTGTTCTTTACATTTTCCTTGAACTTTTCTGTTAAATGAATTGTCTTTTAACAACTTACCTTTCTGAGACTATAACATAAATGCAATCATACAGTATGTAACCTTTTGAGTCTTTTTTCACATGGCATAGTGTATTTGAAAGTTACTCAAAATGCTGCCTTTTAAAGGCAAATATCTAGTTCTATTTCTAGAGATACTGGTTACTGTAAAAATCTACATATTTGGAGGTTTTGTGGTACAAATTGAGCATCTCCTAGCTCTTTCCAGTGCATGCTGAAAATTCAGTTTTTTCTGTCTCCTACTCTGGTAGAAATCATCACCTGATTTCTAGTTCTGAAATATTCCTACTATTATCTACACTATTTATAGGTTTTGTAAGTTTTTTAAAAATGTTTTATTATTATCCTAATATTAGTATTTAGTAGGGAACAGAGGAAAAAGCAAATGTACAATGGTTTAACTTTGCCTGAAAATTAACAAATGTATATTCCTATTCAAACTGTCTTAAGTGCAGAGAATGGAATAGGGATATATTTCAAATTTGTGTTCAAATAAAATAATGGAGTAAGCAATTTCCTTCCCATCTTAAAGGATACAAAAAATTGTGTTGGACAATAGGTAGCAGAGGATTGGTGATCCCCAGTATCTCAAGAGAGGAATTACAAAGCTGCTTAAAGAGGTATGGAAGGGTGGACATCTAGACTAGCAGTTAAGTAGCCAGAGAGGACACCTGTACCCCATATTGGAGTACTAGATTGGCACTCAACCCCTGGTTTCTAATTCCAGCTTCCTGCTAAGGCAGACCCTGTGAGGTAGTGGTGATGATTCAAGTAACTGAGTACCTGCTAACTATAGTTAGGCAACTTGGGTTGTGTTCCTGGCTCCCAACTTCAGGCTAGCCCTGACCCCACTATTGTGGACATTTGGATGTTAATTCGGTAGATGGGAATGCAAATTTCAATCTCTCTCTTTCTAAATCTCATTCTTTGTCTCCCATGCCCCACCTCTCAAATAATTCAACCAAGATATATTTCTTGACCTCCCAGACAGCCAAATACAAAAGTCTCTTAATGTCTCTTTGTATCCAGCAGAGTCCTTAAGAAGATATAAAAAGAGAATCCTTCTGGAATAGGACCAAAGTAGCACAGACTACTGACATGGCTCCATCTGAAAAACATTTAAGGGCAAGCTTCAGAAGCATCAAACTAATTCCATTCAATTTAACTGCACTCCATAAAGTAATCTAAAATGTAAAAAATTTAAAAGTTATTAACAATTAACACTTGACAGAATGGAGGAATCTGGAACACATCATGCTGAGTGAAATAAGCCAGTCCCAAAGGGACAAATACCATATGTTCGCCCTGATCGGTGACAACTGACTGAACACCAAAAAGGAAACCTGTTGAAGTGAAATCGACACTATGAGAAACGGTGACTTGATCAGCATAGCCCTGACTGTTAATGAACAACTTAATACATTATCCCTCTTAGTAGTTTTTTTGTCTGTTCTACTTAATATGACTGGTTTAATTCTGTAATTAATACACAGTTATTCTTAAGTGTTGAAATTTAACTGAAATGTGATCCCTGTTAAACATAAGAGTGGGGATAAGAGAGGGAAGAGATGTACAATTTGGGACATGCTCAAGCTGACTTGCCCCAAATGGTAGAGTTAGAAACATACCAGGGGACTCCAATTTAATCCCATCAAGGTGGCATGTACCAATGCCATCTCACTAGTCCAAGTGATCAATTTCAGTTCACAATTGATCATAATGAAAGGACTAAGAGTCAAAGGGAGCACATAAACAAGTCTAGTACCTGCTAACACTAACCGATAGAATAAATAAAGGGGAGAGTGATCCAACATGGGAAGCGAGATACTCAGCAGACTCAGAATGGCGGATGTCCTAAATAGCACTCTGGCCTCAGAATCAGCTCTAAAGGCATTCTGATCTGGCTGAAAAGCCCATGAGAGTATTTTCAGGCATGGAAAGCCAAGACAGTCTGAAAAAAAAAAAAAAAAAAAAAAAAAACTAAATGAAAGATCTCTGCGAGTGAGATCCCAGTGGAAAGAACAGGTCTTCAAAGAAGGAGGTACCTTTCTCTGAAGGGAGGAGAGAACCTCCACTTTGACTATGACCTTGTCTAAACAAGATAAGAGTCAGAGAACTCAAAGGGCTTCCATAGCCTTGGAAACTCATGACTGGTGCATAGGGAGATTACTGATGCCATAAACAGGAGTGTCAATTTGTAAAGTCAACAACAGGAGTCACTGTGCACTTATTCCTCATGTAGGATCTCTGTCCTTAATGTGCTGTACATTGAGGCTTAATGCTATAACGAGTACTCAAACAGTATATTTCACTTTGTGTTTCTATGGGGGTGCAAACTGTTGAAATCTTTACTTAATGTATACTAAACTGATCTTCTCTTAAAAAAAAAAAAAAGAAGAAATTAGCAATTCCCAACTTGACTCTCGCTGGGATTAAACATGACAATAGGTCTGATCTGATTTCATCATCATTTAAAAAATCATCTATTATTTTTCACTTTATGTTTCTGTGTGAGAGCAAACTGTTGAAATCTTTACTTATTGTATGCTAAACTGATCTTCTGTATATAAAGCGAATTGAAAATGAATCCTCATGTGAATGGAAGTGGAGAGGGAATGGGAAAGGGGAGGGTTGCAGGTGGGAGAGACGTTATGGGGGGGGAGCCATTGTAATCCATAAGCCGTACTTTGGAAATTTATATTCGTTAAATAAAAGTTAAAAAAAACAATTAACACTTGACAAAAAAATAGAACAAAAACTTAAAACTGAAATAATAGATAGAGGTAGAAGACAAAGAGATAAAAACTGTGGTGTGCATGTGAGAGACAGCAAAAATGTGAGTGAGACAAAGAAACAAAGAGACTGAGATTGAGTGTGTGTGTGTGTGTGTTACTTATGCTCAGGAACGTTGGGAAAAATTATGAGCAATTGTTTTAAATTTGTCTCAGGTTGTTTAAAAAAGTATTACTAGGTATAGATGAAGCATCAAACAATATAAAATCATAATATTTTAATAACATAATCACCTACTTATTAAAATATTTCATCAGTGTCTTTATAAAAGACTGATATCTTTTTTAATGTTTTATTTTTTAATTTTCATGTACTTGTAAGGGTCCATATCAGAGAGAGAAAGAGAAAGAGAGAGAGAGAGAGAGAGAGAGGGAGAGAGAGGCCAGTGCTGTGGTGTAGTGGGTAAAGTTGCCGCCCATGGTACCGGTATCCTATAAGAGCGCCGATTTAAGTCCTGGACGTTCGATTTCCGATCCAGCTCTAGCTGTGGCCTGGAAAAGCAGTTGAAGATGGCCCACGTCCTTGGACCTCTGCATCCAAGTGGGAGACCTGGAAGAATCTCCTGGATTCTGGCTTCGGATAGGTGCAGCTCTAGCCATTGTAGCCATTTGGGGAGTGAACCAGTGGATGGAAGGCTTTCTCTCTCTCTCTCTCTCTCTCTCTCTCTCTCTTTCTCTCTCTTTCTCTCTCTCTGCCTCTCCTTCTCTCTCTTTGTAGCTCTGACTTTCAAATAAATAGTAAAAATCTTTTAAAAAGAGAGAGAGAGAGAGAGAGAGAGAGAGAGAGAGCTTTCATCTGCTGATTAAGTCCCCAAAAGCCCACAACCCTCAAGCATGGCTAATCCAAAGCCAAGAATCTGAAATCATTGGGTCTCCCATTTGAGTGGCAGGGACCCAAGCAATTTAGCCATCACTTTCTGTCTCCCAGGATATGATAATAGGAAGACAGACTGGAAACAGAATAGCAGGAAATCAAACTGGTACCCAGATATGTCATGCCTGTGTCCAAAGCAGTGGCTTAATCCACTGCACCACAACGGTAGCCCCAAGGCTTTTGGCACTTTGTTACTAACACTATAGTTAACAATTATTCTCTCACTAAATATAAATGTTTTAGGCAGGCAGCTTATAAAATACATTTGTTAGAGCTTCATTAGGGGAGACATGGAACAGAAGAGAAGGCACTGACTGGGAATGTCTTGGCATCCACTTGACATTGGAAGATCAACTTTTTCTACTTCAACTTTAATTGAACACAATTAAAATTGTCAAAAATCTCACAAGTATCTGGCCATTTTTAGTTCCTACATAAATTCATATGAATTTCATATTTACCAATAGCATGGTATTTCCATCATTAAAGCCAATATCAACTTTAAAATAATTGCAAATATAGAATTTTCTATGGCCTCTAACAATAAACTGAATTTATCATTTGAAAGAAAATGCATTGCCATAAATATTAAAATATTTCCAAGATGACACTTAAGTCTGCAACTTCATACTCTCAATTATTTACATTGTTTTGCAAAAATATCAAAAATCAATTTTCATCTTTATATTTAGTCACCTAAACTTTGTGATTTCTGACCAATGTGAATGGAAGTCACGTCTTAAACTCAATTGCCATGTAGTTTATAAGTAGTACTTAGCAAATTGCACTCCACAGCTATGTTAATTATTTTTCTACTCAATGGACTAACCATAAAATGTCAAGAGCCTCTTGAAGTCCTCAGTTTATAGAATTCTGCTTAAGCAATCTCTTTGGACCCTCATTCAATTTTAGCAATCAGATAAAAGCCATATATGAGTAGAACCTGTTTCATGGTTTGTATAAAATCTTTAAGAGTTGAAGATATGGGCTTTTGTAAGGGAGTATTTTTACCCAGAAAATACTCCTGAAAAAACATCCTTTAAAATGTATTATTTGCAAAAAATAGTTATATTTATAAGCATTGTGAACATTTCCTAAAACTCTCTGTATCACTTGTTTTTAGAACTGTGTAGACACTCTCTGATAGATTAAAAAAGGGAGAGAATCATCCAACATGGGAAGTGAGATACACAGCAGACCCATAGAATGGCAGATGTCCTAAACAGCACTCTGGCCTCAGAATCAGCCCTTAAGGCATGCAGATCTGGCTGAAAAGCCCATGAGAGTATTTCAGGCATGGAAAGCCAAGACACTCTGGGAAAAAAAAAAAAAAAAAAAAAAAAAAAAAAAAAAAAAAAACAAACACCTAAATGAAAGATCTCCATGAGTGAGATCCCAGTGGAAAGAATGGGTCATCAAAGAAGGAGGTACCTTTCTCTGAAGGTAGGAGAGAACTTTCACTTTGACCATGGCCTTATCTAAAAATTATCAGAGTCAGTGAACTCAGGGGGCTTCCATAGCCTTGGCAGCTCATGACAAGAGCCTCGGGTCATTACTGAGGCCATAAACAAGAGTGTCAATTTGTTAAGTCAATAACAGGAGTCACTGTGCACTTACTCCTCATGTAGGATCTTTGTCCTTACTGTGCTGTACATTGAGATTTAATGCTATAACTAGTACTCAAACAGTATTTTTCACTTTATGTTTCTGTGTGGGAGCAAACTGTTGAAATCTTTACTTAATGTATGCTAAACTGATCTTCTGTATATAAAGAGAATTGAAAATGAATCTTGATGTGAATGGAAGGGGAGAGGGAGTAGGAAAGGGGAGGGTTGCGGGTGGGAGGGACGTTATGGGGGGGAAGCCATTGTAATCCATAAACTGTACTTTGGAAATTTATATTCATTAAATAAAAGTTTAAAAAAATAAAAAATAAAAAAGAACTGTGTAGACACTCTAACAAGGCTGTTCTTTGGTAAAACTGGGCAAATGGAGAGCACATTAACAATCTGATTAGGTCCTTTGTTCTATGTGGTCAACCTTCAGACAAGAATACATTTTATAATAAAATGAATAAAATTAAATTCAAGAATATAGTAGAAAAACTGCTATGATTTGAACATTTCAATCATTTCTTTCTGAACTTCTTTAACACACAATATGTGTAATAAACTTATGTACATGTGTCTTTAATAATTAATTTTGTTTGAGAAGTGAGAGAATTCTCCCATCTGCTGGTTCACTCCTCAAACACCTGCAAGAGGTGGAGCTTGGCCAGGCTGAAGTGGGAGCCAAGAACCCAATTTAGGTCTCCCATGTGGAGGAACCCCAGTACTTGAACCATTATCTGCTTCTTTCTAAGGTATGCATTAGCAGGATGCTAGAATCAGGACTTGATCTAGGCATCCAATATGGGATACAGAAGACCTAAGCAACATCTTAGTTGTTATGCCAAATGCCTCCCAATACATTGTTTTATTAAAAAATAACCTAAACTATGCTAGTTACTTAAGGTAAAGAAATAATTCTCATCTCATTACTTTCAATTAATATTTAATATAGTAATTTTTCTTCTACACACTTTTAAAATGTGATGAAAGATGTTAGTAAGCTAATTAAAGACTTAAATACAGATTAAGAATTTTAAAATAACATTATAAATCAAAATATTAACTATGATATTTTCACAATAATGTTATACTGATTTAATTTTATTCTATTTGTTACATCTATAGTCGTAAAAAGAATAGTACTTTTTTAAAGATTTATTTATTTGAGAGGCATAGTTACAGAAAGAGGGAGAGACAGAAAGGTCTTCCATCTGTTGGTTCACTTTCCAGATGGCCACAAGCCAGGAGCCAGGAACTTCTTCTGGTTCTCCCACAGGGGTGCAAGGGCCCAAGCACTTGTGCCATCTTCTACTGCGTTCCCAGGCCGTAAGCACAGAGCTGGATCAGAAGAGGAACAGCCCCGGGGAAATGAACTGCTGCCTATATAGGAGGCCGGAACTGCAAGTGGCCCGAGAATAGTACATTTAAATCAAATGTTGGCCAGTGCCGCAGCTCACTTGGCTAATCCTCCCCCTGCGGCACCAGCACACTGGGTTCTAGTCCCGGTTGGGAGGTTGGGGCGCCTGATTCTGTCCTGGTTGCTCCTCTTCCAGTCCAGCTCTCTGCTGTGTCCCAGGAAGGCAGTGGAGGATGCCCCAAGTGCTTGGAGCCTGCAACTGCATGGGAGACTGGGAGGAAGCACCTGGCTCCTGGCTTCGGATTGGCGCAGCACCCAGGCCGCAGTGCGACGGCCGTAGCGGCCACTTGGGGGGGTGAACCAACGGAAAGAAGATCTTTCTCTCTGTCTCTCTCTCTCACTGTCTAACTCTGCCTGTAAAAAAAAAAAAAAAAAAAAAAAAAAAAAAAAAAAAAAAAAAAATCAAATGTTAACTTAAGATGTAACTGTAACTAAGGTTGTAATTTAAGCACAATAATGGGAGGAGGTGAACTAAAATTAAAATAAGTGATTGATTTCTGTGCTTAAAGTATAGATTCATTATGCAGATTTACTTAAGGTGTTGTTTTCATTTAAATAAGATTAAATTGCTATTGACCTACTCAAGGAGAAAATAATAAAAGTAGCCACAAAAGAACAAAATAATGTACCTGGCATGCAATGCCTTTTATACTTATTTATATGTAACATTTATTCATTCAACACATATTCAATGAACATTGTTCTTTAGTTTTTAAAAAGAGTTGTTTATTTATTGAAAAGCAGAGTTACAGAGAAGCAGAGGCACAGGCAGAGAGAGAGAGAGGGAGAGAGAGAGGTCTTCCATCTGGTGTTACACTCCCCAAATGATGTAACGGCCATAGCTGGGCTGATGCAAAGCAAGGAGTCCGGAGCTTCTTCTGGGTTTCGCACATGGGTGCAGGGGTTTGAGTACTTGGGCCATCTTCTGCAGTTTTCCCAGGTGCGTTAGCAGGGAGCTGGATCAAAAGTGGAGCAGCTGGGACTCAAACCGCTGTCCATATGGGATGCCAGCAATGCAGATGGTGGCTTTATCCACTATGTCACAGCAGTCCCAACATTATTCTTTATTAGGCATCATCTCTCTTGTTAGAATTAAAAATTAATACTCAGATTTCTTATATTAAAGACTCTAAGTTCTTGAGAAAACAGCCCCCAAAACTAACATGATTGAGTGCTGTAGAAAAAAAAATCTTTGAGCCCAGAATGGAGCTCAAATGAATGAAGAATACAATCTATTCATAGTTTCCCTTTCTACATATCCTCCATAAGTCCACTTCATAGAGATCAAGCTCTATTGTTGGCCATTTCACAAAGAAGCAAATGTTTTGCTTTGACTGTTTCCTCTGAATGAAATGTTTCATTTTTTTTCCTACAAATCCAGTTCCTCCCTTCTTTCAGGTTCATTAAGTTCCATCTCCAATGCACCTACTCCACGAAATATGTAGGTTTTACCATCTTCCAACTCTGTGCTCCTCCATGTTGTCTCCAATTGCAGTAATATGTACTTTAGAAAACTGACAACTCATTTCATCTGCACTCGTGTCCAGTTTTTCTTGCTTTACACCGTGCAGTTTAAATTTTATTTAAAACACAGAGACATGTTATTTATTCACATCCTTGCACCTATTTGGTCACCATGAAAATATATCACTTTGATCTTTTCCTGTGGGGTGCATCCAGGCCAAGGCTGTGCTTTCTCAAGTCTGCTCACCACCACTGTATCCGCCATGGATACTCATAGAGGCCCTTTCCTGAAAGATGAAGAAACGTTCTCTCAGGATGCTGAAGTTTGAGAAATACCTGCTGCCCTTACCCAAACATTCTCACAATTGAACAGAAAGCTGAGATTCTTTCAATCCAGTCCTCATCCCTCCTGTTCTTCACAGCTGCTCGCACTGCAATGAGTTGGGGAGGCCTTTCCTTCCAACTCAGCCTTCTCCCTTTTATTCCTAACAGGCCTGTTTATTGACATTTTCTTTCATGAATAATTCTATCTTGCTGTCTGCTTATCAGAGGACTCACAGTAAAAACTCACAGTAAAATTCCAAAAAATTGGAACCAAGGGTGGCACAGAAAGCTAAGTTATAAGACAGGGCTTGGGAACTGACTCACTCACTATCTCTCATGGCCCACGGGATAAGATGACAGACCCATTGCTGTCACTGCTGGTGACACTCCTTCTAGGTTTGATGAAGCAGCCGTTTGATATATGAGGAAATTTTATTTTGCAAACAAAGTTAAAAGAGTCGGTTGATTACTGCCTAGTGGTACTGAAGAGATATTGGGGTTTTCAACAAAAAATTAAGAAATAAATATGATAGCCAGAGGGGTTCTCTGGTAGCCTGAAAGATTTATTTTTAAGTAGTTATTTCAGGTTGAGCCAGATCAAAGCCAGGATTCCACAACTCTATCTTGGCTTCTGACATGGGTGACCCAGTTATTTGGTCTCTAACTGGCAGCCTTCTGAGTAGCACATTAGCAAGGAAGCTAGATCAGACCAGGCCCTCCAATATGGAATATGGGTGTCCTATGTGACATTTTAACCATTGAGCAAATGCCTGAAAGAGATCTTTATTTTCTGTAATGGTAAAGAAGGAACATGTAAGCAGCAGACTGAAGACCTAATAGAGTCACAGAGCTCTAGAAATGCATAAATGGGGGACTGGTGTTGTGTTAGAGAGGGCAAAGCCGATGCCTGAGATGCAGGCATCCCACATGGACCCCAGTTCATATCCTGGCTGCCCTATTTCCAATCCATCTCCCTCTAATAGCCTAAGAAAAGCAGTGGCAGGATGGCGCAAGTGTTTGTGCCCCTGCTACCCATATGAGAAACCAAGAAGAAGCTCCTGGCTCCTGGCTCCTGGCTCCTGGTTCCTGGCTCCAACCTTCAGCCTGGCCCAGTTCCGGCCATTGTTGCCTTTTGGAGAATGAACCAGAGAATGGAAGATCTCTCTCTGTTTTTCCCTCTCTCTCCATGTAACTCTGACTTTCAAACAATTAACTAAATATTTTTAAAAAAGAGAAATGTGCAAAGGCAGATCTTTTATTACAAGGTCTAGATCCTGTTTAGGAGAATCAGGAACCTTGAAATGTGGCTGGGTATGCTGGGGTACAATGATGAGTATTCAAGGAGTTCCCCTTGAAATCCTCAGAACTGGGAAAAGCTGGCCACCATTTTCTAATAGAAGCTGGTACTGTCATTCTTCTGCTGCAGAGGTCTCTGTACTACACAGTGATAGGAGTCTCCCTACAACCAGGTTGATAGCCTGGATTAATTTCTACCACAACCTGGAAAGTGACATGCCGGGTTTAATAATAGGATGAAGTCCATCATAGAAAGGAGGTGAATGAATTAGTTTGCATGCCTACGCAATTTCAGAGATAGCCAGAAGTAGCCAGAATTGGTCAACTTTTGTGAATTTCTCAGGAACCAGAAATAACACAGCCAGTGAAACCCCTCACAATGGAGCAAAACTGATTCCTGTGTGCCTCTTAAAAGCCTGGAGAACTGGTTACTGAGTGATGCAATGTCTGAATGGCCCTGGCAGGCTCTAGAGAAAGAAGTAAACAGCTAAACCAGCCATGCTGGAATGAGTGTATTGTACAAGAACAGATGGCTACTACTAGACAACTATATTTTATGGAAGAATGTAAATAATATACCCTTACTGAGACCAGCAGGAATACATTTACAAAAGAGGAAAGAGCATCACAAAAGTCTAGCAGCAAATTTGCAGGATAGGCCAGTACTGACAGCAGGAGAGGTTACACAGAACTAAGATTGTTAATGTCGAATGAGATTGTGAGACCCCATTTAATAGAGATCAAATGGCAATGCTTGAAAGCCAGAAGGCTGAAAGCCTTGATTAACAGCAATGTTCATGAAGAAGTCAACAGGGCTTGATCTACAGGGAATTGTGGAAATGATTCCTAGAGCACATCCTCCCTAGGGATAAAATGAATGAGCAGCCAATCAAGGTCCTACTTAACTCTAAAACCAGTAAAAAAGAAGAATGATAAAAATGAGGCCTTGAGGTTGATAGCCTCACTACAAAATTATGATCCTTCCCTAAAGTTCAGATCTAAAATTCATTGGTTAATAAGTATGAGTAATGTTTGTAGCTCAAAACCAACTGTAGTGGTGGCTACTATTTGTTTCACCATCTGTTCTCCTTTTTCTATTCCCCCCCTCTGAAAAAGAAGCCAGTAGGAACCATCTCTCTAGGCAGATCTCACTAATCTTCATGGAGAAGACCACCTATGTGGTTTAAAGCATGACATATGGGAGTTGTGAAAAATGCATGGTCAGACCTACTGTAACTTACATTATTAAGTAATAAAGCCAGTAGATTCTCATGTGAATTCCAGAATGAAATTTGCCCCAGGATCTTCCTTCTCATGGGGTGTTTGTCTGAGCATGCTGGAAACACTGATTCTGGACCATTGCTGCAAGATATGTATGTTCTTCTGGTAGAAAACTGACTCGATGAGATTACAGGATGCAGAGTAGTGACAGGGCGGTCTGCTGGGCAAAAATATTTTAAAAAGAAAAAAAAAGTGGAGAAAGTACTTTCTCAGAAAAGTCACAGTGGAGATTCTGCAGAAGCAAGAGTGACTGTGGATCAGTGTGGAAGGTGCAGACATGCAGCGAAGCACATGGACCCCAGCAACCTTGAGCCAGAGAAGGTTGCAGCTTTAGAGAGCAAAGTTAGGTCAGGTTGTAGGGACCTGTGCCACTGTTGATACAACTGGACAGAGAGTCTAGCAGCCTACAAAGTCTTTGAGTCCGGCCTAGATTCCTGAGTGGAACATGGCCCCAGCTCACCCAGAGAAAAAGAGAAGGGGAACATCTCTTCCTTACCCCCAAGAGCTCCCAGCACCCAGCTGAGAGAGGGCAGGTGCCATTTTGGACATAAGTATGTAGCAACTGCTGCAGCTTTTGTGTGCACACCCAGCAACTAGTTGGGACAATCTGGATCTTGTCAGCAGAAGCAACTGCAGCATGCAGCAACCACGCAGCAACTGGTAGAGGGAAGGAGCTATTCTAACATAAGTACCTCCTGCGGAGAATTTTGTATGCACCCAGCATGATTGTGAAATGAGTAGAGCTGTGGCCAATGGATACTGTGCACACGTGTGGTCCAGGGATTTTACCAGAGGGAAAAAAAACCCTCATTCCTAAATGACCTTGAGTCTGTGTGGGAGGATAAGACTATGTGGTACCCCAACCTCTCAACAAATCACAGGCTCTGGGGTTCAAATCACCTAGGTAGAGCACCTACAGGCAGTGGGCTTAGCCCCCTTGTGGCTGGGACAGGCTTGCCTGGTGGAGTGGATCCTCTTGCACCCATGACTGTGGGAGCCTTCAGTGCTGAGACTGTGGGAACATTGTGACTGCATGACAGGATGCATGGTATACCTGGGTCTCTGGGCAAGCACTGTGAGCAGCTACACATGCTCAGAGCTCTCTGATTGCCTGGGTGGGTAACTGCAGTGGGATCCATACTCACACTGAAGATTGCACAGATCCTTTTGGCAGTCTATGTGGAAGCACAGGTTATTACACTCACTGAGGGTTAACACTCACGCATCGATCACTTTGGAAGAGAGAAAGTGAGGGTATGAAAAGCCAAAAGAGTTGACCATACCCCTTCTGTTATGAAGAGATCTACCACACCCAACTTGGGTGACATCCTTGATATTCACCCCACCCTGGAGCACTGAACAGAGCTCCCTGGTCACACCCAGCACACATCCTTGGGAAATCATTGAAAAAGCAGATATTCCACGAAGACACAGAGGCATAGTTAAAAGATAAAAGCCACCAGAGAAAAAATCATTAAGTATCACAACAAATCCCCCAAAATAAACACAAAAACTCAAGCAACAGTGTTAAGGAGGACAAGATGACCCCTCAAAGAAACATAAAATTCCAGTATTAGAATGTGAGGATGAGGTCTGGCACCTGCCGTGCTGGCATCACATGTAGGTGCTGGTTTGATTCCTGGCTGTTCCACCTTTGATCCAGCTCTCTGCTGTGGCCTGGGAAGGCAGTGGAAGATGCTTGGGTCCTTGGGACCCTAAACCCTCGTGGTAAACATGAAAGAAGCTTCTGGCTTCTAGTTTCAGATTGATGCAGCTCTGGCCATTGCAGCCAATTGGAGAGTGAACCAGTGGATGAAGGGTCTCTCTCTCTCTCTCTCTCTGCCGCTACTTCTCTTTCTTTGTAACTATGACTTTCAAATAGATGGATAAATCTTAAGAAAAAAGAATGTGAGGATGAAGAGATTGATGTAATGCCCAAAATGGAATTCAAAAGATTATTTATCACAGGATTTCTCAGAAGCAATCAGAAGCAAATCCAGTAATTGAATAAATCCATACATGACATGAATGAAAATTTTTCCCAATGAAATTGTGATTTTAAAGAGAAATCAAGGGGCTGGTGCTGTGGGATAGTAGGTAGGGCCACCGCCTGCAGTGCCAGCAGCCCATATGTGCATTGATTTGAGTCCTGGCTGCTCCACTTCTGATCCAGCTCTCTGCTACGGCCTGGGAAAGCAGTAGAAGATGGCCCATGTCCTTGGGCCCTTTCACCCACATGGGAGACCCGGAAAGAAGAAGATCCTGGCTGCTGGCTTACTTTTCTTTTAAAGCAAGAAACTGAATGCAAGTATCAGAAAGCACTAGCAGGCATCAATTAATCCAAGCAGCAGCTTCTTAGTCCAAAAGCACTTGGGAAAAAAAAACCACTGGTAGGGAAGGGATAAGGAGAGGGGGGATTTGTAATAACTGGAATCCCGTGAGTGTGCATACCAAGTCTCATGAGGTTATTTTTTATATTTATCCTTTACTTGGTCACTTTCTCCTCAAATACTATAATTTTTCCTGGAATATTTCCTCAAATTATAAAAAAGTATGAAATATAAACAAGCTCTTGCATTGTATATTTAGAAATGTACAATTCAAACATTATAGAGCTATCTACATACTGATAAATCTCATCAAATCTTGGATAATTCAATAATATACAAAATATCAGGGCACAGAAAGAGTTAGAATCCACTTCTTTTGTTACACCTAATATTCAAGTATTCAATCTAAAGAAAAACACTTAATCATATTGGCTCTCTTCTATGTATTCATGTTAATACACTTACTAAAATATTCTTGTATAAGCATGTTTGGTCTTCATTATTTCAAGTCAGGTTTAAAACTTAAAATTAGCCATCCAGATAAAACAGGTAATCAGAAAGATTATCTCTTCTCCACCTCCCTAGCCCTAAGAACTATGAAATCAATTTTATGATATGACTCTAAATACTGGATTATGATGATAAATGCTAGGTCCAATTTCTTCATAATCCTTTTTGGTGTGGCACACTTGGTAGGATTCTGGTGAGAAAGCCAGCATCAATCCTCCAAACCAAACTGCATATCGTTTTATGTGGTGTGTAATGACTTGTTCATTGATAGATTTTGGCTTCAATCTACCGCCACTCAATTCTTCACTTAACTTCAGCCTGGCATCTACAGTTCTTTTCAAATCTCTTTGCAAATGACATCCAAAGTCCCTGAACATGGTTGAACCTCCAGAGAGGACAATATTCTTTTAATGAGGATGTCTAACATCAATAGGGAAATTCCAAATTACTTCATCTACAACTTCTGAGATAGGTTGTGTGTGGATTAACAAACTCTGGAGGAAAAAAAAAAAAAAAAAAACTTCAGGTCCCAGGAATCTCTCATAACCAACATCAATGGAAAATTCTTTCTTAGCGATAGTATTGATTCCAATATATTGCTTAACCCACTTTGATGCATCTGTGTCATAATTGTTAAGTTCCTTTATTAAATCTGGGAATATCTATAGCACTCATTCTACCTTAGCAGTTTCAAGGGATTGTTCTGAAAGGATTCCTACTTCTTAGTCTCTCAGCAGTTGCTGAATCTACTATGTTATATCCCATCGTGCAATTCAATGTGTTTAATACAGCTGCCAATCACATACCCTTCAGCCACAGGAATGACATTAGTGACACCATCTCCACTGTCTTATTACCATACCAGTCAATGTCTGTTCTACTTGTACTGAGGTCCAGGATGCGCTAAGTCAAGAACAGTCTGCACAGTAATGTACATGCCTGAAACACTGAAAGACTAAAACATTATTTCAGCAGTATATCCCTTGTTTTCTGGAGTATTCAGTTGAGGTTCAGTCAAAAGAAAATAATGATCTTCAGGTTCTGCCCTTAAACATTTAAAGATCACTTGTTCCATAAACCTTTCCATCAAATTCCAACCTTCAACTATACCGTGGTGAATTGGCTACTTTGTTGCATATATAGGTTTTTCTATTGCTTTATCACCAATGAAAAAGTCTAGGTCATCAACACTTTTCATCACCCTCCATTGAGCCTGATCACTCACTTTTCTGACTCCTTAACAGCATTACAGGAAGAGATGATAAACTGTGGTTCTGTATTTCCAGCATTTCCTAGTTTTATACACCCCATGCCACAGTCTACCACACAGGCTAGCAGCTGTCTGCCCTCCTCTTCCTTGCCTGCTGCTACCACTGCCTGGTTGGGGCCAGGGTTTGGTGGCAGGAGGTGGGAACTGTCTGACCACCCACAGCCAGGCTACCCTCTCAATGGGCAGTTGGGGAGAAGCTGGCAAGTCGGAAGCAGTAGCAAGAAAGCAGCAGGCTCTGTCAGCGGCTACTACTTCCTCAACCCAGGCAGCCATGCAGTCCCAGATATGCCTCCTCCCCCTCTCTCTTCCCTCCTCCTCACTCCTGTCCCAATCCCACAACATCAATAGCATTTGTGTGTACAGACAATGCCATGGCTGAGATGGATGAGAAAGAATTTCTAAGATCAGTCCCATTCACAATAGCTACAAAAACAATTGAACACCTTGGAGTAAAGTTAACGAAGGATGTCAAAGATCTCTATGATGAAAATTACAAAATATTAAAGAAAGAAATAGGAGGGAAAAATAAGAAAATATTCCATGTTCATGGGTTGGAAGAATCAATATCATCAAAATGTCATATTTCCAAAAGCAATTTACAGATGCAATGTGATTCCAATGAAATACCAAGCACATTCATCTCAGATGTAGAAAAAAATGCTAAAATTCATATGGAAATACAAGAGACCCCAAATAGTTAAAGCAATCTTAAACAACAAAAACAAAACCAGTGGATCACAATACCAGATCTCAAAATATACTACAGGGTGGTTTTAATCAAAATACCCTGGTATTGGCAAAAAAAACAGAGTGTAGAAAGATGGAACAGAATAGAAACTCCAGAAATCAATCTAAACATCTACAACCAACTTATCTTTGATAACGATAAATGTTACTGGGAAAACTGGATCTCTGCATGCAGAAGTATCAAACAAGATGCTTACCTTATACGTTAAACAAAAATCTACCCAAAATTGATCAAAGACTTAAACATACAATCTGATACCATTAAATTACTAGAGAACATTGTAGAAACCCCACAAGATATTGGCATAGTCAAAGAGTTTTTGGAAAAAACTCTAGAAGTACAAACAATCAAAGCAAAATTGATAAATGGGATTACACTAAACTGAGAAGCTTTTACACTGCAAAAGACAGCAAAGTGAAGAAGCATCTGGCAGAATGAGAGAAAATGTTCATCAACTATGTGACTGATAAAGGATTAATTTCCAGATCTATAAAGATCTCATAAAACTCAGCAACAACAAAACAAACCATCCAGCTAAGAAATAGACAAAGGACTTTAACAGGCATTTTTCAAAACAGGAAATTCAACAGACCTTTGAAAAAATGCTCAGGATCACTAGCCATCAGGGAAATGCAAACCAAAACCACAATGAAGTTTCACCTTACCCAGTTAGAATGGCTTTAATACAGAAATCAATAAAAATCAATAAACAACAAATGCTGGTGAGGATGTGGGGAAAAAGTTACCCTAATCCACTCTTGGTAGGAATACAAATTGGTGCAACCACTGTGAAAGACAGTATCAGATACCTCAGAAATCTGAATATAGACCTTTCATATGACTAATCCATCCCATTCCTAGAAATTTACTGAAAAGTTTAGAAATCAGTGTATGAAAGAGTTAGCTATACCCTCATGTTTATAGTAGCTCAATTCACAATAGCTAAAATATAAAATCAACCCAGATGTCCATCACCTGAATACTACATAAGGAAATTATGGTGTATATACACAATTTGAGATGTAACGATTTTGATTTTGAACTGTCCTTGTCTCCACTGTTGAGGAACAGTATTTTTTTTAATAATGTTAGTTGAACTCTTTACTTAATGTACTATTAATCTTATAAGTGTAAAGTTTACTGAAAATAGTTCTTTGTAAAAAATAAGAATGTAAATTGGGGAGGCAAGAGGAAGAACAGTGGAATGTGAGCATGAGGAAGGGTAGTATGGTAAGAATAACTATTTTCCTAAATTTGTGTATATGAAATTCATGACGTTTGTATTCCTTAAATAAAATTTACTAAAAGAAAGCTCCAACTCAGGAATTCTTTTGTCCTAGTAAAATTTTCTTGTAACACTGCAGCAGGGTAAGTTGCTTCATATTGCGTTTTCTGTTTCAGTCATCCTCAAATTCTCCTATTTATCTTTCTTTCCTTTCTTTGGTTATGGAGTCAAATAGGTCCTTTGGTGGATGCTCATTTATTTTGTACCTAAGGAGGACACACTCCCATGTCATACTTGTACAATGGTCTGAAGGTCTTTGCTGCCTTTTTGTTTTCCCACTTTATCCTTCAAAGGAGTTTTCCCCCAATGAAACTCTTGCACATATTTCTCTGCTAGCTTCTCCTTAACAATGCATGTGACCTAACTTTACATAATTTATAAAATTACCTTGGAATGGAAATTTTGCCTTAAATGTCTTTAAACTGAACTGCATCCCTTGCACAAAGATTAAGAATTGCATGTAACTAAAAAGCAATATGTATAATATATAACTAGTTTTTTAAAAAAATCTGTGTAATTACTGTAATTTGAGTAAATATTTCTGATAAAGATCTGAATATTGTGATGCTACACAAAAACTAGCAATCCCAAAATGTAAAATATAAAGAAAAAAGTTAGATAGCCAATGAGATCTAATATTTAAAATCCTACAAATAGATGGATAAATTAATGAATAATTACCTGATGTGTGTAATTCAAAAGTATGTAATTAACATTTCTTATAATGAGGAAACTTTTTTTTTAGAAAAATTAAGTTTCTAGAGTACAAGACATTGTACATTTGGTTATTCAGATGTAGTTTAACAGGATGTCAGTATCACAACTGAACATCTGAAAAGACTACTACCTGTGGCACTGTGAATTTATTAGTCAATGTTTCTTTTACCTCAAGGATTTTGAAAATTGGAAAAGAAAATCAATTATTAGTGAAATGACATGCACAGTAGCTCTTTATAGCAGAGCTTTCATGCTGTAAAAATTGTCTTGGCACAGCTAGAGGTTACTGTCAGGGGAAGGTGAAGAATTGCCTCTGGCAATTAACAAGTACTTATTAACTTTGGTAACCCTAGTAGGCAAAATTGTAGAGACACAGATATCAATTAAGAGTGCAGCAAACTTAATTGTGTTATTTTGATGCAATATTGCATATTAATAAAATTTCCATTTTTGCTCTCTGGCTGTTACTTAGGCAGGTATTTGAGAGATTTTGTTTAGTTTATGCTTATGTGTGTCTCTGTGTATGTGTAATAAAGTAAGCCATTAGTGTTGAATATTACTCTTACTAATAATATGAAGTTTTATTATAAATATATTAGACCTTGCTGATGCCATATAATGGAATATCTATTTCAAAGTAGTCTACTCCTAAACAGCATATGTTATCAGAAGAGCTTTATCTGACTGAATTGAAAATAAAAGTACCATTCATTGAGAATTGAACAAGCTTTTTTTTTTCTAGAATAAATTAGGTATAATGATTTGCATCCACTTAAAGTATACAATATGATTTCAGATTGTCGTGCAAACCTGCAAAACTGATACCACTATAAAATACATTGCTATTGCATTAACTATAAAAAAATCCCTATTCTTTATATTATTTCATTTTTTAGAGATTTATTTACTTATTTGAAAGGCACAGTTACAGAGGGAGAAAGAGAGAGACAGAGAGGGATATCTTTGATTTGCTGGTTCACTCCCCAAATGGCCATAATGGCCAGAGCTGAGCCCATCCAAAGCTAGGAGCCAGGAGCTTTTTCTGGGTCTCCTATACAGGTTCAGGGGCCCAGGCACTTGGGCCATCTTCCACTATTTTCCCAAACCATTATCAGGGAGTTGCATCAGAAGTGGAACAGTCAGGCCTAGAACTGGCAGCTATATGGGATGTTGGTGCTGCAGATTGCAGCTTAACTTGTTATGCCTCGAGTGCCAGCACCTATATTATTTCTTAAATGTCACTTATTTCTTATATTAATCTTAATCTAGATGCTCCCATTGAGTAGCCATAGGCCATCACTCATCTATAATTTATCAGCAACAATAATTTTCATTTCAAATATATTTTGGTAAGTGGAGGCATACACTATGTATTCTATTAAGTCTGACTTCTTTCACATTGAATCATGATTGTGAACTTATTTATATTGTTGTGGTTCCTGTATTTTGTTCTATTTTTTAAAATTGCTGAGCAGTATTTAATTATCTGAATATACAAAGATAAGCTTATTCATTCATCTTTTGGTAAAGTTTGGGTTATTTCCAGACTGGAACAGTTGTAAGTAAAACTGTGAATAATATTGGTATATTATTATTTGAATAATGTCCTTATTTTACTTGGTGAACAACTAAAACTGGAAAGGCTGGAGCGTAGGGCAGAAATTTTCTAAAATTTTAAGATGCTAAGATCATTGTCTTTTGCAGCCCTTAACCAATGATGAAGTTGGTATATAAAAGTTTCAACTCCTTCTAGTTAGAGTCGGATGACCCCAACACTTGTATTATATTTTAACTTTAAAAGTCTCTACTGGGACTGAATTCTGGTTGGCTCTAGTAGTATTTTTTTGACAATTTCTCTGTATTGTCTTTCCTTCATTCTCCATGTTATGTATTAGAGTTTAACTAAGATATTAGAGCCACTGGGACTGACATGAAATAAGAAATGCATTATAAAAATTACAATTTTCAAGTTTGTAAGAGCTGATAATATCTGATTTATTATATACATAGTATGTTCTTTATGGGCCTTTTAACTTTTACTCTGTGTAACACTGTGTTTTAGATTTATAGTTTTAGATGTGAAATAATCTTATATATTTCAACCTGAATCAAATGGTAAGAAGACAAACAATGAAAGTAGGAAATAAACTGTTCCACATTCTCCTTGCCAAGAAACACTGCACTGAATTATCTCCAAGGACAGGCACTCATCTGAACATTTATCATTCATAACTCTTCCAAACTATTATTTAAAATATTTATACAAATTCATGTTTTAGGAAAAATATTGTCTCACAGAAGAATATTGAAACTCTTTAGCTAACTACATCAAAATATGAGGAAAAACATAAACATAGCAACTATATTTTAACTTTCTGCCTTTGAGAAATACTTTAATTGCTTGGCATTGACACTTCTTTTGGCAGGTTTCAAAAGAGATCACATAAAGCTCCACAAATTTTGGCAGTACTTTCCTTTCTCCCTCCCATGCTATGCAAATGACCACTGCAATCTGTCTTGGAGACCAGTTCCAGAAAAGAGACTGTAATTAGAATGGATCATTGACCTGCTCTAAGAGACTTCGAGGGTGAACTCATTTTTGCCTTATTTCCATCCCAACCTTTGTAGGCACAAAAAATTCAGTGCTTACAGTTTACGCTTCATTCGTCTCTGCAAAGCTCTTTTTCCTATCATTTTCCTTGATAGCCTAAATTTTTCCTCTGTGACCTCTGTAACTAAAAATATGACGATAGTAAAATTGTCTATATCTTAATGTTTGACTCTTCCTTTAAGTTTCTCATTCAAAAAAGTCCGTTTGTCTGAGAAGACTTCTTCACAGAAGACCCAGCACAAGGAAAATGCTATCTTTGTTTTTATTTGATTTTGCACATCAATTTTGTTCTTTTGTCCTTAATATCTTCCTTTGAAAGCTCATTCGATCATAAAATATCACCTGACAACTCACCTTGTTGCTGGGTACTGTTATTTACATCAAAATGGCATGTTAAATAAAATAATCCAGATACAGAAAGACAAACACCACATGTGATCTCTCATATGTGGGAACTAAAACCAAAACCAAACCAAACCAAACCAAACAACAACAACAACAAAAAAAAAAAACAAACACACCACAAAAAAAAAAAAAAAAAACATACAAACAAAAAAAAAAAAAAAACCCACAATCTGAACACATAATGGTGATTGCTAGAAGCTTCAAGGGATGATGGGAGGATGGAAGGAATTTGGATGAAGGGTACCAAACCAGAGTTAGATCAAGGGACTGAAGTCTTAGAGTCTTAGTGTTACACAGTATAGTAAGGAGGCTACAGTTCACAGCAACCATGTGTGTGTATGTGTGTGTGTGTGTGTGTGTGTATGACAAATAGAAGACAAACCTCCAATCATAAAGTAACATAAAGAAGGGAAAATATTGAAAACCCTTTTTTATTAGTACACTTTATATACGTATACTGAAAGAGCACACTATGGATTATAATTATGTACGAATGTTATAAATAAATAATTTTGGAATTATCTCTAGAAACTGACTCACTACATTGTTCCCAACACCAATTTCATGTTTTCCAAACTCTACTAATTCACTACATGGAAAATAAACAGGCAAATAACAAAACCTCAAAGGGTTATTCATTATCAACGTTCATATCTTAACAGTCACAAAATGCCGCCAATTCTTTTTAATGTATCTTGTAAATCCAGCCCTCCCTATCTATTTCTAATACCTCTACCATATTTCAAAACTTATTATTGACTAGGTATTTGTGGACAACAATAGGTTGTTGACTTGTTGTATAATTCAGTTTGGGGTGTCTGTGAGGGAGCTAAGTGGTGAAATGTGACTAACAGCTAGACGTATGGTTCTTCATCTTAATGGGCAATTAACTGCTCCCTTTCAACAAGTACCACAATAATTCCTGCTTTTCTATGGCAATATTAGCAATATATTTCCAGGAAACATATTTGTGAGGGATCAGTATGTGAATGACAATGGAAGTCATGAGAGGGGATGAGAGAGTCTGCGAAAATGTAGCTAAGCCAGAGAAAACCTAGATTTCTTATTGAAGATAACTTAAAATATAAAATTACAGTCTACTGTTGATGGGCATTTAGGTTGATTCCAGGTATTAGCTATTGTGAATTGAACTGCAATAAACATTAAGGTGCAGACTGCTTTTGTGTTTGACAATTTCATTTCCTTTGGGTAAATTCCAAGGAGTGGGATGGCTGGGTTGTATGGTAGGGCTATATTCAGGTTTCTGAGGAATCTCCAAACTGACTTCCATAGTGGCTTTACCAGTTTGCATTCCCACCAACAGTGGGTTAGTGTCCCTTTTTCCCCACATCCTCTCCAGCATCTATTGTTGGTAGATTTCTGAATGTGAGCCATTCTCACCGGGGTGAGGTGAAACCTCATTGTGGTTTTGATTTGCATTTCCCTGATTGCTAGCGACCTTGAACATTTTTTCATGTGTCTATTGGCCATTTGGATTTCCTCTTTTGAAAAATGTCTATTGAGGACCTTGGCCCATCTCTTAAGTGGGATGTTTGCTTTGTTGTTGTGGAGTTCCTTGATCTCTTTGTAGAATCTGGTTATTAACCCTTTATCTGTTGCATAGTTTGCAAATATTTTTTTCCTATTCTGTTGGTTGCCTCTTCACTTTCCTGACTGTTTCTTTTGCAGTACAGAAACTTCTCAATTTGATGCAATCTGAAATGCCTGGCTTTGACTGCTTGGGATTCCAGGGTCTTTTCCAAGAAGTCTTTGCTGGTACCTATATCGTGCAAGGTTTCTCCAATGTTCTCTAATAATTTGATGGTGTCGGGTCATAGATTTAGGTCTTTAATCTATGTTGAGTGGATTTTTGTGTAAGGTGAAAGGTAGGGGTCTTGCTTCAAGATTCTGCACATGGAAATCCAGTTTTCCCAGCACCATTTATTGAATAGCCTGTCCTTACTCCAGGGATTGGTTTGGGATACTATATCAAATATGAGTTGGCTGTAGATGTTTGGATTGATTCCTGGTGTTTCTATTCTGCTCCATTGGTCTATCCATCTGTTTCTGTACCAGTACCATGCTGTTTTGATTACAACTGCCCTGTAGTATGTCCTGAAATCTGGTATTGTGATGCCTCCAGCTTTGTTTTTGTTGTACAAGATTGCTTTAGCTATTCGAGGTCTCCTGTGTCTCCATGTGAATTTCAGCATCAATTTCTCCAGATCTGAGAAGAAGGTCTTCGGTATCTTGATTGGTATTGCATTGAATGTATAAATTGCTTTTGGGAGAATGGACATTTTGATGATGTTGATTCTTCCAATCCATGAGCATGGAAGATTTTTCCATTTTTTGGTATCCTTTTCGATTTCTTTCTTTATGATTTTGTAATTCTCATTGTAGAGATCTTTAACATCCTTGTTTAAGTTTATTCCAAGGTACTTGATTGTTTTTGTAGCTATTGTGAATGGGATTGATCTTATAAGTTCTTTCCCAGCCATGGCATTGCCTGTGTATACAAAGGCTGTTGATTTTTGTGCATTGATTTTATATCCTGCCACTTTTCCAAACTCTTCTATGAGTTCCAATAGTCTCTTAGTAGAGTTCTTTGGATCCCCTAAATAAAGAATCATATCATCTGCAAAGAGGGATAGTTTGAGTTCTTCCTTCCCAATTTGTATCCCTTTAATTTCTTTTTTTTTTCCTAATAGCTCTGGTTAAAACTTCCAGAACTGTATTATCACCCATCAACAGTAGACTGGATAAAGAAATTATGGGACATGTACTCTATCGAATACTATACAGCAGTAAAAAAACAATGAAATCCAGTCATTTGCAACAAAATGGAGGAATCTGGAAAACATCCTGCTGAGTCAATTAGGCCAGTCCCAAATGGACAAATATCATATGTTCTCCCTGATCAATGATAACTAACCGAGCACCAAAAAGGGAACCTGCTGAAGTGAAATGGACACTATGAGAAACAGTGACTTGATCAGCTCTTGTCCTGACTGTTGATGTATGATTTAATATTTTGTCCCTTTTAGAATTTTTTTGTTCTAGTTAATACTATTGAATGAACTCTGTAATTAATACACAATTATTCTTAGGTGTTTAAATTTAACTGAAAAGTGATCCCTGTTAATATGTAAGAGTGGAAATAAGAGAGGGAGGAGATGTACAATTTGGGACATGCTCAATCAGACTTGCCCCAAATGGTGGAGTTAGAAATGTTCTAAGGATTCCAATATAGTCCCATCAAGGTTGCATGTACCAATGCCATCTCACTAGTCCAATGATCCATTTCAGTTCACAATTGATCACACTGATAGGTCTAAGAGTCAAAGGGATCGCATAAACAAGACCAGTGTCTGCTAATACTAACTGATAGAATTAAAAAGGGAGAGAATGATCCAACACAGGAAGCAGGATACACAGCAGACTTATAGAATGGCAGATGTTCCAAACAGCACTCTGGCCTCAGAATCAGCCCTTAAGGCATTCAGATCTGGCTGAAGAGCCCATGAGAGTATTTTAGGCATGGAAAGCCAAGACACTCTGCCAAAAAAAAAAAAAAAAAACAAAAACAAAAAAAACAAAACCCAAACCCTAAATGAAAGATCTCTGTGAGTGAGATCCCAGTGGAAAGAACAGGCCATCAAAGAAGGAGGTACCTTTCTCTGAAGGAAGGAGAGAACTTCCACTTTGGCTCTGACCTTGTCTAAATAAGATTGAAGTCTGCAAACTCAAAATGCTTCCATAGCCTTGGCAACTCATGAGTAGAGCCTCGGGAGATTACTGATGCCATAAACAAGAGTGTCAAATTGTTAAGTCAACAACAGGAGTCACTGTGTACTTACTCCTCATGTCTGATCTCTGTCCTTAATATGTTGTTCAATGTGAATTAATGCTATTAATAGTACTGAAACAGTATTTTATACTTTATATTCTATGTGGGTTCAAACTGTTGAGATCTTATTTAATATACACTAAATTGATCTTCTGTATATAAAGACAATTGAAAATGATACTTGATGTGAATTGATTGGGAGAGGGAGCGGAGAAGGGAGTGTTGTGGGTGGGAAGGAATTTATGGAGGGAAAAAGCCATTGTAATCCATAAACTGTACTTTGGAAGTTTATATTTACTAAATAAAAGTTTAAAAAAATATAAAATTTCTTTTTTTTTTTTTTTTTGACAGGCAGAGTGGACAGTGAGAGAGAGAGAGAGACAGAGAGGAAGCTCTTCCTTTTCCGTTGGTTCACCCTCCAATGGCCGCTGGCGTACCGTGCTGATCTGAAGCCAGGAGCCAGGTGCTTCTCCTGGTCTCGCATGTGGGTGCAGGGCCCAAGCACTTGGGCCATCCTCCACTGCCTTCCTGGGCCATAGCAGAGAGCTGGACTGGAAGAGTAACTGGGACAGAATGCGGCTCCCTGACCAGGACTTGAACCCGGGGTGCCAGCGCCGCAGGCAGATGATTAGCCTATTGAACCGCAGTGCCAGCCTAAAATTTCATTTAAATAATAATAACAATAAAGCCACAAATGATTTACAATATGTGATTCAATAAAACTCTAAGAACTGAGATCAATGGAGTATTGAATTAAGGTGTTGTGCAATTTAGAAAATAATAGTGAACTACAGCCATGGAGGAAGCCAGGCCTCCCGAAAGACTCGTGAATTTGGCCTGCTATGGCAGTGAACAATGCAGTTTCTGACTTGAAGAAGTTTCATGTTGTTTTTCCGATGTGTGTTTGTATCTTTCTTGTTTGATTTATGCCCCTAGAAATAATTCTTCGGGTTTATTACACTTTTTTTTTAACATTACCTTGCCAAGCACCTTGCAAATAGATGCTTAATAAATTCTTAATGACCTAAATTGATTTCTCGGCATGCTTATCAAAGAACTTCAGCTTTCAGAAACTCACTTAAGAGAACAGAAAGATCTTTCTGCTACTTAGAACTTGATAGAACTATGACTATCAAGGTTTTCATATTCAAAGGTAAGATTCATCATGAATAACAGGTTTCAAAGAATTAACAAGAGATATTTCAATAAAGATACACTGGCTATTATTTTAAAATAGCCATTTTACAAATATTATAAAATCTCCATTATGTTAACCAAAATAAACCACTTTATTTTTGTACCAAGGAATTTTAGATTAAGAAAACATCATATTTTGGTGTTGAATCTTTTCTATGACTGATTGGCACCTTTCAATGATGTTCATGGTCATACTGTACATATTACAGACATAAAATTTTGTCCTATCAATACTCCTAAATTTGGAAAATTTTGGAAGGGTCAACAAATTAGTGGGGGTGAAATAATCACACCTCCAGGCACTTGAATATTGCTTAGCTCAGCTGTTTGCTTTTAAAGTGCCCAACAATTTTTCCACTTTTTTTGTCGTCCCTTCTCAATATTTACTTGGTGATCTCCTGGTAGCTTTTAGCTACAAAAAAAATGGTTCAGTTTCTACATTTCAAGTGTTTACCTGAGGAGAGTCCTGTTAATACCATGAAAACAGTTTCATAAATGGGAAAAATAGTAAATGTGATCAAAAGACCAGAGATTTTTTGGTAAAGTCAAAATAAAACAAGGATAGTAGAAATGGAGGGATTGATAATTTGGGACATGCTCAAGCTGACTTGCCCCAAATGGTAGAGTTAGAAACATACCAAGGGATTCCAATTCAATCCCATCAAGGTGGCATTTACCAATGCCATCTCACTATTCCAAGGGATCAATTTCAGTTCACAATTGATCATAATGAAAGGACTAAGAGTCAAAGGGAGCACATAAACATGTCTAGTACCTGCTAACACTAACCGATAGAATAAAGGGGAGAGTGATCCAACATGGGAAGTGAGATACTCAGCAGACTCATAGAATGGCAGATGTCCTAAATAGCACTCTGGCCTCAGAATCAGCCCTAAAGGCATTCCGATCTGGCTGAAAAGCCCATGAGAGTATTTTCGGGCATGGAAAGCCAAGACACTCTGGCAAAAGATCTCTGCGAGTGAGATCCCAGTGGAAAGAACAGGTCTTCAAAGAAGGAGGTACCTTTCTCTGAAGGGAGGAGAGAACCTCCACTTTGACTATGACCTTGTCTAAACAAGATAAGAATCGGAGAACTCAGAGGGCTTCCATAGCCTTGGAAACTCATGACTGGAGCATAGGGAGATTACTGATGCCATAGACAGGAGTGTCAATTTGTAAAGTCAACAACAGGAGTCACTGTGCACTTACTCCTCATGTAGGATCTCTGTCCTTAATGTGCTGTGCATTGAGATTTAATGCTATAACGAGTACTCAAACAATATATTTCACTTTGTGTTTCTATGGGGGTGCAAACTGTTGAAATCTTTACTTAATGCATACTAAACTGATCCTCTGTAAAAAAACAAAAAGAAAAAGAAATTATCAACTCCCAACTTGACTCTCGCTGGGATTAAACATGACAATAGGTCTGATCTGATTTCATCATCATTTAAAAAAAATCATCTATTATTTTTCACTTTATGTTTCTGTGTGGGAGCAAACTGTTGAAATCCTTACTTAATGTATACTAAGCTGATCTTCTGTATATTAAGATAATCGAAAATGAATCTTGATGTGAATGGAAGGGGAGAGGGAGTGGGAAAGGAGAGGGTTGTGGGTGGGAGGGACAGTATGGGGGGGAAGCCATTGTAATCCATAAATCGTACTTTGGAAATTTATATTCATTAAATAAAAGTTAAAAAAAATCAAAAAACCATCATAAAAAAAAAAGAAATGGAGGGATTGAATACAGTTTTCCCATGGGAAAACTGCTAGAAGCAGAGTGTGAATTGTAGGTCACTGTAAAAACATTGGAGTAAATTTTATCAAGCATGAGATGAGAAACTATCAGAAGATACTGACAGGAAAAGTTCATAATTTTACATCATGGAAAATAATCTCATTGATTATTCTTTGAATAATAGGTTTGGATGGGTGGATAATGGGAAATACAGAGACTAATAGAAAATCATAGGAATAATTCAGGCAATACAAGATGTGATTTGGGTTATAGTGGAATTAGAAAGGTATTGAAATTTCCTAAAGTATTTGTTGACAAATTTGATTTGGAAAATGGAGTGAAAAAGGGAAAGGGACGACTCCCAGGATTTGGGCTTGAACACTGATGGTCTTGATCAGAGCAATTTTAATGTAGTAGGATGGATTCAAGAATGCATGAATGATAGCACAGGAAATAGAGACCATGAATATGGATAACTACTCCAGGGAGTTTTGTTAGAAAAAGTTACAGAGACAGGATATAACTAGGAAAGAGTCTGTATGAAAGGAAGAGATTTGTAGATATTTTAGTGTTAATATTTAGTAATGGTAAAAGGATAACCATTAATGCAGTATCCTTGAATAGATAAAAAGAATAGAAATGATAGTGCACAGTAGAAGTATGTCCTTAGACTCACAAAAGTGTATCTATTGGAAATTAAGGAAAAATGACAATACAGAGCTGGGCCAGCACTATGGTGTAGTAGGCTAAGCCTCTGCCATACAATATGGGCGTTTGTTTGTGTCTTTTATGCTCTTCTGATCCAGCTCTCTGCCTATGGCCTGGAAAAGCAGAAAATGGCACAAGTGCTTGGGCCCCTGCACCCACATAGGAGACCAACAAAAATATCCTTGCTCCTGGGTTCGGATTGGCTCAGCCCCAGCCATTGCGGCATCTGGGGAGTGAACCAGTAGATGGAAGATTGTTCTGTCTCTCACTCTCTTTCTGTTTGTAACTCTACCTCTCAAATAAATAAATAAATCTTTTAAAAAAGGACAATATAAGGACATCTATTAAGGCCCACTGGCAAACTTTATACTGGGAGTATGTAAGAATTTTTTTAAATTTTTTTAACTTTTATTTAATAAATATAAATTTCCAAAGTACAGCTTTTGGATTATAGTGGCTTTTTCCCCCCATAACCTCCCTCCCACCTGCAACCATCCTATCTCCCACTCCCTGTCCCATCCCATTCTTCATCAAGATACATTTTCAATTATCTTTATACACAGAAGATCAATTTAGTATACACTAAGTAAATATTTCAACAGTTTGCACCCACACAGAAAGAATTATTTTATCATTTCTTTGTTTTCCTTGGAAAAATGTGTTAAGTTGGAAGTTTGAGGGGGGATAATGTGTCAAATAATTGTCTGAGAAAGATAATCACCAGATTAAAGTAGGATTAATGTACTCCACTACGACTGATATAAATGTTTAAGTTGAGGCTTGTGTATATTTTTAATGCACTTTTGAGGCTGCCTATACTAGAGTGTTGTTTGTAATGTGAGATTTTAAAAAAAAACTTTGAGGATATCATGTTTTTGAATTAGGTTAATTAAATTTGGAACACCTTATATCTCATGTTCTTATTGAGATGCAGTAAATCTAATGCAACCAAATTTATTAAGTGCTTTATGTATTTTTATTATAGAAATATAGAAATTTATTTTTCTAAATTTATTATAGAAATATAATGAAAGATAGGCTATTGGCTTTCATCAAGGATGTCAGAGGAAAGTTTCAGAGAAACATATCTATTATATGCACTCATATACACCTGGGTGCATGCACACACAGACACCTCCCAAATCCCAAAACTGTATTATGAGATAACATGCTGAACAAAAATGTGATATGGAGATCAGCATGTGACAATGATTCTTAAACTATCACCTTCCTTGCCACATCCCATATGGATGCTGGTTTCCGTCTCAGCTGTTCCACTTCTGATTCAGCTCACTGCTAATGTTCTTGAGAAATTAGCACAGGATGGCCCAAGTACTTGGGCTCCTGCATCCTCGTGGGAGACCCAGATGTAGGTGCAGGATTTTGGCTTTGGCCTGGCCCAGTGCTGGCCATTTAGGGAGTGAACCAGCAAACGGAAGATCTCTTTTTCTTTCTGTCCTTCCCTCTCTCTCTCTGTAACTCTGCTTTTCAAATAAGTAAATAAATCTTGAAAAAAAGAAATGATATGAAAAACAATAGGCAAAGGGACTAATTCTTCTGGAAGTTTCTTGGAAATCTATGTAAGAGATATAATTTGTTCTATAACTAGAATCACTAGAATATATATATAAGCATATATATGTGTATGTATAGGTATATACATAATATAATGTATATATGTATATATATAATGTGTATATATATAATGTGTATATATATATATATATATATAAAGAATTGGTACTTGTGAGAACATTTCATTCCAAGAGACCATCCCTGAAAAAAATTCCAAAATGGAGAATATGTAATTTGTTCTTAAACAGTAAGTAGTCTTTTGTCTTGAAAAAATGTAAATGGTATTTTCTGAAGTAGTATGAAATTAGGATGGAAATTTCTTCTTGATTCATTTAGTAAAGTGTCTGAATGTAGAAGCTTCTCTAAAGTTTCACTTTCAGAAAATACTTTTTCCTTCTTTTTTTTTTTTTTTTTTTTTTTTGACAGGCAGAGTGGACAGTGAGAGAGAGAGACAGAGAGAAAGGTCTTCCTTTTGCCGTTGGTTCACCCTCCAATGGCCACCGCGGCTGGCACGTTGCGGCCGGCGCACCGCGCTGATCCGATGGCAGGAGCCAGGTACTTCTCCTGGTCTCCCATGGGGTGCAGGGCCCAAGCATTTGGGCCATCCTCCACTGCACTCCCTGGCCACAGCAGAGAGCTGGCCTGGAAGAGGGGCAACCGGGACAGAATCCGGCGCCCCGACCGGGACTAGAACCCGGTGTGCCGGTGCCGCAAAGCGGAGGATTAGCCTATTGAGCCGCGGCGCTTTTTCCTTCTTGACTAGTCTGTACATTTTCACTGTTTTTTTATGAAGTATTTAAAACTTGACTAATTTAAAGAGGTCCATTTTTCCCATGATGTTTAATCACTTTTACTGAAGTAATATTACAATTGCATGTGTATGTGTAGGTATACATACACACCTATATATATCTTCTATAATGTATATATATACACATTATATTATATATATGCCTATACATACACATATATATACACATTATAGAAGATATATATATACACTTATAAAATAGTATTTTCTATATTGTGTTGCAGAAGTTAAAATATTCATACTATATGAATAATTTTTGTAAGTCTACATAGCATTAGATATTATTACTCATACAAAATAGATGTAAGTTTACTTGAGGGGATGGCGCCGTGGCTCACCTGGTTAATCCTCCTCCTGAGGCGCTGACATCCCATATGGGGGCCGGGTTCTAGTCCCGGTTGCTCCTCTTCCAGTCCAGCTCTCTGCTGTGGCCTGGGAAGGCAGTGGAGGATGGCCCAGGTGCTTGGGGCCTACACCTACATGGGAGACCAGGAGGAAGTACCTGGCTCCTGGCTTCAGATCAGTGCAGCGCGCCAGCCTTAGTGGCCATTTTGGGGGTGAATTAATGGAAGGAAGACCTTTCTCTCTGTCTTTGTCTCTCACTGTCTAACTCTGCCTGTGGAAAAAAAAAAAAAAAAGTTAACCTTGATTATTTCCGTACTAAATTGAAGTGACAAATTGGTTTATCTAAATTCTTCTTTTAGAGATGATTCTGAATTCTCAATTCTAATGAAGCATTCATTCACAACTACTCTGTGGGACACATTTTATTAGATTATGTTCTAAACACTGCTTACAATCATGTTAAAATGAAGATTTCTGGTCTGAGGGTAGATGCTTTCCTACTTCACTTTTCAGAGTGAAAACCTTCAGTTCATCATTGGTTGGGATATCCTCTTTGGGAGCTTTATATTTCATTCCATAAACTCTGGAGATCTAAGAGGAGATTGTGTTGTGTTGAGGAATGCCATTGTGGTTTCCTAAACAGGTGTAGATTTTAGAGAGTGTGGCAGATAAAGTATGCCCGAACTGAAACCTAATACAAAGAGTCATACATCTCCAGTTATTCAGTTTATATTTATTCAGTTTCTTCTCATCTTTCCTAGAGTTCATGAGGTCATTCTCAAAAGACAGTTCAACTGAAGGTTAGTGGTCCCAAACTGTGACTAGCAGGATTTTCTCCATTTTCTTGTTCGTATTATGTGGTATTAGTCAACTTAAGAATTCCAGAACAACCTGTGTTCTCTATCTGTGAGCTTGGTCTGCTGATATATCTAAGTATGTTTGTGTATATACTCACATGCCAATAATTTATTTTTGCACATTCATTTATATGGATAACTTGCCTTATGAACATGATCTTGTCTGATATGACTATGAAGACCAATGACCCCATGAATGTATCCAAAGGATAAGAAGAGTTTTATTACTCATGTAAATGATTTTTTTGGGGGGTGGGTGTGGGGGGAGAGAACAAACAAACACACAGGCCAGAATTGAATGCCTTCACTAATGGAGAGAGGAATCACCTTTGGTTTGTATTATAACTTGGTATATGGTTGAGGTGAGGGTTCCCAGGTGAAAGGGCTGGGGTTTGCATAGTGGAAGCATTTTTCTGTGCCAAAGAAGGGAGTGCCTAGTTTTTCATACCTTCTTGTCCAGATTTGAGACAAGGGGAAAAGCAGACAAACAGATCTTGAATTAGTTACTTCTCAATAATCACAAGGAGTTAGATTTTATTAAAACCATCCCTCAAAATTTGAGAAAAATCTATATTAATTTCCTAAAACATAGACTCATAGTGAACATAATATCATATACATATAATTTGGAAAATAATTCCAGAGGTATATAAGTTCATTATGTTCACATCAAAACACATGTAGTTTTTCAAAACTAACCATAGCAGACAGTATTTCCAGTTGCAAAATGTGCTCATACTATTCTTCCAAAATTTTGCAGGTGACTAGAAGTAATAAAAAGAAAAGGAAGAGAAAATAGAAAATAATGTGTGTTATGTGAATGGAAGGGGAGAGGGAGTGGATAAGGGGAGGGTTGCGGGTGGGAGGGACGTTATGGGGGGGAGCCATTGTAATCAATATTCTGTACTTTGGAAATTTATATTCATTAAATAAAAGTTAAAAAAAAGGAAAAAAAAAAGAAAAAAGAAAATAATGTGTGTTAACCACTTACTATGTGACAAGTGTGAATTTATAAAGGACTTCTTTTTTTTTTTTTTTTTTTTTTTTTGACAGACAGAGTGGACAGTGAGAGAGAGAGAGAGACAGAGAGAAAGGTCTTCCTTTTTTTTGCCATTGGTTCACCCTCCAATGGCCGCCGCACCACACTGATCCGAAGGCAGGAGCCAGGTGCTTCCTCCTGTCTCCCATGGGGTGCAGGGCCCAAGCACTTGGACCATCCTCCACTGCACTCCCTGGCCACAGCAGAGAGCTGGCCTGGAAGAGGGGAAATCGTGACAGAATCCAGCTCCCCGACCGGGACTAGAACCCGGTGTGCTGGTGCCGTGAGGTGGAGGATTAGCCTGTTGAGCCACGGCACTGGCCTATAAAGGATTTCTAATATGTATTTTGTCATACACCTGCAGGTTAGACATAAATTTCATGGATTGTGAGACAAATGGAGAAAAATTAAACTATTTGCTTGAGGTCAAACGTCTAGCAATTTGAAGATTTAGAGACTTCAAAGACAGTTCCACTCCATCTCAGAATTTGTTCTCCTTACTGATGTAATCACTGAACTTTTGTTACCCGAGTGAACAAATCCTAAAAATCATTGAGGAGTAATATATATACACACATATCTATATCTATCTCTATCTATCTATCTATCTAGTCTGTCTCTGGATAGCAGCAAGAGAAAGCCAAGAAGACTTGGCTCTTTTATTGTGTCCTTGTGTTTATTGTTTTGTGTTTCTTTCATATGCTGATCCTTATTTGTGTCTTTCTTTTTCATCATAATTATGATACTGTGGTTCAAAACAAGGCACTAATCCTTTTCACTATAAACACACATTATCAGTCAGTTCACAGATCAATTGTCTTTTGGGGGCAGCAGTTACTTTTAAAGAATGTTCCTAGCTTCTTCCTCCTGATATTTCAGTTAAAAAGCAATGGTAAAGCCTCTTGTAAGATCACCAGACATATCTATCTACATAGTTATTGTCATCCTCTGACATTGAGCTTATTCCTATTGGTTTCCATATATACTTTTTTTTTTTTTTTTTGACAGGCAGAGTGGACAGTGAGAGAGAGACAGAGAGGAAGGTCTTCCTTTCTTCCTTTACCATTGGTTCACCCTCCAATGGCCGCTGTGGCCGGCGCACCGCGCTGATCTGAAGCCAGGAGCCAGGTGCTTCTCCTGGTCTTCCATGCGGGTGCAGGGCCCAAGCACTTGAGCCATCCTCCACTGCACTCCTGGGCCACAGCAGAGAACTGGACTGGAAGAGGAGCAGCCGGGACAGAATCCGGTGCCCCAACCAGGACTAGATCCCAGGGTGCCGGCGCTGCAGGCGGAGGATTAGCCTATTGAGCCGCGGTGCTGTCCCGGTTTCCATATATACGTTGGATTCAAACAAAGGTATTCCACTTTTTTCTGGGTAAAGAAGTATAGATTGGAAAGAATAAATTTGAAACTGATTCTGCCATTTATTGTTTGTGAGAGCTTAAGCAAATCACTTCACAACCTTGAGATGTATTCTCCTTGTTAAGAAAAAAAGGTTACTGCTAGCAGTTTAGTAGGGTTATTCTAAAATCACACAACAAACTGAAAGCATTTTGCCAATTAATACATGCTATGGAAATGCATTGTAGCATAGACTTTTATTTTAAAATAGTGATACTTACTCTGCATGACAAAGATTTATCCTGAATTTTTATGTGTACTGGCAATCCTGTTTCTAATAATATTGACTTATACCTATGTTTTTAGGGAATAAAAAATTCCCCGGTGGGTAACCACTTAACTCTGTTGACAATCTTTCTTCAAGAATATAATAAAACATATTTCTCTATCTTTTATGTGTACCTGGCTTTCAGGAAGGGAATGAAATTGCAATTCACCAAATTGGTGTTAAAATATTCTTATATTTCATTTGCTAGCTTGACCTCCACTGAACCTCAGTTTTGGCACCTGGAAAGTACAAAATCATTGTAAGGTTGCAGTTAGACAATGGAAATGCAGTGTCTGGAATGATTGTCACTGAAGATCAAATTATGTTATCATATTTATCATAATTATTTTATTATGAGTACTAGCTTTGCATATTTCATAGAGTGACTTAAACTTGGATTCCTCATGTGTAGAAATAAGAATATGAAACTCACTAATTTTTAATGGAGTCATAACAGCAAAGGCATTTGGAAGAAATATGCAGTTTCAGTTTAGTCAAGTAGAATTTATCTCCATTTTAAAAATAGACTTGCCTTGTGATAGACAGCTTAATACTGGAGAAAATAATCATTACATATAGAAACTGTGCTAAGAATTTCATAATTCCTTGAGGGCTGATTACCACCTAAAGGACATTTCCAGCCTAGTTCTGGCAAATTGTAAATATTGATATTTGATAGATGATAAATCTATGGATTATGATCTTTTCATTGTTAGCTTTATTATTCTCTTGGTTCAAAGTCATTATCCAAAAGTCGTTTTCTTAAAAGCAGTCAAGTAAATTCACCAATCATAAGCTATTATAAGTGCTTTATTTCATGCTTTTATTTCACTTATCAACATTTGCATTCCTTTTATTGATGGATTTTTTACTCACTTATTGTAAAATTTGTTATTAGCAGCAAGAAATTAAGGAATTTGGTTTATTCACTATTAAACACTCAATAAAGATACATAGTGGATGTTCTGTTAATACTTATTGAGTAAATGAGGGAAATAATTCCTATAAACCCATAATTCTGTCTCTTTCTACACAATTGCTGAAAAAATCAATTAACTTTAAATAAAACATAAAAACATTATTTCTCATCCTAAGCATAAGTTGAATTCTTCTTTCCTGTTTCATCTGATTGTTGGTATGTATCAACTACAGCTTTGACAAGTTCAGAAAACACCAGACAAATAAATTATTGATACAAAAATCACTTTTATGATTAAAATATTTTCTTATTACATTTGTTCAGAGGTAATTACATTAGAAATTTAACTTGGAAGAATTTAGGGTGGTGAAATTAAATCTAACAAGTGGCAGTGTCACAGTCTAAATAGACGTTTAACAAATATAATGCTACCTGAAACCACAAAGTATAGCAAGCTTTCAATAGTTAACAAATATCTAGGAAGTTTAATTTATTTATTACTCTAGATATATACCGTAATTAGTAAAGGTGGTAATCGGTGTTTTTAGGCTGTATTTCATGATTCTGGCTCTTAAAATTTGACTTTTGAAAATATACATAAATGGGAATAACATAAACTGCTAAATGAACTCAACAGTCTTCTTATTCATTCACTTTTACTTATCCATATTGAGAATTTGAATGTGTCTTATCAGTTTTTAGAATTATAGAAACTGATAGGGTGATTCATAAATTTACTAACAGGCAAAGAGCCTGTACTTACACTCTTGTTCTGCTCTAAAGACAGAAAGTATGAATGCTCAATCAAGAAGAATTTGATCAACACAGTAACATGTATCAACTATCTATGTATTTAATGTAATCGATCATCTTTCTGTTTATCTATCATCTCTCATCTTTCTTCAAAATAAATTCAATGCACAAAATCCTCCTTGGAAAGAAAATCCCACAACCAAATGACTTTACTGAGGAAGACTACCAAAGATTTATGGAAGAAATGATAACAATTTGAGATGAATTTTCCAGAAGTTGGAGATAATGAATAATTTCCAATGTATCCTGAGGCCAAAACTAACCTAAAACAAAACCCAGATAAAAATTACAGCAAAAGAAAATTAAGATGAATATTTATCCAGGACATAAATGTAAAACTCATTATATTGTAAATTATTATACAGTTCAGCACCATATAAAGTGAATCATTTATCATAACCAAATTAAAATTATCTCAGGAATCTGTTGCTGAGTTATTATGACCTTTAATTTTTCCAGAGAACTTTCTAAAATTTGAGATTCTACATATAAGACAATTGTTCACTCACATTTTTGTCTTTATGATAAAAAAATCAATATGAAATTGTATGCACAAATTTTGACAAGATAAATTTAGATTTTTTTAGTAATTTTTGTACATGGAGTACATATATGATAAAGTATCAGTCAATACAATGTATTAGGATTAAAATTTTAATCTTATTAAATTTACTGAAACTTGATTTGTATCCACATATATGATCTATTCTAGAAAATGTTTCATGTGTTGATGAGGAGAATGCGTATTTTGTAACTGTGGGAGGAAATGTTCTGCAAATATCTCTTAAGAACATTTGCTCAATAATATGGTTCAACTTTGTTGATTTTCTGTTTGGTATCCGTTGATGAGAGTGGGGTGCTAAAGTTCCCCACAATTATTTGCATTGGAGTCTATCTCTCCTTTTAGGTCTAATAGTGTTTGCTTTATTTATCTGGGTGATTTTGTGTTGGACACATATATATATTTATGATTATTATAGCATATTACTGAATCAGTCCTTTTATTAATATATAATGTCCTTTTTTGTATCTTTTTACAGTGGTTTTTGTTTGTTTAAAATCTGTTTTTTTCTGATGTGAGCATAACTACTCCTACCCACTTTTAGTTTCCATTTGACAGATATCTTTTTCCAGACATTCACTTTCTCTCTGTGTATATCTTTGTTTGTGAAGTGACTTTCTTAGAGGCAGCATACGATTCTTCCTTTCTTTTTTTAATCAATTCAGCCAGCCTAAATCTTTTTCTGGGGAATTTAATCCATTTATTTAAGGTTAGTATTGATAGATAAAAACTAGCATCTTCTATTTTGTTGGTTGGTTACTGACTGTACCTGTTCTGTTCATGACTTTGGTAGTGTCATGTGTTTCCATGATGTTTACTTCTAATGTAGGCCATGCTTCAGAATTTCTTGCAAGGCTGGGGTGGTAGTGATGTATTCTCTCATTTTTTTCTTACCTGGGAAATACTTTATTTCTCCTTCACTGAAAAAGGGTAGCTTTGCTGGATATAATATTCTTGGTTGAAAGATTTTTTTTTTTAAATTGTATATATCATCCCACTCTTCTGGCCTAAAGGGTTTCTGCTGAGAAGTCTGCTATTAGTCAATTGGTTTTCCTTTATCTGTCATTTGTTGCTTTTCTCTGTCTTTAGGATTCTCTCCTTTTAATTAACTTTTGAAAACTTAACTACAATAAACTTGGGGAAGATATTTTTTGGTTGAGATTTCTTGTTTCATTATCAAAAATTTATGGCTTATTCATAAGTAAGATTGGCTTGTATTTTATTATTTTGATATATATCCACTAATACTTTCCTATTATACTGTTCTTATAGTTTTAATAGTTTATTTTATTTTGTATTATTTTAATGTTATCTATTTGTATCATTTTAATGCTGTCTATCTATTATGAACATATATAATTTATGTGTTGGTAATAGTTTATTTTGCTTTGAAAATATTATTTTGTTGTTTAAGTTTCTTTTAGAAATATATATTTAATGTAGATTGTTACTTGATGAATAGTAAGTGACCTTTTATAATCATTTAATGGTTTCCACAGAATAGTTAATGGACTGATTTTACTACTGTAAAAATCACTTCCTCCTTTTTAGAAACATGAGAATAGATAGTATATCTTCTAATGTTTTTTACAAATATGTTCATCTCTAAAAAAAGATGATATTTACTAAGCTTTTAAAAATGGACAGTGTAAAGCTAGAATTGAATGGAGAATTATAAATATTGTTCAGAAGCCTATATTCTATTATTTATCTTTCCAGATATAAATTCTTATGACCAGAAGCTTGTATGAGCCAGTTCCATATGACTTATGTCTGAATGGTTACTCTAATTTTAGGAATCAATAGCATCAATTCTCTTATCTCATTTGAGGCTATGCCTTCCAAAACCAAGATATATCCATACGAAAGCCAATATTGTACTTCACTGACTTTAAGACTTATTTTCCCGCATTTATCAACTATGAGGAGAGATTTTTTTAAATTATACTCAGAATCTTAAAACCCTTCTCAGCCAGATGGCTCTCAATGCATGGTTGTCATTGCCTGGACATGTGTGCAATTGTTTTAAAGATTTTACATTGGGGGCTTTTGGTAAGATACACAAAGTAGCAACGTCATTATCTGCAAAAATGTGATGAAATTTTTGGAAAGCATTCTGGATACAAAAGTGGGATTCTATTTAAGGAAGTTACTATATTACCTATATTTTCTTGACCACAGAAAATAGATGTTATTGTGGAAAACAATAATGAACCAGAAAAAAAATTTTGAAAAGCTGAAGTTGAATATGAAGAGATTTTTAAAATGTCTTATATAATTCAATTTTATATGCACATGTATAAATTTGTCCTTCTTGACTATGCTTCTCACCTACAAAACTTGGTTCACTTTTTGCTCTGTTCCATCCTTTTCCACGTCCAGTGATGCTGACTTCTGTGTACCTTCATCACCTGGCCTCTTTTGTCTAGTGTCTTTTGAATGGGTTCATTGAAAGCTATTCAGACAAATCAGTAGATTGGTAGGTGCAAGAAGAGCAACCTGAAGTTTTCCATTCCATGTTTTAATGCTATTTGAAGGCAGCAGCATTCTTATGCGATTTTACCTCATCATAGGCAGGTCTGCTTCCAGGGGTCTAACTTCTGTTGAGTTCTTTCAACATTATCTTTCCCATGATTTTTAATCTATACAAATGGGAAAAGCTTTCTGCCTCTGTTAATTTTTGGATACCTCTTCACTGCTAATTTATTCCCTTAACTATACCTACATGAAATCGCTAAATCCCTTTATTTAATATTTAAAATGAAATGTTTCTTGCCAGGATTCTGCTTGATGAGTCAATATATATTACACATGCTTATCAAGCTTTGCTTAAGACTGTTTTTTTTCAATAAGGGTAAAACAAACTGTAATAAAATCTATTGGTTAAAAATATTGCATGATAACTTTGGCATTACTATTTTCTTCTTTTGGATACTTAGCATAATGAGTGTATATATATCTCACAATTCATGTTATCTTGGAGTCAAGGAAATATGATATTTTGATCTCAAATGACTTGACTTTGTTTTGCAAATGTTTTGCAATTTGGCATCCCAAGGAGAATGAGTGTAATATAGCGAACATGTGTAATCCTTAAATATGCAAGGAAATTAAATCTTGACAATAGATGATCCTGTCCTGAATTTTTGGTCACCTGACCTTTTGTTTTGTTTTGTTTTTTGACAGGCAGAGTGGATAGTGAGAGAGAGAGAGAGAAAGGTCTTCCTTTTTGACATTGGTTCACCCTCCAATGGCCACCACGGCTGGCGCACTGCGGCTGGCGCACCGTGCTGATCTGAAGGCAGGAGCCAGGTGCTTCTCCTGGTCTCCCATGGGGTGCAGGGCCCAAGCACTTGGGCCATACTCCACTGCACTCCCTGGCCATAGCAGAGAGCTGGCCTGGAAGAGGGGCAACTGGGACAGAATCCAGCTCCCCAACCGGGACTAGAACCCGGTGTGCCGGCGCCGCAAGGTGGAGTATTAACCTACTGAGTCGCAGCGCCAGTCGGTCACCTGACCTTTTACTAAAACCATGTAGCCCCCTTATTCCAGGTAGTCTGATATTCTTCATTGTGATTTTAAAAAGGAAACAATTTTTTTTCCTACTGTACTCGCCTTTAGAGGACTTACCAGGAAAGCATGTCTGATCAAGTCCATTTTTATAACCTTGGCTGTCTTCACCTCATTCATGTTGACCCATTCAAGTTCCTTAATAAACAAAGCTTTCCATGATTGCCCCATCCCAGACTTCTGCTTCAATTCTAATGTCATAACAGACTATAAAACTGTTACTTCATGTACATCAAGCACAGCAGTAAAACAAAACCCATGTATTTTTTTTTATTTTTTTTTAACTTTTATCTAATGAATATAAATTTCCAAAGTACAGCTTACGGATTACAATGGATTCCCCCCCCAACTTCCCTCCCACTCACAACCCTCCCCTTTCCTACTCCCTCTCCCCTTCCATTCACATCAAGATTCATTTTTGATTCTCTTTATATACAGAAGATCAGTTTAGCTTATATTAAGTAAAGATTTCAACAGTTTGCACCCATATAGAAACACAAAGTGAAAAATACTGTTTGAGTACTAGTTATAGCATTAAATCACAATGTACAGCACATTAAGGACAGAGATCCTACATGAGGAGTAAGTGCACAGTGACTCCTGTTGTTGACTTTACCAATTGACATTCTTGTTTATGGCATCAATAATCAACCTAGGCTCCAGTCATGAGTTGCCAAGGCTATGGAAGCCTTTTGAGTTCACCGACTCTGATCATATTTAGACAAGGTCGTAATCAAAGTGGAAGTTCTCTCCTCCCTTCAGAGAAAGGTACCTCCTTCTTTGATGACCCATTCTTTCCACTGGGATCTCACTCGCGGAGATCTTTCATTTAGGTTATTTTTTTTTTCCCCAGAGTGTCTTGGCTTTCTATGCCTAAAATACTCTCATGGGCTCTTCAGCAAGATCCGCATGCCTTAGGGGCTGATTCTGAGGCCAGAGTGCTGTTTAGGACATCTGCCATTCTATGAGTCTGCTGTGTATCTCGCTTCCCATGTTAGATAGTTCTCTCCCTTTATTATTCTATCGGTTATTATTTGCAGACACTAGTCTTGTTTATGTGATCCCTTTGACTCTTAATCCTATTGTTATGATCAATCAATTGCGAACAGAAATTGATCACTGGGACTAGTGAGATGGCATTGGTACACCTTGATGGGATTGAATTGGAATCCACTAAAACCCATGTATTTAACTTGCTTAGTTTTTTTTTTTTTAATTTTGTGATTTTTTTAATACATGTCTAACATGCATGTGCTGTAAAAATAGTTTTTATCAGGTTTTAAATGCAGAGTTTATAATAGTAACAAAAACAACACTACTAATATGACTACCATTCTCAATTTTGTGCTATAGTTCTCCCTGTTCCCCCAACCTCCCTTTCATCCCCTCCTACCACCAAAAAGAATTTTTTTTTCTTGTGGGAAGGGGAGGTTAATTGGAAAAAAGTAACATGTTCTAAGATTTTGGCATATGAAATTTTCTAACTTAGGAAGCCACAAATGTTCTTGGTCCATTATGACATCAGGTAGCATTAAGTTTTGTGCTTTTGAATGACTTTTATTTAAGAAATTTTTGATACTGTCAAAGCTTTCCTTTGATTTTGATCCTTTATTCTTTCAATTTATCAGGTACACAAGACTATTTTCCTTTTTAAGCCTTCTGTCCTGTCACCAGTCATTCTGACTTAGTGACTGTGTAGGAAAACCCTGGCTTCACTTAAGGTCCTAGATACTGTGCTTCCATTGCTCGCATCCCACGCTCTTCTCTTCAGCATCTTGACTGCAGCAAATTTCCCCTCAGTGGAAGAGATTGTGTTTATCTGCCAGTAAACTCGACCTTTCCTGAAAGGTCTGTCATTGTCTGCTTTTAAAATCCTTTCTCTTCCTTTTCTCTGTATTCTTCAAATAAGGATAGGACTAAATTATATACCCAAAGCTCACCCTGTTGAGTATTTCCTCAGTACTTAGCAGCAAACACTCCCACACTTTGCCATTTTTTAAAAGGTTGTATTTTTTTCTTTTATAATGTTAGCTTCTCAGGAGCAGGGGCAATGTTTTCTGTGTGTCTAGTGTGCCTAGTATACTGTAAATGTTCAATAAATAGTGATGATGGGAGGGGGAAAACACTGCTTCCCAGTGATGTAGAATAACTATTGTGTCTTTTTTCTTTGGACTTTTGTGTAATACAAATGAAAGTACTCATATCAAGCTGTACTGTTTTTATTCTCTGCAGGTCATGTCTAATATGAAATTATACCAGTCCTAGAGAGATGGAAAATTAAACAGTAAAATCAGCAGGGACTGACTGGCAATCAGAAAATGACTTTCGAAAAGCTTTTTAGTTGGTTTGGCATAGTGGGAGATACAGAAGTAAAGGTGTTTTCTTTTCTTAACAAGTTTGGCCATTTAATAAATAAATAAATAGTATAAATAAATAAATAATATTATAAATAAATAAATATTATATTCAGTGCATATGTTTGGTTTCATTGCAGATACCTAGTTTCAATTTATTGCCACTGACATTTTAATTTCCATTGAAATGCAAGAAGAGGTAATAATGCACAGAGCATTTTAAGGTTAAAATCAGGGCAGAAACTGTTGTTAGTCTCTTTAGCTTAGATTCAGTTGTAAACCAAAAATATATGTCCTCTGATCTTAACATGGTAGCTAAAAAGGTAATCTAACAAAATTTTGATCTTCTAAGTAATCTTAATTAGGCTGAATTACTGAAGAATAAACCATTCATTTCTAGGATTAGATCAGAACACCTTCTTACAATGTATTGCTACTGTAGGCAAAATTAGTATTCTTTATAATTTGTGTCCCTGGGTATGATTTCCCCTTTTATCTCACTGTAACCAAAGTTTTTTTTTTTTTCTGAGTAATTATAATATAGCACATTAAAAAGTTAAATAGATATGTATAACTAAGACAGTTTTGATGACAACGTTTGAATTTGGGGTTTCCAGGAAGATGAGATTTTATTTTATTTTTGTCATGATTACTCAAATGTGGCACAATATGCCCAGAACAATGCATATGCATAAAAACAAAATATACATTATTGATCCTAAACATTTTAACAGTAATTTTGCTACATAACTGAAAATCAGCATAATTTTATTTCATTTTGCTTCCTTTCTTCGAGTGACATGAGTTACAGAGAAAGAGAGAGATCTTCTATCTGCTGGTTCACTCCCTAGATGGCCGCAAGAGCTGGGACTGGGCCAGGCCAAACCTAAGAGGTAGGATTCTGAAGCTTCATCCAGGTCTCCCACGTGGGCAACAAGGCCCCACGTACTTGGGATATATTCTGATGCTTTTCCTAGACCATTACCAGGGAGCTGGATCAGAAATGGAGCAGCCGAGATTCAACCAGCATCCATATAGGATGCAAGCATCACAGGTAGTGGCTTTACCTGCTGTGCCACAACACCAGCTTCAGTACTATTCTTTTTAATGGTTTCATGTTATTCACTTGTTAGGATCTACTGTTTATTTCACTGGTTATTCATTAATGGATGTATACTTTTTTAGTTACTTGTTAATAATATAAGTAGTACAAAAAGTCTTATCTGATATTTATGTACTTTTTGATTTTGTCTATAAAATTAATTCCTAGAGACAAATTTAATGTGCATGTTTAGTTTTAAAAGATGCTGTCATTTGCACTCTAAAAATTTTCAGTGTTACATGATTTTGCATGTTTGGCATGCCTTTCTTAACACTAGGCAAGCTCTGTGCTCTCTGTATATTGCTAAAGAATTTGGTCTTTAGATATATTTTGCTAAATAATTGTCTTTCTTTGAAAATTCCATCTGAGATTCCTGTAGCAACAGCTGCTTTTATTGTGGTTTCTCATTTTGAATATCATTACAGAAAGTCTGACAACTTAAGGACATGAGTAGGATTTGTTATTCTGTAGGAATCTCCTGAACACTGTCCACATTCCCTGAATAAAAATTCTACAAGAAAATGAGCTGTGTAGTGTGTGCAGCTTCCTACACTTTCAGCATAAAAGGAGATAACACAAGAAAGAAGTTTGCAAAAGTTAAAACTAGTTTCCTACATTAGGTGAACGTGATTGCTTGAATCCAAAGTGGTTTAATGAAGAATATTTTATATTTTAGAAAATATAATTTAAAGGGCCATTTCTTGAAGCTGTATTTGTTAAGAAATAGAATACTATTATATTTGAATCCAACACATTTCTAATATCTGAAGTCTTAAAAATAGCAGGAGTTCAGAAGAACATTGCTCTATCCCTAGATTTGAGTAAATAAGGCCTTTTTTTTTTTTAAAAAAAATTACTTATTTATTTGAAAGGTAGAGTTACAGATATAGGAAGAGACAGAGAGAATAGATCTTCCATCTGCTTGTCCACATCCCAAATGGTGGTAAAGGCCAAAGCTGGGCTGATCCAAAGCCACCAGCCAGGAGTTTCTTTCAGGTCTCTCACATGGGTGTAGGGACCCAAGTATTTGTGCCATCTTCTAATGTTTTCCCAGGGCATAGCAGAGAGCTGGAGCAGAAGTGGAGCAATGGAGACATGAAGTGCTCAATGGAATGCTGGAGCCACAGGTGGAGGCTTAGCCTACTATTCCACAGTGCTGGCCCCCAAATGAGGCCTTTTTACTTGATTTGAGTACAACTTCATTGGGTCTATCTTCTCAAGAGATAGATAAGACATAAAACTCCCTGCTTGTAATTAATCTAGCAGCAATAAGGTAGATACAACAAGTAAGATACATTAACAAAATTCAATATTGTATAGCAAGAGCAATAAACATACTATTCATAATATCACAACATGGGATGCATCATTTACAGCTGATTGAGTCAAAAATCTAGAAACAAAAAAGCATATATACACACACAATTTAAATAAAGTTCAAAATCAGAGAAGGTAAATTTGTGATGTTACAATTTGATACAGATATTAGCTTTTGAATGGCTCAGAGGGGACCTGAGTAGAAAAGGATTGACTTGGCAGTTCCATATTGCTCAAACCCTACACATTACAAAGAAAAATTTTCTTCAGCAATGGTGCTAGATCTTCAGCTCGCTCCGGGATATAAAGTATGAGTTCTTGAAGGATTCTGCTGGTTAAAAATCTGGTAATATGCTGGGGGCCTTAGTCATGCATTATTTATGGCGAATGCCTGGTTCAGTATGCTTAATTTCTTGGACTATAATGCACCAGTTTAGCTAAATAAATTTATAAGAACATTGAGATTTATGATTGGCACCCATTTTTATTGGAGTTGGGAGGAAGGCAAAAAGAAGGGAAGGCTGGGATCTGAATAGAGAAGCCATTCATGTAGTAGCACAAGCCTACATGACTGGCTTCCAACAAAAGCCCAGACAGAAAGGCTCAGGTGGGCTCTCCTGTTTGGCAACACTTAGTCTGTGTCTTTTTGCATCATTCATGGGAGACCTGCGTATGTCCCTATGTAACTCCATTGTCAGGAGACACCTGGAATCTTGTGTATGGTTTTTTTTTTTTTTCCTGGGCATTGAGCCATAGGTCTTTTCATTTTACTGATTTTTGTCTGTATTGTTTTGCTGTAAAAATCTATAGCCAAACCTCTGACTAATAAATCCTCTGAACACAAGATTGACATGGAGAACCTTGATACAGCTGCTTTCAGTTGCTGGTAATGTTTTATTTCTTGATATTGAGACTCACTCAATAATGATTGAAACTTTGTAAAAATTCATCCTGCTGGGGCAGTTGTTATTACACAATAGATTAAGTCACCATTCGGGATGCTCAAATTCCATATTGAGGTGCATCAGTTTCAGACCTTTTTTCACTTCCAATCAGCTTCCAACTAATGCACACCCTGGGAGCCAGCAGATAATGGCTTGAGAGATTTGGGTCCCTGACTTCCATGGGGGTACTCGGTTGGAGTTCTTGGTTCTTGGCTTCATCTTGGCGCAGGCCTGGTTTTAGGCATTTGGAGAATGAACCAGTGAATGGAAGACTCTCTCTTTGTCAATTTGTCTCTCCCTCTGACTTTTTCTCCCCCTCCTCTTTCATCCTGCTTTCAAATAAATGAAGATGAACAAACATATAGAAAATTTAAAAAGAGAAAATCCCTTATACCATGGACTGAATTCTTTGCTTTGTACACATTTCTGTATGTATTATATATCTTGATGAAATTTTTCCCAAAAATCATTACATTTTAGATTATATATGGTGTCAATAAACAACTTTTATCTAGGGATAAATAAAACAAGGTTCCTTATATACATTACTCAGAGTGTGATTATAGTAAGGGGTAAGGAGGGATACCATTAAACAGCAGAAATATTATTGTTCTTTAACCAAATTGTAAACTTAGAGAGTTTTCATGGCTGGGGACACACAGTGTGTCAGTTAATGAATATGGATGCTCAGACATGATACTCTGGGTCTAACTATGGCAGTGTGGGGTGTGAAATCAATAATATTTATTGAGTAATTAGTGAAAAAAGAGATGTCTACAAAGTTAAAAGCTTGGGTTTATAGATGACAACCAAGATAAAGTAATATCAGTTCAGAAGAGATGTTTCCTTTTTAGACATGTTGAAGAATGTTGCCTCTGTATCACTAAATGAAGGTCCCAAAGGCAGGCTGAAAATATGAATGTGATATGGGACAGACATCTGAATCTGAGCTATCCATCTGGACATAAACATTATATCAATGTTTACCATCTAGAGGTGCAAACTCAAAAGGCTTCCATAGCCTTGGCAACTCCTGACAAGAGCCTAGGATGATTACAGATGCCATAAACAAGAGTGTCAATTCGTTAAGTCAACAACAGGAGTCACTGTGCACTTACTCCTCGTGTAGGATCTCTGTCCTTAATGTGCTGTACATTGTGATTTAATGCTATAACTAGTACTCAAACAGTATTTTTCACTTTGTGTTTCTATATGGGTGCAAACTGTTGAAATCTTTACTTAATATATGCTAAACTGATCTTCTGTATATAAAGAGAATTGAAAATGAATCTTGATGTGAATGGAAGGGGAGAGGGAGAGGGAAAGGGGAGGGTTGTGGGTGGGAGGGAAGTTACAGGAGGGTAAGCCATTGTAATCCATAAGCTGTACTTTGGAAATTTATATTCATTAAATAAAAGTTAAAAAAAAGCAAAGGGAGGAAAACAGTTAACTAAAACTGGGAGCAAAGAAAATTCAAAAGAGGAAAATTTGAAGAGGACCTTAAAAAAATGACATTCAAGAATCAGAAAGGAAGGAGGTGAAATAAGAGAGTATATTATAGAAATTAAAATGAGTACAGTTGTAAGAACAGATTAGTCAATAGTGCCAAATCCAGTTGAGAGTTGCACAAATACTAAGTTGAAAATGTCCATTTGATTTCTTAGCTGCCATTGGTGACAATACTGGAAGAGAAAGCAAAGTCAATTTGAGTTCATGACTGACAAAACAAGTAGGACACACAGGACAATGTGAAACGAAAGTTTAAAAAGACATTGAATTGTAGCTAGAAGAGTTTGGAAAGATAACACAAAGGATGAAGATGATATAGAGTTGTCAAAATCATTAAAGAAAAGTACATTAATTATATCATAGAGACTGAAATAGGTAACGTCAGAAAGTAGGTTGTGACAAAAGAACTCAAATTTAAAAAGTTAGGAAGCAGAGAGAGGAGTCAAAAATTTTGGAAACAGTGTAAAAAGCAGTCAACAAAATTATAGGCAACTAAAGATTATAGGCAAATAAAGATAAGGGCAGTAAGGCACAATAGTAACATCAAACCTTATGCAATAGCATCTATAAAATTTCAGACAGAAATATTGTATTGTAGGGAGATAAAATTGATTCAGGTGATACTATCCATAAACTCAGCATGACACCTTTAGAAGAACATGTATTAAGAAAAGCAGAGAAATAGAGTTAGTTATAAAAAAACCATATCTACTTAAATTTTGTCAACTCTCTTGAGAGAATAATTTGGTAATCAAAATGTATTCTATGTTTTCAGCTATTTGTAAAGATTCTCTTGGTATATTATGTCACATCATAATTTTTAAAATAATTATTTGTAGCTAGACTCTAACAATCGCATATTTCGTGCCACACATCTGGGGCCATATGTTACAATGAAGCAAATTAAAGTACTGACTTAGTAGGTGGATGAATATGTCCAGTGCAGTCTTTTATGAAGTAGCTTTATGATTTATTGAAATGGTGAAAATTAAAGGTTTTTCTTTCTCATGCAGAGGGTTGTTGTGAGTACAATGTGAGCATGTCGTGAGTGTGATGGCAAACTATTATACTTAGTGAAAAATCAGTCTCAAAAAGACAACTACCATACATTTTCCCTGATCTATGGTAAGTAATAAAGTCATATAAAGTAATGTATATGAACAATATGGACACTTTGAAAATTGCTTATAGTTTACAGCGTTTGTCTACAGTAGTTTGGAACAGTGTTTTTCTTCTTGCTATTGGTTCAATTTTTAGTGGAGGGTTAATCTTATGATTATAAAATAAACTGAGAGTGTGTCATTGTAAAAATTAGAAAAAGAAAGTGTGAGCATGGCCAAGAGGGAAGATAGGATGGGAAGTATCACTATGCTCCTATATCTATATATATGAAACATATGAAATTGCTCACTTACATAAATTAAATGTAAAAAAAGACTATTAAGTAAAAAAATGGAGAAAGGAAAATGTGGTTTTAATAATCACACTATTAGAGTGGTCATTATTATTATTTTCATTATTATAAACTAGAATACTGAGAAAAGAAAGCATCTTTCATTTGCCATCTTTCACACCAAAATAAACATTTAAACTAGTCTGCAATTCAGTCACCTATATGTTGGATTTTCCTATTATAAAGTAGTCAGAAATAATTATAAAAACCAAGTTCTGAATTATGTACAAAAATGTATCTTTACAATTTCCTGGATAACAGAAGTAATCCATGTATCAAAATAATGAAACCCTGAATAATAATGCAGTAAATCTGTTTGCTTTTCGTATGTAAAATGCTACAATCCTTACATTTATGAAAAAATGTCAAAGAATAATTGGACCAAGCAACTGTAAGAAACTGTATCATGTATATTTTTTCAATCAATAGGAAATAATTAAATTTACAGTTGGAAAAACAGAAAGTAACAGATTTGCTTTTTCCTGATGAGTAGTTTTAAAAGATCCTGAATTAAATGCAATCATGTTAAGCATCTAAAACTGTATTTTGACCCTTCAAGTGCATTGCTTTAGGAAATGTCTCTTCATTTAGAAAGTGTATAACTTTGGCTGTTAAGCACACGAATGTTCATAATGATCACCTAATTACCTTTTTGTTCCATTTTATCTCTCATTGCTCATACAATAGAAATTCCCCACCACAAGAAATTCCCATCAAAAACAATAGTTAATTTCCTCTACTACACTAAGGCAACTCCAATTTATTACAAATTCATTTAAATGCTCATTGCCTGATCAGAATAATTGCTCTTCATTGAGTTCTTTCATTATATATATATATATATATATATGTATGTATATATAACACATATAAACCATATTTACATATGTTGTTTATATTCTATATGCATTGATTATTCAATGCTCTGTAAACTACTTTTATTTGGATTTTGCCTTCATTTTTATTTTCTTAGAATTAGCAAATATTTGGATTCTGAGAATAAAAGAAAAGAAAAAATATTTTGCATTATAAGTTAAAGTTTTTTTTTTTATTTTTTTGTTTTATTTTTTGACAGGCAGAGTGGATAGTGAGAGAGAGAGAAAGAGAGAAAGGTCTTCCTTTTGCCATTGGTTCACCCTCCAGTGGCCGCCGCGGCCAGCGCGCTGCAGCCGGCACACTGCGCTGATCCGATGGCAGGAGCCAGGTACTTCTCCTGGTCTCCCATGGGGTGCAGGGCCCAAGCACTTGGGCCATCCTCCATTACACTCCCTGGCCACAGCAGAGAGCTCGCTTGGAAGAGGGGCAACCGGGACAGAATCCGGCGCCCCGACCGGGACTAGAACCCGGTGTGCCGGCGCCGCAAGGCGGAGGATTAGCCTAGTGAGCCGCGGCGCCGGCCAAGTTAAAGTTTTTTAAAGGCTAAGGAACCAGAAACCCTGGCCTATATTTATGTAATAAAAATAATTGCACACAATAACTAAAATGTGAAATTTTGAGATTTGAGTGTACCTAATAGAATGTATATGCTGTTAATGTTGAAGAAATTTGAGGAACAATGTCTCCTTCCATGACAAAATCATTCCTGTGTTCTATTATTCCATTATTTGATAATGCCTATGTTGTGCATTTTTGTTGTTGCTAGACTACTGGTATTTTGGAAAAGATGAACTCTTTCTAATCGCTAGTAATAACTTAAATATCCATAAACAAAATGCTTTATTTCATGAATTATACTTGGAACTAATGTTACTTTAAAATTTTGTAAAAAGTTTATTTTGGTTAACACTGTCTTCCTGACTTTTACTCTAAACATAAATTAAAAGCAAGTTTTGAATGTCCATAGAGTAGCTTAGTGGTGACTTTTATCAAATCCCTACTTGTTCCTTAATTAATTATCACAAAATGATGATGTATGTCTTAGAATAGATTCAACAAGAGCTGTAGCTTGGTGAACATAGCTTATTTTGGCCTATTTTACTACTCCCTAACTAATCCCTTGTTTTGATGGAATATTTTTCTATTAGTTACTTGAAAGAGGAACGGTGGTCCTATATATTGAAGCTGTGAAAAAAGAAGAAAATAGCATTGCATATATCCATCTATTATGCATATTTAAATTTAAAGATAACTTTCAGGGAAAGAATTCATTCTCTGGGATAATTAGAAATCAGAGTAGATTCAGTAGGGTTATCTTTTTGCAGATAATGATTCAACTGTACTGCTATCTGCAAAGTGACAAAGTGACTCTTCAGGGTAGTGAGAGACATATGCAGGGAGGTATCTTGATTGACGTAACTCTGCTATCTTGTCACTCTTCTCAACTGCTAGCATCTCTTTGTTTTTCTTTCATTATATTTTAGTAGATATTCAGACTTATGTGGTTGTGGTGGAAGGGGGAGTAATAACTCATATTGCCTTTGTATGCTACAGATCAATCATAAACCTGTGGCTATATTTATTTTTATAAAGTTCTTTGTTTTAGTTAAAAAACAAATTTAATATTTCAAAATATGTTTACAACTTACAAGCACTAAAAGATTCCTGAAATTTATAAAAGATTTTGTATTAGAAACACAAAGTGAAAGTGAGAGACAGAGCTGGAGACAGGGAGATCAATTTCCCACGCACTAGTTCTCTACCCAAAGACCAAAGCCATGATTCAGGAAGTCAACCCAGGTCTCTTATGTAGGTGGCAGGAACCCAACTAGTTGAGTCATCAACACTGCCTTCCAAAGTCTACATTAGCAGGAATATGCAATCTGGAACCAGAGCCTCAAATGAATCCTAGCCACTCCAATATGGGATATTGTCATCTTACGTTGTGTGTTAATCACTAGGCTAAATGTCTATCCCATGAATGATGCTAAATCAAAAACAGCCTGTCTCTGAACTCTATCTACTGTAAGTCATATTTGATAGGTAATGAAGCAAAAGAATCAGAGATAACTTTTTAAGTTTCAGGGAAAAAATCAAATGTGAGAACAATAGTGGTTTTAATTCTAAATTGGATAGCTTTGGATACTTAATTATAGGCTGAAAATTACTGGATGATATAACCTTTGTCCATAATTAGGATCTCAGTAAATTTATGTTTCAATGTTATCCATAAATATTAAATTAAGCTACATGGATTTCTTTACCCCAGTACATTAAATTTCAGGGCTCAAGGAAATTTAAAAGATCATATAGTACAAACATCTACTTAGGGTTTAATTTCCTCAATTTGTTTTTATTCTCCAAACGTCTGTCCAAATTGAAGATGGCCCCTGCAGAGCTGAAATTCTCATCTTAAAATGCAATGCATTAACTTGATGGATAACTATAATTATTGGAACAGTTTTCTTTACCACTTCCCTATGGCTCACACCAAATGGTCTAAGAGCTACCTTCTGATCCATACAAATAAAAGCTCATTTCTCATTCATAGAGACAATTCTCTAATATTGGAAGGCAAACATCATTTCCCCTGTAAACATTTTCTCCAGGGTAATCATTCCTAGGTGCTTCAGGCTCTCTTTTTATGACACAGTGCTATGGTTGAATAGGGTTTGTCCTATCTGAAAATCCTGTGGAAATTTGATGGCCTTTGTGGTGGTGTTTGGAAGTGGAGCCTTTAATGGGTAATGAGGTTACTAAGAGAGTACTACCTGTCTCTTAGAAACGGGTTATTTCTTGCAGAAATGTTCTTGTTACTACAAGAGCAGGTTGTGAAGGGATCTGGCCCCATCTGTCCCTCTCTGTCATGTGTTTCCTTGTGCTCTTTGCGCCCATCATGCTATGATTATATTGCCAGCTGCCATCGCCATGCCCTGGAACTTCCCAGCTCCCAAAAGCCTGAAACAAATAAACTCCTAGTTTTTATAGATTACCCAGTTGTTGGTATGATGTTATACCAACAGAAATTTGTCCTAAGGCACAGTGTTCTAGCATTTAAATGTGTTCAAATTCTAACAACTTTTCCTATAGATGGAGAATTAGACAAAACCTAAATCAGTTGAGGTGTGTAAATGAAGTTTGGATACTAAGTCTTCATCTTTGGCTCTGGCACCATGTTGTTGATTTTCCTCATTGCCTAGATAATGACAAATATCTGCAGTTCAGGACTTTTCCAGTTCCTCATATTGAGATTTATTTCTTAGCTTAGAAAGGAGATTGAAATTCTAAGTAGGTTAGAAATAAACCATATTTCACTGAGACTTGGTTTAATATAACTCCACATATTGTCCCACTTTATTCTACACTAATGAAGCCTGACTCTTCCTGCTGTACAGCATCTTTTGTCTTTACCATGCCCTTTAAATATTCCTCTCCTTGGTACTGGAAGTCCTGCCTTGGGTTCCTAATATGTGCTGAATTGTGCTTCCTCCACACCCAGTCTCCCCAGAAGCATATGTTGAAGTCTTACTAACTAGGATGAGTGTATTTAGAATTTGGACCTCACAGAGGTACTTAAGGATATACAGAGGTACTTAATGCCATAATCATGGGACCCTAATACAATACACTGATGTACTGATAAAAAAAGGGGGGTGGAATACCAGGTACATGTCTGTGAAGAGAAAAATACATGTTTGGATATAGCAGGAGGATGGTTGATCTACAAGATAAGAAGAGAGGAGGAATCAAACCTGCCAGAAAACCTTGATGTTGGACTTCCAGTCTCTATAAGTGTGAAGAAAAAAATTTAATTGTCAAAGTCACTCAGTTTAAGGCATCCTTTTAACAGCCATAATACAAATAATAGCATCTTTTTTTTTTTTTTTTTTTTTTTTTTTTTGACAGGCAGAGTGGACAGTGAGAGAGAGAGACAGAGAGAAAGGTCTTCCTTTGCCGTTGGTTCACCCTCCAATGGCCGCCGCGGCCTGCGCGCTGCGGCCGGCGCACCGCGCTGATCCGATGGCAGGAGCCAGGAGCCAGGTGCTTTTCCTGGTCTCCCATGGGGTGCAGGGCCCAAGCACCTGGGCCATCCTCCACTGCACTCCCTGGCCACAGCAGAGGGCTGGCCTGGAAGAGGGGCAACCGGGACAGAATCCGGCGCCCCGACCGGGACTAGAACCCGGTGTGCCGGCGCCGCTAGGCGGAGGATTAGCCTAGCGAGCCGCGGCGCCGGCAAATAATAGCATCTTAAGGAGAATTTTTTAGGGCTTTGCCAGAAACTACAAAGCTTAGAGGGTCCCTGTTCACCTGCTCCCTCTTCAACTACCAACTTACCTAGTCCTAAAGTGGTACAATTACACTACATAATATGCAAGTATATTTTTTCATGAGAAAAGATAAAGTACTGCATGGTAGGATCTAGCCATCTGTTGCATATGCAAATCAACAGACTTGGTAGCTTATAATTTAAACAATAAAATACTCTTTAAAATATCTCCCAGTGGAGCTAGAAATTCAGTGCTGTGTCTTAAGCCACTTGTGATATTAGCTTCACAGCTTTGTTTGTGTTTCAGCTACACTGTTTCTGATCCAGCTCCTTGATAGTGAGCCTGGAAAAGCAGAGGAGTATTTTTACAAGTATTTGATCTTCTGCAGCATGAGAGAGCCAGATGGATTCCTGGCTCCTGGCTACAGCCTGGCCCAGTCCTGGCTATTACAGCAATTTAGAGAGTGAACCAACAGACAAAACACCTCTGTTTCTCCCTCTCTTTGTCTCATTCTGCCTTTCAAATAAATAAAATAAATCTTCTAAAAGTGTTTTGAAAATAAAAAAAAAAATCTCTCAAGTGTCACTCTGGTTGTGTTCAATACTCAGCCCCTCATTGGAACATATCAAAACTAGAAACGATGGGCCAGCACTGTGGCTCACTAGGCTAATCCTCCGCCTGCAGTGCTGGCACCCTGGGTTCTAGTCCCGGTTGGGGCATTGGATTCTGTCCCAGTTGCTCCTCTTCCAGTCCAGCTCTCTGCTGTGGCCCAGGAGGGCAGTGGAAGATGGCCCAAGTGTTTGGGCTCTACACCCGCAAGGGAGACCAGGAAGGAGCACCTGGCTCCTGGCTTCGGATTGGTGCAGTGTACCAGTCATAGCGGCCATTTAGGGGGTGAACCAATGGAAGGAAGACCTTTCTATCTCTCTCTCTCACTGTCTAACTCTGCCTGTCCAAAAAAAAAAAAAAAAAAAAAAAAAAAAAAAAAACTGGAAACAATGGAACAGTAAAGGAAAGTATGTCCTAAGATGAATAGGTGAAAAAGGGTTAACTTCAATGGGCAGAGAAAAGTTTAACATTTGAAAAGCTGCCATGTTGAAGAAGTGTATTTACTACTCTGATACTAAGGGAATAAAAATTAAAAAAAAAAACGGATAAAAATTATGCCAGGACAGGTTTTATCTATTGATGCTAACAAAGATCTCACTTTACATGCCCCAAATCAAAACCCCATTTTCCTCCCCAGTTAAATACCATCTTCTGAAGATATTTCCCATCTTAGTAGAGGAAATCAACAAGCATTATTTTGAAAGTTAAAAACCTTTAAGTCAACTGCCTATTTCTTTCTTTTACATATACATGCAAACTTTGAGCAGTCCCTATGAGGATTACCCCCAAAACGTACTCAGAAATCAGTCACATATCTTCTCCACTGCTCCAAATTGCAACAGCATCCTAATCAGTCTCTTTTCCAATCTAGTCTGTTATAACTGACTTGCCATGCAACATCCTGTGCTATTTCCTTTTAAAATAATGAATGCAATACAATTGAAATGACTATCACAGTGATTGGCACATACTTCATGCACAAGGTACACATCAGTATTCTTAGATTTTAAAGCAAATAGCCAATGCACATGACCAAAACAATTCTCAAAAATGGTTCCACATCATCACAACAGGTACATGGGCCCTGTAACTTTGAAAAAATTAGTAGTATTAACATTGTCCTAAAGCCATATCTCCATATTAGGCATCCATATTTCTTTCTTTGTCTCCATATTAAACAGCTCTATGAGTATATACTGTGGAGCTTATGAAATGTATTATAATAAATAAATTTTTCACATTTATAAAAAACACTCTTGAAGTCTTCCACATATTTGTAAAGCTTAAAAACATTTGTGAAATTGTTTTGATATAGTCTAAGCATTGTTGAGAATGTTTATGGTAAACACTCCCATAAGCAGATGGGCAATAACTTGAAGTCATTTTATACAATAAGTTGTAAAGACTAATATGCAGATGAAAGGAGAAAAATGATAGGAATAAGCTATGCTTGAAGGAACTTTCATTTATTTTCTTAAAGTAATATTCATATCTGGTTGTGTTTCCTTTTTTTAAATAATTATTTATTTGAAAGTCAGAGTTACACAGAGAGAGGAGAGACAGAGAAAGAGAGAGAGGTCTTCCATCTGCTGATTCACTCCCCAACTGGCACAGTGGCCTGAGCTGTGCTGATCCAAGGCCAGGAGCCAGAGCTTCTTCGGGGTCTCCCGCATGGTTGCAGGGGCCATCTTCTACTGCTTTCTAAGGCCATAGCAAAGAGCTGAATAGGAAGTAGAGCAGTCTGGACTCAAATCAGCATCCATATGGGATGCCAGCACTGTAGGCGGTGGCTTTACCTGCTATGCCACATCGCTGGCCCCAGGAACTTTTACTTCTGATACTTATATTGCTTCATAGATAAGTTAATGGACTACACAGTGAAAGAAAACATTCTGAGATCTTTGAAAACATCCTATTCTGAAGGAATACTTCTACTGAAAAGGTTGTTTTGCTCAAAAGAAAACATTGAAGTTGAAGTATACCCTTACATTGATTTGAAAAACCTTGAAATTGTTTTGTCATTAACCTTTCAAAAACAGGTTATTTAGACAAAAAACAAAGAAATAAATACAAATTAAAAGTTGTAACCTTTTATAATGATCTTATCTGATTGTACCAGCCTTTATGAATGTAAATAAGAAAAGTAAATTAGTAAAATTTCAGTATAATATTATTTTTAATTACTACTGCTAATCGGACATGCTGTTACATATGTCAATTTTATCAGTCTCAGTGACACATTTTCAATAATAGTTCTTATATACTTAAATGATTTATTTTAGACTTCAGACATCAAAATATTCTGACATGTTTGAATTCCACAAAGGGAAAAAATGTTTTGTTAAATGATGTTGAAAATTAGTTCATTTCATTACAGCAAAATGGATTGTCTATAACATTTAGAATAAATGAATAAAAGCATAAAGATTCTTTGTGCATACTCAAATGCCTTACTTGATTGAACTGAGCAAATAAAGATGTAAATGGAATACATTTTAAAATATAAAATGTATTACTGATGTGAACTTTGAAATTCAAGATTGCTGCTCTATTCTTAGCATTTGTTGTATTTTAACAATTGTACTTCATTCAGCATAAGACTACTCTTCAAGAATGCATCTGTGAATAGCTTACTAGTGTTTTGGTCATTTGTCTAAGATAAAGGGACACTGACCTTGAACAAGAGGTTGGTTGTGAGTCATGGACTAAGATACTTTTATTTATTTATTTATTTATTTATTTTAAAGATTTATTTCTTCATTATAAAGGCAGAGTTTTGGGCCGGCGCCGGCTCACTAGGCTAATCCTCCGCCTTGCGGCGCCGGCACACCGGGTTCTAGTCCTGGTCGGGGCGCCAGATTCTGTCCCGGTTGCCCCTCTTCCAGGCCAGCTCTATTCTGTGGCCGGGGAGTGCAGTGGAGGATGGCCCAAGTGCTTGGGCCCTGCACCCCATGGGAGACCAGGATAAGTACCTGGCTCCTGCCATTGGATCAGCGCAGTGCACCGGGCACAGCACGCTGGCCGCGGCAACCATTGGAGGGTGAACCAACGGCAAAGGAAAACCTTTCTCTCTGTCTCTCTCTCTCACTGTCCACTCTGCCTGTCAAAAAAAAAAAAAAAAAAAAAAAAAAAAGGCAGAGTTTCACAGAGAAGGAGAGGCAGAGAGAGAGGTCTTCCATCTGCTGGTCCACTCCCTAGTTGGCTGCAATGGCCATAGCTAAGCTGCGCTGATCTGAAGCCAGGAGCCAGTTCTTCTGATCTCCCACTTGAGTGCAGAGGCCCAAGTATTTGGGCCATCCTCTGCTGCCTTCCCAGGCCATAGCAGAGAGCTGGATCAGAGATGGAGCAGCCAGGACTTGGACTTGAACCGGCGCCCCTACGGTATGCTGGCGCTGCAGGAGGCAGCTTTACCAGCTATGCCATAGCACTGGGCCCCTAATATACATTTATTTTCAGGATGTAGGGAAACAAAATAATGGAGGATGGTTGAGAAATCAGAGACCACATCAGTTCTGAATACTTACACACAATGGAATTGTTTATTGAGTTTTAATTCTCTAGTATGGGTTGGAAGGGAGTGAAATAAAGTGATTTTAAATGTTTTCATTTCTAAATTTCAATTTTTAAAATACCTTGTTATGTAGCTATATTGCTTTAAAATTTTCATCTTCAGTTAAATAACACTGTAGTTAATGAAAGCACTACAGATATATACCACTATCTTGAAAAAAATTTTTGCAGTGTATCAATATCATGATTTTCACTAAAGAGCTGGGCTAGTTGCATAATTAAAATGATTAAGCCATTTCCTTCTAGCCTGTGATATATCATTTGAGATTCCATTAAAGGAAAGTTTTATTTCTTAGAAATAGATGTTTTCTTTTATTATATATTGTGTAAATGGCACAGAAATTAAAGGCTTATGTGGTTTTCATTGAATTAAAATAATTATACAGTTTAAAATTCTCTAAATTATTAATTTAATTTCCTTAGATTCACAAAGTTTAATACACATGAGAAATATCTGCAAAGATGAGTGTTTTATATACATTCTACTGAAATTTTATCTACTTAATTATAGAAAAGCTAAACCATATAAAGTCAAACAAATTAACTTTATATGCCTCCACTTCCCCTGGGCACACAAAAATACTTAAGTCTAATATAATAAGTGCAGCAGTAATAATTCTGTTAAGAATAAACTTATATTGAAAATGCAGATGTGACAGATGCCAAAGATGACTGAGTTGAACAATACTCCACTAAGTAGACAAGCTGCAATGCTTAATTGCCATTGCACTATTATATTACAAATGAATTGAGGATTCATCTTGTAAATGAATCCCAGTATAAAGAAAGCACATCTGTAACTCTCTTCTTGGCAATCTGCCAATTTTAAGCTAGTTGCTCTAATCTAAAATTGTTTTACTGTTCATGCAGTTACAGGGAAAAAAATGAGTTAGCACACATCATTTTCTGCAGAATAGAAAAATTCTGTTCATAAACCTAGAAAAATATTTCTGATCACAATCACTGTAAAACAAGGAGAATGTCAAATGTTGAAAAAATATTTCCCTCTTTTAAAGCAGTGACCAAATGCACCGAATGTGTAATATGTTTTTTTTTTTTTTTTTTTTTTTTTTTTTTTTTTTTTTTGTTTTTTTTTTTTTTTTTTTTTTTTTGACAGGCAGAGTGGACAGTGAGAGAGAGAGACAGAGAGAGAAAGGTCTTCCTCTGCCGTTGGTTCACCCTCCAATGGCCGCCGCTGCAGCCGGCGCACCGCGCTGATCCTGGCAGGAGCCAGGAGCCAGGTGCTTTTCCTGGTCTCCCATGGGGTGCAGGGCCCAAGCACCTGGGCCATCCTCCACTGCACTCCCTGGCCATAGCAGAGAGCTGGCCTGGAAGAGGGGCGACCGGGACAGAATCCGGCGCCCCAACCGGGACTAGAACCCGGTGTGCCGGCGCCGCAAGGTGGAGGATTAGCCTATTGAGCCACGGCGCCGGCTCGAATGTGTAATATGGAAAAATCCTAGAGTCTTCCCTTTTTTAAGATCATATAACAAATACAGCATTGTGACTGTAATTAATAATAATATTGCACACTTAAAACTGCCAATATAGTATTTCCAAAAAACAACTACATGAGGTGATGGATATATTAGTTATATCTAACCATTCCACAGTGTTTACATATACCAAAACAATACTTGTTCATCATAAACTATTTCTATTTGTCTACTATAACTTGAAAAACATGTAAAATAAAAATATAATTACAAGTGATTCGTGACATAATTTCACCTATTTACTTTCTCTAATTGATGTATTAATACAACCAATAAAAGTTAGGCAACCAATGGGACCAGTAAGAATTATGCTAATAAAATCTATGTTTTTTTTTTCCCTTGAACGTGCCATATATCCTATTATCTGAAAATGTTTGTCACATTGTAAACTATCTTTAAAAGAAAATTTATATTTTCTTTTATATTCTGTGAGTTGGTTCAAATCAGAAAGAAGCAATTAAATATAACCTTAATTCACAAGGACAATTCCAGATATTGTCAACATACCATTTATTCCCAAAACTGTAAAAGTTATATGAGTGTCGCTCCCCCATTCGTGGAGGAATGACACAGGACCCTGCGCTGTTCTTTTGTCTGCTTGGCCCTTCCCGGGTTGGCTGGCAACCCTTCCACCTCCGTGGAAGGGCGGTTCCCCCTGCCACTTTCCCCACTTCCGCGGGGGAGCGGCACACTGCCGGCCTGCTCTCTTGGGGGCTGCTCAGATGTTATCCGGATGTTCCCTTTAGATGTTCCTGATGCATGTTGTCTCTCTCCTCCTTTATAGTCCTCTTCCACCAATCCCAACTCTGCTACCCACACACCCAGTACGCTGCTCTCCTCCAATCAGGAGCAGGTCCTGCAGCTTGTCAAATTGGTGAAAGGCAGCTGTGTAGAAGCTGTTTACTCCCTTCTCAGTGCCATATTGTGGGAGAGCAGATGCATAGAATAAGTCTTAATTCCAGTAACTTAGTCTAGTCCGAGTTGCTCCCCACATATGAGAATTATACCAATAAAAGTAAGAAAAATATATAGCTTTAATTGAGATAGTTTATTTTATTGTAATGTGTGACAAACATCAACAGAATTAAAATTGACATTATCACCCAAACATAGAATTGTCTGCCTGCATTTTCATTGTGACTAATATGCTAAACATCTTTTTTCATGTGATTTAGTTTTCTCTTGAGTTAAGCCATCAATAACTAAGCCAACATTTAGCTTTTGTAGTCTGCAGGGTGAATAAATTTTGAGTAGATGTGAACCTACAGATTTTCTTCTCAGAAAGTGTGTCAAGTTCTTATATAGATAGTATAGGCACACATATAATATTTTTGAATTTTACATTGAAAATAAGGTTCATGGAAGAAAAGTTTGACATCGTATAAAGTTAATATGTATGTGGTTGTCATCACATGGATAAATTAAGCATAATCTTAGCTCCTGAAAAACATGTGAAAAAATACATTTTAAAATACCAAATAGTTGTATAACATTTTTATCCATTTTCTGAGTAATGCCAAAAAAAATGACTGAAATAAAATTCTCCTTCTGAGTGAAGGAATTAGGTAGTCCATTAGATGAAATATTTCTGATATATAAGTGTTTAAGTTATTTGTAGAAAAATGGCTTAGAAGATTTTTTTGGTACAAAATAATTGCAATCCATGCATAATTTCCTTTTTTCTTTTTTTAATATTTTATTTTATTTACTTAACAGGTAGAGTTACAGATAGTGAGAGAGAGAGAGACAGAGAGAAAGGTCTTCCTTCTGTTGGTTCACTTCCCAAATGGCTGCAACAGCTGGAGCTGTGCTGATCTGAAGCCAGGAGCCAGGTGCCTCTTACTGGTCTCCCATGTGGGTGCAGGTGCCCAAGCAACCGGGACATGCTCAGCTGCTCTCCTAGGCCACAGCAGAGAGCTGGACTGGAAGAGGAGCAACCGGGACTAGAACCTGGTGCCCATATGGAATGCTGGCGCCGCAGGCAGAGTATAAACCTAGTGTGCCATGGCACTGGCTCATTTTCTTATAATATGCATTTTCTCTGAACATTTTGAAGAAACTTAATGATTTATTTAATAAATATTTATTTGTATTTATTGTGAATTTTGCAAAGAAGGTTTTGATGTAAAATTCTTTATATAGATAAATAACATTTTATTAAGTATAATATATAAGTATTTGTGTATATATTCTTTATTATATATAATGATAAATGTCTATTGAGTACATTCAATGTATCTTTCTGGCTCAGAAATTTTTATAATTGTTGGGAAAAACCATAATTTATGCCTTCTCTTATGATGTTAGGTTATGTTATAAACAAATTTTCAATTATTTAGACTGTTTATGGTATTCAATTTGTTTCAAAATATTAACTTCTATAAGTTAAAATATGAAAAATATAAGATGTAAATAAACATATGTATTAAAGAAATGGAATTTATAATATGATGTTTTCACTAAGGTAAGAATTTAGGTTCAATATAGTCATTGGTGGTTAATTCTACTAAAAGTTTAAAGAATAAATAATACTGTATTATATAAAACCTTTCAAAAGACTAAGAAGAGAAGATATTTCCCAACTGATTTAATGAGTTTACAAAACCCTGATCCTTGAATCTGACAAAGACATTTTTTTTTTAAAAAAAGTAAGCATATACATGTCATAGCAAAGTCAAAAACTGAATATAACACTTTCGGAATAAACTAAAAAAACAAACCAAGCAGAATTGTTCTTGGGAATTAATGATTGGATTAACATTCAGAAATTATTCTTTATTACAAAACTTACATTAATTTAGTAAAAGAGGAAAATTCTGTAAAGTAGCAAAAATGGTCTGTGACTTTTAAAATTTACTACATATGAGTGATATAGACATCTTTCATTTGATTATTATTTATAGCCTTTGCCTATATTCATTTTTTATTTAGTGAAGCATTAAGCCTTTGACTATAATGTAAGTTTAAAATGGTTACAAGCAAATTTTGTTCAGCAAAGATTAAAGCAAGTTTGAGGTACACCATATTTGCAAGCAGTAAAATTTTTACATAAGAAATGTTTAGACACTTAACAAAAATAGACAGGGGCAGGCTAGTGCCTACTGTCCCACTTTTAAGTACCTAGGTTTGAATTTCAGTTCTAGCTCCTGACTCCAGTTTTTTGTTAATGTAGACTCTGGTTGGCAATGGCACTGGCTCAAATAATTGGGTTTTGGCCACTCACATGGAAGACTTGGATTGCAGCGTATATTCTGATCCTGTCCAACCTTACCTCATTTGGGTGGTAAACCAGTGAATGGGAGTGTGCTCACTCTCTTTTTGCCTCTCATTTTATTTATTTAATTTAAAAAGTAGACATATATATAAATCCTATATGAAAAGGAGGGGTGTGGACCGGCACCACAGCTCACTAGGCTAATCCTTCACCTGCAGCACCGGCACCCCCGGGTTCTAGTCCCAGTCAGGGCGCCAAATTCAGTCTCAGTTGCTCCTCTTCCAGTCCGGTTCTCTACTGTGGCCCAGGAGTCCAGTGGGGGATGGCCCAAGTGTTTGGGCCCTGTACCTGCATGGGAGACCAGGAGGAAGCACTTGACTCCTGGCTTCAGATAAGCTTACTTTGGAAATCTATATTTATTAAGTAAAAGTTAAAAAAAGGATATCATCCCTTTAAAGAATGTTCCCAGATGACCCATTCTAGAGCAGCCACCTATTTAAAATTTCTCGAAAGGATATGTCATTGTTTCATAATAAATATAAATATTTATTTCTAAAAAAAAAGGAAAAGTAGGGGTGGAATAACAAGATTCAGGCATTGCAACAGGGAGCTCTGCTCTAGGCTTTGCAAACTTAGCAGAAAAAAGAAGTGCAGATGTTGCACTCTCAGGGAAATGTTGCAGGGAAAACATCAGTGGGAGAGCTTGCAAAAGTAGAGGAAATGGCTTGTATCTAAGGGGAAGGTGCAGGCGCATGACAGGGAGCACACAATACGGAGCACGGAGCAGGAACACAACAAAAGAACCAGCAGCCTTCCCTGGATGGCAAGGTGGGGTCAGACTGCATCGCCCACAGCGTCACTGTTGATACAGCTTGAAGGAGTTGTAGTAGACTGCACAGCATTTGAGTGAAGCCTGGAACCCTCAAGGAAGCTGGGTGACTGCTCACCCAGGGAGGGGGAAAAATGTGAGCGCCTCTCCACTTCTTCCTCCACCACTCCAGCACCCTACATCTAACTAGCAAGGAGAAGGCTGGCACCATTTCAGACATGAACAGGAGCAGCAGCTCCAGCTTCTTGCTGTGCACCCAGCAGCTAGTGGGGACTGTTGGTAGGGGCAACCACAGCAGTTTGAACCACCAAAGGGAAATGCCTCCCTTGGGGAGTCATACCCATCCAGCACAATTTCAAATGTAGTAGGGCTGCAGAACATGGTGAGTCTTGTGCATACTTGCGACTCTGGGGTTCTTCTAGAAGGAAAAATATGAGTTCCCCATGGACATTGAGTCTGGATTTGGAGGGATCAAACTCTATCTGCCCAGTGAGAAACACACAGAGGCAGTGGCTCTGGGAATCAATCCATCAGCCTCTCTGTGGACAGGGCAGACTATAGGGGCAGAGAGCACTCTCTTACATTCCTTGACTTTGGGAGCCCTGTGCTGAGACTGTGAAAACACTGCATGTGAGATGGGGAAGGGTGTAGCTGGTGTTCTGGGCAAGCTCTGGGTGCAGAGCCAACCTTTCAAAATTTCTTGTTTTGGGGGGCAGCTCATTATAGCTGGAACCATCCACACAGGGAACTCTGTACAAATCATTCTTGCAGATGAGCGTTGAAAACACTGGGGACTAACATCCAGGCATTGCTCAACTTGAAGGTGAGGAAGTGAGGGAGTGATCACACCAGCAGATGTGACACCCTGCCCCCATTTAATAAGAGAAAACTTACCACCTCCAACTTGGGCGATAACCTGGGCATTTGCTCTGCCTTGGAGCAGTGACAAAGCTCCCTGACCACACCCAGCACACACTTCTGGGTATTCACTGAAAGAGCAGACACTCCGCTAGCCACAGAGGAATAGTCCAAACATAAAAGCCATCACAGGAAACAACAAAACTGTCTCCACAAATGCCCAAACATAAACACAGCAATTCAATTCAAGAAACAAGAATAAGGGAGACAACATGACACCTCCAAATGAACATAGCACTTTCAATACTAGAATGTTAAGACACAGATATCAATGAAATGCTAGAAACAGAACTCAAAAGATTAATTGTAGGATTACTCCAAAGCAATCAAAAGAAAATTTATGAACTAAATAAAACCATAAGCAAAATGAGTGAAAATTTTTCCCATGAAATTGATATTTTAAAGAGAAATCAAAATGAAATATTAGAAATGAAGAACTCAATAGATCAAATGACAAATCTGCTGGAAAGCCTTAACAGCAGATTTTGTGAGGCAGAAGAAATAATACCTGAACTAGAAGATAAATCTTTGGAAATACTACAGTCAGATCAAAAAGCACAAGAAGAAAATAGAAAACTTAAAATCAGTATTGGAGATTTATGGGATACTGTGAAACAACCCAACATATGGGCCTTAGAACTTCCAAAGGTGTGAAAAGAGAAACGGGACAAGAAGGTCTATTTAGTGGAATAATTACAGAAAATGTCCTTAATTTGGAGACAGAAAGTGACGTCCAAGTGGAGGAAGCACATAGAACTCCTAACAGACATGACCACAAGATTTCACTACTACACGTTTTAGTCAAACTTTCCACAGTAAAATATAAAGAAAAGATTCTAAAATATGCACAAGAGAGACATCAGATTATTTTAGAAGATCTCCAATTAGATGTGCAGCTGACTTCTCATTAGAAACCCTACCAGCTCAGCATAATGCTTTCCAAATTCCTAACAGGGATCACTTTTCAGTTAAAATTTAAACACCTAAGAATAATTGTGTGTTAATTACAGAGTTCAACCAACGGTACTAGAACAAAAAAAAATACTAAAATAGATAAAGTATTACATTGTACATCAACAGTCAGGACAAGAGCTGATCAAGTCACTGTTTCTCATAGTGTCAATTTCACTTCAACAAGTTTCCCCTTTGGTGCTCAGTTAGTTGTCACCGATCAGGGAAAACATATGATATTTGTCCCTTTGGGACTGGCTTAATTCACTTAGCATGATGTTTTCCAGATTCCTCCATCTTGTTGCAAATAACTGGGTTTCATTGTTTTTGACTGCTGTATACTATTCTATAGAGTACATGTCCCATAATTTCTTTATCCAGTCTACTGTTGATGGGCATTTGGATTGGTTCCAGGTCTTAGCTATTGTGAATTGAGCTGCAAAACACATTAATGTTCAGACAGCTTTTTTGTTTGCCAATTTAATTTCCTTTGGGTAAATTCCAAGGAGTGGGATGGCTGGGTTGAATGGTAGGGTTATATTCAGGTTTCTGAGGAATCTCCAGACTGACTTCCATAGTGGCTTGACCAGTTTACATTCCCACCAACAGAGGGTTATAGAGGAAATAAAAAAAGTCTGGAAACAAATGAAGATGAAAATATATCATATCAAAATTTATGAGATGCAGTAAAAACAGTGTTAAGAGGGAAGTTTAGAGCAATTGGTGCTTACATTAAGAAACTGAAAAAGTGGGCCGGCGCCATGGCTCAATAGGCTAATCCTCCGCCTAGCGGCGCCGGCACACCGGGTTCTAGTCCCGGTTGGGGCGCCGGATTCTGTCCCGGTTGCCCCTCTTCCAGGCCAGCTCTCTGCTATGGCCAGGGAGTACAGTGGAGGATGGCCCAGGTGCTTGGGCCCTGCACCCCATGGGAGACCAGGAAAAGCACCTGGCTCCTGGCTCCTGCCATCGGGTCAGCGCGTTGCGCCGGCTGCTGTGGCGGCCATTGGAGGGTGAACCAACGGCAAAGGAAGACCTTTCTCTCTGTCTCTCTCTCTCTCACTATCCACTCTGCCTGTCAAAAAAAAAAAAAAAAAAAAAAAAAAACTGAAAAAGTACCAAATAAATGAGCTATCAATGCACCTCAAAGGCCTAGAAAAACAAAAGCAAACCAAATACAAAATAAATAAAAGGAAAGAAATAATTAAAATTAGAGAAGAATTTTTTTTAAAAAATGAAACTGAAAAAACAATACAAAAATCAGTGAAATGAAGAGCTGTTTTTTGAAAACAAATAAACAAAAAAAAATAGATACACCATTGTCACAACTAATCAAAAAAAAGAGGAAGAAGACCCAAATCAATAAAATCAGAGATGAAAAGGATATATAAGAGACCACAGAAATAAAATCATCAGGAATAACTGTAAAGAATCATATGCCCACAAAATAGAAAACCTATAAAAATGGACAGATTCCTAGACACATAAATTCTACTAAAATTCAGTCACAAAGACATGGAAAACCTAAATAGACCAATAACCAGGGTGGAAAGTGAATCAGTAACAGAGACCCTCCCAACAAAGAAAAGACCAGGACAGTATGTCTTCACTGCTGAATTCTACCAGACATTTAAAGAAGAATTGAGCTATTCAAGCTATTCAAAACAATTGAAAGGGACAGAAATCCCCAAACTCCTTCTATGAAGCTTGCATTAACTAATCCCTAAGCAAGAAAGAGATGCAACAGGGAAAGAGAACCATAGACCAATATCCCTGATGAACATAGATGAAAAGATCCTCAAAGAAATATTAGTCAATTGACTCCAACAACTTATCAGAAAGATTGTTCACCTGGACCAAGTGGGATTTATCCCTGGTATACAGGGATGGTTCAACCTTCACAAATCCATCAGTGTGATACATCACATTAACAAACTGAAGAACGGAAACCACATTATTATTTCAATATATGCAGAGAAAGCATGTGCTAAAATACAACATCCTTTCATGATGAAAACCCTAAGCAAATTGGGTACATAAGGAACATTCCTTAAGACAATCAAGGCAATCTATGAAAAACCCACAGCCAGCATCTTATTGAATGGGGAAAAATTGGAAGCATCCCCACTAAGATCTGGAACCAGACAAGGATGCCCACTCTCACCATTGTTATTCAGTATAGTCCTGGAATTTTTATCCAATGCCATAGGCAAGATAAAGAGATCAAACGAATATAAATTAAGGAGGAAGCCAAACTATCCTTATTTGCAGATGGCATGATTCTATATATAGGCGATCCAAAATACGCCACTGAAAAACTATTGTGACTCATAACAGATTTTGTTAAAGTCTCAGGATATATAATTAACACTTAGAAATCAATAGCTTTTGTAAACACAGAAAAAATCATGGCTGAGAAAGAACTTTTAAGATCAGTAACTTTCACAATAGCTCCAAAAACAATCAAATAACTTGGAATAAATTTAACTAAGGATGTCAAAGATCTCTATGATGAAAATAACAAACCACTAAATAAAGATATAGAAAAAGACATTAAAAATTGAAAAATCTTCCATGTTCATGGGTCAGAAGAATTGACCTCATCAAAATGTCCATACTACCAAAAACAATTTACAGATTCAATGGGATCCCAATCAAAATACAAGCAACACTCTTTGCAGATCTATAAAAGTGATGCCAGAATCCATATGGAAACACAAAAGTCCTCGAATAGCTAATGCAATCCTATGCAACAAAAAATAAAGCTAGAGGCATCACGATACCTTTTTTCAAGACCTACTACATGGCAATTATAATCAAAAAGTCTGGTACTGGCACAAAAACAGACATGTAGACCAAAGGAACAGAATAGAAACATCAGAAGTGCATCTACAACCAATTTATCTTTGACAATGGAGCCAAAAGCAATCCTTGTAGTGAGGATAGTTTCTCTAGAAAATGGTGCTGGGTAAGCTGGATATCCACATGCAGAAGTATGAAACTAGACCCCTACCTTACAATTTCACAAAAATCCTCTCAAAATTGCTCAAAGACCTAAATCTACATCCTGATACCATAAAATCATTAGAGAACATTTGGGAAACTCTACAAAACATTGCATAGGCGAAGGTTTCATGGAAAAGACCCCAGAAGCCTAGGCAATCAAAGCCAAAATTGACAGATGGGACTACATCAAGCTGAGAAACTTCTGCACTACAAAAGAAACACTCAGCAAAGTGAAGAGGCAACTGACAGAATGGGAGAAAACTGTGCAAGTGATAAAGGGCTAACATCCAGAATCTATAAAGAGCTCAAGAAATTCAACAACAGCAAAACAAACAATCCAGTTAAGAAATGGTCAAAGGACTTGAAGAAGCATTTTTCAAGGGATGAAGTTCAAATGGCCAACAGACTCTTGAGAAAATGCTCAGGATTTCTAGCAATCAGGGAAATGCAAATCAAAACCACAGTGAGGTTTACCTCACTCCAGTAAGAACTGCCAACATACAGAAATCAACAAATGACAAATGCTGGTGAGGATGTGGGGAAAAGGGTATCCTGATACACTTTTGATAGGAATGTAAACTAGTGTAGCCACTAGGGAAGACAGTATGTAGATACCTCAGAAATCTAAATATAGACCCACCACAGAATCCAGCCATCCCACTCCTGGGGATTTACCCAAATTGAAAAAAAAAATCAATGTGTGAAAAAGTTATTTGTACACCCAATGTTCATTGCAGCACAATTCAAGATATTGTGAACTGATGAGTGGATAAAGAATATTTATGGTATATATATATATATATATATATCTATCTAATGGATTACTATTCTGCTATAAAAAAATAATGAAATCTTGTCTTTTGCAACAAGATGGTCACAACTGGAAGCCATTATCCCTACTGAAATAAGCCAGTCCCAAAAAGACAGATATTATGTTTTCCCTGATCACAGGTAATAAATAGATACCTAAAATATAATGTATTGGAGTGAAATAGACATTTTGATAATCGATGATGCTTCATAGCCTTGTCTCTTTCCTTAAGAAGCTGTATTTTATTTTGCTTTGTTTTCTCTTCATACTATTTGTTGAACTCTTTTACTTAGGGAAGTATTAACTATATGAGCCGTACTTAACTGCACTAAGAAAAATTTGATTGTAATTATTAAGAGTGTGAATATGAGAGGGAGGCATAGGAAAGGTTGAGGAATAAAAAGGAGGGAGGGTTGGGGCAAGTGCAACTATCTTCCTATAATAGTATAAAGGAAATATATGAAACCTACATAACTGAATATATATATATATATATATATATAAAAGAAAAGTAGTGATCAATCATAATTCTGGATGTACTTTTAATTGCTTTTCCCCTTTAACATTAGCAAATTGTTCTAGGTTAATAGGACACAAGTGTGCTATGAAAACAGCAGTAAATTTTCTGCTCTCAGCATACGTGGTTCAGAAGACAATGATAGAGGTCAAATGGCTTGTTACTTCTCTTGAAGAATGCAAAGATTTGTAATGAATGTAAATGATGGAAAGCATTTGAGTCAACATTTATTTATCAATTGTCTTCAGACAGCAATTTGTGTAACATTGCAGGTTCAGTTCAACAGTAAGAGATATCTACAATTCTAGAATAATGAGCAACATAATAAGACTTATGCATGGGTTTGCTGAAGCATGACAAAGATTGATGGACCCTGGATAGTAGGTATTCTATTTATTTGAAACATTTGTGTAATTATGATTAATATATTTCATATTACTGATAGAATCTGTTATTAGTGGTATTTTGTAAACATTTGTAAATTTGAAATCTAATGATTAGAAAAATAAAACACACTGACTAAAGATTAAGCAACTCCCCAATCAGTAGCTACCAGTATATAAAACAAAATAATCCCTGATAATAATTTTCAGACAATTTTAGAAAATCAAACAATTCTAAATTGATAAATAGTGTATTGAATACCAATTGTTAGTTTTTTTTAAATGATTTCTAGATTTACTACTACTACACTTGTAATAAGAAAGGATTCAAAAACATTTTCTGTAATGAACCAGATAATAATAAGTTTAAACTTTTCAGGCTATATACTCTTGGTCACAATTTTTCAACACCTCAAAATAGTATGAAGAATACCATAATGAGACACAACAAATAAATCCTACAAACTTTAAAAATAAAATTATCATCCTGAATTTAAAAAAAAAGACTATAGTTTGCTACTGTACTGACCTAATGTACCTGTATTTTCCAAATCTCACCTCTGTAAATATTATCAAGACAATGCAAACAAAAGCGTTTTTTTTCAAGAAATTCCGTGTTACAAAAACTGACATTTTTACCCTTTATCGAAGTATGATAGACAATAATTTCATATATTTAGGGTATACAACATGAAGTTCTTACATATGTACATATTGTGAAGTGATTACTATAATTAAGTTAATTAACATATCCATCACTTCAAATATAAGGGCACTCCAAAAAAATCTTTGGAAAATGGAATTAAGAGGGGCAAGTGTTGTGGTATAGTGGGTAAAGCTGCTACCTGTGAAACTGACATCTCATAGGGGTGCCAGTGTGTGTCCTGGCTGTTCCACTTCTGATCCAACTCCCTGTTAATGGCCTCGGAAAAAGCAGCAGAAGATGGCTCAAGTGCTTGGGTCCCTGGCACCCACAGAAGAGAACTGGAAGAAACTCCTTGCTTTGACCTCGCCAAGCCCTGGCTATTGTAGCAAGTGATCCAGCAGGTGGAAGATCTCTCTATCTTCCTTTTTCTCTGTAATTCTGACTTTAAAAAATGGAATTGAAACATAAGCTGTTTTTAATGCAAAACCATTTGAAGTCCATATATTCGTGGGGAGGTTTTTCAGAAATGTCCTAAAAAATACATATTATGAAAAAAAGTAGGCATGGATTTCAGGATTTTTATCATCAAAATAAACTTATCACTTCATTCCATTTTTCCATGAATGCTTTTTTTGATGATTTATAGTTTTTTTGCCTTTTTTTTTTTTTTTTTTTTTTACAGGCAGAGTGGACAGTGAGAGAGAGAGACAGAGAGAAAGGTCTTCCTTTTTCCGTTGGTTCACATCCTCCACCCCCACCCCCCCAGTGGCTGCCACAGCCCACACGTTGTGGCCGGCGCTGGGCCATCCAAAGCCAGGAGCCAGGTGCTTCCTCCTGGTCTCCCATGGGGTGCAGGGCCCAAGGACTTGGGCCATCCTCCACTGCCTTCCCGGGCCACAGCAGAGAGCTGGACTGGAAGAGGAGCAACGGGGACAGAATCCGGTGCCCTGAGAGGAACTAGAACCCGGGGTGCCGGCACCGCAGGCGGAGGATTAGCCTAGTGAGCCGTGGCGCCAGCCAATGATTTATAGTTTTTATTGTAAAAGTCTTTTACCTTTTTGGTTAAATTTATTCTTTTTCTTTACGTATTTATTTTTTTTCCCTTGAATGCTTTAAAGTACCCTTGTCTTTGCTATTGAGCGCTTGTATGTGTATGTGTGTGTGGTTTTCTATTGTCTTAACAAATTTCAGTTATACATTATTGTTTTGAACTATAATTGCACTGTTGTACATTAAATTCATAGTAATTATATGTCTTACAGTTGAAAATTTTACTCTCTAAATAATATTTCTGTATTATCCCTCAGTCTAGCTTCTGGTAACCATTTCTCCACTGTCTCTTATATAATAATGGCTTTTTATTAGAGTCTACACTTAAAAAAAAGCTGTGCAATATTTGTATTTCTGTGTTGGCTTATTTCATTTAGCATAATATCCTCAAATATCCTGTTGCAAATGCAGTATTTCCTTCCCATCCCACAGATAAATATATAGGTTCAGATGTGTCTATGTACCATACTTTCTTCACCCATTCATGTGTCCGCAGGCATGAAGCTTGTTTCCCTATCTTAGGTATTGTGAATAATGCTACAGTGAAAGCAGAACAGATGGCAAGAGGGTCATTTTACATCCTTTGGAGATAAAACCAAGAGTATTTCTTTTTTTAAATTTTTTTAAAGATTTTATTTATTTTATTTGAGAGTTAGAGTTACAGACAGTGAGAGGGAGAGACAGAGAGAAAGATCTTCCTTCCGTTGGTTTGCTCCCTAAATGGCACCAACGGCCAGAGCTGTGCCGATCTGAAGCCAGGAGACAGGTGCTTCTTCCTGGTCTCCCACATGGATGCAGAGGCCCATGCCTTCCCAGGCCTTAGCAGAGAGCTGGACTGGAAGAGGGGCAGCTGGGACTAGAACTGGTGTCCATATGAGATGTCGGTGCCGCAGGCAAAGAATTAACCTACTGCGCACGGCACTGGCCCAAGAGTATTTCTTTACTTCTTTATTATGTGGTAGTTCTATTTTAAATTTTCTGAGGAACATTCATACTATTTCTAATAATGGCTGTACCGATTTAGATTCCCACCAACAGTGTACAGGATTCCTTTTTCTCCACATCCCCACTAACACTTGTTATCTTTGACTATCTCATATTAGTCAATATTACAGGTATGAGGTGAAATCTCACTGTGGGTTAGATTTGGATTATCCTGATGATTTGTGTTGTACATCTTCCCAAGTATTTGTTGAGTGTTTGTATGTCTTCTTTCAAAAAATATTCAGATTATTTGCCAATTTTTTGATTTGGGATTTCTTTTTTTATATTGAGTTCATAAGTTCCTTATAGATAGATGGTAAAGGAAGTTTAAATGAGTGTATATGGAAAAGGACAGGTAAAGGTATATTATAAGCATATATTTATATTCTTTATCCAATATATTATTTATAATTTTTCTCTCTTTTCTATAGGTTGTCTCTTATTTTCTTGATTGTTACTTTTGTTGTCAATAAATATTTTAGATTCATGTAAACTCATTTTTTTCATTTTTAATTAATTATTTTTTGAATATGTATTTATTTACTTAAGAGGTAGAGTTAGAGAGAGAGAGAGAGAGAGAGGTCTTCCATCTGCTGGTTCACTCCCCATTTGGCCACAACAGCCAGAGCTGAAACAAATCAAAGTCAGGAGCCGGGACCTTCTTCCAGGTCTCCCACATGGGTGCAGGGGCCCAAGGACTTGGACCATCCTATACTGCCTTCCCAGACCATCAGCAGGGAGCTGCATTGGAAGTGGAGCAGCCAGATTCTAAATGGCACCCATGTGGTGTTCTGGCTCCCCAGGTGGATGTTTAACCTACTACAACACAAAGCTGGTCCCTAATTTTTTTTTATTTTGTTGCTGGTGTTTTGATATCAATTCCAGAAAATTGAAATAAATAATAATTAAAAACAGAAACAGCAACTTATTTCTGAGAACCAGAGACTATGCTACTACTTTTCTTCCACACATTATTTCATAATATGAACTTAACCTTACTTTATAGAAGTAAAAACACAAAAACAGTGTGAGTGTGTGCCCGTTTGTGTATATAGAAACAGAAAGGTCTACAAAAAGCTCATGGAAAAATAACGATAAAACAATTCTTCTTTTACAATTTTAATTTTTTTTGCATCAAAATAAACATACTTGGCTGGCACCATGGCTGACTAGGCTAATCCTCTGCCTGCGGTGCAGGCACTCTGGGTTCTAGTCCCAGTTGGGGCGCCGGTTCTGTCCCGGCTGCTCCTCTTCCAGGCCAGCTCTCTGCTGTGGCCCGGGAAGGCAGTGGAGGATGGCCCAAGTGCTTGAGCCCTGCACCTGCATGGTATACCAGGAAGCACTTGGCTCCTGGCTTCAGGTCGGCGGCCACTGTGGGGGGGAGGGTGAACCAACGGAAAAAGGAAGACCTTTCTCTCCGTCTTTCTCTCTCGCTGTCTAACTCTGCCTGTCAAAAAATAAAAATAAAAAAATAAAAAATTTAAAAAACATAATTTAGGGGTAGGCACTCTGGCACAGCAGTTAAGTTGCAGCTTAACTACATCTACATCTCACATCAGAGTGCCGACTGCACTGGTTCCTATCCAGGTCTCTGCTAGTGTGCCTAAAAAGCAGTGGACAGTGACTCAATTACATGCATTCCTGCCACCAATATGGGAGACCTGGATGAAGTTTCTGGCTCCTGGCTTCATCATGATCCAACCCTGCCTATTGTGACCATATAGGGAGTGAACTGGTGGATGGACAGTCTTTCTGCTTGCCTATCTCTGTATTACTTTGCATTTCAAATTAATTTTTAAAATAAAAATGCTTATTTTTAATTCAATTTTCATGAACTTTTGAAGCATCCTGATATGTGGATTCGGATATATTCACTAAAGTTGTTTAAGTTATAAATTGCAAGAGCTAAAACTACTTGATGGTCACGTCTGCCTCCAGTACGCTTATTTTAAGCTACATCATATAACATTGCTTCATATCACCTTCATTCACTTTATTGTAGTTCAACAAGATTATGTCAGAAGAAGATATTAACATTGTTCTCAGTAGCTGCCATCGTATCTCATGACCAAGGAAAAGGAACTATGCTGCACCTCTCTTGTTATTGAAGCTACAGAGTGATAAAGGAAGTCTTGAATCTATTTCTCATCTTGAAAGAGAACAAATGATATTCAGTATACATTTTCTCTATATTTGTACCTGCACTTTTTACATATTCTCATAAGTTACCACCAACTACTTATATTTATGTGTTATAGAAGATGACCAATGTTTTAGAAAAAAAATGATGACTGTTTTTCTCAAGTAAGAGTTGAAATTATCATCTGTCATAAGAATAAGAAAGAATTGCAGAAGAGCATGTTAAAATTCATATTCAAGTGCCATGCATTTTACTCTACCATTTGTTTGGAAATATTTCCAGGAATCATGAAAGACTGATTGTTCTGTCAAATGTTTTTAAAATGATGCTTTTGCAAAATGGAAGTCACTTTTACAATGATTTTTGGACTCACCTTCTCTAGATATTTATATCTAAGGAATATGAGACAGTGCATGAGAGAAAATTCATTATAATTGAAATCATTTATTTGAGTACATATGAAATGGTTATAAAGTTAGATCTTTTATTTAACCACATTGGCATTTTTTTACTTTAAATTTGTGTATATTTTTGAGGCAAATTTTCAAGCTGGCTATTTTCATATCAGTTTAGAAATATTTTAATTTGCAGTCTTTAAATGTCACATAAATTTAAAAATATTTTAATTTGCAGATGCTTGCAAGATTTTATACTAGTACAATCTCTGTGGAAAACTCTGATGGTTTCCATTAAAAATGAGTGAACATAAGGCAGAGTGTAGGGGATGGTCCTGAGGCATAGCTGGTAGAGTCTCTGCCTTCAGCACCAGCATCACAAGCACCTGTTCAAGTTCCAGCTTCTCCACTTCTGATCAAGCTCCCTGTTAATGCACCTGGGAAAGCAGAAAAAGATGGCCCAAGTGCTTATGCCCCTGCATCCTTGTGGGAGACTGTGAAGAGCTTCCTGGCTTCAGATCAGCCCAATTCCAGCGGTTGTGGACATTTGGTGAGTGAACAAGTGGATGGAAGATCTCTTTCTCTGTCTCTCCTACTCTGTCTGTCTCTCTCTTTCTCTGCAATTTTGCCTTTCAAATAACTACAAGTAAATATTAAAAAAGAACTCATGTGGGGCTGGTGCTGTGGCGCAATGGGGTAAAGCCCTGGCCTGAAGCGCCAGCTTCCCATGTGGGTGCCAGTTCTAGTCCTGCCTGCTCCTCTTCCTATCCAGCTCTCTGCTGTGGCCTGGGAAAGCAGGGAGGATGGCCCAGGTCCTTGAGCCCCTGCACCAGCATGGGAGACCTCTAGGGGGCTCCTGGCTCCTGGCTTTGGATTGGCCCAGCTCCAATCATTGAGGCCAGCTGGGGAGTGAACCAGTGGATGGAAGACCTCTCTCTCTGTCTCTACCTCTCTCTGTAACTCTTTCAAATAAATTTAAAAAAATCTTTAAAGAAAAAAAGAAATTAAAAAATGCATGTTTGTATGAATATATAAATATAAATTTTATTGGTTATATATCTGAAAAAAATATTACAATGTACCACTTTTTTTTAAAGATTTATTGATTTATTTATTTGAAAGGCAGAGAGCAGAGAGAAAGAGACAGAGACAGGACACAGAGACAGAGAGAGGGATCTTCTATCCACTGAGTCACTCCTCAAATGACCACAACAGCCAGGACTAGGCCATACCAAAGCCATGAGTTAGGAGCTTGCCTCTTCCTGCTCTCCCATGTGCAGGGGCCAGAGCACTTGGTCCATCCTCCACTCCTTTCCTGCATCAAGGAGCTGGATCAGAAGTGGAGCAGCCAGGTCTCTAAATGGAACCCATATGGAATGCTGGCATCACAGGAGGTGGCTTAACCTGCCTTGCCACAACACTGGCCCCACATATGCATCCCTATAACAGCATGATGCATAATGTTATCACACTGCAAACATAGCAGCTTTCAGCATTTTAATGGCTAAATTTGGAGTCTTTACAACCAGAATATATACAATGATGTCATTAGCAGAGAATGATTGAAAGAAAAATAGCTTGAGTGGATAACAGATTTTTTTAAAAAAAATATTTATTTATTTGAAAGAGTTACACAGAGAAGTAGAGGCAGAGAGAGAGAGGTCTTCCATGCGCTTGTTCACTCCCTGGATGGCCGCAATGGCCTGAGCTGGGCCAATCAGAAGCCAGGAGCCAGGAGTTTCTATGAGTCTCCCACACGGGTGCTGGGGCCATCTTCTACTGCTTTCCCAGGCCATAGCTGAGAGCTGGATCGGAAGTGGAGCAGCTGGGACTTGAACTGGCTCCCATATGGGATACTGACGCTGCAGGCAGCTTTACTCACTATGCCACAGCACTGGCCCCAGGATAATAGAATTTTTAATCAGATCATCCTTGGTGAGCAAACTATACAGGTATTTTAGGCTTGTTTAGAGTAGTATGCAAACCATAAGCTTTTGCTGAGTTGAGGTCATTATTATTATGTGTTTCAGAGACTATGGAGAACATTGGGTTCTTAGGAAAGTCAGTGATAAAGGATTCTATTCAATATAACAATAGAAACTATAACTTTATATAGGTTGTCCAATTATCGATAGGCCACATTGTCCCTTGCTTTATGTGTGATCAATACAAAATTTAAATTTAAGTCTAATTATGTATCTTGATTGAAGATTTGAATGATAGATTGATTTTAAATAGTATTCAATTTACATACCTGGAATTTTTATTTGACTTGAAGGAAAAGACAAATTGTTCCAACTTCATGCTGTATTCACAAGTACATATTACATGCTAATTTTGTGCTCAGCAAACAAGACTGCATACATGAAACATTTTAGCAATGGGTAATACTATTCTTTTCCTAGAATCAAATTTTAAAAGTATATTGAGCCGGCACCACTGCTCAATAGGCTAATCCTCCGCCATGCGGGGCTGGCACACCGGGTTCTAGTCCCGGTCAGGGCACTGGATTCTGTCCCGGTTGCCCCTCTTCCAGGCCAGCTCTCTGCTGTGGCCAGGGTGTGCAGTGGAGGATGGCCCAAGTGCTTGGGCCCTGCACCCCATGGGAGACCAGGATTAGCACCTGGCTCCTGCCTTCGGATCAGCGCAGTGTGCCGGCCGCAGCCTGCCAGCCGCGGCGGCCATTGGAGTGTGAACCAACGGCAAAGGAAGACCTTTCTCTCTGTCTCTCTCTCTCACTGTCCACTCTGCCTGTCAAAAAAAAAAAAAGTATATTGAGCAAATTGTGTTTTTGTAGGTTCTCTTTCTCTCTTTCTGTCTCTCTCTCTCTCTCTCTCTCTCTCTATATATATATATATATATACACACACAGATATATGTTATGTCCTACTTATGAATCAAAAAAGTAAATTTCAAAAAATATTGTTTTCCTTTTCCTGGAAGTTCATCCTCACAAAAAAAAATCGGTTTTTCTACATTTTCTAAACTGTATTTAAAATAAATTAAAATTTTCTAACCTTTTATCTCCTATTATTACTTGACAAACTCAGAACAAAGAGAAAATACACATCAAAAGCTTTGCTATTTATAATAGCTAAACTCAGAGTCATAGAGCATTGACTTTGATCTTGAATCCACAATGACTGACCATTTCAGGCGTTTCAAGTCCTACATACTGCTCTATAATACAACTTGCAAACATCCTTTTCCTAAGAACAATACTTTTTCTTTGTTCAGTTATCCTTAAAGGATTATATCAAGCTCACAATCCACACATACACACACACAATTAAATTCAAAATTTCCAATAGTGTAGAAGCAACAGGCAAAGTCAATAATCAAGCTGATGTTTTGCTGGGTATCATTTATCACATTAAAAATGGGACCTGGGTGCCCTTGGATTATAATATAGAGCTTTTTGTATCTGGGTATTTAGGGTGGGTCAGAATGCACAGCTTTTGGGGCTGGCGCCGTGGTGCAGGGGGTTAAAGCCCTGGCCGGAAGTGCCGACAGCCCATATGGGAGTCGGTTCAAGTCCAGGCTGCTCCACTTCCAATGCAGCTCTCTGCTATGGCCTGAGAAAGCAGTAGAAGATGGCCCAACTCTTTGGGCTCCTGCACCCATGTGGGAAACCCAGAAGAATTTCTTGGCTCCTGGCTTTGGATTGGCACAGCTCTGGCTGCTGCAGCTATGTGGGGAGTGAGCCAGCAGATGGAAGATCTCTCTCTGTCTTTACCTCTCTCTGTAACTCTGATTTTCAAATAAATAAAATGAATCTTAAAAAAAAATAATGCACAGCTTTGAATGGCAAGCTATTTACAAGATTCAAATGAGAAAACAGCAGAATAAAAAAGAAAATTTACTCTTACAACCAGTATCTTTGAGACACTGACAACTTACTAGACTTTGTGTTTTTTTCTAAGGAAAAAAAATAAGCAACTTTTGCAGCTCATGTTAATCTGAAACAAAATAATATAAATGAATAAATAAGGACATTAAATAAATATAATATTGGATCAACAACTGCAATATACTAGAAGGTAAAATTAATGAATGAAACTAGACTCAAGTTGTTCACAGCAAGGTGCTGTAATGCAGGGTAATGTGTAGGACTTGAAAAGTACAGATGTTAGTGATTCAAGATCAATCTAAATTAGTCAAAGGAGACGGGATACCAGCTTAAGATTAATTTGTAAGTGACATGAAGAACAGATTTAGTGTAAAAACTAAATGGATAGCTGATTGTGATTATGCACATGTGAACTGATGGTTGTGTCAGTTGCAACTACAATTTGGTGAGATATGAGATATTTATAATAGCATATTTCTAATTTTGTATACAAATGAAATTCACAGTTCTTTTTTTTTCAATTTTAATTTTTTTTGACAGGCAGATTTAGACAGTGAGAGAGAGGGTGAGATAGAGAGAAAGGTCTTCCTTTCCATTGGTTCAACCCCTAAATGGCTGCTAAGGCTGGCACGCTGAGCCAATCCGAAGCCAGAAACCAGGTGATTCCTCCTGGTCTCCCATGCGGGTGCAGGGCCCAAGCACTTGGGCCATCCTCCACTGCCTTCCCAGGCCACAGCAGAGAGCTGGACTGGAAGAGGAGCAACTGGGACAGAATCCAGCGCCCCAACTGGGACTAGACCCGGGGTGCAGGTGCCACAGGCAGAGGATTAGCCAAGTGAGCCTCGGCACCGGCCAGTTCTTCCTTTTTTAACCCGATAAAGTAACAACTCTTTTCATATGTCCTTAATTTAAACTTGATTACTATCTGAAGTTCAGTAATCATCAGACAGCATGCTACAACATAACTAGGTAAAGTACAACATTCTATTTCCTGTGGTCTGTTTGCTCAAGGATTAAAATAATGTGCTGTAGGGTAAATGTCTGACTCATTTTTTTCAGATTCCATGATAGAGAAGCAATGTTTCATGACCACGCTTACAGAATTAGATTCATCTCTTCCAGGAATCAACCAACACTTCATTCATCTCATTTGTTATCTGATATTTGCTCAGTTGTCCATTATGTGCCAAGCACTCTGCTCAACTCTCAAGGAAACAAGATATGGTCCCTGTCTTCTATTAGCTACGATAATTCACACTGGAGATGAAAAAAATAAATTAAACTGTAAAGCAATCTATGAAAGGTGCAAACCAAGATCAATGATTATTGCTTTGGGTGGGAAGATAGTATTAGATGGGACTTTTTTTTAGGAGAGAAATGAATTAGGAAGCACTGGCATTGTGGCACAGGGGGTTAAGCTACTGTTTCAGATGCCGACATCCCATATGAGGGTTCCAATATGCATCTGGACATCTCCACTTCTCATCAAGGTTCTTGCTAATGTACCTGTAGAGCAGCAGGTATTGGGCCTTGCCACCTCCATGGGAAACAAGGGTGGATTTCCTGGTTTTGGCCTGACCAGTTCTGGACATTGTGGCCATTTGTGGAGTGAATGAATAAATGGAAGATTCTCTCTCTCTCCCTTTCTCTCTGTCTATCAAATGTAAAAATAAGCCTTTTTTTTAAAAAAAAAGATATAAATTAGGAGATGAAGAAATAAATTAGAAGATGGCATTTAAATTATGTTCCCCAAAAAGAAAACACAGTATGTTAGGAAGACAACGGTTTGAGAAAAAAGTTTACTCTTTATGTCACTGAAAACCATATTGAAAAGTGGAAGAAGGTATGATAAAGTTCTGAAGTAAAGGTCTAGTTCAGGTAACACAAACTCTTGTAGATTGTTATCATACAGTCCAGTATTTTTTTAATGAAGACTTCTAGTAAATTTTCTTGGCATAATAATTAATAATGTCTCTTTTTAGGCTCAGAGATGTAATGATTTGGAGGAAAGTGATATGATTGCTTGATGTGTAAGACATGTATGATATGTAGTTTGAAATGTGTCTGACATAGAATAGAAGTCACTGAAGGTTTCAATATAACTTTTAAAAGGATTACTGAAGGAAATGTGAGCAGAGCGTGAATAGCAGAGATCAACAGACAATTGAGTAGGAGTAAGTTGACCAAAGAAGAGATAATGGTGATTTGGACTAGGAAAATAATAGTAAATATAGAAGACAGCTGGATATATTTAAAATACAACTTAAAGGCAGAATTTAAAGGCCTTGTGGAAGTGAATGTGAAGAAATAGACTAAACTATTCAACATACTTTGTTAAGGCTTATGATATCTGTTTGAAATGCATATTTCCTTATTAAATCATAAAAAGATGTGCTGATAAGAAGTGATCTGGCCATGAGTATGCCCATAGAAGTAGAACAGGAAAGTGGAGACCTGCGTGTGTCCTCAAAGTGGACCCACAGTCCTTCCTCAGAGTTTGTTTTTTTTCTCAGCATCTGACAAATGAGCAATGAGCAGGGCCTAAAACCCAGTACAGGACACCAGAGAATAATTTAAATATGAAGAAGGTTTAATGAACAAAAGCATTGTGTGTTCTTTTCATTACAGAGATAGGGGAAAACATTTTAATTAAACAGTTCATTTTTCTTTGCACTGTTCTCTTTCTTCCCTAGTGAACAAAGAGTTTTACTGATGTTTCATCTGCTCTGCTCATTTGATTTTCCTTCATGCATGGTGAAGCAGCCGTTTACAATTTCTTAGTCATAATTTTTTCAGGTGACTGGTTTCACAAGGAGTGCATTTGTTTTTGTTATGCCACATGCCCAGTTTTCTTACACAGTGTTTGGCAAATGTTGGCTGGTACTTACCAGGTGTGTGTTTGTAGCATCTTCCGTTATTTATATGGCCTCTTAATTTAGGAAATATTTTTATTAAAAATGCATATGCAAGAAAAGTGGTTTTCTGCACTGATAAATGAAAACATGCTTTTCACAAACTGAGAAGAAAGATGTTTAAAGGAAGTTTTGTTTTAACTAAGAATAACCATAAATGATCTATCACACTTTGATACTTAAGTTCTTTGGAGCATAAATAGAGAAATAAGGTTATGATTCCAAACCTTAGATACTTTTTGGCAATGAATTTTGTGATGTGGCTAATATGAATAGATACTTTAAAACTGAATTTACAGCTATGTCAAAGAATGTGCTGTTTGTAATGCTGCACACAGATAAGGGAAAGCACACCAACACATGTGAAACTGCAGTGTCATGTTTACTGAGTCGTCTACATAATTGCAGCCAGGACCAAATCATAAAAGAACCAAGCTACATTTGTAAAAACTATTTCATGGCACTGTTCCGAAAGCATTATGTCATCTAAGTTTACCTTATACTTACAGCAGGAATTACCTTAGTTGGGGTTTGTATTCAATTCCACATCTATATTTCATATCAAGAAAAAAGAAACTTGATATCTTAAGTATAAGGCTGCCTAAGCTGCAGCAAGCCCAGCATTTTGTGGTTTGGGTTGTGCTTCTCACTCAGGACTGAATGCTAGAATTAGCGAGAAAGGATGTGCCGTGGACTTATCACTCAGGATACAGTGAAATACAGGGGAGTTCAACTACTGAATATGTTCTCTGAAGTTAGTTCACCTTGTCTGAACCCACACTGCTTCATACAACTCATTAGTTAAATTCATAGCTCTTTGATTTCTTAATCTGAAAAATGAGTACCATGTAGCACTGGCTAAAGGACCTTTGTGCTTTGACTCTTTACATAGTGATCCTTAACCCTAGATTACAGATAACTTAGCGTACAGATAAGCAAACACATTGCAACCTAACTGTGAGTGTATTCTTGTGACAAGTAACTGACTCAGCTGATGGTAGTAGCTAACTTTCACAAGTTGCCAACTATATCCAAACAAAGAAAATATTGAATAGCCAATGAAACTATTTCTGGAAGTCACTTTCATTTTCTGGATGTGAATACTCAGTGAGTATGTTGTGACGTGGAGCTCTGCTAACCTCGTTTGGTCCTGCATATTGCCCAATTCATGAATCATTTTTTGCTCACTTAAAATTCGTTCAATGTTTTATGTTGGCTCTTTTTTTAAAAAAAAATCTGTTTATTTGTGAGACAGAAATGAGAGAGAGAGAGAGAGAGACAGAGACAGAGAGAGAGAGAGAGAGAGAGAGAGAAAACCCCCATCTACTAGTTTACGCTCCAATTGCCCGGGAAAGCTATGGCTGGATCAAGACTGAAGCTGATGGCCAGGGACTGTGGTAAGAACCAATTATTATTTTAACTATTTCTTCAATTCTTTATTTAGTGGCTTATCAAGTTTGTGACTATAAAGTAAATTGCAAAAAAATAAGAAGGAAAGGAGAAGGGAGGTAGGGACAGTGGAAATATCTTTATGTTCTTAAAACTGCAAATAGGAAATACATGAAACCTGGTTTTTATATAAATAATAAAAAGGAACTCAATAAAAAGGAACTGAACCATTATACTGCCTCCTCTCAGGGTCTAGAACATTAGGAAGCTGGAGCCAGTAGTCAAAGACAGGCATAAAACTCAGGTACTCCAAAATGGGATGTGGCACCTTATTATCATCACATTTGGTAGGTCAGAAGACTAACATACAATTTGAGTGGGCTAAAATCAGAGTGCTGGCATGGATGTGTACTTGTTTTTATAAATTATTGTTGGGATCTCATTTCCAGGCATTTTTAAGCTTTCAAAAATCCATGTTTTCCATTTTCAAACCAATAATTTTTAAACATCTATGCATTTATTTATTATACATATCTATCTCTCTCTCTGTTTATCTTTAAGACTCTTTGTGATTCTACTGTGTCTGCATGTATGATTCCAGATCATCTTTCGCCCCCATTTAAATCAGATGACTAGCAACCTTAATTTCATATTCAATCTGAATACCCCTTTGCTATGCAATGTAACATATGCACTAGTTCTGGATATTAAACCGTGAACACCTTTGGAGAGCCATCATTCCTTTTACTCACTTCTAAGAAAGGACAGGGCTTGGCATCCTAGGTGAATTTTCAAAACTTAGAAGGCACAGCATTTTATTTTAATAGATCACACTGTAAATCCAAAAGGCATTTTGTGAAACTTTGAATGTCTATCCCTGATATCCAAAAGTATGCCTCACTTAGAGTCTGATTGAAATTCTTACAGAGGCTACAAAATATGAGAGGTTCTCTTAAGATTTTATTATCTTATCTACTTTATAAAATTTCCTACAGTTTCAGAGTTCATTGACTTAGGTATGTGTAATAAATTACACTGTCTTTATTAGTAGATTCTGGTATTTTGTTGACCTCATATAACCTTCATTTAAATAATCTCTCTAGGTATTATTCAGAGTGGGGAGAGAGATAGTTACAGGGGCATTGCTTACAACAAATTTCAACACATAGTTTGCTAATAAAAAACAATCATCTGCTTGAATAAAATTTAAAATGGTGTATATCATAACTAACATAAATGTAAATCAAAACTCCACAATAGGATGATATGCAGTACATAAAAGCACTGAGATAGTGATGTATTCATTGAAGTGAAAAGTGAATGAATTTATTTCCTATTGAAGATTAGACTGAATTTTAGTGAGACATTCCTGTCCTTGTCCAACTCCTACTATTGTCTTGTTTTATTTCAATAATAATGATTGACTCCATTTTGTTTTACAAGTGTTTCTGCTCCTCAACTTTAAAAATTTTACTTTTTGACCTCACCATGGACATTGTTTATTATATCCATACTTAAAAGGCCTACCACACATCATATGTAAAAATTAACTCAGATTGATTAAAATTCTACATGTAAAGAGTGAAAAGTATAAAATTCTTAGAGTTAAATAAAAGCTAATAATATATCTTAATTGAATAGTTTCATTAAAGTAAATGAAAGTAGAAGAAATGCTTCTGTTGTTTTATGTGATGTTACAGACTGAATTTTGTCTCCACAAAATTCATATATTGAAATCCTAACTGCCAATCTGAATATATTTGGAGGTAAAGGTAAATGAGACTGTAAGGGTCAGATTATAATCCAATAGGATGGTGGCTTTATAAGAGAGGAGAGAGAAAAAATTACCTCTCTCCATTAACAAATATCAAAGTATCAGAGAAAGACTATGAGTATAGGCACAGTGAGAAAGCACTGTCTCCAAACCAGTAAGAGTGCCCCACCATTCCTGATCAGACCAACACACTGAATTTGGATGTCAGTCTCCAGATAATATAAACAAATAAATTTCTCTTCTTCTTAACCTATGATGTATAGTATTTCTTATGAGAACCTGAGATAACTAATATATTTAGAGTATAACAAAATTCAAATAATAGCACATATTGCATTTTTATGTACAATTTATATACATCAGATTATATGTAGTATGTGTAAATGTTTAGTAAATAAATATAAAGGAAGTTAAAATTTCAAGGCAATATAAAAACATATGCCAAGATAAATAATGGAAACATGTCTTGAGTTTTCTTCTGTGTAATATAAATTTAAGTAAAAAAAAAAAAAGCACCATGGAGACAAAATACATCATGTCTTAATGGAAAAAGTTGTAACAAATCAGTAATTCATAAGTTATAATTGTGTTTATACTAACCAATAAAAATAACAATGTGTTACAACTGATTAGGAAGAAATAAGCATCTCCAAATCCTAGTGGACGACATTTTATCACAAGTAGTAAAACATTTAATTAGGCTGTAGAAGATCTGAACCACAAAAAGAATAAACTCGTTCTAATTGTTATATGCATAGTAGTGCAGAACTACAGAAAGCAAGTCTTTTTCTTTTTTTTTAAATTTTTTGACAGGCAGAGTGGACAGTGAGAGAGAGACAGATCGAAAGGTCTTCCTTTGCTGTTGGTTCACCCTCCAATGGCCGCCGCGGCTGGTGCACCGCGGCCGGCACACTGCGCTGATCCGATGGCAGGAGCCAGGTGCTTCTCCTGGTCTCCCATGGGGTGCAGGGCCCAAGCACTTGGGCCATCCTGCACTGCACTCCCTGGCCACAGCAGAGAGCTGGCCTGGAAGAGGGGCAACTGGGACAGAATCTGGGGCCCCGACCGGGACTAGAACCCTGTGTGCCGGCGCCGCTAGGTGGAGGATTAGCCTAGTGAGCAGCGGTACCCGCCAGCAAGTCTTTTTAATCACCAGTAACACAATTAGAAAAGTTGACATACCTTCTTCCATGTAGCGTATTTCAACATTTTGTAATGTTTTATGTCAGAGTCTATTCTCTGAAATGCAATAAATGTAAAAGTAAATCTGATTGTAGAAAGTTTCCATGTGGGTGCTAGTTAAGTAAAATACTTCTAAAAGAGCAGAGACAAGTAAATCATAGTGAAATTTAGTGGATATTGTGAACTGAGCCAATAAGGAAAATATAACAAAATATATCACATCAAGCTTTTGTACTACTTCATTATTAAAAAAATTAGAAAATAATATTGAAAAATTATTATTTAACTCATATAAGAAAAAGAATTACTGAGTCAAATACAATGCAAAATATGGTATTTAGTTCAAAATTGGAGTAAAGAGGATCAACAACCAAGCAGATATTTAAAAATGCAAAGCTGTTTTATTCACTGATGATTTGAAAGGGTAAATTGAAAATACAATAATTAGTATTAGGAATTCTTTAAATATCTGCTACAAATTCTTTAAATATCTGCTACAAAAACATCAGTCAAACAATTTGTATGGTGTATTAGAAAACATATTAAAATAAAATAAATATATATTAGTACCAAATATGATGTGTCACATAATAAAACGTGTAAAGTATCTTCAAAACTTTTATAAAAACATTATAAATCTTTCTCTGAAGAAATACAATATAAGAGGAAAATATACCATATAAAGAATTGAGGAAATCATTGTATTAATATGCAAGTCCTCCTCCACTGGGTTAATAAGTTCCACACCATCTCTATCAAAATTCTAAAATGTTTTGCTTTTTAGAAGAACCCAGAAGGGTAAAGGTTGTAGTAGCAAGTTAAGCCATTGTTTGGCATACCTGAATTCCAGATGGAATGCCTGGGATTGAATGTTACCTCTTCTTCCAATACAGTTTCCTGCTAATTCACCCTGAGAGGTATCACATGATGACTACAGTACCTAGGCCTTTGTCATCCACATGGAAGACACCTTGGAGATCCTGGCTCCTGGCTTTTGCTGGTCTCAGCCTCAACTTTAATAGGAGTTTTGGGGAAGGAACCAGCAAAAGGAAGATCTCTGTTTCTCTATTTATAAAATAAAGAAATATACTTTAAATGTAGATTAAAAATCTTGGTATTATAACTCTAAAATACATATGAAAACACATCTTATCTAAAACAGACAATGCATTTTTGAAAAAGAAAATGAAGTGGAGAATTATTCTTTTATGTAAGAAAATTCAACTGTAATACACTGTCCTATGGTATTGGAAGAGGGAATGTGAAAAAGACAGATCGTTTAATATAGTATATGATTCCAGAAATAGATTGAAGCTCATAGATATGGATAATGCATATCAGATGTGACCTTATAAATGATAAAGAAAAAATTTAAATTGGAAATGGCACAAGGAGAATATGGCATGATGATGATGCTCTGTATTCGACCATGGTGATGCTTACTCAGTCATTTGGCTTACTCATTTATTTGCTATAAACCATTCATTAAATTGCATTTATGTTTGGTGAACTTTTCTGAATATGGCTTTCAAAACAAGACAGGGAATAAGAAAACATAAAGAAATATTTCTACAAGTATATAGAAAACATTCAACTAGTATTTTTAAATTAAAATGTAAGATATATTAGGATAGTTTACTTTTGTGTTTCTAAGATTGAGCATGTGTACAAAACATAAATTTTACATGCATATGAAATATCCTTCTTTCTGAAGTCTAACTTTCAAAAGAGTAAACTCAAAATAAAAGCAAAAACCAAATTAAACTACAAATAGACAAGCTTATTTTTTCAAATCTATATTTTACTCATTGCCATGGTTTCCTCTAATTGATTTTAGGTCCTCATTATTTTCTGCCTACACTGGGATAGAATCTTTTATAATGCAATATTGTATAACAATATCTTTCTACCATCTCATTAAATCTAACCTTGACCTTCTCACATTCATAATATTGCAGGCATTTTGATATACCAACAGAACAGAAAGGGTAATAGCTTACATTTGAGTTGAGTTTATTATAGGAAAATCACTGCAATCCCCAGTTGGCTTCTAAGGCAGAGCCGGGCCGAAACCTGAAGCCAAAAGCTTCTTCCAGGTATACCACATGGGAGCAGTGACCCAAACACTTTGGCTATCTTCTGCTGCTTTTTCCAGGTTGTTAACAGGGAGCTGGATTGGAAGTGGTTCAGCCAGGAAATGAACTGGCATCCGCAGGGGATGCTGGATCGCAGGCAGAGGATTTACCTGCTATGCCATGACAACCCCACTCCCCCCATTCAAAATTAACATTCACAGAAGAATGAGGCTCAACCATGTATGTGCTTGGCATGCACACAAATGCAGATACATATGCATACATATACCTAATGCAGCATTAAAATTACTTCTTTTCCAGCAATAACAAATGACAAGTGAGACATTGAAATCTTGGCTTCACTTCACAATCATATTTTATAACCTGTGAGCTCTAAATAAAATTTCTAGAACTGTTTTGATCCTCAAGCCATTGTAGATGAATTGATACACTTGTCTCCTTTCACACTGAAATACAAAGCCATCAGAGTTTTGCTAAGAAAGAGCACAAGGGTAACCTTTTATCTGTGGCATGTGACATAACAGGACAGCAAGGCCACCAGCAACATCAGGGGGCCATAAGAGTCCCTGAAAAGCTGTCTCATCTGTGACTTCCTCTGAGTTTTGAATGACGGCAGGAAAGATTTCTGGAGGTGAACATTAACCCAACCCTTTCTCTTTGGGGATATTGTCAGTTCAGCTAGTTCTTAAGCTTTGCTGGATGACTCTTACAACCTCTTTTTGTGAGGTCCCTTAGACCTTGAATTATTGTTAAGATGTTTTCTGAAATGTTGCTGGCAAACCAGTAGTGCTGCTCCAAGTATAATCACTGCAGCAGTTGAAGTTTGAGGACCACTGAAAGAAAAGTTCACAAAAAGTCTCCCTTTTTAGCTATCTTTTATAAATTATTTGAAAAACAGTACATGACTTATACATAGCTAACATTTACTGAACAATGTTTAAAAGGTGTCAGTTGTCATATAGAGACACTTGTAGGCATGCATTAAATAATCTGATACATTACTATTATAGATAGTAATGTAAATGAGACTTAGAAAGATTAAATAGCTAGTGCAAGCTAACTCAGTTTTAAAACTCTCAGACTTCTGTGTAAAAATAATTCTGAGGGTTAGTGTATTTTTCAAAAGATATATTTTATTTATTTGAAAGAGTTTCAGAGAGAGACAGAGGCAGAGAGAGAGAGAGAGAGAAGTCTTCCACCCGCTGGGTCACTCCCAGACTGCCATGACAGCCAGGGCTATGCTGATCCGAAGTCAGGAGCCAGGAGCTTCCTCTGAGTCTCCCACATGGGTTCAGGGGCCCAAAGACTTGGGCCATCTTTCACTGCTTTCCTAGACCGTAGCAGAGAGCTGGATTGGAAGTGGAGCAGCTGGGACTCGAATTGGTGCCCATATGAGATGCCGGCACTGCAGGTGGTGGCTTTACCTGCTACCACAGCACATGCCTGGTAATGTATATTAAATAATAAAATCTTTCCTGATATTTATATTATTATATTATTTCTTTATTTCAATAAACAAGTTATCAACTCCATGACCAATGCTTTGGTCATGAAATTTGGCAAAAGAAAATAAACTGTTGAAATCTTTACTTAATGTATGCTAAACTGATCTTCTGTATATAAAGAGAAATGAAAATGAATCTTGATGTGAATGGAAGGGGAGAGGGAGTGGGAAAGGGGAGGGTTGCGGGTGGGAGGGACGTTATGGGGGGGAAGCCATTGTAATCCATAAGCTGTACTTTGGAAATCTATATTCATTAAATAAAAGTTTAAAAAAATAAAAAAAGAAAATTAAAAAATTATAAAATAAAACATAAAAAACTTATAAAAATAAAACTTTGGTTTTAAAGTTCTGACATCTTAAAAAAATCTGCAAAAATATAAAGAATTTTTTTCTAAATACTGTTTGGTGAACTCTCTACTTAGTGTAGGCCTAATTTTACGAGTATAAGATTACCTGAAAATTTACCTTTGTGAAAAATAATAATGGGAAAGGGGGAGACAGAGGAGAAAGAAGGATGGGAATATAGATGGGAGGGAGTGAGGGGGGAGAATCACCATGTTCCCAAATCTGTATGTATGAAATACATGAAGTCTGTATTTCTTAAATAAAATAATAATAATAATAAAAACACTTTGCACCAGAATGTATCCTAGGTCTCCCTGATCACTAGTTGGTCACTAGATTCAAATTAAAGGCCAATGAGAAGCTATCTAATAAAAATACATATATAGAGAGAAGATTGAGAGAAACATTAGAGTTGAACGTAAGTCTCACGTTCCACCAACACATCACTTCCTTAAAATAAAGGATCACATAGGGCTCCAGAGAAAGAAATAATAGGAAACTATCAAAACACCTATCCTTGAAAGACATATGATATATTCACATAACAGAACACTACATTGTAATGAATGTATGTAACTTGCAACACATGAAAACACAGAAAACAGTTTTGATGCACTGCACAAACATGTGCTACGACTAGTCTACGTTCTTGTAGAATCAATGTAGTGTGGGAGCAAATACTCAATAGTTTTCCAAGATATGAATTATAATATTTCTGTAGAATGGAAATGTTTGGTTTGCAGGTTCTATTAATAGAAGCTAAGCAAAGAATTCAGACATAAGTATTTCATAGGTAGGACGCCTTCCTCAAGATACAAACTCTCCCTTAATCAGGGTGTTCTGTGTAGATCAGTAACTGAGGTGCCTGACTCTCAAGCATGGGAGACTAATTAATGTATGCGTACTGAGTTATCCACATATCTTTATCTTTTACTTCTATATTTGTAATAATTTATCTAACAATAAAACCAAAGCCTGAGTTTTCTATGGTTTGCTTGTTATTTTGTAATAATTTATCTAAAAAAATAAAACCTAAACCTGTGTTTTCTAGAGGTTAAGGCAGTCTTAGAGACTATATATGTGTACACATATATATAGTATATATATATATATATATACACACACACACATATATATAGTTATGATGAGCATAATTTCTAATTTACTTCAGATGGAAAATCATAGCCCTCTCTGATTTGCCATCCTGAGCATTCAGTCCAAACATAATATGTAGTGAGAATAGGGATCCTATTTTAATTGCAAATCATCCCATTAGCATAGGCAGTATAGTTAAACAGAAGGATGATTTAAGAACCTGTAAAATGAATTGTTCCTCCAAGTTAGAATGAAGGACAAGTCTGTAAGCCTTTTCTTTAATAAGTACATAATGAAACCAAAGCAATTCCATGTCCTAAATTCTTTGGACAGCTTCTTCTATATTACATGAACAGTTTTTAAGGTCTACATTATATCTAACACATAATTAAATCTAGGTTTATATTAGCTAAGCCAGCATATAAATTTGCAAGTATCTATCAGGGACAGAATATTGTATATAGAACATCTTGTTATGATACCTGTAGATAGATATTAGATAGATAGATAACAGATAGATAGATATGCCTGATAAAAAATTAAATTCAGTATTCCTTGATCCAGCACACTGAAATTCTATTTGCAAGATGTTAGATACTGTTCATGAGCAAAGAGTTTTTGAGTAGATCTTGTCTTTTCTGTTAATCATTTCCCTTTTAACCCTCAGCCTATGTTGAGTTCAAAGTCTAGCAGTTATTTCAACAACAAATGTAGAAATTGAGAAAAATTCTGTATTGAATTTCTTTTCATACATGCTTATTGTATTTATATTATGTTTCTACTCACTTTATTACTACAAAATATAATTCTTCTGAAGAAAAGTTTTTCAAAAGACATGGGGAAAGTGAAAATCATATGCATGATGTTCATCTGAAAATGTACTTTTTTTTCTAAGATTTATATTACTTATCCATTTGAATGGCAACATGACAAAGAAAGGGAAAAGAGAGATAGATAATAGGTAGGTAGGTAGGTAGGTAGGTAGATAGATAGATAAATTTATTTAATGGTTCTATCTATTTAATGGTTCATTCTCCTAAATGATTGCAACATTTGGAAATGGTCCAAGCTGAAGCCAGGAGCCTGGGCTCCATCTAGGTCTTTCATTTGGCTGCCAGGTTTCAAGTATTTGGAGCTTTATCTGCTGCTTTCCCTGGCACAGTAACAAGGAGAACAGAAGAACAGACAGGACTTGGACAACCTGCTGTACTGACCCTGTCTATCAATTGTATGTGGTACCTTCATACAAGCGTCATTTACTAGAGTCACATATCTTTCCTTCTGGGTTCTTTATATTTTGCATCTTATTTTCTCTCCTGCCTTTGTTTTTTTTTTTTTAATTTTAGTTAATTAATTTATTTGTTTGAAAGGCAGTGTCACAGAGAGGCACAGGCAGAGGGAGAGGTCTTCCATCCACTGGCTCACTCCCCAAATCCTCCAATAGCTGCAATGGCCAGAGGTATACCAATTCAAAGTCAGAAACCAGGAACTTCTTCTAGGTCTCCCACGTGGGCGCAGGGGCCCAAACACTTGGGCCATCTTCTACTGCTTTCCCAGGCCATAAGCAGAGAGCTGGATCAGATGTGGAGCAGCCGGGACTTGAACCAGCTTCCATGTGTGATGCCAGAGCTGCAGGAGGTGGCTTTATCTGCTACGCCACAGTGCCAACCCCTAAATAGACATTTTTCTAAAGAAATATTTCCTCTGGGTCTGCGCTGTGGTGTAGCAATTAAAGCCTCTGCCAGCAGTGCCGGCATCCCATATGGCCTCCGATTTGAGTCCCGGCTGCTCCACTTCCCATCGAGCTCTCTGCTATGACCTGGGAAAGCAATGGAAGATGGCCCAAGTCCTTAGGCCCCTGCACCGTGTGGGAGACCTGAAAGAAGCTCCTGGCTCCTGGCTATTCTATTTCTCCAGGTAATGGACTTAAGGAGATATTGTTACGGGTATGAGATGTATTGGAAAATGTTGTGTACTCTGAAGCCATGCAGCAATAGATTTTTAATCTCTTCTAGAAAGAAAGGCTCAAATTTTAATAAATGCTTTTTAGAGCATCATATAAGAATAAAGAGAGGGTGACAGACTACATATCAAACTTGGGTTTTTTATTTTTAACCATAGATCATAAGCCTTTAGAGATGGATGAGTTCTATTAGCTTAAGCTTCTCTTTTTAAAGCCTAAGCAAACTCTTTTTGAAATAAAGGCTTACGTTTGTATTTCTCTTCTCTAATTCTAGTGTTATTTTCAGAAATCATTAATAAAAATCATAGATTAATGTTTAAAATGTGAAAGTAAGTGGGAGTATAAACTATTAGAAGAACATAAAATGAAGCATGTGATTTCTTATATAGGGACATTTTTGTGCTTTCTCATAGTATTTTAGTCATTTCTTGAATAGGAATCTCCAATATTTAAAAATTAAGCATCTTTTTAATTTTATGAGAATATTCTGATAATAATACTGATAAAGAAAAAGTAATACTGACAAAGAAAAATTTAACTTGAATTATTTTTGTCCTATGATAAAAATTACCTTAGCTATAGCATTTATCATTAAAATATTTTAATTATTTAAATGTATACAAATACCTAGATACTAGTATAATCATGTTTTGATTTTAACTTTTATTTGAAATGCAGAGACAGAGATGGGGAGACAGCAAGACAAAGAGATTTTGCATACATTTACTCCCCAATTTCCCACAACACCCAGTGCTGAGTCTGCCTGAGGCCAGGAACCTAGAACTCAATTCAAGTCTTGATCTAGGTGGCATGGACCCAAGTACCTGATGCCTCCCACAGTGTGTATTAACAGAAATCTGGATTGGAAGCAGAAGAACTGGGACTCAAATTAGATATTCCAATATAGAATGTGAGTATCCCAAGTGGCATCTTAACTGTTTCAACAAAAGCCTATCTCCATAATTTCAGTTTATGTATGTGATTTTTTACACTGAATTATAATATTTAATTGTAAAAATAATATGTAAGGACAAAATTGCATGCATGTAACTTATCTGTGTAACTTTAAATGTGAAGTAAGTTGCACATAGTTGGTATGTATAATAATAAAATAGGCACTTGTGATTCACCATCTAACCTAAGAAAAACATTCTCCTGCATACTCATTGATTATTTCTCTTTTTCCTGATTCTCCCATTCAAGAAGTAACTACTCCCCATGTAGGATCTCTGTCCTTAATGTGTTGTACTATGTGAATTAATGGTAAAACTACTACTCAAACAGTACTCTATATTTTGTGTGTCTGTGTGGGTGCAGTCTGTTGAAATCTTTACTTAGTATATACTAAGTTGATCTTTTGTATATAAAGATAATTGAAAATGAATCTTAATAAAGAATGGGATGGGAGAGGGAGTGAGAGATGGGATGGTTGTAGGTGGGAGGGAGGTTATGGGGGGAAAGCCACTATAATCCAAAAGTTGTACTTTGGGAATTAATATTTATTAAATGAAAGTTGAAAAAAAAAAAGAAGTAACTATCATACCTGATTTGCTTTTTCACATTTTTTACCATTCCTTTGCTTTTATAAAATAGACTTATTATGCATATAATGTCCAGAAATACAAAATATCATTGATTTTTCTAGCTTCTAAGTCTTGAAAGCAATAGTTCTCTAAATCTTGCATATTTTACTGAAGGTTATCTAGCAACATGTTTTTAAGATTCCTCTGCATGGATATGGTATATGATACTAAAATGTAACTTGGAACCAGCAAAATTCACAGTATAATTCCCACTTAAAAAAAAAAAGCATTTTTAAAAGATTTATTTATTTATTTGAAAGTCGAAGTTACACAGAGAAAGAAGGTGAGGCAGAGAGAGAGAGAGGTCCTCCATCCTCTGATTCACTCCCCAATTGGCCACAATGATCAAAGCTGCGCCAATCTGAAACCAGGAGCCAGGATCTTCTTCCAGGTCTCACACATGGGTGTAGGGGTCCAAGGACTTGGACAATCTTCTATTGTTTTCCCTAGCCATAGAAGGGAGCTGGATCGGAAGTGGAACAGCTGGGACTTGAACTAGTGCCCAAATGGGATGCTGGCATTGCAGGCAGGGGTTACCTGCTATGCCACAGTGCTGGCCCTCCAAAAAGGGCACTTTTAAATAGCATTTTTTCTGTTTAAGCCAAACAAAAGTGTACTAAAATGCAAGTATTTGCTTTTGATTATCATCTTATTCTGTACATATTATATAGTTTGAAATTCCTATCTTTACATGTTAAATTAGAATACATGATGCCACTTCTTCTTAGGTCCAACTATAATATTATGGTTTACCTTTCAGGTATTCAGAAGAATAATCTGATCATGTTATCTCAGATTAACTAATACCAGGGAATTCGAAAGTATTTTAGGAAGAAGAAAGAGAGAGAGGAAGAGAGAGATAGAGAGAGGTCCCATTTGTTGAGTCACCCCACAAATGACTGCAACATTCAAAGCTGAGATCAAGGAATTCAGTGTAAACCTCCTATGTGGGTAGCTGGAAGTCAGTCACTGGAGCCCTCACCACTGCCTCCCAAGGGCAGCATTAGCAGAAAGTTGGAGTCAGAAGCATAGCCAGGTGTTGAACCCAGCGTCTGATACAGGTCTCAGGCATTTCAAGTGGCTTCTCAACTGTTAGGCCAAAGTCTGACTTAATCTTAAATTAACCCTAAGAGCATGAACATCTGTGGGAGACAGGTGGGTGGGGAGGAGGCAGGCTTCAGGCAGAGGATTTTAAGTGGGCTTTTTAAATTCAAAAATGCTTTACTTAGTTTCCATGCTATAGCATGGGCCAATAAGTTTATTGTTTTCTGTTAGAATAATCTCATCATATGCCTACTATGCATGCATATAAGGTGAAGAAAAGAAGGGAACTGATTTCTAACTAAATGGATCAACAGGCTGCTTCATGAAAAAGAGATAACTCAAAAACTGTTGTGCATTAATAATCATTTAAAATCCTGTCTGTTTCCCGGATGCTATACAAGTTGTGTTTCCTATTTATGCTCCACCTACCTCTGATTCTGATTGCTTTTTGGGTGTCAGGCACTGTTACTAGAGCAGAGCATCCACGATAATGAAGTCAGAACCACTGATTGCTTTTGTCAGAAAGTAACATACTGCTTTGTCTGGGCTTCATGTGACCACAAGGTCTTACCCTTGCTTTATCTCCACAGTTAGAGTTGCAATATTGAAACAGAAACATAGTAAAAAAAAAAAAAACTCATAATATGAATACTTACATGAAATTTTTGATACAGATATAGTTTATAGCAAAATGTGCACATATTTGGGGTAGTGAAGCAGTACATTCTTCGATGGAAGTCCTTTGTTGGTAAAATTTAGCTACTAATATGTTCTAAGTAGTTCAGCTTAGAACTCAAAAATTGAGTGATAAAAATTTATTAAAAAAGGGAAACATTACAGTTAACCAGACTGAATGACTCTCCTTTGTCTTTCCTAATGATGTTAAACCTATTCATACATCATGTTTGATTATAATATCATTATTATTAGGTGCACTGTATAGGCCTGCCAGATGCTGTTTGAATCTATTGCACTGTGCTTTGCTTTGCAGTTTCCATTGCAGTTTCCACACTTTTCTTATTTCCCTGTTATTGCACACTCAAGTAATTTCAAACATGTGCTATCTCTACTGACAATTTTGTACATAAAAAATGTGGCAAGGCCACAAATGGAATGGGCTGCAGGTAAAAAGGAGATACCCTGTGTTGAACATTTGATACTAAGAGGCCAATAAATGGTTGGAGGCAATAATAATCTAGGCTTGAAGACCAAGGTTAATTCTGTAACATAAATCATGTTCAACAGATCCATTCCAATGCAAGGCTTAGCAGGACAGATTCATCACATCTATAGCCAGTCTGGTCACCAAAGGTTGTGAGAATCTGATAAAGAAGATAGGTTGATTCCATCATGAGACCAGCAGTTTTTATAAGACTGCAGACATACAGAAAAAATATTTAAAAAATAAATCAAAATTATCAGAAAGAATTCCAGATTAATTTCTACTCTGAATTACTTCTTCAAGCAATAGATATCCTTTTAAAGATAAATCGTTTAGGGGGCCAACACTGTGGCGCAGTGCATTAAAGCCCTGGCCTGAAATGCTGGCATCCCATAAGGGTGCCAGTTCTAGTCCTGGCTTCTCCTCTTCCCAACCAGTTCTCTGTTGTGGCCTGGGAAAGCAATGGAAGATGGTTCAAGTGCTTGGGCCCCTGCACCTGCATGGTGGACCTGGAGGAAACTCCTGGATCCTGGTTTCTGATCGGCCCAGCCCCGGCCATTGCAGCCATCTGGGGAGTGAACCAGCAGATGGAAGACCTCTCTCTGTCTCTACCTCTCCCTGTAACTGTCTTTCAAATAAATAAAATAAATATTTAAAAATATCTTTTAGATATTACTAATATTACTACCATCATCAACCACTGTTATATACATCCTACTACTTGCCATCATTAAGTTTCTGATAGGTGCCGGCTACCACAATACTCAGGTTCCGTACGCTGTTTTGCCTGATTTATAGATCAGTTCCCAAAATAGATGTTATTATTCCAAATGTGTAGGGAAAGAAACACAATGAGCATATTTACTTCCTACAGCTGGTTTCATATCACTCAGGTTTTATCTCAAAGAGTGCCTCCCTTGGTTTAGTGATACACATTCCTTCTACAGATGCATTTGCACTGAGTCACGCACTACTTGCCCCATTTTCTAGATATCCCTTGCCCCTACCACATACAACAATGTCTATTTCATTTTCATTTATATTCATAATATTATCATTTTCTGAAATTAAATTATTTGTTGTCTAGTTTCCTCATAAGAATATAAATTCCTTGAAAGCAGAATCCATTTGTTTTGTTTACTATTGAATACCAGAAGAAAAGATCTATGTTTCCCACTTGTTGGCATTTAGGAAATGTTTGGTGAGTGAATAAAGGGATGAACATCTCAAATGATAATTTAGTAAACGACAAAAACAAGACAAGAACAAACAAAACTTTCAGCATCCATCCAAATTAATATTTCATTTTTACTGTATTTCTTATCCTCTTATGTCAGGATCATTATTTTGTGGTCATCATGATATCAAACTCACCACTATTGAAGAGATTTGTCAAATTAGAAGAAACTCAGCCCTCCAGGGGTAATAGAATTCTTACCAGATTTCAGATCTAAGATAGAGCTGCATCCTGTCGCCACAGAGGTGGATTTGATTTATGGCAGGAAATGTACGTTGCCTTCTTTGAGAGCCACTGATTTGTACCTCAAATTCTAGATAGTGCCAAAGTAAGAAAGAAGATAGCAGTCTTGCTATTGGCATCCTCAACTGCAGTCATTTTGAACACTCCAGGGTTGGAGCTGGGATGTATAACCTAAAGTAAAATTTTTACAAGCACTTTGCTGTGGTGATTCTCTATTGATTGCAAGCTTAATATTAATCAAATCAATCATTTAGTTATGACAATGGCTAACATAATTGAGGGTTGTATTGAAAAAAAAAACGGTTTCTAGATGTTTAGAATATATAGAATATACTACTGCTTGCATAAAACATCTAGGCAACTGAATCATTGGGTCATTCATTTTTTCTTTCCTTCTGTCTAAACAGTATTCACCACGTCTCAAGTTTATTTAGTTGTATTACTGAGGGGGGAACGAAGAGAGAGAGAGAGAGAGAGAGAGAGAGAGAGACTTAGAGAGAGACCTTCCATTGGCTGCTTCACTCCCCAAATGCCTGCAATAGCCCATGCTGGGCTAAGGCCAAACACAGAGGTGAGAACTCAATTCAGCCCTCCTACATGGGTGGCATGAACCAAGTATTTGAACCATTGCCTGCTGCCTTCAAGAGTACACATTAGCAGGAAGTTGAAATCAAAAGCAGAGCCAGGACCCAAACATAAGTCTTCTAATATTAAGATATAAGTATCCCAGGTAGCATCTTAAAAACTGTGCCACAAGCTCTCCTCTTATTTCTTTTCACAAATATTTATTGAGATAGTATTATGTTTTCCTTTATAATACCGAGAATTTAGGACACAAGTCAGATCAAATGCAATTTAATAATATACATGTAAAAATCCTTGCTTTTTTATTTTATAAAGTTTTTTGATTTTAATTTTAAATTAGATTTTAACAGATTCAATGGGCTTTGTAGGTGCAATTCTAAGAACATAATGATATTCCCTTCCTCTCTCCCTCCCTCCCTCTCTCCATCCCTTCCTACCTTCTTCCCTCTTCCTATCTTCTTCCCAACCTCCTTCTTTCACCCTCTTTTTATCTTTTTAGTTTTGGAGATAACATATTTTAAATTTCATTACACTAAAAATTATAAATATTTCACTGAATGAGAAATCTAACAATAAAAATAGCAAAAAGGCACTAGTTCAGTGAGAATATAAAAAACAGCCATAAACAATCATTGAATGGGAAAAAGAACATTTCACCCATATATAGGAAGTTGTAAAGTCATCACAGATCATTAAAACAATAGTAGTATAATCTTGCTAACTAATGACTTGACAAAGATATGAAAGAAATTTTACAAAACTATGATTGCAGTAATACTGATACACACAGACATTTCTTTTTTTTTCTATTTTTTTCTGTTTATTTGTTAAATTTTAGCTCCCCACATGGAGAATGTGTAGTATTTATCTTTCTGGGTCCAACTGATTTCAGTCAACATGATATCTTCCATTGCATCCATTTCGCTGCAAATGATAAAATTTCATTTTTTAAAGATTGTATTTATTTATTTGAGAGGTAGAGTTACAACAGTGAGAGGGAGCAACAGAGAGAAAGGTCTTCCGTCCGTTGGTTCACTCCCCAATGGCTGCAACAGCCGGATTTGCGCTGATCCGAAGCCAGGAGCCAGGAGCCAGGTGCTTCTTCCCAGTCTCCCATGCGGGTTCAGGGACCCAAGGAGTTGGGCCATCTTCTACTGCTTTCCCAGGCCATAGCAGAGAGCTGGATTGGAAGAGGAGCAGCCAGGACTAGAACCGGCACCCATATGGGATGCCGGCACTGCAAGCGGAGGATTAGCCTACTCCACTAGGGTGCCAGCCACCTAAAATTTCATTTGTTATAGGCTAATAATATCCCATTGTGTGTGTGTGTGTGTATATATATATATATATATATATATATAAAACACATTTTGTTTACCCATTCATTTGATGATGGAAACCTTGGTTGACTCAGGTTTTGGCTTCCGTGAGCAGTGCTGCCATAAACATGCTAATACAGGTTACTCTTTTACATGTTGTATTCAAGTGCTTTGGGTATATACCCAGTAGTAGGAATGCTGGATCATATCGCAAGTCTATTTCTAATTTTAAAGAAATCTCCACACTGATTTCCACAGTGGCCACACTAATTTACATTCTTACCAACAGTGTGTAAGCATTCCCCTTTGTCCACATTCTCGCCAGCGTTTGTTACTCTTTTTGTTTTGATTTTAGCCAGTCTGACAGAGGTGAGGTTGATATCGCTTTGGGGTTTTGATTTGCATTTCCCTGATGGCTAGTGACACTGAGCATATTTTCATGAATTTGCTGGCCATTTGCACTTATTCTTTTGAGAACTATCTATCGAAGATCTTTGCCCATTTTTCAACTGAATTGTTTGGTTTTTAGTTGTTGAATTTTTTATGTTGCTGATATATTTGGGATATTAATCATTAGGCAGTTTGCAAATATTTTTCCCATTCTGTTGGCTGTGTCTTTAATCTATTGATTATTTCCTTCACTGTGCAAATGCTTTCAAGTTTGATATAGTCCTATTTGTTTAGTTTTGGTTTTGTTGCCTCTGTTTTGGGGGTTTTGTCTAAGAAGTCTTTCCCTATATCAATATCTCAGAGTAAATTATATATTCTCCCAGGAACTTTGTAGTCTCAGGTCTTAAATTTAGGTTTTTGATCCATCTTGAATTAATTTTTGTATATCATGAGGGATATTTATCTAATTTCATTCTTCTACATATGTACATCCAGTTTTTCCAGCATTATTTGCTGAAGAGATTATCCATACTCCACTGCATGGACTGAGCAATTTTGTCAAAAATCAGTAAGTTGATGACATTTACTCTTCCAATCCACAAACATGAAAGATTTTTTTCTTTTGTGTGTGTGTTGTTCTATTCCTTCTTTTAGTTTTGCAATTTTCAATATAGGGATCTTTCATCTCCTTGGTTAAATGTATTCCAAGTTATTCAGACTGGCTGAATTGATTTAAAAACCAGACTCATCTATTTGCTGCCTACAAAAAACACACATTACCAAAAATGGTACATGTAGACTGAAAATGATACAATGGAGAAAGGTATCCCATGCTAATAGAAAGCGAAAACGAGCTGAGGTAGCTATCCTAATATCAGACAAAAGAGACCTTAACACAAAAACTGTTAAAGGAAACAGAGAAGGGCACTCACTATGTAATGACCAATGGGTCAATTCAACAGGAAGCTGTGACTATAATAAATGTGTATGTACTCCAAGCCAGGGCACCTGGCTATTAAAAAAAATGTTAATGGATCTAAAGGGAGACAGACACGACAATAGTAATGGGGATTTCAACACCTCACTTTCACAGACAGATAAACTAGACAGGGTGAGAGTACAGTCACAGTGAGCAGCACAGATGAGCAGGCACTAGAAGTGGCCAAATGGCCATGTGTGCAAGAGGTGCACAGGAGAGCATGATGGGCCCACTGCACTGCCCAGCCTCTTATCCACTTCCAAAAGGGGAATGGTTATGTAATTTGATTAACAGGTGGGTAGATACAGGTGAGATCATGCAGGGGCCATGAGTGGGTGTGGTCTCAAATTCATGAATCTAAGCAATCTAATCCTATCTCTCTGATCCAGTCCCATATCACTACTATTGACTTTTCTTATGGCAGTGGAAAATGAAAAATCCCTCCTTTCTTTTATTTATTTATTTATTTTTTGAGAATCCAGAGAGAAATGTTTCCCCAACTACATGGCTTCCATCATGAAAGCACAGAAAATACAATCATTCTTCAATCTAATGAGATTCACTACTACAATCTATTCAAGCATAAAGAAATAATTAGAAATTATCATTTGATTTCAACTGAGCTGATACTTACTTGTACACATAAGATATTTTTCTTCTTAAATAATCTTACAATCGTATATTTTCTTATTAAAATAAACTGATGCTATGGTGTAGTGGGTTAAACCTCCGTCTGCGGTGCTGCCTTCCCATATGGGCTCTGATTCGTGTCCCGGCTGCTCCTCTTCCAATCCAGCTCCCTACTGATGGCCTCGGTAAGCAGTGGAAGATGGCCCCAATTCTTAGACTCCTGCACCTGTGTGGGAAACCTGGAAGAAGCTCCTGACCCCTGGTTTCAGATTGCCCCAGCTCCAGCAGTTGTGGCCATCTGGGGTGTGAACCACTGTATAAAATGGATGAAAGAACTTTCTTTCCATCTGTAACTCTGACTCTCAAACAAATAAATAAATTTTTAAAAAAGAAAAAGGAAAAAGAAAAAGATAAACTAAAATAAAAGGCATATTTAATGCATATAACTTAGTGCCTGTCAGATTAATAGCTCCTCTTCATAATTCATTGTTAAAGGTTTAAAAAGCAGCTCTGCTTTCTTAATTGTCATAACATATGTTAGTAATATTAATGCAAAAAAGTATACTTTAAGTAAAATTTTAAAGAACCATGAATTTCTTTATTGATATTATTGATATCAATATTGATACCAAAGCTGAACCCTACTTTATTGGCTTATATACAGTTTAAATAAATTTGCATGACATATACTTATATACATCATTTCGAATATATTTCCTACATAATTATATAACATAGTTATTATAGAGAAATAAGTGAAGCATGAGTTCACTTATTAACAAAATAATGTGATTATTTGAGAGTAAATAAATTGTAATTTAAATATTTAGTTTTTTCATTACTCATGTTTCTGTTTGACCTCCATGATTCTTGCTTTCTTCTATAATTTGGGCCCTGTTCTTCTTCTCTTTTTCTTTGCGAATTCTTGTGTGAAATAATCTGTCAATGGTTGCAACACAATGGGACTTGTTTTCCCCTTCCTTCACTCAATACTAATTCTTGGTGTATTAGATGTATAATATGGAAGTTTTGATTGAAAGTAGAAGGTAAAAGGAAGAAGAAAACTGCTTTAAGGCATTCTTTTTCTTTTTTGTTATTTGCTCTTATACTATATGGAGATGTTATTACAGTTATCATATAATCATTGCTCTATAAAGGAAAAAGAGCATTACTCTTTCTGGTTTTAAATTTATAAATTTTTCTGTAAAACTTTTTTAAAACATTAACCTGAGACATTTCACTTATGGGGAATTTGTTCTTGGAAGAGTACAACTAATGCACTCTGGTAGTCTAGAGAAGGAGAGATATCTTTACATTGGGTGCTCAGAAAAGAAACAGGGGGTCAAGAAAATTTTATGTAAAAAGCATCCTTAGTTGTTTTCTATTAAAATATGATGAGATTAAAATGTATACAGTAGAAATATGTTCTTACATGGGAGGAAGGTCATTCCAATGGAGCCAGCAGTCTAAAAACAGGTGAATTAAAGGAAAAAAAAATACAGGCTATGCACAAGAAAATATTCAATTAGGTACTGTAAGAAACTGAATCATAACTTCTCCAAAATTCTTAATATGTTGAAGCCTTTATCATCAATACCTCAGAGGGTGACTGCATTTGGAATCAGTCTTTTTAGTGCCAACTAAGCTAAAAAGAAGTTAACAGTGTGAGATGTAAATCAATACAAGGGAATCTTGACACATACATGTGCAGAGAGAAAATGATGTAACAACATGTTGAAGTGAAGGCCATCTCTATGGACAGAGGTATGGAACAAACACTTGCCTTAGTACTGATCCTGCTCAACATTTTGGTCTCATACTTTTAGCCTCCAGAAACGTGAGAAATAAATGTGTGCTGTTTAAATGACCTAGCCTATGAAAGTCTGTTGTGACAGTTGTAGAGAACTAATGCAAACACATTAAGGAATTGATTTTAGGTAATAATAGGTGATCTATTTTTAATTCAATTTTTTATATTTTTAATGACTCTCAATGAAAAGCTATTACTTCAAAACCAATATAAATTAGAATAGAGTAATGGGTAAAAAATATCATGGAAGAATTATCTATACAAGATTATTAGAAACATTATGTAAACAATAATAAATGTGTTACATAAATGTGAAACAATGCTCTTGAGGGTGATACTGGCATTAAGATTTGCAAAACTGTGTAGAAAGTTAATTATATTGATGGTAACTCAGTGAATAGTTAGAATTCTGAGCACTAATGGTTTTAGTTTTGACATGTTAAAATAATGCTATGGTTCTACACAGGTAAGTATTTGTGCTTTGTTAATGTACAAATATGAATCACATGCACTTAGAAACTGGTGGCTACTGGGAAGAAGAAACATAATCAATTGACAGATCCTATGTAGTAGGATAGTAACAGACTTATTTAAGCTTTCTCATTAAGAGTTTGAAGCTCATCTAAATTTTTATGCACGCATGATTAAGTAGATGACATTTAGACATTTGCAAATTCAGAGATTAAATGTCTTTGCGTCCTTTATTTCTTCTGATATTCCACTGCTTAGTGCATGGGTGACTTTATTTTTATTTGTTTTAACTTCATGAAGAGTATGTCTAACTAATACTATGATTCTACTGTTTTGAATTTGGAATAGAAGGATTTATTTATTTATTTATTTATTTTATTTTTGACAGGCAGAGTGGACAGTGAGAGAGACAGAGAGAAAGGTCTTCCTTTGCCGTTGGTTCACCCTCCAATGGCCGCCACGGCTGGCGCGCTGCAGCCTGCGCACCACGCTGATCCGAAGGCGGGAGCCAGGTGCTTCTCCTGGTCTCCCATGGGGTGCAGGGCCCAAGCACTTGGGCCATCCTCCACTGCACTCCCAGGCCACAGCAGAGAGCTGGCCTGGAAGAGGGGCAACCGGGACAGAATCCAGTGCCCCGACCGGGACTAGAACCCTGTGTGCCGGTGCCGCAAGGCGGAGGATTAGCCTGTTGAGCCACGGCCAGCCGGAATAGAAGGATTTTTAAGAAATATTCATAAAGATCTTAAAATTTTTAAGGTAAGAAGTTCGGAATTTATTCTTTTGTTCAATAAAATAGTAAAAGTCTAATCAATATAGGAAAACACTCATTTTTCAGTTTATGCACAAAATGAGGCAATATGGGAAAGACAACAGTGAAGGAAACTAAGTCAGATGATTTTAGGGCCACAAAATAATAAAAGCTAAAAGGAGAATTTGGAAACATTATATTGTGGTTATAACACCGATGACACATGATGATGTCTGAGTATATGGAACTCTTTTGCGAGTAGATGAAAACAGGGTAATTGATGAGCTGTAATATCTGTGATTTGAAAGAAGGGACTGTCCTATCCCGTGGGACGTCAACTAGGGCCAAGCACCTAGAAGGAGAAATGAAGGGACAGGAGACACAAAGATGGCAGCAAGACAAGGGTCCTGATCAAGCTGCAATTTTTATTTTTCAACCACACACTTATATATCATAAAGGCAAGGTGTTGGGCTTGGGCGGGGGAAGGAGGGGTGTTTAGGAGGGCAGGACATCCGGCGGGGGAAGGAGGGGGAGCTTATCTTGTAGCTGCAATGCTTGTGCAAATAGGGGAAAGGTTACAAGGTTTTAAGGCACAAGGTCACACAAGGTTGCATTATCAGTACTCTCCAGTCTGGGCTGTTTAGTCCTGCCTCAGTAGTTTTCCACTAAGAGGCCACATGCTGCATGGTCCCTGACAGGGGACAAGAAAAGAAGCTAAGGAGTTTAAAAGGAGAGTAGAGCTGCCTTGCAATTCAGTAGAATTTGTTGTCTAGAACTGGTTCTAAACTTAAGACGGATAGAGAAATAAAACATGGTTTATTTCACTTTTTCATGAACTCAAAATGTCTTGTACCTCTATGGAGCCAAATGTTAACAAGTTCCACACTAAACAAAGAGACACCAATGGTAGAAAATATTCCCCTCAAATTTAGCAGGTAGTGCAGAGGAAGAAATACTGCAAATAGTTCCTTGGCATTTTCAGTTCTCCCTATCCCTATGTATGATGACTATTATGACATTTTTTATTAAGAATATCAGTAATAGAATTTATTTGAAGGGATAAAATATTAGTTGTTATTGACTTCAAATTATCTCTTAAAATGAAAAAGTTGTATGTAATAATTATTAAACATGAATATCACAGAGAGATAAGATGATACAAAAGATTTTAGGATTAAAACTTAAAATGCAATGATGATGGTCAAAATAATGGTACTGTGAAGTGTTCCACGTTTGCATCACATTTAAATATATAATAGATTTTCAGATGTATTTCCTCATGTAATTTTCATGCGAACAATCCTCCCTGCCCTTTGAAAACACAAGTTCAGGGAGGTTATGTAACATGTGCAAGGTCAAGGTCATACACTGCTAAATGGTCACAGTGTTTTAAAGACCTGCCTGTTCATTCAGAATTCCCCAATCTCCTATCAATGTCAATATATCCTGATGCACACATGCACACACACACAAATTTTTAAATATACACCTTAAAATATTACACTATTTCCATTTCAGTTTTTCTTAAACAATTCTCCTTTATTATGCTTCTGTTACTCATACATTTTATTAACAAAAATGCATGCATTTATCTTCCAGCTAAATGTTCTAAAGGAGCTTAATAATAGTATTGGGGCTGATAACCATCTTTAATTGATTGCAAACTGATGGAGGTGATGGATAGCTATGGTATCTTAGCTTTACTTCCTTGCTCATATTCATTTTTCAACTCTAAAATGTAAATATTTTTGGCTTGTTAAAAAATACTTAATTTTAATGACTTTGCAAGCCCTTTCTCATTCCCCATCTGCAAATATCACATAAATAGTAACATACTAATTACGATTGCATATGTATAGGTGGGTCACTGAACCTTCTAACGTTATTGTAGCTATGAAAGAATTTCAAGGCAGAGCAGAGAAGAAAAAAAAAAGATCCTAAAATACAATTATGTATAAAAAAGAACTAATGAGGAAAGACGTATTTCTGTCTCACTTTCTCTGTAACTGTTTCCCTTCATTTGGGCCTTGAGCGTGTTATTTTTCGTCTTTGAGTTAAATATAAGGTTTTTAACCAATTGTTTATTGGTACTTAACCATTTTGTGTGGCTAGAACAGAAAACCACAAACCTGGTAATTGTAATAAACAGAAATGTATAGACTCTTGATTATGCAGCCTGGAAAGTCCAAGAAGGAGGGGTTCCTCTCCAGCAAGGCCTTGCTCTGGCAGAAAGGCAGGGGCCATGAAAGGGAGAGGGAGAGAGATATAAGGAATCCACTCCCACAAGGAAAAACATACTCCTGGATGAAAGGATTAATTTATCACGTTGTAAAGATGCTACCTCCCGCCGGCGCCGCGGCTCAATAGGCTAATCCTCCGCCTAGCGGCGCCGGCACACCGGGTTCTAGTCCCGGTCGGGGCGCCGGATTCTGTCCCGGTTGCCCCTCTTCCAGGCCAGCCCTCTGCTGTGGCCAGGGAGTGCAGTGGAGGATGGCCCAGGTGCTTGGGCCCTGCACCCCATGGGAGACCAGGAAAAGCACCTGGCTCCTGGCTCCTGCCATCGGATCAGCGCGGTGCGCCGGCCGCAGCGCGCCAGCCGCGGCGGCCATTGGAGGGTGAACCAACGGCAAAGGAAGACCTTTCTCTCTGTCTCTCTCTCTCACTGTCCACTCTGCCTGTCAAAAAAAAAAAAAAAAAAAGATGCTACCTCCCAAATCTTATTTTGGAATCAGATATCCAACATAGAAACTTTGAGGAGTACATTAAAACCATAGCCTACATCTTGATACTTCAAGGTGAGATCTTATTTAGTCTTAATGATTACTTGATATTTCTAGGAATCAACTTCTTCAGATATTTTATAAAATAAACTGAAAGCAGATTATTTTGATATGTCCTTCAGAAATGATAAATGGCTTTTCCGTTTTCAGATATCTAAATTAAAATGGAGTTGTATAGAACCAGGAGAAGTTTCTATTAGACGTATTAGTATACACAGCAGTATCCATTATGTATACAATTAAAAATCACTTAGAAAACACAGTGGAAGGGAACGTCCCATTTACAGTGGAAAAAAAACACATCGGGATAACTTAAGAATACAATTTAAAAACATTTATTGGAAAAAATCAAATACTCCCAGAGTACTCTGACAACACGTTTCTCAAAAGGAAAAACACACTGCAATCATGAATAGTGAAAGAAACTGCACAAAGATGTCAGCTTTTTCAAAGTTGTATTAAAAGTAAATCAATTCCAATACAGCATTTATAGATTTTTACGTTAAAATTAGAATTTCATTTGCACAAAAAACCCTACAAGAATTACTAAGAAAAAAAAAAACAGAAAGGAAGATAAATTAGTGGGAAACAGAAATTGATATTAATAAGTTTCTCATAATTAAAAGCCATTTAATATCATTATACTAATAGAAAAAAATGGAACTGGATAGAATTCCCAGAAATAGTCCAAGATATATATGAATATCCTATTTTAAATAAAGTGACTTTAGTAGGAAAAATGTTGACTTTTAATGAATTAAATAAAAATAACTAGAAAGCTTTATGGAAGGTGGATTAATCATGCATTCCTCTGAAGATATAAAAAAAGTTTCCTTAACAATATAAATATCTAGATATCCTAGTCATTCAAATTTAATGCCATCTTGCATTATACTATTCCTATTCCTAAAAATGTGCTTGTTCTTAGAGTGTTTCAGTAACATGAAGACTGCTTGAATCTCCTTGATTTGCTAAGATCTAATGTCATTTTTTTTGCCAAGTAGTGAAGGTTCTGCTATTTTACTCTGATCAAAAATTTTATTGGAGGGGGGTATGTAGATGGTAACATAATTAACAGATTTAAAATTACTTGTATACTGATAAGTATACATGTTATGTAACAAAATTCAAATTCTCTTTTAATGATTAAACTTGAGAGTTCAAAGAAGCTCTGTGTTTGTGATGAGTTACTTCAGGCTCTGCCCCCAGAGTCTCTGGATGAAACATCCTGACTCATCCTCGCCACCAGCAATTCTTCAAGGGGAAAAAAAAAAAAAAAAAAACATGGCAAGCCTTTCCTTCAGTTCTTATTTCCTTCCCTTCATCTTCTCCCTGCCTTATTTCCATTCCAAAGCAAAAATTTCCACCTTTCTCTTGCTTAAGCTGTGGGAAAAGGGATCTGTTCCCTCAATGAATGCATTGCTGAGATGCCCCAGACTGATAACTGACAGGGTTGTTAACAGCAAAAGTGAACAGAAGCAGATTAAGACCCTGAAATATTGAAACAAGTGTGATTTCTGTTTACAGAGGGTTTAACTCCTGGCAGAAAGCTCATAATCCCATAGTGATTGATTTATGTTTGTACATCAATTGTGCACTTAAAGTTTTCAGTGGCCTTGTTTTTCCATTTTCCCCTCTAAGTCACTTTCTCAATTGTTCTGTGAACATAGGAGAGGGTGAGTGTTGATATCCTCAAGTCCTTTCAGAGCTTCAGGATGATGGAGATCTAAGAACAGAAGTCACACAAATCACAGGAGGCGATATGGTTTATGGTGATTTGTTTAAAATTTAGCAAAGGAAAAATTTATGTGGAGAAAATTAATAAATGTGCAGCCAGAAAAATCAAGTGAAGTTTCCCGTAAAATTAATACAGTATTTCAACTGGAGGAAGACTTCTGGGTAAGAAGCAGTCCAATTTGATTCCACCACTTTCATCTATACACATTCTCACCAATCCGTTCCTGGTCCAATTTCCTTCCTCCACTGAAAGTAGATAAAGGATGCTGGTTCTCTCTTCAATTTGCTGACTAATAGAGGGGAAGAAGTAGAGCATTTCAGGTCCCTGGAGAATGATCATGCAGCTGGAGAGTGGAGGGACAGTCGTGATCAGATCATGGCTACAAAGAAGCTGTTACATTGGACAGATACAGAGAAAATGGGACAAAATATGTTTTATTTTCTAATGCTTTCACTTTTTCTTTAATAGAACAAGGTTTTTCAATTGCATAATTTACAGTCAAGTAATATGAGTACAGGTAATTCATAAAAATATGATCCCATTCACTACAATTTGAATCAATGTTAGAAAGAAGTTATCTTCTGATATCCTACATCTCTCCCTAGTACATAGTTCTTAACTCTCTGGGAGATACTTTATAGATTTATGCAGTAGAGAAACCAAGAGCTTAAACTTTATTCTGACTCTAATACTTTCAAATGCATTCACATTGTCATTATAGAAACCACTTAAAATTTCATTGCTGTTCATAAATTTTTCCTTCCAAACTGATCTTAACACACTATTTGTATAATGTATGTGTATATTATATACATAATATACGTATGCATTATATAATATATAACATATTATACAAATTATATATTATATATTATATAATATTCCAATTTTTTCAGATCACAGAAATGGACTCTACAGAGTTAAAAGTAGTAAAATGGTGTTGGTTAATAAAAGTTCAATAAATATGCATCTATCCATGAGTAGTTGCATGAAGAATAAAAGAATGGATGTACAATTTCTCTCCAATTTCTAGGCAGTGACCGGTATTCATTAACTGCTTTATCTCGATATCGCTATTAAAACCTTGCAAGGCTAACATTGTGATACAGTGAGTTAAGCCACCACCTGCAACACTGACATCCATATGAGCACTAGTTGAAGTTTCAGCTGCTCCTCTTCCAATCCAGCTCCCTGCTAACGTGCTCGGAATAACAGGCCCAAGTTCCTGTGATATACAAGAGACAGATGGGTTCTAAATGCAGACGGATACAGAGGGACACGTGGTCACAAGGAAGAATAATGTAATCAGCACAATCACAAGATAAGGTCACTTCACTCAATGGCCCTGCCCACCATGGAGCTGTTTGAGCAATCTGCCACGTACTCCAGTTCTGACCTCTAAATGGCTATTACCTCTGCGTGACTGGCTAGGAGTGATTCAATTTCAGCTCATTAGCAGATCTATGCAAAAAAGATGACTCTGGCAACTGCTCCCTGAGTGGCTCTTATCTAGTACTAGAGGTTTTCATCTTATTAGCCAACACAGTAACCAATCAGGGAAAGCTCCCTGTATAAAAACATAGAAAAACCCCTAGATATCAAGTCTTCATCAGCAACCCCTCTGGGACCCAGGGATGCCTAGAACTCAATCTTTCACTTTCTTTCATTTCATAAACTTTCTTTGCATTGTTCACACTTTCTTGTCCATGTGTCTAACTCTTCTTGGCCATGAACCTGGTGGAAAGGACCTGCAACACAAAAGAGCTGTAACATTTCTAAAAATTTTCTGGAAAGAAAAATCTACATTTCTTGGGGGTTTATTGAAGACCATCAGAAAGGTGAGTGAAATAGACTTTTGCCTTTTTCTTCAGAGATTCTAAACTTCACCATAGTCCAACACTGAGAGTTCATTATCCAGTTAAAAGCAGCTAGTACTGCTACTGATCTTAACTCAGAGAGCAGATTATATTGGAGCAGGCTGGAACAATCCCCTTCCATCTCTCAGTTCTGTGAATGTTGGTCTTGTCCTGCTCGGGTTTCTTTTTTCTTTTTCATTTTTAAAATTTTATTTTTATTTATTAGAAAGTCAGAAATACAGAGAAGAATAGGAGAGAGAGAGAGAGAGAGGGAGAGAGAGAGAGAGAGAGAGAATCTCCCATCCACTGGTTCATTCCCCAGATTGCTGCATTGGGAGCTGGGCTGATTCAAAACTAGGAATCAGGAGCTTCCTCAGGCTTTCCCATATGGATGCAGGGCCCCATGTACTTGGGACATCTTCCACTGCTTTCCCAGGTGCATTAGCAGGTAGCTGGTGCACTAGCAGGGAGCTGGATTGGAAGTGGAACAGATAGGACTTGAACCAGCACCTACGGACACTTCAGCAACTTCCCACCATCACTTTTTAATCCACACTCTACTACTACTGTAGAGACCCAGAATGTCAATCTCATCCCGGCTACTTCCTGCTGACAGCAGATTGTTGTCCAGGGGCCCCTGAGGGTGTGAAGTGTTGAATGGCAGTCAAAACTGGGCTCCAACAGGAGGTGGTCTCTCCAGGGGGCTGTAGTGTTAACTTGCAGAACCTGCTTCCATCCAAGGTTTCATGTGCATAGACATGCAAAATTTTATTTCTTTAAGTCTGGAGAAAACAAATCTAACAAGCCGATTAAATACACAGGATCTAAAACAAAGGGCAGAGTCATTATTAGAGAGCCTACAAAAAGTGCTGTCCAAACCAGGAGGAGTTTTTTCATTTAGAGGCAAATAGAAACTGACAGGAGGGTCTTGATAATAATCATTTGGCATTAAGGCCTGGACAGGTATATGAGACCCAGACCTATCTATCTCTTTACATTGGATACTGGAAGAGACTGGATGGCGGTATGACCTCCTTAGGGAACAGACCCTGTTGACTCTCCATTTTCAGCTGGCCTGGGAGCAGAGTTGGCCTGAATAGGAGGTCAGTAGAGATAGACAGGATCTCTAAATGCAGATCTGCAGTTCTGCCCGCAATGTTACTGACCCTAGGCTGTCCACCTGATGGTGATAGTTACTTTGGAAGCTGGGTAGAGTAGGTCTTTTCAGTTCAGAGCCAACAAATCTGTGAGTCTGACCTACGAGTCTTCTAACTCCATGTCAGTTCCATTTCCAGTGACACAGCCCTTGGCTGGCAGAGATGACAGGGCTCTTCAGACACTGGCTTCTGTTGTAACTGCTGTCTGCCTGAAGCCCTGGCTTTCCACATTGAAAACCAATGGCATTCTGGGTGGAATGGCCTTGTTGGGTCACCCTGATGGCAGATCACTGTGTAAAGCTGTGATTAATTGGCCTGTCACCCATCTTTACATTTTTATCCTGTTGCCTAGCTTGCTCCTCTTTTTCCTGGTTTTTGTTATAGTAGACCACAGAGGAGCCTTCAGGACATTAGCCAAGAGAGTGATCAATCCTTTCACTAATCTTTGGTGGCCTGAGCTAGAAACCTGTGCAACAGGCATGTTCTGGCAATGTTTTTCCTATGAGATAAGACAATGTCTGCAAGGAAAGCTATGTCTTTCTAGATAAGATCAAACATGAAAACCACCTTATCCAAACTGTGTATAAATTTTGAAATAATTAGTAAGACTTGGTATCTCTCGCTTAGTTTGGTTTGAAAAGGGAGGTCTTACCTGTTTACTGTGTCCATGGCAAAATAAATTCAGCTGTAAAGTCATATCATAATGTCAGCTTTTATTTAGGCTATGTCATTTGTCCTTTGATATGTGGCCAAGCACTATTACAGAAAATTGTTAACCATCCCTTTCATAAGATCTGAAGATCAAATTGTATATCCTGATGGAGAGTCCTTCAGAACAGAATCAGTTTTTCATCTTGAAGAGAACAGAAGCTTCTCAAATTGCTTACTATCAAGAACTTAATAGCAAATGAAAACTCAGCAAGTAATTTTAACTATAAAATAATAGCTTATAAAAATATTTACCAAAGGGTCTAATGTTTATAAATTTTTAAAACCAAGCATAATTTGTTTGGCCAGCAAACCCAAGCATAAACATGTCAATGACTTAAAAACATTTTTGGTTTCTTTCTGCCAACAAGTTTAAAACATCTGGTACAGAGATTTATTTAGGACAAGTGAACCGAAAATATAATTTGGGTTAATTTAACAGCTTAAATTTATGAGCAACCTTTTATCTATAAGCCAATTAAAACAGAGCTTTTAATAAAATTTTTCACATAGATGTGCAATATGTACACACATATAACACATAATATATATTAAAGAGAGAACAATAGTGATAGTTTTTTCAAATCTTTAATTTTTTTTTAATTTACTAATGGATTCAAATTACTTTTTACTCTAAGTACCCTGAATTAACCATACTTTTTTCTCAATTGGAACCTTTTAAACTATGGCTTTACTTATTTGCAGATTCATCCCAAAGAACTGAATACAATAAAGGTCGGGGAAAAAGAAGTCTTTTGGAACCTAAAAGAGGACACATTTAAATCCAGAATCAACAATGTTTTACTTTCCATGAGCAGTAAATTTTATTTTTAGTGTTTGGAGGAGAATACAAAGCTGTACATGTCAAAAGACTTTAAATAGCCATAATTAAAATTATAAAACTCATTAACCAATAAGAAGAGCCACTTACTTAATCTACAAAAAATTTTAGAAAGCACCTATAAGATTTTATAAAACATTAACCCTTTTTAGGCCTCTGAGCCTTTTTCATTAAGATAATCATCATGACTGATAACACAATAAAATCATTAGACTTTTATAAATTTTGGACATTTGTATCAGTAGCATTTTCAAATTATAATGAATTAAAATTTAGCACCACTTCACATCTTGACAGTATCTTTAAAATAACCCGAACAGCCTAATTAGTTGATGTTTAGAACTTTGAATTTTTGAATGACTGTCAAAAATGCCTAGAAATCTTGAAATACCCTATTTCTATATCTGGTAGAAATAGGATCTCTTAACATCATGCATAATATAGATGAGATTTATTGATAGTTACAAAATGATTACTCAAATGTTTATAATGAGAATATATTTAAATAAACCATAACTCGTTTAATAAAAACTCAGCTATTTTTAAACAAGCAGAACTTAAGGAGAGATAGAGAACCCAATGATTACCTCAGTAGGATACAAAATTGATGTCTCATCTGTCACCAAAATGGGAAATAAAAACCTTGAATATAGGAGTGTATATAGCCTGAAACAATCTTAAGAGTCAGAAATAGAGAAGAGAGCTTACTGAAACCTGATAGAAAACTGAAAATGTTAAAAGGAAATATTACAGTTTAAAATAGAATTTAAGGATAATTTTAAAATATTTACTAACATATATGTATTACAAAAGTCTAATTGTTTTAACAGAGGATCAGATTATAATTCTATGTCAAAGAAAACTGGAATAATAGCTTTTGTATCTGGAAAATTTTTCATAACCTTCTGTGACTTTATTTTTTTTTTTTGACAAAGTGGATAGTGAGAGAGAAAGACAGAGAGAAAGGTCTTCCTTTTGCCATTGGTTCACCCTCCAATGGCTGCCATGTCTGACACACTGTGGCCAGTGCATCGTGCTGATCTGAAGGCAGGAGCCAGTTGCTTATCCTGGTCTCCCATGGGGTGCAGGGCCCAAGCACTTGGGCCATCCTCCACTGCCTTCCCAGGCCAGGGCAGAGAGCTGGCCTGGAAGAGGGGCAACCAGGACAGAATCCGGCACACCGACTGAGACTAGAACCCGCTGTGCCGGCGCCGCTAGGTGGAGGATTAGCCTAGTGAGCCGCCGCGCCGGCCTCTGTGACATTTTCAGGCCTCTGTAACTTACTTAATCTTTCTAACTTTTTAAATCTCTTTGCAGATGATACAATTATTTATTGGGGACCCAAAGAACTCTACTAAGAGATTATTGGAACTCATAGAAGATATTCGCAAAGTAGCAGGATATAAAATCAATGTACAAAAATCAACATCCTTTGTATACACAGGCAATGCCGCGGCTAAGGAAAAATGTCTAAGATCAATCCCATTCACAATAGCTACAAAAACAATCAAATACCTTGGAATAAATTTAACCAAGGATGTTAAGGATCTCTACGATGAAAATTACAAAACCTTAAAGAAAGAAATAGAAGAGGATACCAAGAAATGGAAAAATCTTCCATGCTCATGGATTGGAAGAATCAATATCATCAAAATGTCCATTCTCCCAAAAGCAATTTACAGATTCAATGCAATACCAATCAAGATACCGAAGACCTTCTTCTCAGATCTGGAAAAAATGATGCTGAAATTCATATGGAGACACAGGAGACCTCGAATAGCTAAAGCAATCTTGTACAACAAAAACAAAGCTGGAGGCATCACAATACCAGATTTCAGGACATACTACAGGGCAGTTGTAATCAAAACAGCATGGTGCTGGTACAGAAACAGATGGATAGGCCAATGGAACAGAATAGAAACACCAGAAATCAATCCAAACATCTACAGCCAACTTATATTTGATCAAGGATCTAAAACCAATTCCTGGAGCAAGGACAGTCTATTCAATAAATGGTGCTGGGAAAATTGGATTTCCATGTGCAGAATCATGAAGCAAGACCCTACCTTTCACCTTACACAAAAATTCACTCAACATGGATTAAAGTCTTAAATCTACTACCTGATACCATCAAATTATTAGAGAGCATTGGAAAAACCCTGCAAGATATAGGTACCGGCAATGACTTCTTGGAAAACACCCCAGAAGCACAGGCAGTCAAAGCCAAAATTAATATTTGGGATTGTATCAAATTGAGAAGTTTCTGTACTGCAAAAGAAACAGTCAGGAAAGTGAAGAGGCAACCAACAGAATGGGAAAATATATTTGCAAACTATGCAACTGATAAAGGGTTGATAACAAGAATCTACAAAGAAATCAAGAAACTCCACAACATCAAAACAACCCACTCAAGAGATGGGCCAAGGACCTCAATAGACATTTTGCAAAAGAGGAAATCCAAATGGCCAACAGATACATGAAAAAAATCATTAACAATCAGGGAAATGCAAATCAAAACCACAATGAGGTTTCACCTCACCCTAGTTAGAATGGCTCAATCCTGTTGATTTCTTCTCTGATTTTAATTATTTCTCTTCTCCTACTAGATTTGGGTCTGGTTTGCTGTAGGTTTTCTAGATCCTTGAGGTGAAGTGAAAGCTCATCTATTTGGTGCCTTTCCAATTTCTTGATGTAGGCACCTATTGATATAAACTTTCCTCTTAACACTGCTTTTGCTGTGTCCCATAAGTTTTGGTATGTTGTGCTGTTATCCTCATTTACTTCCAGAAAAATTTTGATTTCTCTTTTAATTTCTTCTATGACCCATTGTTCATTCAGGAGCATGTTGTTCAATCTCCATGTGTTTGCATATGCTCTAGGGATTCCTGAGTTGCTAATTTCCAACTTCATTCCTTTATGGTCTGAGAAGCTGCATGGTATGATTCTAATTCTTTTGAATTTGCTGAGACTTGCTTTATGGCCTAGTATGTGGTCAATCCTAGAGAAGGTTCCATGTACTGCTGAGAAGAATGTAAAATCTTTAGCTGTAGGATTGAAAGTTCTGTATATATCTGTTAGATCCATTTGGGCTATAGTGTCGTTTAAATCTACTGTATCCTTGTTGATCGTCTGTCCTGTTGATCTGTCTATTTCTGAGAGTGGAGTATTGAAGTCCCCAGGTACTATTGTATTGGGGTCTAAGTCTCCCTTTAAGTCCCTTAACAAATCTTTTAGATAAACCGGTGCCCTGTAGTTAGGTGCATATACATTGATAATTGTTATATCTTCCTGTTGAATAGATCCCTTAATCATTATATAGTGTCCCTCTTTGTCTCTCTTAACAGTTTTTGTGGTAAAGTTTATGTTGTCCGATATTAAGATGGCTACGTCCACTCTTTTTTCATTTCTGTTGGCATGGCATATCTTTTTCCAGCCTTTCACTTTCAGTCTGTTTGGATCTTTGTTGGAAAGATGTGTTTCTTGTAAGCAGCAAATAGATGGGTTTTGTTCCTTAACCCAATCAGCCAATCGGTGTCTTTTAACTGGACAGTTCAGGCCATTAATGTTCAATGTGACTATTGATAAGTGGTAACATTGTCCTGCCATTTGCCAAAGATAAGTTCTAATATATGCTTTGAATTCCCTGTGATCTTTTGCTGTGAGGTTTCCTTCCTTTACCTTCTTACATATTGATGACCGTGTTTCTGTGTTTCTGTGTGTAACACATCTTTAAGCATCTGTTGCAGGGCTGGACAAGTGGCGACAAATTCTTTCAATTTCTGTTTGCTATGAAAAGTCTTTATTTCACCTTCATTCACAAATGATAGCTTTGCAGGATATAATATTCTGGGCTGGCAGTTTTTCTCTCTTAGTACCCGGGATATATCTCGCCATTCCCTCCTAGCTTGTAGGGTTTCTGATGAGAAGTCAGCTGTGAGTCTGATTGGAGATTCTCTGAGAGTAATCTGACGTTTCTCTTGCACATTTTAGGATCTTTTCTTTATGTTTCACTGTGGTGAGTTTAATTACAACGTGTCGTGGTGAGGATCTCTTTTGGTCATGTTTATTAGGGGTTCTATGAGCTTCCTGTACTAGGATTTCTCTGTCCTTCTTCAAACCTGGGAAATTTTCTGCTAATATCTCACTAAAAAGACCTTCTAATCCTTTCTCTCTCTCCATGCCTTCAGGAATTCCTAGAACCCGAATGTTGGGTTTTTTAATAGTATCCTGCAGATTCCCAACAATATGTTTTAGATTTCTAATTTCCTCTTCTTTTCTTTGGTCTGACTGTATCCTTTCCTGTTCTCTGTCTTCTAAGTCCGATATTCTCTCTTCTGCTTCACCCATTCTGTTTGTAAGGCTCTCTAATGTGTTTTTTATTTGATCTATTGAATTCTTCACTTCATTATGATTTCTCGTCACTATCATAGTTTCCTGTTGTACTAGTTTTTTCATTTCATTTTGATTCCTCCTTAATATTTCATTTTCACGAGAGAGATTTTCTATCTTGTCCATTAAGGATTTCTGTAGTTCAAGAATTTGTTTTTGAGAACTTCTTAATGTTCTTATCAATTTTTTGAGATCTGCTTCTTGCATTTCTTCTATCTCATCATCTTCATAATCTTGAATTGGGGTGTCTTTTTCATTTGGGGACGTCATATTGACTTCCTTGTTTTTATTACCTTGGTTTTTGCATTTGTTATTTGGCATATTGGAGATATTTGGTTTCTTCACTGTGGTGCTTTTTCTTGTTATACTATGACTCTAGATTAAGTGGACTGTCTGTTTTTGATGGAGCCTTAAAAGCTTGAGATGGGTGTGGCCTGAGAGCTCTGTTTGGTGTGCCAAAGGTGACACTCCCAGGTTAGGCGTGGTAGATCTCTCTCTCTCTCTTTCTTTCTTTTTTTGATTCAAAAGGGAAGTAATTCTGCACAGCTGAACGAAGTTGGAGGTAGTTATCAGGCAAATGATGTACCCACAGGAGCCAGAGATCGGAAGCTCTTTCCCAAGGACCACACAGGGAATCTGTTCTGCCCTCAGAGTGGGCTCAAATTCTCCTTAAGTCTCCCACTGGGTTGCCAAAGTTACAGAATTGTAGTGTCTCTGGTGAGTACTCACGTGAATTCCGTGAGTTCTCTCCCCCACCGTCTCTTTTTTCACAGTCTCAGTTCAGTAGCACCACAAATTTACTAGGTCCTAATCTCCTGTTAATTCACCCCACCCAGAGTCAGGTTTTTCTGCTAGGCTCAGGGCCGGTGCAGACCTGAGGTCACCCTGCTTGTGACGTATGTCCAAGATGGTGCCTGCTCTTTGTCTTGCTCGCCTTTGAGAGGTGAGCGGAGAGAGAGAAACCCGTGTCTGTATCAGTCACTTTTTTTTCCTCTCTCTCTCTTCCAGTTAGCCTGGTGAAGTTCCCCCCCCCCCGGGGGTCGTTCCCTCTAGTCTCCTCTCTCCGCTTGCCTGCTGGTGTCTCGGGCTATTGAGGTTCGGCTCACCTCGCCTTCCAGTGCTGGTGTGTTGAGTCTGCTGCTGGTGTCCCGAACTGTGGGCTCCCACGCTCTCCACGCAGGTCCACTGTGAATCACGCGTTCTGGAAGAGTTTCTGCTGCTGTTTCCTCCCCTACTCTTCCTTGAATCTGCAGTATCTCCACTTTTATTAAACTGTCTCTCCCCAGACTATCCGTGTGCTCCCTTCCTATTCTGCCATCTTGCCTCCTCTCTTAAAAAATCTCAAAATTAAGACATTTTCTAAATAATACATCAAATTTTAACCTTAATTACTTTAAAGTACTGTTGAATTATTTTCCTACATGAACTGTTTATGAAAACATTTCTGTTAACAAACTCAAATAGTTTTTTCATAGAATATAAGGTGCTAAGAGTAGCAAAGTTTACATTTATACACATTTATCTCATTTATTTTTATTCAATTTACATTCAGTGATTACACCTAGATGACTTAAGATGCTGATATTATACCATATGTTTATCTGAATTAGGTCAAATTTATATCTACTCAGAATTCTACTCTTTTTATAAAACTCTGTCTGGAAATCAGTGACATAAACCAGAGACTGCAAAACCCACCTTAGAGCTAATTACTCATTGCTGTTTTTCATCCAGATCTGTAAAAACCAAGTCACAGAACAAGTTTGGCAAGTTACAAGGCAATTTTTAAGGCAGTTATCTTTCTAGATTCAAAAGAGAGAAATTCTTGAATATACATTTCAGAAGTGTCAACATAGATGGATCAGTACCCATGTTTGATGGAAGGGACAGAAAGATTCCAGAGACAAGGGAATAAAGGAGACAGGCAGGACAATTAAAAGAATTTACCTTCTGGGATTTTGGATGCAAACAGTACATTGGAAAGTGGCCACGAAACAGGAACATAAACCAATTATATCCATGAGGCATTAATAAGCCTTTCTTTAGCCGGACCAGAATCTCCTGCCCTAATGTTTCAAGTAGGAGACAGAGACAAGAATAACAGTGATGACAACTAGCACAATGACAAAAACAAATTATATGCAGGAAAGGCCTTTGTTTAATCAGACCAGAGTCTCCCATCCTAACACAGAAATGCTCAAAAGGAAAGGAGACTGTATTAGTGTCTCATCAGACCTCCAATACCCCAAAGAAATGTCTACTTACAAGTGGGATTAACGCAATTGTTCACTGAGGTGGAGCCGAGCCTCCCAGGTCAGTGAGTCAGGACATGGGACTCAGGAAGCACCTCCCCTCTGTCCAGAGCACCAACCTGGGAGGATTGGAGAGAGGTCTTCCAGAGAGTGGTCTCCATATCTCGCTGGGGCCTCCAAAATGTTGTAACTGAGCAAATTCAAACAGAGGAGCACCACACATTGATAAAATTTGCCAGTTATTTATTGCTGGTGGTGGAGAGCAATCTTACACCCTAAAGAACTCTCGACCCTGAAACTCAAAACAACAGGGTTTATAAAGACAAAACCACAAGAAGGGGAGGGGGAATACATGGTGCTAGGATCAGGGGAATACATGGTTACTAAGGTCAAGTTGACCTAAAGCCTTTGAAAAACTAATATCAATTTCAATCTTGTAATGGACAAATTACAACCTTAATATTAATCAAGGTATAGGCTATCTGTTTTAAGATTTATTTATTTATTTAAAAGGCAGAGATACAGAGAGGCAGAGGCAGAGAGAGAGAGAGAGATCTTCCATCTGCTGGTTCACTCCCCAACTAGCTGCAATGGCTGGAGCTATGCCAATCCGAAGCCAAGACCCAGGAGCTTCCTCTAGGTCCCCCATGTGGGTGCAGGAGACCAAGGACTTGGGCCATCTTCTACTGTTTTTCCAGGCCATAGCAGAGAGCTGGATTGGAAGTGGGACTCAAATCAGCACTCATATGGGATCTTGGAACTGCAGGTAGCAGCAGCTTTACCCACTATTCCACAGTGCCAGCCCCTAGGCTTTCTGTTTTAAGCTTGAGCAAGCATACTAGGCAATTTCTGTGTTCTTCCAAGTGGGATGCAGTGTATCATTATTGTCTAAGTGTTAAGATCATAGTTTCAGACCAGAGTCTTATAGTGGGGGCATGCTTTCTCAAGATGGAGTCCCTGGAGTCCCAGGTGTTCTAAAATGGAGTCCCTTCTGTCAAGGTGTTACTTCATTATTAATGTTAAGGTGCCTAGGTAGACATTAGATTAAGGTGCATAAAAGAAGCTGAAGATAATAGGAAATTTTTGAGGAAAGTTGGCAGTGGAATGACAAAAGAAATGTAGAAGCATGCCTTGGAAACAGTCCAGCGTTACACATCAAAAGTCTTGCCTTGTTTGATAACTTTGTAAAGTGAGTCTCAGTCCTCTCCCAGGGACAGTTTAGAGGGATCTTCCTCACTCTGCACCAAGGGGGCAGTTAGGTCCATGATGATGCTCTGGGAGGAATTTTAGAAATTCCATGCCCAGAAAGTCCTCCGACTACTTTTGCTGGCTTAACACTCTTTGATCCTGGTGTCAGGTTGCAAATATACTCATGATCTACAGGATCAAGGGACACAGATGTTGGAGGTGGAAGGTCAAAGTCAGAGGCAGGTGAGGACATCTACTTCTGCTGCTTTGGCCTTCTCACATCCCTAGAGTAACAAGATGACACACACTCACAATTCAGGGGTTCAAGGGATACCTTGAATCAAACACAAGTGGAATAAGGGAGCCTTGGAGGGCTTCTTTTTCCCTTTCATTTCACTTTGAGTGCTAGGGAATGCTCTGAGTAATGGATCTGAGATGTGGACACTGGGATCCATTTGCTCCTCACCCCTTAAAAAGAATAAAAGCAGATTGCTCAAAGATGGCCTACTGGCATACATGAAATAAAGACCAACCCAGGGAGACAGCAGCTAAAACTAACCTTGAGAAACACATGAGGTATTATCCCTGACCAGAGACCCCAGCGATATCTCTCAGCCCAGGATGGCAGCATCTTTTCTCCCAGGACCTCTGTTAGGTGGCAGGTGTCTCCATCACAATGACTCCTTCTCTCCTCTAAAAATTTGAATGTAAGATAACAGCCCAAATTAAACTCAGAGACATAAACTTTCACAGAGGTCCACTCCTCTGTCTTAATGGAATGTATTTTTGCTTTGTTGCCCTGGGAAGAGGTTCTGTACTTGTTTTTCTTGGACTTTAAGTTGAGCCCTTTCTAGAGGTCCACTTCTACTCTCCTTGTGAAATCCTTACTGCCTATCCTTACTGCTTAAGCCCTATTTGGGGAACCTCAAAAGTTTTCATATGCTTCTTCCTTTCCTATCACTGTCTCATTTTGGCAACAGCCTCATTGTGGGCACAAGTTGGACAGTTAAATGCCAAAAAGACACTGCCTCTGGAAATCCCCTGTGTCAGGATTACCTGGTTGTAGCCTAGATGGATCCTAGCCTCTACCATGCACAAGGCAAAGCCATGGTCTGTGAAAGTATATATTGTCTCCTGTGGCTCTCAATTGTCACCATTAGGGTACACATTGCTATTCCTCAAACTTGTCTTCCATTGTTTATCTGGGGATATTAAATCAGAGTAAAGCTGAACTGAAGGTCGTTGGTTAGGGCAACTTCCTAATAAGGCAAGATGGCCCTCATATTTGAAACACTAAGTATCTGTTGGCTAGAATCATTGAGTGACTTTTTTTTTTTAAATGTCTTTCTCTGTCTTTAATCCTAGGACCTCCCTTTGTCTCCTACAAAGTTTGAAAGCCTTTCCTTTCTTCTCTTTGCTCATTACCTTTTTTGAAACAATCTTGGATATTCTGACTTATTCTTGGCAAGAGAACAATTAAAATGATAAATATGCTTGTCTAATATCTTGGTTTCTTTATCTATATATAATTGCCAAGTACAAATTGGGTAAAGATGAAATAGTGTTTTAAAAATCACCTTAAGTACCCATGGTGTCTTAGATTCTATGTAAAGTACTACTTGGGTCTGTTGAAAAGCATGTTTTTATGTTGTTATATGAATAACAATTCAAGACTACTTTAAAAGGACTACATGGTCTGTCCAAAAAAAAAAAAAATGTAATTGTTCATTGTTTAGGCTGGCTAACCTTGAGAGTTCTCTGGGTCTGCCATTACCATATAACTTCATTTTTTTTAACATACTAACTTGATTTTAATTTTTATTTTGAACAGTGTGTTTATGGTCTGTCAGAGTTCTAAGTACAACTACCAGTGGGATAATGATGGCCTGACATTTTTAGATAAACAGTAAATTCCAGAAATAATCAGCCTAAGATCCACTTTTCCTAAAACCTCTTTATTGCTCAAATGTAGATGAAAGTGTTTCTGACTCCAGGCCATCAATTCCCTCCCTCTCAGCATGGGACCAGATAACACCAAACAACCAGGACCAAGTACATCCAGCAACCTAGGACAAATAGAGTCTAGCTGTAAAATGACTAGTCAATGGTGCTTTCAAGAAAAAGATGACAAGGAGGGAATATGGGAGTTAAGATAAAATCTTTGGTGTCAACCCTAAACCAATACATAAAGCTGAGAGGTTATGGAAGAAGGCTTCTTATGCATTGTTGTCTTATAGCTGTCCTTGTTATAACAGTTCCCTAAAATGCTCTAAATGTATTTATAATTGCTCAAGGGCAAACTTAAATGGGTCGTTGAGTGAGTAGTTAATGGAAGAGCTTTAAGTATTTTAGGTCTACAAGAACTTCCAGAATCCAATGGCAGCTACTACTGAGAAAATTTGGAAGATGGAAATTTTGGTTATGATCTCTCCTATCTCTTTTTCTATATGTCCTCCTTATCATATTCTTGATCCTACTCTTTAGCCCATTCCTCCTTAACTGTCCTACTAACATAATTTCCTTTTGTCTAATCAAACTGGGTGGTCATGAAACTGGAACCTCGCATGCAGAATTTGTTCTACAGGAGACTCCAAGATAGGACTCTGAAAGAACCCTGACCCATCCCTCAATACTGTACTTTTCCAGCTTGAGACAGTCAGAGCAGTTGTTTCCTTTTTCCCTTATGACAATTAGGGACATCTCTTCAGAAGGGGGAATTATGGAGATGAGAGACAGATATGTTGTTCATCCAGACAGGTAGAGAAGAACAAGAGGTCCAAAGAAAGAATAATGCAATCACCAGAATCACTGGATGAGGTGACATCTGCCAAATGCTAACACCACTGTGGACTTGGTAGGGTACTATTGAGTTCCCTACGCAAAATGGGCTACCCCAGTTCTGAGCTCTGAGTGATTCTGATCTCTGAGTGGCTCAGGAAGAGTGCTTCAGTTTTGCAGGGTTATGATGGGGAAAGAGACAGAAAGCGGGAAAACGCGGTTGTGGGGGGGGGGGGAGACTGAGGGAGAGAGAGAGAACCTCTCAGAAGCTAAGCTTCACTTTCAAGTTGCCCACAATTGCCTGGGCATGGCTGGGGTCAAATTCGGAATTTGAGAACATAATCCATGTTTCCCAAATGATTGGCAGGAATCCAATTACTTGAACCATGACTGCTGCCTTCCAGAGTTTTCATTTGAAGGAAGTTGGAATTAGAAGCCAGAGCTGAGAATATATTTTAGGTAATCCAAAGTAGAATAAACATTCCTAACTGCTAGACTAAGCACCATCCCTTTTATTGTTTTAAATAAGTTATAGAAATACATAATAATCTTCAAAGTTAGACCCAACATTCAAAGCAAATTTAGTAATCCTTTTGAACTACTAAATCCCATAAAAAATTAAATTTAACATAATCTACTATTATTTTTCTTTAATTAGTCATCAAATAAATGTGAAAGTGCCTACCTAATGTGTCCTATGCTTTTTAATGATCATGCAAAGATGAAGAGTGATCTATGCCTATCAACTAGTTTGTAGAACAGCAAAGAAATAAGCCAATAAATAGTTTCAATATAATATCCTAGGAATCACAGAACTAGACACATTTAAAATGGCCAAATGATATGGATTCTCCAGTTAACTATTAGGATGATGGGAAGGCACATTTTAAGATATAATGCTCAAGCTATTTCCATAGAAAATTTCCCTCTGTCTCGGACTCGGCTGCTGTCTGCCTATGTGTCCCTTTCATCTGTATCTCCAGGCTTATTTACCTTCAGTACATATGCTTACCTGAAATTATGACTCCTACTGACACCAAGAAAGATTCATAAACAAAAAGATAAAATTTTAGAAATCATCAGATGTGGTATCAGATTAAGTGAAAATCAAACAAGGAGATGAATTTAATGAAAAACTGAGGGTAATAAACCAACAGATAACAGACTCTAATCCATGAATTATGTCTAAAGAAAAACCAGTCTTTACATGTCTCTTCCTGGACATGCACACTTGTCAATAAGGCTTCTAGCAAATTTTAATATTAAAATAGGAAATCAGTGCATTTGCAGCATTTGTTTAGCACTATCAATGAGATTATGCTTTTTACTTTTTTAATTCGAGATCAGAAAGTGACAGTGAGAGAAAGAAAGAGAAAGCTCCCATTCTCTGGTTCACTCTTCCAATGTCCAAAACAAGTGGAACTGATGCCAAACTAAAGCTTGAGGCCAGAATTCAAGTAGGGATCCAGCTATTTTGAGCCATTGCCATTTTTACTCAGGGTGCATAATGGCAGGTAGCAGGAATTGGGAGCAAAATTGGGACTCCATCCCAGGCACTTCTACAGGATGCTGGTTTCCCAAAATCATCTTGAGTGCAAGATCAAACAACAGCTCCTCACACCAACATTTTTAACACACTGTTCGGCAAATCCAATACAAGTGCAATTATTTTTTTAGATGCAGCATGTATTTCATTGCAAGTGTTTCTGTCTAATCATCAGATAAAATGTTAAAAAAAAATCCCTTAATTCCACTTTGGTTCATTCAAAATATCTTGTATTTCATTTTAAATGAAAATAAAATTAATATTATAAGAAAAAAATTTATGATTTAAAGATAAATGTTTCCTAAACATTGCATTCAAACACTAAATATTACCAGCCTTAAAATCATATTGGTGAGGCCGGCGCCGCGGCTCACTAGGCTAATCCTCCGCCTAGCGGCGCCGGCACACCGGGTTCTAGTCCCGGTCGGGGCGCCGGATTCTGTCCCGGTTGCCCCTCTTCCAGGCCAGCTCTCTGCTGTGGCCCGGGAGGGCAGTGGAGGATGGCCCAAGTGCTTGGGCCCTGCACCCCATGGGAGACCAGGAAAAAGCACCTGGCTCCTGGCTCCTGCCATCGGATCAGCGCGGTGCGCCGGCCGCAGCGCGCCGGCCGCGGCGGCCATTGGAGGGTGAACCAACGGCAAAGGAAGACCTTTCTCTCTGTCTCTCTCTCTCTCTCGCTGTCCACTCTGCCTGTCAAAAAAAAAAAAAAAAAAAATTAAAAAAAAAAATCGTATTGGTGAAAATTTTTCAAAAGTGAATACTTTGTTTAACATAAGCCACACATAAATTTTTCATTCCCTCTGATTAATCAACAGATATACATACTCAAAACTAGGAACAGAAATTTGGAAGAATAAACAAGGGGATAAGGAGTAAAAGAGTAAAGATGAACAATAGAGACAGAGTTGGAACTAACAGACATAATCACAATGCAATATGAGAGAACTTGGAAAATAGGAGGATTTTGGGGGAGTTAAGCCTCTTCTCTAATTTTGCAAAGGAAGATATAATTCCCTGGTTATCAGAGAACACACAGCAAAGTAGTCACAGAGCCAGAAGAACAACCATTTTATTTTTAGCAGAGTGTTCTGAAATCCAAAGATATATTTTTGTTATTCTGGCAGTCTACTATATAATTACTTTCTACTCAATTTGTATTTATGATTTTTCATATGTCATTTAAAATACTGTGAGTTTTGTTATTATTCAACCAAATTTAACAATATAAAAGCTGTGGAAACACAGTCTGATTAGAATCGACAGAATCCTATTATTTCATTTCAATATCATTTAAAAAAAGGTATCTGATCATTTTCAAAACAGTACAATAAATGATCAAGCTTGCAAATTTATAAGGTTTCTTACTAGGAACAACCCTTAGTCTTCAAATGAGATGTAACTTTTTTTGGCAAACTGTATTGCTTTATTTATTTCACAAATGCAAAAAGGATCTACTTATTGGGAGAGCTTTTCAATAAGAAGGAGGAAAGCAAAGGGAAATTCAATAGTTTACTTCAATTTAGAATGTGAAAAACTTTAAATATAGTTATTATTTTTCCTTATCACTGTTTACATTCTATTTTGATGCATGTAAATTAGACCTGAAAAATCTGTCCTTAACCTATCCACCCTCAAAAGAAAACACTTTGGAGTTTTGCTTTAGTCATATTCTTCACTTTGCTTTGTTTCTCTTTATGTAACTGTCTTTGTGGGCTGAATATTGTGATTTATTGTGAGATAATTAATGTATAATTTTTCCAGTTTAAGCTCACATTCTTTTTCAAGTTTGATTTATGAGAGGAGCACAGGGACAGCAAGTTAATAAATGCCCTGTTCTCTCTTTCTGTCCTCCAAATATCAATGACTCAATAAATATTTTAATTAAATTATTCCATCAATACCTGATATTGAAATTGATCTGTTCACTTACCAAGAATTTTGCTCCTGTATACCCTATATCAACAACCATTTAACTCTTTGCTGACACATCTACAGCATCTGGCGAGCTGGTATTAAAAGATAAGTCTGAAAATTGGGAGTAAATGCCAAAGTTGCTATTAAGTTGATTTTTATGTTGAAACTTCATGTCATTTTATGGATTTTGTGGAAATATGCCAGTTGTGTTTCATGGAGATAGATAAAAATTACCCTCGTATAAAAGAAAGGTAAAACAATATAGCTGTCTACATGAAAGGAAGCAACTAGCACAGCTGTTCAACCACATACTATTTATCCATTAGTGTTCATCATGGATTTCTGGCTTCTGTATCATCATTTTCCACATGTCTACATATCAGAATAAAGAGTCAAATAATATATAGGAGAAAATTCAGGATAGCTAAATTTTATACTGCAGTATATGTGATGTTAGTGGTTCTTGAGTTCTAAAGACAATAATAAAGGAATGTTATACCCTTGTTTGCACACATATGCATATATGTTACTTCAGTTATTAATATGAATTGAATTATCATTCAGTAGTTTGTTCTCTGAAGAAAATAGGTTATTGTCTAGAGCAGCAGAGGTGTAAGGGTTTCAAATACAGTACCAAGTGCAGTTTCTCTGCTATACGAATTTGCTGATGTGTTGAAGTGGCAATTCATTAATCATTTCCATTTTTTGTTCTTTTCTTATAGAGCTCCTATCTACTACTGAGACAGTTAAAAAATTGTTATAATACTGAGAAAGTGGAATAGTTTTCAAATACTTTCTGTACTTTTTTCTTTTCTCACTATTTATATCCTTTATAAGGCCCATTAACTTCAGTAGATATTAGTGAAAACTTGGGAAATTATTTTTTAAATTATTTTTATGTAGTGAAAAGATGCATACTATGTTATTCCTAGTCTAATGTATTTTGCTAATTGAGAAATTAATTCTGATTGTTTTCTCATCTCTCTCAAATCTCCCTGTCTTCTAATGTTTAGACAGAAATCAGTTGTGTCTGTTTGCTTGTCCTCTAGAAAGTAAAATTTTCAATATACCTGTCCTTTAAATTCTTCTATAAAATTCTCGCCAGTAGAATGCAACAACACATCAGAAAGATCATCCACCCAGACCAAGTGGGATTTATCCCTGGTATGCAGGGATGGTTTAATGTGCGCAAGACAATCAATGTGATACACCACATTAACAGACTGCAGAAGAAAAACCATATGATTATCTCAATAGATGCCGAGAAAGCATTTGATAAAATACAACACCCGTTCATGATGAAAACTCTAAGCAAACTGGGTTTGGAAGGAACATTCCTCAATACAATCAAAGCAATCTATGAAAAACCCACAGCCAACATCCTATTGAATGGGGAAAAGTTGGAAGCATTTCCACTGAGATCTGGGACCAGACAGGGATGCCCACTCTCACCACTGCTATTCAATATAGTTCTGGAGGTTCTAGCCAGAGCTTTTAGGCAAGAAAAAGAAATTAAAGGGATACAAATTGGGAAGGAAGAACTCAAACTATCCCTCTTTGCAGATGACATGATTCTTTATTTAGGGGACCCAAAGAACTCTACTAAGAGACTATTGGAACTCATAGAAGAGTTTGGCAAAGTAGCAGGGTATAAAATCAATGCACAAAAATCAACAGCCTTTGTACACACAGACAATGCCATGGCTGAAAAAAAGAAAACAAATTAACATTTTGCACTAGGGTTTTTTTTCAGTAAGCTCTCATAAGAATGAATAATTATGCAATTTTAAAAGCTTGGTTCACTTTAATTATATGTGCAACAGTAGATTCCAGTAGATTACTTTATATTTTTTGTTTAGAAAACAAAAGCTACAAATACTCCCTCTCCCATTCCATTCACATCAAGATTCATTTTCGTTTCTCTTTATATACAGAAGATCAGTTTAGCATACATTAAGTAAAGATTTCAACAGTTTGCTCCCACACAGAAACATAAAGTGAAAAATACTGTTTGAGTACTAGTTATAGCATTAAATCTCAATGTACAGCACACTAAGGACAGAGATCCTACATGAGGAGTAAGTGCACAGTGACTCCTGTTGTTGACTTAACCAATTGACACTCTTGTTTATGGCATCAGTAATCACCCTAGGCTCTTGTCATGAGCTGCCAAGGCTATGGAAGCCCCCTGAGTTCACTGACTCTGATCATATTTAGACAAGGCCATGGTCAAAGTGGAAGTTCTCTGCTCCCTTCAGAGAAAGGTACCTCCTTCTTTGATGACCCATTCTTTCCACTGGGATCTCACTCATGGAGATCTTTCATTTAGTCCCCCCCCCCCCCAGAGTGTCTTGGCTTTCCATGCCTGAAATACTCTCATGGGCTTTTCAGCCGGATCCACATGCCTTAAGGGCTGATTCTGAGGCCAGAGTGCTGCTCAGGACATCTGCCATTCTATGGATCTGCTGTGTATCTCACTTCCCATGTTGGATCATTCTCTCCTTTTTTTGATTCTATCAGCTAGTATTTGCAGACACTAGTCTTGTTTATGTGATCCCTTTGATTCTTAGTCCTATCATTATGATCAATTGTGAACAGAAATTGATCACTGGGACTAGTGAGATGGCATTGGTACCTGCCACCTTGATGGGATTGAATTGGAATCCCCTGGTATGTTTCTAACTCTACCGTTTGAGGTAAGTCAGCTTGAGCATGTTCCGAATTGCACATCTCTTCCCTCTCTTATTCCCACTCTTATATTTAACTGTGATCACTTTTCAGTTAAGTTTCAGCACCTAACAAGAATTGTGTATTGATTACAGTATTCAACCAAAAGTATTAAGTAGAACAAACAAACAAAAATACTAAGAGGGATAACATATCAAGTTGCTCAAAGCAGTCAGGGTGAGGGCTGATCAAGTCACCGTTTCTCATAGTGTTCATTTCACTTTAACAGGTTTCCTTTTTGGTGCTCAGTTAGTTGTCACCTACCAAGGAGAACAAGTGGCATTTGTCCCTTTGGGATTGGCTTATTTCACTCAGCATAATGTTTTCCAAACTCCTAACAGGGATCACTTTTCAGTTAAAATTTAAACACCTAAGAATAATTGTGTGTTAATTACAGAGTTCAACCAATGGTACTAGAACAAAAAAAATACTATAATGGATAAAGTATTACATTGTACATCAACCGTCAGGACAAGAGCCAATCAAGTCATTGTTTCTCATAGTGTCCATTTCATTTCAACAAGTTTCTCCTGTGGTGCTCAGTTAGTTGTCGCCGATCAGGGAGAACATGTGAACAAATACAGGTTTTAAGAAACATATCTATTTTTAAAAACTTGAATGTGATCACTTTCAAAAGGGAAAAAAAATGGATAGAAATAGCAGTGACAGCAATACAGTGACATAAGTTAAAAAATCATGGGAGACCACGAGAAGCACCTGGCTCCTGGCTTTGGATCAACGCAGTGCAGTGGCCATTGAGGGGTAAAACAACGGAAAAGGAAGACCTTTCTCTCTGTCTCTCACTCTCCCTGTCCACTCTGCCTGTCAAAAAAATCATATGAATTAGTATAAAAATGTTAGCAAGAAGTCTATGTGAAAAATATTTCATTTCATCTTAGGTTTTGAGAAGTAAATGCAATCACCATCTAGATATCTAATTAGGTGACCTTAATGTAATTCAGTGTTAATATCGAAATAAAAATGATCTATCTGTACTTTTTTAATTATCTAGTTTGGCTTGATTTGATTCTAAAACTAATCTTTGTAGCCTCCAATGACCTCTTAGCTGTTCTTTCTTTATGAAATGCTTCACATTCTTTAGTGCTAAGGTATAACACTATATATGAAAATATATCCAAACTTCAAGCCAAAATATCCTGATTTCTAGTTTTCTTCCTACTACATTGTATCAGTATTTCTACCATCTTCTTATTGTGTTCTTCCTTATGCAATAATTAGTTGTGTATAAAGCTCTCTTTCATCAGGTGGTGTGTTTTTTCAAGATAGTATTATGGGTTTCTACTCTGTTCAAGCTTCTATTTGTACTTTCTTCCTTTCCTTATTAAACATTATTGCTGAGAGCAATCAACAGATTTTTTCATCTATAAAATTTATCAATATACAAGATGCAAAGATAATACATATGTCAAGTGTTTAACGTTCTTTTTTTATTTAAAGATTTATTTATTTACTTGAAAGTCAAAGTTACACAGAGAGAAGAGAGGCAGAGAGAGAGAGAGGTCCTCCATCCGATGGTTCACTCCCCAGATGGCCAGAATGGCCGGAGCTGTGCAGATCTGAAGCCAGGAGCCAGGAGCTTCCTCCGGGTCTCTCACGAGGGTTCAGGGGCCCAAGGACTTGGGCCATCTTGTACTGCTTTCCCAGGCCATAGTAGAAAGCTGGATCGGAAGTGGAGCAGCCAGGACTCAAAAAAGCAACCATATGGGATGCTGGCGCTTCAGGCCAGGGCATTAACCTGCTGTGCCACAGAGCCGGCTCAACACTCCTATAAGAATCATTAATTTGAAATTATTTTCCTCATGTAATAGAATAAAGCAAGTAACAAATTATATTCATTAATGGTTTTCAGAACCAATAATTTCCATTGATAGAGAGGACCATGATTATTATCAAGGAAATTGGAATAAGAACTACAGTGTCTAAATTGAATTGAGAATATTCCTTTGTACCTAACATTTTAAAATTGTGTTTCTTCAAGTTCTTTCCAGTGAAACTGTATGGAAGAAATATCTTTGCAGATTAATGATTACCCTTAAATTATTGATTTTCTATCATAAAAGCTTCCAATGAAACAAATGAGAACTACTTAGAGATATATCTGATTGTCAACATGACTTTTCTATTCTTTTTATAAAGAGTCAACCTGTTCCAAATGTTCCTTTTGGTCTACCATTGTCAGACTGTAAATTGAAGTAAATTCTTTGTTTTAAAATTTTTATTTTGTTTTGACTGTCTCTGTTTTAGTGTTTCTTCAAGGAAACTATTTGTCTTCTATCCATGGGAAGGGAACTTCTTTGATTTCTGTTTCCTCTACAAAAGTGTCTGCCATTTATAGATCAGTGTTAGAGAGCATTTCACTGCATCATTTCCATACCACCTTTACCCACAGGATGTGTGAATTAGCAGACTTGAGAAATTCCTCTGTAGATCACACTCTGTGAATAGCCATGCATAGTTTCTAAGGAGAAACTCACAGGTTTCAGTAAACTGAGCCTGTAAGATTTTAATCTTAATTTGAGAGCTATAGAAAAGCAAAATTTTCCCTCTGCTGCGGGTCTATGGATTCCTATAAATATGAATAATAGTTTCATATTTTTTTCTCACCTTGCCAACCCTCGTCACCCAAAGAATCCTAAACTTTTGATTAATAATTTTCATTTACTTGACCCGTGTGCCTATTCCTACCCTCAGTGAATATTCACTGTGGTATCATTACAAAAGTAGAACTGAGAGGAAGACAGAGTAAGAACCATAATCACTTCAGAATGTTTTAAGAATTTTTCTGAGTATTTGTTTAAAGTTTTTATATTTTTTCTTCATCATGTAAAATACAGACATATACTACTTCAAAAAGTTCATGGAAAGTGGCACTAAAGGATAAATTTATTTTGGTAGAAAATTGCATTTGAAACCCATGAATGGCTTTTTTCATAATATACATTATCCATGAGGCTTTTGAAATGCTCTTGTATTACAATTACAAAATTTTATACATATTCTAACTATCATTGATCATGTTTCTATAGAATATAACAAAGAAATTGTATACAGAATTCCTTTATCAGCCACATATCAATCCAAAGAAAAAAAGATTACTGCCTAGATTTTTAAATTAACTCCCTTTACCTGCCATTAGTGTCTGTCAGACAACTTCTTGAAGACTAGAGTAGTGCAACACAGACAAATTGGTCATGAGTAAATAAGTGATCTTAGTTAAAACTTGAGAAAGTTAATTGTAGACATTTATCTTCATGTCAGTCTCATAACAGCATGGCTCTTCTTTGTGTTAAAGTGGTCAAAGTGTCCCTGAGACTAAAAAATTTATCCGTTTCTTGGTTTGTTGAAATAAGGATATTGAAAGAGGGCTTATAATTTCCTACTATTCTGAAGTCTACAGAAAATTACAGACATAAGTACCCTGGTTATTTCATTTTTTTGAAAGCACTACATATTTTACATTAAAAATGTAATTGAATTACTCGGGTTTTATGATTTTATTGGGAATTTCTTCACCTTGGGAATGTTGAAGACATTGTAGTTATAGATGGCATTTCCCTCATTTTTAAAATATTTGAATGGGTGTGGTAGGATCAAATTTAGAACATTAGGATTAGATCTATTTTGTTTCCTCAATCTATTATACATTTAAAAAGTCCTATTTTCATATAAGTGATTATTTTGTAAAGAACTCATTTCTTCAACGGTATTTTCACACATGAAATAGACTTTTTTTTTTTTTTTTTGACAGGCAGAGTTAGAGAGAGAGAGACAGAGAAAGGTCTTCCTTTTTCCGTTGGTTCACCCCCTAAATGGCTGCTATGGCCGGCGCACTGTGCCCATCCGAAGCCAGGAGCCAGGCATTTCCTCCTGACCTCCCACGCAGGTGCTGGGCCCAAGCATTGGGCCATCCTCCACTGCCTTCCCGGGCCACAGCAGAGAGCTGGACTGGAAGAGGAGCAACCAGGACAGAATCCAGCCCCCCAACCGGGACTAGAACCCAGGATGCCGGCGCAGCAGGCAGACGATTAGCCAAGTGAGCACGGCGCTGGCCCGAAATAGACACCCCCCCTTTTTTTTTTTTAATGTAATACTGTTTATTTAACTTCAAAAACATTTGAGCATTCTAAACATACAAAAAAAATAACAGAATATTGCAAAGTCTTTTAAGTACAGAAGGTTCTTGAACTTGCATCGATGGCAGTGGCTCTTCACTTTGCTGAAACTGAAGAGTTCTACAGTTTGTTTAAAAAAAAAAAACACAGTTGAAAAACTACTGCAGATAACTAAAAAAACAAAAACAAAAACAAAAACAAAACCCAACCCTTTTCATGCCAGCTGACCCCCTTTTTATCCACAGCTACGAATGGCAGCAGAATGTTATGTCACTATATACAAAAACAAGACAACCTGAAGCGAAATCGATGCCCACTGCAGTGTAGACAGGTCCAGCCTCGCAGTGCACGTCCTGAGCTTCGGCCCCTGCACAGGCACCTGCTCCACAGCCTCAGTGCCACGCAAGGAGCATCGGGAGTTTGTCTCAGTTGTTTTGCTCTTTTTACAAACTATAGATATGTACAGTCGGTAATTCAGGAGCTCTAGCCCACAACCAGAGAGTTAACACCACCTTACAAAGTAAATGAAAATGCCAGAAAGATCTTGAAATGCCTTGTCACACCAACAGCAAAGTGCACAGAGTGAGGAGAACACGCGAGTGCCTTTTCCTTTTAAAAATGTTTGGAAATATTTACAACTTTGGTACAGTTTCAGGGTGCTCCAGACACCCATGGCCACGTCATGTAAACCACTGACAATTTCTAGAGTTCTTCGAGAAACTACAATATGATCAGATCAAATTCTTGTTAATTAAACCTAATGAGGGCAATAGACACGTCTCCAATGAGAGGCGTGCCAGTCCCGGCGCTCCCCTACTCTAAGGTATTCACAAGGAGACAGAACAACAGTTTTTTATTCATCTTCCTCCTCCTCCTCCTCCTCTTCCTCCTCATCATCTTTGTCTTCCTCTTCCACCTTTTTCCGGGCAACTTTCGCAGGACCCTTTGCACCATCAAACTTTCCTTTAGATTTATAGTTGGCAACATCCTTTTCGTACTTCTCCTTGAGCTTTGCCGCCTTGGTGATGTACCGCTGCTTTTCACTGTCGCTCAGGTTATTCCACATCTCCCCCAGCTTTTTGGCCACATCACCAATAGAGATTCCAGTGTTTGTGGATTTGATCTTGGGGTGGAATTCTGAACAGAAGAGGAAGAATCCAGACGGTGGTCTTTTAGGGGCACTGGGGTCCTTTTTCTTCTTGCTGCCCTTAGCTGGTCCATAATCCTTCATTTCCCGATCATAACGTACTTTATCCGCCTTCGCCATTTCATCAAATTTAGACTTTTCATTCCCAGACATTGTCTTCCACCTCTCAAAGCACTTCTTGGAAAATTCTGCGAAGTTGACAGGGACCTCTGGGTTTTTCTTTTTGTTTTCCTCTCTGCAAGTCTGCACAAAGAAGGCTTAAGTAGACATCTCGCCCTTGGGCTTCTTGGGGTCACCTTCAGCCATCCTGACTGTATTGTTCGCTAGTCTGGGCAGCGCAAGGCAGGACGCGCTGCTCAGCGCTCCCCAGCCTCCCGCTAGCTGCCTCCAACCGCCCTTTTTAGTATTTGTATCAGTTTTTTTGAAAAAGAAACTACTTTATTACAAAATATTTGGCATAATGGTTTTCATCTTCTCAGCATATTAAAATCAGTTAATATTGATTTTTTAATTAGAACTCAGGTGCACGGAATGGTTTAGGGAGAATCCTTTGTACCAGGCACAGAGTCATCTTTGACCCATATTTACTTGTTCACTTAGTTAATATAATGAACATTGCTACCGAACATTCAGCTCACCACTTACTTTCATATATAAATTCCTATACTAATTTTGTCTTCCATAGAAATGAAAGTGCTGTTCTCCACTGCATTTTTTTTTTTTTGTAATTTTGACAGACAAAGTTGGACAGTGAGAGAGACAGAGAGAAAGGTCTTCCTTCCATTGGTTCACTCCCCACATGGAGGATTAACCAAGTGAGCCATGGCGCTGGCCCAGGATATTTTTTTTTTTTTTTGATATGTAAGCATGTATATGCCTGGAAAATAGTGGGTTTTTACTGGTCTTATCCTTCATAAACAGAAATTATAAAATATTTCCTTACTTATTATTAGATTTTAACATATATTCACATTACCTAGTAGCTGTGATTTGTTTATTTTCATTTGCATAAGCTATCCCATTGTGTACAAATGCCACAAAAAATGCCATATTATTTCTTTACATGTGGATCTTTTCCCAGTCTTTTGCTGTTGTTGTTTTTACCTTTTTGTTTTCTCTTATTTTTTCATCATTTAATTTCTTTTCTGCTGTTTACTAATGCTACTATAAACATTCTTCAATATACATTTTATTTAAAAATTGAATTTAGGGATGTGCTTAGGAACTGAAATGTTTCTCACCAGGAAAACTTCCATGATCCAGAGGAGACAAAGTATAGTGAGAGTAATTCAAAATGGTTGACAGGGGAGGGGGCTAGGCTAGTAGTTAAGTCACCAATTAAGACACCTGCGTCCCATATTGGAGGACCTGGGTTTGATACCAAGCTCCAGATCCTGACTCACTCTTTCTGTTAATGCAGAACCTGGGGAGAAAGTGGTGATGGATCAAGTAATTGAGCTCCTTCCACTCATGTGGCAGATCTAGTTTGAGTTCCCAGCTTCAGGCTTTGACCTGGCCCAGTCTCCCGCCATTGCCAGCATTTGGGGGATGGACCAGTGAATGGAAGCTCTCCATCTCTATGTCTACCTGTCTCTCTGCTTGTCAAATAACAAGTAATTTTTAAAAATTGATTAATAGAAAAGGGACAGAATGAATATCAGTTATAATGTCAACTACAGAATGAATATCAATTACAATATCAACTGCAGTGATCAGCAATAGCTCATCTTTTTAAGCATCCTTTTCTAGGTTTTTCCCCCAGAAATTGAAAATAATCACCACCTGGAAGAACTTTGACAGGACATAACAAACATAACGTGACATAGAAATAGAGAAGTGCAAAGGGTGAACTATAATGGATCCATTACTGTGACTATTTTGGGAGGACTACTTTTCATCTACTCTAGTCACTTTTCCTATACTAACAAAGATCTATAAGTATATGTGTTTATATTAATCTGGGGAGACCTTTAGCCAAAAAAACAGCTGGTGTACATGGAATAAAACTCAGTTCAAGTCCTCCAGCAGGGAACAAATTCACACTCAGAAGCCCTCAGCTTAGTGAAACTAAGGGTAAGGCCGTCCTTGTCCTTGTTAGTATAGTGGTGAGTATCCCCGCCTGTCATGTGGGAGACCAGGGTTCGATTCCCCAATGGGGAGGCAAGCCACCCTTTTAGGGCTAGGGCCAGCGCCCGTGGCTCAATAGGCTAATCCTCCGCCTGTGGCGCCGGCACCCTGTGTTCTAGTCCCGGTCAGGGAGCCGGATTCTGTCCCGGTTGTGCCTCTCTGCTCAGGCCAGCTCTCTGCTGTGGCCCAGGAGTGCAGTGGAGGGTAGCCCAAGTGCTTGGGCCCTGCACCCCATGGGAGACCAGGAGAAGCACCTGGCTCCTGCCTTTGGATCAGCGCGGTGTGCCGGCCACAGCCTGCCGGCCGTGGCGGCCATTGGAGGGTGAACCAACGGCAAAAGTAAAACCTTTCTCTCTCTCTCTCTCTCTCTCTCTCTCTCACTGTCCACTCTGCCTGTCAAAAAAAAAAAAAAAAAAAAAAAAAAAAAAAAGAGAGAGAGAAACTAAGGGTAGGATTTTACTTGAAGTAATACCTCTGCTCAAATTTTTTTTTCTGCTTCCCTCACTCCTCTGATGGTTTCAATGGGACCACTTCCAAAAAATTACTTGCCTTCTAGTCCTTGTTCTATGGTAAGCTTTGTAGGAACCTAACTGATAAAAGCATTTTAAAAAATAGATACAGAAAGTACAAGTTCTACCTTTTCAAAGTTTAGAATCCAATGGTAGGGGCAGATACTAGGACATAGACAATAAAGCTGTCTCCTGCAGTGTTGGCATCACATACTGGTGCCAGTTGGAGTCCCAGCTGCTCCACTTCCAATACAGCTCCCTGATAGTGTACCTGGGAATGCAGCAAAATATGGCCCAAGTGTGTGGGCTCCTGTAATCATGTGGGAGACCCGGAAGAACTCCTGGCTCCTGGAATCAGCCTTCCCCGGTCCTGGCCATTGTGGCTACTTAGGGTATGAACCACTGGATGGAAGATTCGGCTCTCTCTCTTTCTCTCTCTCTCTCTCTTATCATCTCTCTGTATAACTCTTTCAAATAATTTTTTTAAAATCTTAAAAATAGTCCAGTGGTAAATATTATAGTTCTCTCTTTACTTAAAAGTCCTTAACTCTAAAGTCACTTTTTGCAAATCTAAATGGACATGGACTGAGAATAGGGAAAAAATTGGAGTAAACAGATGTGAAACTCCAAAGGTCCTCCTTAGCTGTTAAAATCAGTGTATGGAAAATCAAGTTAGCTTTCTTCACAAACATGCTCATACATCATGATGGCATTGCTGGTGGACCCTTTTCAAACATTTGAAAAGCCCATAAACTTTGCTTCTTTAGTTTCTCACAATGAAACCCCTTCCATTTCCATTGTGATTTTCAGATACACATGCTTCAATTGCTTACATTATTGTAAAAGAAACTTTCTTGTCTTTTACCTCCATTTTTCTCTTTCCTAAAATTTAATCTCCATACATTTTAACACTTAATTGCTTTATTTATATTTTTTAAATGTACACCAGAAATATTTATACTTATAAATGATTGTATCTCAGTAAGTTGAATGGTGACTCTCTGCCACCCAAAATAAGATAAATTGACCAACAAACTGCAAGTATGACCTTGTGTGGTAAAAGTGTTTTTGCAGATTTAAAGTTAAGGATCCCAAGATGAGATTGCCTTGAATTACAGTGGTGCCTAAATTCAATTACGTATGTCAGAAATAGAAGAAGAGGGACTAAAACATGGAGAAGAAGACAAATGTGTTGAAAACACATGTGAAGATGAAAACCAATGTAAGATAGAGGAAGAAACTGGGGTTATGCTTGTATAAGCTGTGAAGTCCCTGGAGCTACCTGAACCTGAAGAAGCAAGGAAGGAGTCTCTTTTGGAGCTTTCAGAAAGAGAGTGGCAGTCCCTGTACTATGGTTTCAGATTTCTGATCTGTACAATTCTTCAATAATTCATTGTGTTCTTTTAAACAACAACATTTGATGCAATTTGCCTTGAAAGCCCAAGGAAATTATTTCAAGTACCATAATATAATAGAATATTATACCATTGTTAGAGGTATCATTCTGAAGTACACAAAAATATTATGGGGTAACATTAAGAATTAAAGACTACAAATTGTTTGCTATTGTTTTTAACTACCCAATCAATATAGGGGAATAGACAAAAATTAACCTACTTATGATTCTATTTTGTTGCTCTTCATATTGTAACATAGCCTATCTTTTTGTTTGTTTGCTTTGTGTGTGTGTCTTACATTATTTTTCTTTTTTTTCAGTAAATATAAATTTCCAAAGTACAGTTTATGGATTACATTGGCTCCCCCCACCACCAATAATTTCCCTCCTACTTGCACCCCTCCCATCTCCCACTCCCTCTATCATTCCATTCACATCAAGATTCATTTTCAGTTCTCTTTATATACAGAAGACTGATTCAGTGTATATTAAGTGAAGATTTCATCAGTTTGCACCCACACAAAAAAAAACAGTGTAAAATATTGTTTCAGTACTAGTTATAGCATTACTTCACATTGGACAACATATTAAGGACAGATCCCACATGAGAAGTAAGTATGCAGTGACTCCTGTTGTTGATTTAACAATTTGACACTCTTGTTTATGGTGTCAGTAATCTCCCTAGGCTCTAGTCATGAGGTGCCAAGGCTATGGAAGCCTTTTGAGTTCACCAACTTCAATCTTAGTTGGACAGGGTCATAGTCAAAGTGGAAGTTCTCTCCTCCCTTCAGAGAAAAGTGCCTCCTTCTTTGATGGCCCTGTTCTTTCCACTGGGATCTCACTCACAGAGATCTTTCATTTAGGTCTTCTTCTTCTTTTTTTTTTTTTTTTTTTTTTTTCCAGAGTGTCTTGGCTTTCCATGCTTAAAATACTCTCATGGGCTCTTCAGCCAGATCCGACTGCCTTAAGGGCTGATTCTGAGGCCAGAGAACTATTTTTCTGCCATTCTATGAGTCTGCTGTGTATCCTCCTTCCCATATGTTTTCCCTGATCGGCGACAACTAACTGAGCACCAAAGGGGAAACCTGTTGAAGTGAAATGGACACTATGAGAAACAGTGACTTGATCAGCCGTTGTCCTGACTGTTGAAGTACAATGTAATACTTTATCCCTTTTAGTATTTTTTTTTGTTCTAGTACTATTGGATGAACTCTGTAATTAACACACAATTATTCTTAGGTGTTTAAATTTTAACTGAAAAGTGATCCCTGTTAAATATAAGAGTGGGAATAAGAGAGGGAGGAGATGTACAATTTGGGACATGTTCAATCGGACTTGCCCCAAATGGTGGAGTTAGAAACGTGCCAGGGGATTCCAATACAATCCCATCAAGGTGGCATGTACCAATGCCATCTCACTAGTCCAAGTGATCAACTGCAGTTCACAAGTGATCACACTGATAGGTCTAAGAGTCAAAGGGATCACACAAACAAGACTAGTGTCTGCTAATACTAACTGATAGAATCAAAAAGGGAGAGAATGATCCATCATGGGAAGTGGGATACACAACATAGCCTATCTTAATTAATACAGTTTCCTAAAGAGTACAGGTAGAAACAGAAAAAACATATAGCTAAAAAAAAGCTATTTTATATAACTGAAATGAATATAAGCTATATTTATGAAATTTCAAATATGTGTACAATACAGATTAATTTTATGCTAAGCTGTATTAAAAATAGATTTATTTTCCTTATTTTGTTTCTCTGAATCCATGTAGACAATGACCAAAGACATATTTTTGTCCATCTGGCAGTCTTGTACTAGGAATAATATAAAGTACTTCTGCATTTTATTAATTCTCTTACTTACATGTTCAGTCCTTTGTCATTTTATTCAATAATCAAATAATGATTGTAGCAGTGTCATGTTTAGACAGCACTCTGGACACTGAGAACAAAATAATACCACAGCTAATCAAAAGGCTAATTGCTTTTGACTAAGAATTTGTTCCACACAATGCTCAAAATATGTATTTATATGATTTAGTAAAAAAAGTCATGAGATAACTCTTATTATTCTCATTTTCAGAGGCTTTCGGGGATTAAATACAATAAATGAGATCATTTGTAAGAGTTGCAGCTAATATTCAACTTTTTTGCAAATTTGAAGTGGACATTATTTGCTGAACTTAGAGTTACTATATATCCCAGTCCACCCAGGATCATTTTGGTTTACATTTTTTGTTCTAACATAATTTTTTTTAAAAAAGATTTATTTATTTATTTGAAATGCACAGTTACAGAGAGAGAGAGAGGGAAAGTCAGAGAGATAGAGAAATCTTCCATCTGTTGGTTCACGCTCCAAATAGCCACAATGGTTGGAACTGAGCAGATCTGAAACCAGGAGCTAGGAGCTTCTTCCAGGTCTCCTCCATGGATAGAGGGGCCCAAGAACTTGGTCCATCATCCACTGCTTTCCTAGGCACATTAGCACAGAGCTTAATTGGAAGTGGAGCATCCAGGACTTGAACCAGTGCCTATAGGGGATGACAGCACTGCAGGCAGAGGCTTAACCCACTGTGCCACAGCACAAGGCCCTGTTCTAACATAATTACCAGAAGTATCCCAATTTGCTCCAATGTGTTCTGATTTTTGAAGATAATTTACACTATTCCCCTACATTGCAACATTGTGATTCATGGTTTTCCCTCAGAGTGTAAGGAAGGAGAAAATCAATATGTAAAAAAATATTTTGAGGTGATCAATGGGAGAGTAAAATCGCACGTCTTACATATTTTCCTAACCCATTATCAGTCTTTGTGACAAAGCAAGTCTTAACATAAATGGGAACTTAGACAATTACACTGCAATGAAAAAGATTACCTATATGAATATTTGGTGAAAATATCTGAAATACAAAAATCAAGGTCCTTTGTTACTTAGAAGGCACACTATGGTGTTTTACAGTGTTAAATTACCTAACTCTTTCTTTCCATCATTGGGTTACTTAAGAGTTTCCATGTGGATTAGGTCAGCTAGCAGTAGAAGTCACAGAGGATGGACTGCTAAGAAGACTATTCTCAGCAAATGATCATACTACATAGGACAGGAATGTCATTAGACACAAGTTACTTCTTCTCCTTTTTTACAGTGCACATGTTATGTTAAAATAATTACCAAACATAAAATTTGTACTTAGTTAAAAATATTATACCATGTTTTGATTCATGTGCTCATTGAATAATGTCCAATTAGGGTAAATATGTTTATCTCTTCAAATATTTAACATTTATTATAGTGAAAAACATCTAAGTTCTGTTTTAGCTTTTAAAATAAAGAAATTTACAATACACTGATATTATGTGTAGACATCCTTTTCTGCAAATGCTTCTTAAAATATGAAATTCTTATTGTTCAACTAATACATGAAGTCTGCATTCTTTACTTTTTTAATATGGGTAGGTGTATTATCATAATATTGAGCAGAGAAAAATGCTGTCTCTCTTGAGACCTGCCAAATTGCAGATTTATGAGTAGTATGAATATTGTTTTAATCCACTAAAATTTAATTTGGTATGCTATAGAGCAATATATAACTGAAAGAGATGGTATGATCAAAAACACATGGGTAATTAGGAAAGAAAAATGCTAGGAATTAAAAAGTGTATTTCAATTTGTCAGTACAAAAATACTTATGGGGAATAGTAAATTGTACTCTTTACTTTAAACATAAAGTTATGTTCCTAGAGAGTTCTGCTAACACACAACTATAAACATTAGTATGAAATATTGCTAAAAAATTTTTAGTAATAATCATGGCCAATATTTTAAATATGCTATCTACTAACTGTTATAATTAATGCTTGAAATTACCTGATGAATCTACATCCAACTCTTTGATCATTATATATAATAAGAAAAGATAAAACAGTGTAGTATTTAATAAATCAATAGAGAATATATAACAGGGAGTTGTGGAAGAGACTGATTGAAGAGCAAACTAATGAGGAGATAATTTTTAATGCTAAAAGATGAAAGACAATGAGACAGAAACAATGTATGACAAGGGTCAAATTATAACAGTTTTTCAAAAGTGTAGCTTATGATTATACAATGATGAATGTAACCTTGTAGAGTTCTTAGCTCAGAATGTATCTTACCTAACCCTTTCTACTTTATGTGCTTTCTAGAAAATGATATTTAATCTCTGAATTGAGTTGAATGATCTTGGCCAATATTCCATAGTAACCTTGACTTTAGCCTGAGAATATTTACCAGTACATTTCTCTTTAAGAATACCATGCCTCTGAATAAGAGGCCCTTCTCCATTAACAATGAAAAATAATCTAATTAAGAAAGAGTCCTTTAAGTTTCAGGTTGAGCACCCACCACTAAGCTATCGTCTCAGGGTCACACATGAAATCATCCCTGAGTTGAATTAATGCATACCTGTCCAGGAGTTAACTGTTCCCCCTGGGATACATTATATGCAATATACTGAATGATATATGCATCTCTGTACTAATTAAGGCACATAAAATCATTTTCACATGCCAATAATAAAAATACTTGACAACTGATTCTGATACTGAGAAAAAAATCTCCAACAGCTCTCTCTCTCTTTCTCTCTCACTCACTCTCTCTCTGTACACACACACACATACACATAGAGATAGATAGATAGATAGATAGATAGATAGATAGAGCGAGCTATGGATAGATATAGATATGCATATACATATATAATCCATCTTATTAAGATAATTAAGTATGGCCGGCGGCCATGGCTCACTACGCTAATCCTCCACCTGTGGCGCCAGCAACCCCGGGTTCTAGTCCCGCTTGGGATGCCAGATACTATCCCGGTTGCTCCTCTTCCAGTCCAGCTCTCTGATGTGGCCCGGGAAGGTAGTGGAGGATGGCCCAGGTCCTTGGGCCCTGTAACCACATGGGAGACCAGGAGGAAGCACCTGGCTCCTGGCTTCGGATTGGCGCAGCATGCTGGTCATAGCGGCCATTTGTGGGGTGAACCAATGGAAGGGAGACCTTTCTCTCTCTCTCTCTCACTGTCTAACTCTGCCTGTCAAAAATAAATAAATAAAAAATAAAACAGATGATTAAGTAGAATGTTGATATTATGAAAACAGACATATTTTGAGACAGAGATCCTTGTACAGATTATTTGGTAAATTCTACACACAAGAAAGGAAAGAAGGAAAGGAGGAAGGGAGTGAACCTGAAGCATAATTCTGTTCTTTGGAGAAAATTATCTGCCCTGGATATTTTATTGGGGTATCTATAGGAAATGACAAATAAATTTTAAAATGTTTTGAAATGGTAATCATGATATATAGAAGAGGAACTTTTGAGTTATTTTATCTGACTAGCTCAACCAAAACTTAAACAAGAATAAGAAAGAGAAGATAATCCTCCAGCCAGCCATACTTGGTTCATCACAAATATTAGCAAAATTACTTGGGTTAGGACTTCTTTCAATAAGATTTATTTCAGTAGATATTTTATTAATCTCTTATTTTGGTCTGTTTTCTTTCTTCATATCTCCCTCTTCTCTGTCTCAATATGAAGATTAATAAGTAGAGGTAAATATATTTACATTTTAAATTATTTTTAAATTAAAATATGTAACAATCATTAACATCCAAAAGGAAAATAGTCATCTAGCCTACTAAATAACTTGAATAATAATGAAATCAAGAGAATGTTATTTAGATAAAAATCCAAGTGATATCATAAAGTAATGGCTGATTTTTGTGTTTGTATCATCACCTAAACCTGCATATCACATAAATGTGGTTGCAACGTGGTCTTGATAGAAAGTATGTTCTGTTAGTATTCCAGAACCGGGATATGAAATCATTCTGTCACAACCCAGAGTCCATGTTCCTAATTACTGGGATGTTCTGCCCTTTAGATGAAGCTGTACAATACATAGAAAACAGATTATCTGCCACATCACACTGCTTCTGACTTCTGGACATTCATCCATGCCCCTCTTATCCAGAGCTGAATTCTCAAAGTCTTTCTTTCAAACTAGCTCCCAGCGCCTCTTGGCAACCTTTCCTGATCCTGAAGCCAATTGGAAGAAGCTACCGTCATTGTGCTTTCAAGGCTTCCTCTGCATGTCCAAATGACCAGTCACCATGGGCTACCTATCACATCCAGTAACAAGTCCATAGTTGTGCTTTTCTTACACCCAATTGCACTGTTCTCTAAGCTGGGAAGTATATTCTATTTATCCTGCTTCCCATGGTAATCAGTCAACTCATGTTACTGGACTATCACTGAACTATTTCCTTCTTACAGAGTGGAGTCTTTTCCCCTCTTAGGTTTAACTGATGTTTTTCCATATAGAATTTAAATTCCCCTGAGATAATTAAAGCAGGATTTCTTATTTATTTATTTATTGACAGGCAGAATTAGACAGTGAGAGAGAGAGAGAAAGAGAGAGAAAGGTCTTCCTTTTTCCATTGGTTTACCCCCCAAGTGGCCGATCCAAAGCCAGGAGCCAGGTGCTTCCTCCTGGTCTCCCATAGGGGTGCAGGGCCCAAGGACCTGGGCTATCCTCCACTACACTACCGGGCCACAAGCAGAGAGCTGGACTGGAAAAGGAGCAACCAGGACAAAATCCGGCGCCCCAACCGTGACTAGAACCCCGGGGTGCTGGTGCCGCAGGAGGAGGATTAGCCTAGTGAGCCACGGCGCCGGCCAAAGCAGGATTTCAAAAAGTGTTTTTTCATGTAACTTTAAATGTTTCAATTAGAATGCTTATATAGATTTCCATCATCTTACTACTTTTTTTTTCATCAAATTAACTTTCTTACTGGCTTAGTCATTTGCAAGTTTTCCAAAACTCTTTAAATAAGTCATTGTTTCTCTGTATGTAAATGTGCTTTGTGCATATCTGAGCAGTTGTCATTTTTTCTATTAGATCACACTTCATTAACCACTTTAGTCAGTTTTTCCTAATGTCTAACAATATAGTTCAATTCCTTATTAAGATACAAGCTGTAGAATATTCCTTTTCTGGGCCGGCGCTGTGGCACAGTTGGTTAATCCTCTGCCTGTGGTTCGAGTCCTGGCTGCTCTTCTTCCCATCCAGCTCTCTGCTATGGCCTGGGAAAGCAATAGAAGATGGCCCAACTCCTTGGGCCCCTGCACCCACATGGGAGACCCGGAAGAAGCTCCTGGCTCCTGGCTTCGAATTGGCGCAGCTCCAGCAATTGTGGAAGACCTCTTTCTTTCTTTCTCTCCCTCTGTCTGTAATTTTAGCTCTCAAATAAATAAATAAAGTAAAAATAATAAAAAGAGAATGTTCCTTTTCACCATTTTTTACTCTTAAAATGCATTTTTTCAGTAATGTATAAACTTTTTCCCCAAAACTTTATAGGTAAACACAGCACAGGATTAGTGTTTTGAAATCTTAGCAATCTTTAATGGTACTAAAATATTTAAGAGACTAAATCCAAAAGCTGATGCTTAACAATCAATTTTCTTCCCTGTCTTGACTTAATCTCCTTGCTTATACTTAGATTCTTCCACTACCCCATATAAGAATTGAAATAGTTCAGTTGTTAATCCCCCAAATCCAATGATTTCCCTCATTCTTCCTTTTCTTGCAGAGTCTAGTTATATAATTAACATCCCCTGTCTATGAAAATCCTTGTCATTCTTTAAGGGTTAAATGACTACTTTGTGTACATTGTGTTCATGATCCAAACCTGATATGAATTGTCCCCCTTCCAAACTGCTCTAGTTTCTGCCTCCTCTGTACATTATATTCTGCCTTGTAATTTTTACAGATGGGCTGGCCTTACATGAAGTGTAATTGATGCTTTCCCCAACTACTTAATTATGCAGTAAGTTTTGTATGATTTTAAAAATCGGCATGCTATTTTAATTCAGAAAAGGCTAGTATGAATAATACTTGATGGGAAAATTGACTTTTAAAATATTTTAGAAATAATATCATTTAAATATCAAAATATGGATGTCTTAAGGAAATAAAATATTCCAAGTAGAAAGAAATGAACAGAGACACAAGAATTTGATGCTTGTTAAGAAATGGAGAGTGCTCTGGTTTTGCTGGGGAATGACTGTGTATTTGAGACCTTTCACTGTTTTCTCATTATTTGGCAACAATGAGCTCCATCATTTTCCTTTAGAATTGCCCACAGAGTTCCTTCTAAGTGTGTAAAGAGTGTTCAGAGCACACTTAATTGCCAGAGGTACAGATGTGTTATTACCCAGGGCTCTGCCTTGAGCTCCTTCTGCCAGAGAGATTTGACTAGAGCCTTTCCCTTTGCCCGACAAGTGCTGTTCCTGTGGTGTCTGCATCTACCCTTTATCCCATTTTCCTTCCGATTACTTAATTGTTCCACATGCTGAGAGTATTTATTTATGTACTCATTAGACACCTGCACCTCTCTGATGTTGTCTTTTTCAGTTTTTCATACAAAAAAAAAAAAGGCAAAGAAAATCACATTGCCAGTGAAACATTTTATGTCCAGTGAAAATGTTTGGCAATCACAGTAGACAACACATTGTTTTAATTTCACAGTCCATTGGAAACATTAGCTCATTAACAAACTAATTAAGGAAAAGGAAAAAGAGGTGAATTGGGATTGAGAACATTGTTTACTGCAGTCCATGCACAGTAGCATAGAACACAAATCTGCAACTGTTAAGCACAAACCCGATTTCTGCCTAGCCTCCATTGACACCTGATTCTTTTAGATATGCACTTGCCACTTTCCTCTCTGTGTCACACACAAGAAGCAAAATAAGTAAACTGAGTGGAAGTGGGGAGGTCACTTATTATTTACTTCACGTTAGTTTTGTGTCTTGAAAATGAAAAGAGAATGATGGGGAAAATAAATTATTTTTTTTGCCAAGTTCTCTTGAACATTTTTAAAAGATTTATTTATTTATTTGAAAGGCAAGTGACATACAGAGAAACAGAGAGATATCTTCTATTTGTGAGTTCATTACCCAAATGTCTGCAATTGCCAGAGCTGGGCCATGCTGAAGCCAGGAGCCATCTTATATCATAATCTAAGTGTTCCGTAATAGAATTATGAAATTGAGACAATTATTTTGTATTTGTGTAACTGTTCTGCTCTAACTCCGTTAAGGGTAGGGGCCATAGGTTGTTTGTCTCCCCCATCTCCAAAAGCCAATGCAGACAAGCTAAAGAACAGAATTCTTTAAAAAAAAAAAAAAAAAAACATATCATGGCTTATTATTTTCTACTCTTACAACCTAATAACTGTCACCAATACCTCTCAAACTCTATCAAACGTTTCTTTCTGCCAAATGCTATTTGGACATTTATAATATTCATAGGCCATACAAAATTATCAGCTTAAAAATTAACCTGCATAGGCTTATTGAATTTTGAGTCCCCTTGAAGTTGCCTTGGCAGAGCCATTCCAAATGATTTTGTGACCTGATATGGCCCACAATACCAGATGTTCTGCCCCCCAATACTTAATTCACAAAAGGAAAAGCAATAATACAATTTGTGTCTATGTTTTGTTTGATGATAGTTGTCAATTGAAACTTGTTTGCTGTGAAATTAGAAGGTCTTTGATTTTCTTTATAATTATGAATAATAACATTGATAACCTTCTTTTCTATTTTTGTAATATCCTACTATGAAGAGTCTTCAAAAAGTTCAGAGGGGCCCTTGCTTTGGCAAAGCAGGTTAAGCTACAGCCTGCAGTGCCAGCATCCCATATGGGTGCCAGTTTGAGTTCCAGCTGCTCTATTTCGAATCCAAATCCCTGCTAATGTGCCCACGAAAGCAGTGGAGGATGATCCCAGTGCTTGTGTTCCTGCACCCCTATGGAAGACCCTGATGAAGCTCCAGGCTCATGGCTATGGTCTTACTCTTGACCCACGTGGGAGACTTAGATGAAGATCCAGGGTCCTGGCCCTTTCCCTTTCTAACTCTGCCTTTCCAATAAATAAAGAAATCTTTCAAATAAGAAAGTTCACAAAAATGTGTACTATGAATAAAATATGTGTAAAATATAAAAATTTTTGCACTAAAATAAAGTTCTTTTAATTCTTTTTTTTTTTTTCAAAAAACATTTTGAAACGCCCATGTTATACCAGCAAGTCTGAAGCTGTCATTGTTTGTGTTAAGTACAGGGATAGCAGAGTAAGTACAGGTTTAATCTTCCAAAATATGTTTATATAATTTTTGTAGAGTCTTAGCATTTTAGAAAAAGATATAGATTCAAATAGGTCAGTCCTAATTTCTTCAACTTCAATGAGTTTTTGAGTGTAGTTTTACAAATAACTGGTTACTGAAGTTTTTGGTGATCTGCAATATATAAGGAGACTTAGGACACTGGAAAACAAGTATAAGACTGATTTTAGAGGCCAGCTCTGTATTATAGGAGGTTAAGCCTCTGTCTGTGGAGTCAGAATCCCATCCGGGTGCTGGTTATAGACCTGGTTGCTCTACTTCCAATCCAGCTCTCTGCTGATGGTATGAGAAAGCAGTAGAACATGCACAAGTGGATGGGCCCTGCATCTACATGGGAGACCCAGAAGAAGCTCCTGGCTCCCGACTTCAGATTCGCCATCTCTGGCTGTTGCAGCTATTTGGGGAGCAAACCAGTGGATGAAAGATCTCTTTTTCTGCCTTTCCCTCTCTCAGTCAGTCTCTGTCTCTCAATCAAATAAATGAATATATTTTTAAAAAAGAATGATTTTGATGTCATTATGAAGAAATACAGGGAAATCAATAGAATAAGGCAAAATATTTTTTGCTTTGGAAATTGAAGAATATGTTTTTGTCCCAAATAACAAAATGTCACATTCTGCAGGATCAGAATTGCACTTTGATCCTCTCATATTTGGGAATTCAGTGTACCAAGTAGAAGGTAAACTTTAAAAAATCTTGATGTCCAATGAATAGCAAGTGAAAGGAAATTGGATTTGGATTTCAGGGAGATTAAGTGAATTACATAAGTTTATTCAGATGGTAAATGATCTCCAAATCCTACAGCTTTCCTATCATACTAAACTGACTCTTAAAGCATGCATTTCTAAAAAAATAATTAAACTCTCAATAACCAAAGTAAAAAGATATTTTTCACAGTATAAATCTCAGAATCCCTAATAAATAGATTATTAACTTATCCAAGAGTGTCTAAAACATTAAGTAAGAGAATAAAATATTTTCAAAACTCATAATAGTTATGTAAAGTACACAGGTTTTTTGTAAAACATCTTCCGTGAACTTTTTGCAGTGTCCTGCGATATATCAGGCTCATTTTTCTCTTCTTTCAAATGGGCGCTGGTTTGAGTCCCGCCTGCTCCAGTTCCCATCCAGCCCCTTACTAAGGGGCCTGGGAGAGCACCAGAAGATGGCGCAAGTGCTCGTTCCCCTGCCGCCAAGGTGGGAGACCCAGACGGAGTTCCAGGCTCCTGGAGACTTCTGCCTGGCCCAGCCTAGGCAGTTGCATCCATTGGGGGAGTAAACCAGTGGAAAATCTCTTTCTCCCTCTCTCTCTCTAACTCTGCCTTTCAAATGAGTAGATAAATCTTAATAAAAAAGAAAAGAAAAAGAAAGAAAGAAAGAAATGCAATAAACTTGATAGCATTATCTGTTTATGCCTGTCTGAGCTGGCATGCGGCAAAAGCCAAGAAATATACTAATTCAGTTTGCTCCTGCTTCACCATGTCTATGATCTTCAGGCCTGCTTGTTGAAAAACTTTTCTATTGTCCTAAGCCTGCTGAGAAAAGTAAAACGTGCTCTGCCTTGGAATTCAGAGCAGGAACTAAGTCCCCATCCATATTGGACCACACCTGTAATCAAAGCTTTGCATTCTCCCTAAGCTATGGAACGGCTTTGCTGCACAGTGAAATATGCATATCACTCTCTCCCCCTACACTTTCCTGCAAAGGCAGCTAATGACTTTCTTCAGCTACCTTCCACTGCTTTTCCCAAAAAACCTGTGCACGTGTTTTGAGGTTTTTTTTTTTTTTTTTTTTTTTTTTGCACCAAAATAAAGTTGCTTTTTTTTTTTTTCATTTCTCATGACTTTTGCAAGTCCCTTCACAGACAAGTAAAGGAAAGAGATGGATGAGAACAGAAGCAAGAACGAATCCCAGATTCTCTGAGCCCTTGGATCCAATCTGTCCTGAGGTCCGTCCTCCGTGTCCTGTATTCACATGGTCTGCTAAGTTCAGTAAGTCTCTTTATGAGTTTTGTTAGCATGAATTAAATTTCTATCTTTGAAGCCAAGAGCCCTGACTAAATAGAGGCTACTCCTTGTAATATATATGACTCGGGTTTTATATAAGAAATAAAATTTACATATATATATACATATAAAAAAAAGTTATGTAAAGTAAATAACAAGTGTAATTGAAAAAGGTAGACTTGTTGATAAAAGGCATCACTGAGGAACACCATATTGGGGGATATAATCTTCACTACTTACTATTCCTTGATGTGTTTCTAGATTCATAAATTTATTTTATTTTATAAGAGTGAGTATTCTCAATGTTTAGTAATCTCTAGTTGCAATTTCTTAAATTTTAGCTAGTTAATTTAAAAAAAGATTTATTTTTTTACTTATTTGAAATACAGAGTTATGGGTAGGGGAGAGAGAGAGAGAAAGAGAGATCTTCCATCTATTAGTACATTCCACAAATGGCCACAATGGCCAAGGGTGAGCCAGGCAGAAGCCAGGTGCCCTGAGCTTTTCTGGGTCTCCCACAAAGATGCAAGGGCCCAAGCACTTGGGCAATCTTCCCAATGCTTTTTCAGGATTATTATCAGGGAGCTGAAGTGAAGAAGCAGGGTCTCAAATCATTGTCTTTATGGGATGCCAACATTGCAGAAGGCTTAACTTGATTCACCGCAGCTCCAACCCCTTAACTAGTTATTTCTTGTAGCTTAATAAGTTTTCATACTCTCACTAAGCATATTTTATAAATCAGAAATTGCATTATAAAAAATACAATCTGTTTACTTGAAAAAGTTTATGTTTTCTACTTAATCAAATATATTGCACCTGGGAAAGATTTGGCTTCAAATTGATCAACATATGTATAACTTTTGCATTTGATTATTTTAGTAAACATTTTTGGAATTTCAGTTTGATAAACATTTTTGTAAAAATATCACTTTCAAATTTTATATTATTTGAAAAGGAGAAAGAGAGAGAAATGTTCCATTCACTGGCTTAAATCCCCAACTGCTTGTGATAACCATGATTAGGACAGGTCAAAACTGTGAATTGGGAACTCAATCCAGGTCTCCCACGTATGTGGCAGGAACCCAACTACTTGAGCCATCTCCAGTTTTCCAGGGTACACTTCATTGGGAAGCTTCTGAGAATAGAGCCGAGGCAATCTAATATGGATTGTAAGCTTCCCAAGTAATGTCTTAACTGCTCTGCCAAATGACCTCCCTTAAGTTCTTTAAATTCTAATTCTATTTTAAATTCAGTTTTGGTATACCATAACTATAATCAGGGTTATCTCATTATTAGATTTACATTCAACTGACCTGATTAAAAAGAAATTGTAATAATGAAAGTTGGGAGATGGCCCTAAAAAAGGAGGAAACTTAAATGACTATTTGGAGGAGGTGCTCATGTCAAAGAATGGCATGGATACTGGTATAAGGCTATCTTGCCAAAATTTTAAAAAAGAAGTATAATCATCAGAATAATTTTCTCTATGATGCCAGAGACCATGTGAAGTTATTCCTTCTTAGCAAAATTTCTCATTGAACTCAAAACAAAACTTTTGCAAGTTTACTGATATGTCATTCTTACAAATATCTTTTTCCTTTGGCTTCTTCACACACGCCTGGAAGTTGATGATTGTTCCTAGTTAGGGCTCCTACCAAAAATTTGGCTGAAACATTATATGTGATCTCTCTGTATACAACAGTTTTGGCATCCACACAGCAGAATAGCTGGTTCCAAAATGAGTATTCCAAGAATTCAAAGTGAAATCTTGTTTCTTTATGATCTGGCCTCAGAAGTCACACAGCATCCCCTCTTTCATATTCTACCTTTAAAGGCAACAAGGACTGATCAGATTTAAGTGAAGGAAATACCAAAAGCATCATCAATGGTAAGAATTGTAAGGTCAGATTTCAAGAAAGGTATGTAGGGTGGAAGATAGCTTTACAGCTGTCGTTGGGAAATAACAATGTGGTACACACTGTATTCAAATGAAAGGCACTGTAATGGAAACAGATGAATATACAAATATGCACATGCATTCACCTGTTGATGGACTTCTGTTTAATTTCTCATTTATTTCCTGTTGGAAGCTGTCAATGACCAACACTATTGTGAAGATTACTGAATACGTTATTTGTAGTACAGTGTATTTGTTTTTGGTTGTTATATACTAGAGATGGAATTTCTTTTTCATAGAATATTTTAGATTGTATTCTCCAGAAGCAATCCCTAGAATAAATATTCAGGTATATTTGATTTATTTAAGGCTTTTTCAAAAGTGAAGTATACAGAAGAGTGATGGAACAAGATTACGGAAAGGAAAAAAGGAGTCTGGAATACCATTTCAAACAAAGTCAGGAGTTGGCTTCATCCACAGCAGGATCTGAGGGAGGCATAAATCACATTGCAGAATTGTTTATCATTTAAGACAAGGGAGTCATAATTTTGTTGTATATCAGTTGATCACTGTCAATGTAGCTCTTCACTACATGCAGAATAGTAAGCAAGACTGGTAGTGTGGATGTACCTCTCTGAAGATGTACTTTGTGTCAGCTAGGGGAAGTTCTTCAAAGAAAGGGGTACTTATGGACTAATAGGAGCCAGGACTCACAGTAGTTGAGGAATGTGTATACGGTTCCCAAAGTGAAATCTGGGCAGAAGTACTAACTGCATTTATCATCATGCATGCTTTTCACCTGAATCTCATATTAAATTCATCCATCAAAGTGTATTGGTTTGTCATAATTCCTAGAAAATAAAATTAATGATATGTGCCACAAGGTTCTGTTTCAAGGCTCTTGACCATTGTGTATTTTCTTATTTTTCACAACTCCTCTCCTTCAGCTTCTTGGATAATGCTTCTGGTCTTGGTGATTGACCAGGTAGAGTCACCCAAATGCTAATCTCAAATGTAAGAAACTCTAGTAATTGTATACTTAATGCATAGGGCTGCTGTACATGCAGATTTAGTCAAAATGGGCATGGGAGTAAAAAGAGAGCCCTGAAGGATCACCATGGCAAACATAATTCTTCCTACGCCCATTATGTAGCTGAACTCCTATTTTTTATGGTTATAAATCATTACTACAATTCTTGGTATGTTAATTCTTTTTTTTAATCCTACTGACTCAAGATGTGCTATCAGACAATATCCAAAGTTTTATGTTCAGTGAGCATCTTGCTATTTCCTCAGATGGAAGCTTTCCTTCTGTAAGAAATGGGATATTTTTGGGCCGGCGCCGCGGCTCAATAGGCTAATCCTCCGCCTAGCGGCGCCGGCACACCGGGTTCTAGTCCCGGTCGGGGCGCCGGATTCTGTCCCGGTTGTCCCTCTTCCAGGCCAGCCCTCTGCTGTGGCCAGGGAGTGCAGTGGAGGATGGCCCAGGTGCTTGGGCCCTGCACCCCATGGGAGACCAGGAAAAGCACCTGGATCCTGGCTCCTGCCATCGGATCAGCGCGGTGCGCTGGCCGCAGCACGCCGGCCGCGGTGGCCATTGGAGGGTGAACCAACGGCAAAGGAAGACCTTTCTCTCTGTCTCTCTCTCTCACTGTCCACTCTGCCTGTCAAAAAAAAAAAAAAAAAAAAAAAAAAAAAGTGAAAAAAAAAAAAAAGAAATGGGATATTTTTGCTGGGCGTGTGGAAGTAGTATAAATCCCCAGAGTCACTGGCAGTGATATAAACCTTGCTACTAATATTTTTAAAAGCTGCTCTAAGCCTCTGTCTCTCTCCCTTAGCCCCAGGTATCTTCCCTTGCTCTTTGCCAAATGGAATTCACTGCCTTAAAGTAGTGATTCTGCTGGGCTTACAAGGTTTTAATCACTGGGCTCAGAGTCATTTGCTTCTCCAATAGATAGTGTTGGTGACCAGTGTTGCTCTAAGGGTGATTTATGTAATGAAATTTTAGATCTGGGCAGAATGTAACTGCCACCATCATGTAACCTGCAGACCAACTGGAGCCCACCCTGCCATCATAAATTCCTTATAGAGCACAACATCACTGACCAGTCAAAGAAAGGACACAAGCACCACTGACCAACCAGCAAATTGGACACCATTTGAACACACTCCTCTCAGCCCAAATTTAAATGTATAAGAATCTTCATCCATAACTCCTCAGGGAGCCCAAGAATCAAGCACTAGTTTCCCTGCTCCTTGCTCTGCACTTTGTAATAAATATCCACTTTCTTTCACCACTCTAATGTCAGTGATTGGCTTTCTGTGCACTGGGCAAGTAGACCCAGTTTGATGCTTCCACAGCAATTCCTCCAACCAGTTTGGAGTGCTATTTGACACCACTTGGTAGTTAAACCTATTCCTTTACTTGTTGAGTTCAAAGTATCATCTAATGGTCTAATTTAGGGAATATAGACAGATATAGTAAGACTAATGCCTTATTTTGTTTGTTAGTGCCATTGTCAAGTTGATGTCTCATATAAATCTTTTAAGGTTTCCCATTGCTCTAATACGACTGCATCTACTAGTTGTAATGGTGTGTAGAAGTTTTGGCTGGCATTTCCTTTGACATAAGGTGTCCCTTGTTCTGAACTGATGTTATATAGGATTCAGTATTGGTAAATCAAACGTTATTAGAATCCACAGATATTGTTCTGGATGAAGTCATGCAGGTAAGAAAAGAAACCAAGAGGCAAAATATCTGTAGAGTGGAAAGAATCTGATGAAATCAGTATGACAACACACAGCTGGTAATATTCTAAGGTATGATAACTTAGTTTCTAGCACTCCTGAGTCAATATATGCTTACCTTGGATCACAGCTTTTTATATTACTCAGTCCAAATACAACTGTTTAAGGTGCATTGTAGGTAAATTTCTGCCAAACCACTTTCAGAGAGGACAAATCTTCCTGAACACAGTGTGTGGCTGCAGAGACTTATCGAGGATAATAAATGACCTACTAACAAGAAGGGCATTGAGCCCTTATGGGAACTGGCTCCCATGAGGACATGCAGCTGCTTTCCCAGATATGCTTATCTAATATGCCTTGCTAAATGTGTTTCAAAGACAAATTGGAATTATATGAGCACATCCGTGTGCTGTACAAGTGGCTGAAGTAATCCTTGTCAATAAAGGAAATATGCTGGGATTGTCCGGTGGTGCTTTTCAGTGGAAGAATTCCTGTGTCCTGTCTCTTTTTGCTTGCATCCCAACACAGTATTAGTTAATTTTGGCTTTCTTTCATATATTAAGCTGATCCATATGTGAAATAAACTCATAACGGTCATGCTCTTTTCTCAGCTGATCATAAAATTTCCTACTAATTTTCAAAGATTAGCTAAAAATAAATATTGATGCAAATAGTAGTAGGTGAAATGGGAATCTGAAATACCTGCTCATGCAGCTTATTCATTGAGTTCTTAAATGATGATACTTTGAACTCAACAAGTAAAGGAATAGTTTTAAGTACCAACAAGTTTTGGCTGGATATCAATTGTACTATTTATACCAGTGGCCCCAAAAGAAGGATGAGGGTGGGTGGGATAAATTATGTCTATGTTCCTACATGGTAGATAACACTTGGACATTTCAAAGGAACATCAAGATACATAATGTTGTTTCCAATAAATAAATGGCTCCAACTTCTCTAGTTTCTTTTCTTCATCTGCTATCTCTATGTGCTAGGCTTTGAATGTGGTTATGCCCCTCCACAACACATGTTGGGATTTAATCTCCATTGTGAAATGGGAATTAATCCAACTATAATATTTAGAAATGAAATATAATCAGAATTAGAATAGCTAGTTAACAGAATGAAGCTTCTATGATTGAGCTCTGATATCTTTACAAAACAAAGGAATGAGACTTGAAAACACCTGTCTCTCTCCCCTGTGGCATGTTAGGTAACCTCAAAACTCCACCAGCAGGGCCAGTGCTGGGGTATAGTGGGTAAATCTGTCACCTGGGTGTCAGCATCCCATATGGGCACTGGAGCTAATGCTCCTGGGAAAATAATGGAAAATGCCCCAAGTCCTCTGGAACCTGCATCTACTTTGGAGACCCAGAAGAAACTCTTGGCTCCAGGCTCCAGATTGGCCCAGCTCCTGCTGTTGTGGCCTTTTGAGGTGTGAACCTGTGGACAGAATAACTGTCTCTGTCTCTCCTTCTGCATATAGACTCTCTATATATGTATATATATACATATAGAGGAAAAATATAGTAAGAATAGTGCCATATATATATATATATATATGCCTTTAATTTTGGAATAGAATCATAAGCCAAATGGACTACATTTATTACTCTCTCATACTACGTAGAACAAATAAGATTTTACATTTATGATATTATACTCTTCTCTTTAAGTGAAAAGAACAAACATACAAATCCTCTCTGACCCCTAGAACTCAGTGTTGGGATATACCTTTTTTGCATTGTGAATGACATTTCACCCCTAATTTTCATTTTATAGTCTTCTAGTTCAATAATAAATTGATTTTCCTGTACCAAATAATTCTGATACCATATGATGGAATATTTGTGAGCTATTCAGAGCTCTGTGGGGTTAAGTGCCCATTCCATTTACATAGAAATTACAGGGGAAGTTTACTGCTTGGTGACATGGCTTGATCTAAAGTACCTATCACTACCTGTGACATTGTATTTCAGGGTAAAGATCAGCTTGGAGCCTTAAATTAAATGGACCTTGAGCCCCTTGAGAGTGGTTCTGTTTTTCACAGTTGTACTACAGGCTTGTCTGCTCCAGGTTGGGGCTCTACTGCCACTTATGCTACCTTGCTCAAGGCAAAAGCTGTCATTACGGTTTTTCAGTTCACTGAGAGAAGGGAGGTCTCAATAGACAGGATTTACAAGGTATGTATTTATATGCCCATTTTGAAAGCTAAATCTCTTACTGTCTCTTTGCTTCACACATTTTTATGTCAAATTTTGAAAGCCCACATATCAATTTTTCAAATGACAGTGGTCATCTAATAGGGTAAAGTTCTAATAATAATCTGATTAATGACTACATGAAAGGCTGATTAGGTATGGCAAATCTGGAAGAAATGATATTGCCTACAACCAAATATGTGGTAGAAATGTATATGATACAATAATAAATTATGAAAACAGTTTAATATTTTGATATATTTTTGTGAGTGTATATATAGACTTGATTTGCCAAAAAACTGTAAGTGGGATTTTGCAGTCAAGATCTTCTCTAGAACAGACCGAAGGCCCTGTAAGCAATGATAATTAGGAAGCTATCCCCACACAAATGATATTGAGATTAGAACTTGCAACAAGTATGGTTTTGAGTGGTTGTATTAGCTGTTCTCAAACACTGAAGAGGCTTTTACATGCAATAAATGAAAATGACTGCATTTACTACATTGCCAAGGAGTCAAATTTCATTATAAAAACTAAAACCACTCATAAATGAGAGCTAAAGAGGTACTTTAAAAATTTGAGAAATCATTGACTGAGTACTACATTAGAGCAAAAACAGATGTTGACTATAAACTTAACTTTTCAGGGTCAGTGTCCTAGCATACTGGATAAAGATGCCTAGGCACTGGTTTGTGTCCCAGCTGCTCCACTCCTGAGTCAGCTCCTTGCTAATGGCTTGACACAGCACCAGAAGAAGGCCTAAGTGTTTGGGCCTCTGCCACCCACGTGGCAGAACAGGATGAAGTCCCTGTCTTTGGCCATGAACCAGGGGATGGAAGAGTGAACTCTTTCTCTCTTTCTCTGAAACTCTGAATTTCAAATAGGTGGCTGAATCTTTAAAAAAAAAACCTCGACTTATTAGTGCCTAAGGACCTTTTCAAATATACACACAAGGGCAAAAAAGCAGACAATAGATAACATTGATGAAATGATTTTAGTGTCGGCATCCCATATGGGCGCTAGTTTGGGTCCCGGCCGCTCCACTTTCAATCCAGCTCTCTGCTATGACCTGGGAAAGCAGTAGAAGATGGTCCAAGTCCTTGGGCCCCTACACCCGCGTGGCAGACCCAGAAGAAGCTCCTGGCTCCTGGCTTCGGGTTGGCACAGCTCCGGCGAACTGGGGAGTGAACCAGCAGACGGAAACCTCTCTCTCTCTCTCTGCCTCTACTTCTCCTTCTCTCTCTAACTCTGACTTTCAAATAAATAAATAAAAATCTTTTCAGTTAAAATTTAAACACCTAAGAATAATTGTGTGTTAATTACAGAGTTCAACCAATGGTACTAGAACAAAAAAAATACTAAAATGGATAAAGTATTACATTGTACATCAACCGTCAGGACAAGAGCTGATCAAGTCACTGTTTCTCATAGTGTCCATTTCACTTCAACAAGTTTCCCCTTTGGTGGTCAGTTAGTTGTCGCTGATCAGGGAGAACATATGATATTTGTCCCTTTGGGACTGGCTTAATTCACTCAGCATGATGTTTTCCACCCCTGTTAGGAATTTGGAAAACATTATGCTGAGTGAAATAAGCCAATCCCAAAGGGACAAATGCCACTTGTTCTCCCTGATAGGTGACAACTAACTGAGCACCAAAAAGGAAACCTGTTAAAGTGAAATGAACACTATGAGAAACGGTGACTTGATCAGCCCTCACCCTGACTGTTGATGAACAACTTAATATGTTATCCCTCTTAGTATTTTTTTTTGTTTGTTCTACTTAATACTTTTGGTTGAATACTGTAATCAATACACAATTCTTCTTAAGTGCTGAAACTTAACTGAAAAGTGATCACTGTTAAATATAAGAGTGGGAATAAGAGAGGGAAGAGATGTGCAATTCAGGACATGCTCAAGCTGACTTACCTCAAACGGTAGAGTTAGAAACATACCAGGGGATTATAATTCAATCCCATCAAGGTGGCATGTACCAATGCCATCACACTAGTCCCAGTGATCAATTTCTGTTCACAATTGATCATAATGATAGGACTAAGAACCAAAGGGATCACATAAACAAGAAAGTGTCTGCAAATACTAGATGATAGAATAAAAAAGGGAGAGAAAGATCCAACATGGGAAGTGAGATACACAGCAGACCCATAGAATGGCAGATGTCCTAAACAGCACTCTGGCCTCAGAATCAGCCCTTAAGGCATGTGGATCTGGCTGACAAGCCCATGAGAGTATTTCAGGCATGGAAAGCCAAGACACTCTGGGGGGGAAAAAAAAAAAAAAAAAAAAAAAAAAAACACCTAAATGAAAGATCTCCGCGAGTGAGATCCCAGTGGAAAGAACAGGTCATCAAAGAAGGAGGTACCTTTCTCTGAAGGGAGGAGAGAACTTCCACTTTGACCATGGCATTGTCTAAATATGATCAGAGTCGGTGAACTCAGGGGGCTTCCATAGCCTTGGCAGCTCATGACAAGAGGCTAGGGTGATTACTGATGCCATAAACAAGAGCATCAATTTGTAAAGTCAACAACAGGAGTCACTGTGCACTTACTCCTCATGTAGGATCTTTGGCCTTAGTGTGCTGTACATTGAGATTTAATGCTATAACTAGTACTCAAACAGTATTTTTCACTCTGTGTTTCTATGTGGGAGCAAACTGTTGAAATCTTTACTTAATGTATGCTAAACTGATCTTCTGTATATAAAGAGAAAGGAAAATGAATCTTGATGTGAATGGAAGGGGAGAGGGAGTGGGAAAGGGGAGGGTTGCTGGTGGGAGGGACATTATGGGGGGGAAGCCATTGTAATCCATATTCTGTACTTTGGAATTTATATTCATTAAATAAAAGTTAAAAAAAAAACGTTGAGACTTTAATAATACTAAAAAAAATCTTTAAAAAAAGAAATGATTTTAAAACACAATTACAGATTGAAGGAATTTGATTTCCAGTTTGAAAGAAGCAATAGCATGTTATGATAAAACAAATTAGTAATAAGGGCAGCAAAATTATTTAAAGCACAAAAACAAAAGCAGATAATAAAATAAAAATGCTCAAAACTAAAAACTGTACATAGCATAATGACTTTGGACTTCTTCATAAAAGATTGCAATATCTCTCTCTAAATAGTAACATCATTGTAATGAAAATACTTAAGTCTACTTTTGCAGAAAATTATTAAGTATAGACTCCATGCTGCAAAACAGATGACTGTATTCATTCCACATATCTGACACTTTGTACCCTTCGATAAACCTCTTCCCATTTTCTCCATTATCTCTTTGCCCTTAGCAATCACCTCTCTGCTGGAAAAGTAGTGCTTTTACAAATCCAGTTTTGGTTTTCTTTTTTGTTTTTGTATATCCATATACAAGTGATGTCATGCAGTAGTTTTCTTTTTGTGCCTGGCTTATATCACTCAGCCTAATAATCCTCCAAGTTCACCATGTTGCTGAAATAGCTGTTTTTCTTTGTTTAAGTAATATTCTGTTATAACTATTATCTATGATGACAAGCCTGAATTATGCTTATTTATATATATAACAGATATTACATATTGCATGTATAATTTCCTTATTAATTTGTCTTAGTAGATACTTAACCTGATTCCATGTCTCAGCTATTGTGAATGATGCTGCCATGAACATAGGAGTGCAACCATCTCTTGGAGATACTTACCTCATTCCATAATATTTGCACAGATGCATCTTTCCAATAACAATGTACAAGGTCTCCATTTTCAACATCCTTCTCAGTGAATGACAGGATCCCAAATACTAAGCACACACCCACTGCTTTTCCAGCTACAATAGCAGGGAGCTGGATCAGAAGCGGAGCAGCTCAGACTCCATCCAGCACTCCCATTTGGGATGCCAGTATGGTAAGCAGGAACTTAATCCCTGGGCCATATTACCAGCCTCTTGAATGATATTTAATGTGAGAATCAATAAACCATGTGAAGTCCTGAGCAGGAACTTGTGATATTACCACCTATTCAATTTAAGGGGTGAAATTTGGAAAGATAAAGTAGATTAACAAGCAATAACTCCCATTACTGTCTGATTTGATCATATAATCTTGTTGTGTTCTGTTAGGGGGATCGTCCTAAATTTTAAGAAATATGTTTTGTCAATTGCTGGACTTATTTAGATTATTTAAACTAAATCTTCAACTTTAAGAAAATAGGCACTTAGGATAAATAAATACCTATTGAATAGCTAATATTTGCTGGACACATAACAATTTTACAAATTTTTTTCATTTGTGTTCCTAGTAACCTTTTGAAGAAGTGTGTTAGTTTTCTGTTGCTACAATAAGGAATACCTGATGCTTAGTAAGTTAATAAAGAAAATAAGTTTACTTAATTCACAGTTGTGTAAGTTCAAGGACACAGTGTCAGCAGCAGCTGGACTCTGGTGGATGGCATCTTAATGTTGGAAGCATGTGGGAGAAGTCATCACAGGGGTGACAGGAAACCAAAGAGTTGAGTGGGGCCAACACTGCTTTTTTGGTAACAGCACTTCCACGAGTACTGAGCCCCACCAAAACTAAATTAACTGTATCTTCTAGCAGCCCCCAATGATTTAAGGATCTCCTACTGTGCCCTGCCTCTTAAAAGTCCTGCCACCCCAGCTACACCACACTTATGACCAGGCTTGCCGACATGTGAACACTTGGGAGACCAATATCTAAACCACAGCACACAAGTATTATCCTGTGCTCTTCGGATGAGTTACATGAAAATCACTTTTGTTAATTTAATGCATCATGGCAGTGGGATGCACATCCTTTGGACAATCCATGTCTTTGAGTGTGAATGGTTTTGGCTTCTAGTGTGGAACAGAAAAAGATAACAACTCTAGGATTTGTGGCTTGAGTAAGTGAAAAGACGGAGTCACTGTAATCTTAGAAATAGTACTTTACTAGAAATATTGGGAACTCTACTCTACCTGAAATACCCCACACTCTTAGCATTCCATACCACCTAGTAGAACAGAGGGGTTGTTTAATTATTTCCCCAGGGCCCATGCTGTTGCCTGGTGGGTTGAGCCTCTGCATGTGGCACCAGCATCCTACATGGGTGCCAGTTCATGTCCCAGCTGCTCCTCTTCTGATCCAGCTCTCTGTTAATGGACTGGGAAAGCAGTGGAAGATGGTCCAAGTGCACCCAAGCACCAGTGTGGGAGATCCAGAAGAAGTTCCTGGCTCCTAGCGTAGGATTGACCCAGCTCCATCTATTACAACCATTTGGGTGAGTGAACCAGCTGATAGAAGACCTCTCTCTCTGTCTTTCCCTCTCTCTGCCTCTGAGTAACTCTGCTTTTCAAATAAATGAATAAATCTTAACATAAAAGTCTCTCATACACTCTTATTTAAAGAAGCTATGGAAGTCTGGTGTCATAGTTAATACTACATTTGTAGCCAATTAAACTAAAGGAATCCCCAAAATAAGTTGTAAAGCCACAATTGAAGAATCCTTAGCAATAGATGGAGGATAAGTAAATAAAAGTTTTCTGCATCTTCTCTTTACTGCTAGTGCTTGTTCACTAAAAGATGCACATTATTAATAGTTGTGCAAGAATTATTGGTTTCCCTCATATTGTTCTTTCTTATTGGAGACAGGAAAGTAGAATCACATATCCAAGTGTCAGCACTGCGGCCCTGGAATATGATGATGTAGTTTGGGTTATTATTAAGATCCCTTCCTGCCATGAGACTTATGGTATTTATATTCTAATTTATATTGCAATGTATTTTCTTTGTTTTGACAATGATATTTGGACATATGACAGACATTTTAATATTCATCATGAATTATTTGAATGAAATAACTGTGTTTAATAAGTTGACAGACTGTGGTAAAGTTATTTCATTAATAGCATGGTAACCTTTCCACCGGTAAGAGATACTTAAAGTCCAGTACTTGATCTCTAACCTACAGCTGAAATTGCATGGCTCAACACAGATGAATACTCTCACTTTCTTAGATCTTGAAGTTTCAAAAGTTACAGGAAATGCAGAATTCACTATATTTAGCACTGTACATTATAATCTTTTCCTTGAGATGACTCCAGGCAGAAGTGTATAGGTGAAATATGCACTTTTAAGAAAATTACACATTTCTTGTCTCACTGAAAATAAAAATAGAACAAACTGTATATATACTGACTCAAGAATGGTAGTTTTATTGTTGAGCTTTTCTATTAAAAATCCAGATAATATTCTAAATGATAATATCTATTGAATAGTTCCTACTTGTTAAACACTATCTTGTCATTAATTACCCTGAAATCCTCTGATGTAGATAGCTTTGTGGTTCCAATTTCACAGAAGACATTTGGCTCACAGAGTTTAAGTTACCAAGAAAGTTGTAATGTCATAGGCTAGAGTTTGAACTCAGTCATCTTGACAAGAAAGTGTAAGCTAACATTTTATGCTATACAGTATACTCTAGTGTGGAAAATGGGATTTTTTTATTTACCAAGGAATTTTCAAAAATATCTATTAAAGCCCATGTTTATATGCATAATATAATACATCTTTCTTAGGATACTCAAAGACCATCACTTTTTTAAGCTTAAATTGACTTCAAGGGAATTATATAGATGTTCACATCATTTGTCTTAGTATTGAAAGATTACTAAAAAGATTACTAAAAAAGATTAATGTTGTGGGGAGGTTGTATTGTGGCATAGTAGGCTAAACCTCCACCTGTAGTGCCTTCATCATATATGGGCACTGGTTCATGTCTACTATGTTAATGTCCAGCTGCTCCTCTTCTGATCCAGTTCTCTGCTTCTGGCCTTAGAAAGCAATGGAAAATGGCCCAAGTTCTTGGGACCCTGAATCCATGCAGGAGACCTAGGAAGAAGCTCCTGGCTCCTGGCTTCAGATAGGCCTAGCTCTGAACACTGTGATCTTTTGGGGAGTGAGCCAGCAGATAGAAGACCTTTCTGTCTGTTTCTCCCTCTCTCTGTCTAAAACTCTGCCTCTCAAATAAATAAAATATTTAAAAAATTAATTTTTTTAAAGAGAGAATGAGCAATGACACATTTAGTGCTATTTATGGAGTCTTTACTTTGACAAGGAACTTGGATAATAATGAATAATGGTATCAGATCAGAGTTAGGTCAAAGGAATGATATCCTACTGTCAAATAGCAGAGTGGGATAGTTCACAATACCTATACAGTTTATGAACAAATAGAAGAAAGGTGTTCCAAACTTGTGGTCATAAAGTAAGGTGAAACAAGGGGGAAAAATCATTACCCTGAATTTATCAGTACACATTGTATACATGAATTGGGATGTCACAATATAGCCCATAAATATGTACAATTATTATTAATGAAATATTTAAAAACTTAAAAAGTACCATAAAAGAAATGCAACCATTTTGATTTTCTATGCAAAAATACTGTTCTATTATCATTGTACACAATAAGTACATAAGGTGAAGGTATTGTTTACTCATAGAAGGCAACAGAAGACTAAAGTCTCTCAGTCATTTTTGAAGGATAAATATAGTTATCTGATACCTTGCTTAGAAATATTTCCAAATGCTAATATTTGGATAAATTGGTTTCTAGGTTAAGTGTTATGAATTTAACCTTTTCTCAGCTGTCAGTAAAAGACAATTGTCAACATGTCATATGAGTAAAAACCAAGTAAGAAATTCAATCAATTTCTCAGTAGAATAAAGCTTCCTTTTTCTCTTTTCTCTTAACAAATAACAGAAGGAATTTTTTTTGTATGAGTCATGCCAGCATAAAACCTGAGATCTAAAACAAGGCCAGTGTAGTTGTCTTTGTGCTAACAAAGGGTCCAAATTTGGGTGTTCCTGAGAGCACAGACAGCGAATGTTTCACACAAAGCATCTAATACTGCTTGATACTGACTGTAAGATGCTCTAGGGAGAGAAGTTAGAATCTTACTGGCAGCTAGTCAGTTGTTTTCTATGCTGGTATAAACAAATTGTTTTTGTACCACATTGTTTTAAGAAATAGGCAGAAAGCAGAAAGCCAGACTTGAACTATAAGCCACAGTGTGCCTGCCTCTATTTAAAGAGACTACTCTCACTTCCATTACTTCCATATATTTACAGTGACTTTTCCTTTTCCAGTTTCTTTGATGTCCTTGTTGACATTTTATGTTTATTCATTTGCTGCCTGTATATTCCAAAACGATGCAGATACCAAGAGGAAGGCACATTGAATTATTCATTCTTATTTTATAGGTTTTTAAAAATGAGGGTTTTTTTTTTTTTTTTTTTTTTTTTTTTTTTTGCCAGAGTGTCTTGGCTTTCCATGCCTGAAATACTCTCATGGGCTTTTCAGCCAGATCTGAATGCCTTTAGGGCTGATTCTGAGGCCAGAGTGCTGTTTAGGACATCTGCCATTCTATGAGTCTGCTGAGTATCTCGCTTCCCATGTTGGATCACTCTCCCCTTTATTTATTCTATCGGTTAGTATTAGCAGGTACTAGACTTGTTTATGTGCTCCCTTTGACTCTTAGTCCTTTCATTATGATGAATTGTGAACTGAAATTGATCACTTGGACTAGTGAGATGGCATTGGTACATGCCACCTTGATGGGATTAAATTGGAGTCCCCTGGTATGTTTCTAACTCTACCATTTGGGGCAAGTCAGTTTGAGCACGTCCCAAATTGTTCATCTCTTCCCTCTCTTACCTCCATTCTTATGTTTAACAGTGATCACATTTCAGTTAATTTTCAACACTTAAGAATAAATGCGTATTAATTACAGAATTAAACCAGCCATATTAAGTAGAACAGACAAAAAAAAAAAAAAAAAACCTAAATGAAAGATCTCTGTGAGTGAGATTCCAGTGGAAAGAACAGGTCTTCAAAGAAGGAGGTACCTTTCTCTGAAGGGAGGAGAGAACCTCCACTTTGACTATGACCTTGTCTAAACAAGATAAGAGTCGGAGAACTCAAGGGGCTTCCATAGCCTTGGAAACTCATGACTGGTGCATAGGGAGATTACTGATGCCATAGACAGGACTGTCAATTGGTAAAGTCAACAACAGGAGTCACTGTGCACTTACTCCTCATGTAGGATCTCTGTCCTTAATGTGCTGTACATTGAGGCTTAATGCTATAACGAGTACTCAAACAGTATTTTTCACTTTATGTTCCTGTGTGGGAGCAAACTGTTGAAATCTTTACTTAATGTATACTAAAGTGATCTTCTGTAAAAAAAAAAAAAAAAGAGAAGAAATTAGCAATTCCCAACTTGACTCTCACTGGGATTAAACATGCCAATAGGTCTGATCTGATTTCATCATCATTTAAAAAATCATCTATTATTTTTCACTTTATGTTTCTGTGTGGGAGCAAACTGTTGAAATCTTTACTTAATGTATGCTAAACTGATCTTCTGTATATAAAGAGAATCGAAAATGAATCCTCATGTGAATGGAAGGGGAGAGGGAATGGGAAAGGGGAGGGTTGCAGGTGGGAGGGACGTTATGGGGGGGAAGCCATTGTAATCCATAAGCTGTACTTTGGAAATTTATATTCATTAAATAAAAGTTAAAAAAAATAAAAAAATAAAAAAATGATGTCTTGCACATTCTAGGTTAATGAATAAGATTGCATTTTTTGCACCCAATTCTTTACCCTTTGATCTGTCATATCTATCTATCTATCCATCTATATCTATCTTTCTATCTATCTATCTGTCTCTTTTGACTTTAATGCTAGGCTTCATAAAATAATTTCAAATGTGGACAGGAAGAGTTAAGTATTTTCAAATCTGCCCCTAAAGGATGTAGGCTGCTTTTAGACCCTCTTCAATTTTGGATACATCCAAAACAAGAAAACTCCTTAGCTATCTTGCTAATCCAATAAAAATTAGAGAAATGTGGAGCAGACCTAGAAGTAATCTGCAGCAATAATAAAAGTTATACTTTACAGAAACTTGAAAAAATGATTTTATAAGGATATTAAATTTAGTGTTAAATTTTAGATGTCTTGGTGATAAAGGTAAAATCTTGTCCAAACTATAAAAAAATGTGACTTTTCTTACTTGTTGGCAAATCAAAAGAAGCTCAATTAATGTTATTCACAATCCCTTCCTCATTACCATTTCGGTGTTTTCTGTAACAACATCTCCTGTGTTATTTTTTTGTAGAGTGTGGGGAAAACCAACTAATTTCTCCTTACAAGACTCTGTCTCATTTTGGGTCTTTAATTAAAAAGACTGCCCTATGATTCATATTTCTGAGCAGTGGTGAGGCAAGCAGCATTTGGGAGCCTAAAGTATATTATTCACATACTACTAAAAGAAATGTGTCAGCAGTTCTGGCGAGAATTTTCAAGATCAGTGTGAATTATTCAATGATAAATTGGGGATTTGGGGTCATGTAAGAAGAAGCAGATGTTAGTGGTACTGGACTTTCGACCTGGACACCTACAAAGGCTGGGTTTGGGTTTCCTCTGCATCTTTACCTTGATTGCATGAAGCTACTGCAAATGTACATTCTCTGTCCAATTATATGTATGTTTATGAGTGGATTTCAGTGTTGCTATTTTATAACAGCATGAATATTAGAAGTTGTTTTTTTTTTTTTACATGTGTTTAGTTCCCTAATACTTCTTTGTTCTCAACATTTTTCTCTAATTCCCCTCTGTGCTTTGGACACTAATCTACTTTCTCAGACACACAAAGGTTTTCAAAAAGTTCAAGAAGAATGTGTGCTGTAAAAACTGTGTGGATAGAGGTTGTGGCACAGCAAGTTAAACCTGTGATTGGAATGCAGTATCCCATATTCGAGTGCCTCAGAGGGAGTCCTACATCTGCTTCTGATTCACCTTCTTGCTGAGGTACACTCTGGGAAGCAGTGAACAATGGCTCAAGTACTTGGACCCCTTCTACCCTCGTGGAGGACATGGATTGAGTCCTTGGATGTTGTGGGCGTTTGGTGAGTGAACTTTTAATGATTCCTTTAAATCTATTTCATGGAAAAAAAAAAACACCACTTACTTATGTAATTGAAAGGCTGAGTGACAGAGAAAGCAGAAGGAAGGGAGGGAAGGAAAGAGAGAGATCTTCTATCCACTGTTTACTCCCCAACTGAGCTGGCCCAGCTCAATGCCAGAAGCCCAGAACTACATCCAGGTCTCCCTCATAGGTGGTAAGCCATCACATCCCACTGCTTTATCAGGTGCATTAGAGGGAGATAGTTCAAAAGGACAGCAATGGAGACTTGACCTGGCATTCCATATGGGATGCCAACTGGGCAGGTGGTGGCTTAACCAGAGTACCACACTACAATGTCAGCTTCTCTTTCATACCTAATCCTGAGTTTAGGTAGAACACATATTAATTTAATGCTATATTTTTTAAATAAAACATATAATAAATGAATTTATTTCCCCCAAAGAATATATATTCAAGAGTAGTTTGCTTTGTCTGTCAGTTTCAGGAAAGGATCAAATATATTTGTTTTGCTATTTTTTCTTCATATTTTTCTTTGGTGTCCCTTCTTTATCACAGTCTCATATTCTTTTTCTTAGCTTTAAATTTTGTTCTTCATATTTTCATTATTTTTTCATATATCTTACTTTTTATGTCCTCTTTTTATTTTATTTTCATTTCTTCTGTATTTTGCATTCTGTATAACACAAACTGCCATAAAGAAGAGAGAAGGAAGAGCTACTTCTTTGAGGACTGTGATCTATACCAGGCTTTACTGTGTAGTAGACTTTTACGTTAAAGTGGGGAGAATCAAACAAGTGAAGAAACACTTGAATTAGCAGGCAGGGGTGTTGATTATTATTGGAATAAAGTTGTACAGAACCAGATAGCACAAGTGAAACATGCAACTAGTAGAATAGTATCTTTTTCCAATTTCAGGGAGCTTTTAGAGTTTTAAGATTATTTTTAAATGTTTATGTGTCTATTGATTTATGGCAAGAACATTTACAGTCAGAAATTCTTACAGATCACCCATGGGGAAAACATCAGCTAGGTCGGAGGGCACTGAGTAATTTCACCAGAGACTCTGTGGATTCTGTCTGTGTTCCCTTTAGTTATTGTGAGTGATCCTTTGGTGGTACATGGACTCTTTAAACCTGTAGACCCACTCCATATACTAAAACAATATTACGAAGGCTTTCAATTCTCACCAAGATTCATCTCCTGCTTCATTTCCCATCAATCAATGATCTTTCTGACTTGTCACTTTATGATTTTGTCTCACTCTTCAGATTTGAAACTCAATCATACATCTCCAGATTAGATTTTTCACTTTGTTTCTCATCTGTAAGCTAAGCTCAATGCCTCTGAGTCTTCAATGGTATATTCTGGCCAAGGACAATAAACAGATGCTTCAGGCAAGCCCCAAGAGCAATTATCCCCAATGTGTTTGCTCAGGATTCAGAAGTATTAATAACATGCAAAGAAAAACCCAGGACATTATAGCAATTCTAATACCATACAGTAGTTTAAAACATAGCTGTTGACAATATTGCCTGTTAATTTAAATATTTCCTGTGTCATTGCATAAACACTTTGTAGGGCTCAGTAGTGCTTAAAAAAACAGAAGTAACATTTTTCTCACTACATTGGATAGAGCTACAGACAATAAAAAGTAACATTAACCTTTTATTTGAGAGTGGCATTCAAAATAAGAGTATTACTTAGCAATTAGAAAATGTTTTGAGCTTTCTGTGGCTTGATTATTTGGACATACATTTCACTGAAAGGTCAAACTTGTAAATGTTTCAGAATGGAATGGTCGGTGCCTCAATAGCTGAAAGCTATAACCTTTACGCTATGTTTATTCATCCTAGAAAAAAATAGACTTTTAAGATATTTAAATCAGATTTCTGACCTTGTCTAGTAATGGTGGCCATGCACATGTGAGATTACTTGAAAAAAAATTTGAGTTTGTTTTTCCGTCGTGCAATGCATAAAAATAATTGCTCAAAATGACCATTTGAAATATTCCTAAGACATGCCAACTATACTTTTCAATCATAAAGGTTCAGTTTTGGTTATTAAACTAGCAATTACTTGTTTTAAAGAGGTTTGGACTATGGTTCAAATGTGTGAATTTTTTCCAATCAAAAATACCTTTCATTATTTTATTATTTAAATTTTCTATGTCTTTTATGAGACAATATGCAGAGAGCTTTTAAGCAAGTAGTTTTTCTTGGCTTAAAATGATAATTCATTAGTGAGCATATTTCCATTATCAGATAACACATGCATTGTAGATAAAGAAACATTAACTTGAATTAAATCCAGAAATATTTTATGACATTCTTTAAAAAGTCTATGAAATAATTTATAAAGCTATGTCCAAGAGAAGGAAATTGAAAGAAATTTAGAAGAAATACATTGAGAAAAAAGTAACTACAGAATAGCTAATAAAAATTAAAAAGGAAAATTCATGTAGGAGAAAACAAGTTTTAAAGAAAAAATAAAATTTATTTACCAGAATTTATCTGGCACATGAAAATGTAATATTACTCAATTGTAGCAGCTACATGGAAAAAATCCAATAAAATATGGAAGATTGTGATATATATGAAGAAAAATTTTCATTGAGGCAGACCTTGAATTTCCATGTGAACTTTAATCTTAGACAATTCATTTTACTCACACCACATTGTTTGCATGATGAAATGATTGCTTCTCCAAGTCAATTATTATATTTTTTCTTGGAGAATTTTAAATTATGAAATTTGAAGACTTAGAAACACAGAGAATTGATTATGAGGTAGATAAAGAGGAAAAGTCATAGACAAACTATGCTTGAAAGAGGTGTCTTCTTTCTGTAGGAGGTAATGTTCACTCAAACAATTCAATAAAGAGAACACTCCAAGAAACCCTACATTTGCATAGCTTTTTCTTTCTTTTTCAAAATAGTAGGCCTATGGAGATGTATGGAGATGTATTGCAATCTCTTATATTTCTTAGGATAATAATACTTAGAAGGGCAGTTAGATTTCATGTTTTGTAGGACAATTCATAAATCCATGTTTTGTAGTGAAGATTTTTCTTTTTTTTACAAATGTGCGAATGCAATAGAGGAAGGATCATCTGATCACCTTCCTCACAAACTGTGCTGGAACAATTAGGCACCCACAAGTGAACACGCACACACACAACACACACACTAAACACATAATGCATACACATTCAAACTACACATACACACAATATAGACCCACTACATACAATATGCTACACACACACTACACAGTATACACATGCACACCACACACATGCACAAAATACAGACTTACTGCACACACACCACTACACACCACATACATACACTACACATTCCAGAAAAATGAACTCCAAATAGGTCATAGAATTGAACATAAAATACAAAAATGATACAATTCTTCAAAGAAAACACAAGAGCAAATGTAGCTGATCTTGATAATGAATTTTTAAAATACATTCAAAATATCCACCAAAGAGAAGGACAAGACTCTATCTCAGGCTCTGAGTTAGGAAGCCACAGACTGTGGCCCTTCCCAGGGGAAGGGTCAGGGCCATACTTGGCAAAAGTGTGGAAATTGTGCTCGAGGTGCTTACTGGGGCTGTGTGTGTGTCCATGTGCATGTTTGTGTATGTCTGTGTATGTCTCCATCTGCGTATCTGTGTGTGTTTGTATGCATGTCTGTGTGCATGTGTCTGTGTGTGAGTGTCTGGGTGGGGACAGAGGAGTAGTCCTGACTGGACTTGAGCTGGGCTGTTCAGCTTCGGCTCTCTCCCTCCACAGGGAGACGAAGTGGAGTCACTGCACACTTTCTCCCAGACTAGCTTCTAGCACAGGGCAGCCCTGGGAGATGGCACAGACTGCCAGACCTTCCCCTCACTAAACTCTCCATTGGTTCCAGATTACCTAGTGATCCTTGGACACAGTCACAAACCTCAGGTTTTTAAAGACTGGGGCCCAGTCCAGCAGCCACCCACTCCATAGATACTCAGTGTTGGGACCTTGTTGGGCTTGAGGGGCAGAAGGGATTTTTTTTTTTGCATTGTTTTTGATGATGTATTTATGTCTTTAACAAAGTATCATCTTTTGTTGTCAGATTGCCGAACAAATTATCTCTATTTGAAAAATGATGAATTATTCAATAAATTTTAATTTGTGATGAATGATATATATGTGAATGTTCTTCTAATTACCAGGAAAATATCATCATGTTGTAGTGAGCACAGAAAATTTCAACACAGAGGCTGGCATTGTGGTGTAGTGGGTAAAGCCTCTGCTTGCAATGCTAGTATTCCATTTGGGCACTGGTTCATATCCTGGCTGCTTTGCTTTTGACTCAGCTCCCTGCTAATGGTCTGGGAAAAGCAGCAGAAGATGGCCTGAGTACCTGAGCACCTTCCACCCATGTGAAAGACCCAGATGAACATGCTGGCTCTTGGCTTTGACTTGGCCCTGACCTGCCCATGGTAGCCATCTGAGGAGTGAACCAGAGAGTGGAAGGACTTTCTCTTCCTGTATGTCTCTCTCTCTCTCTGTGTAACTCTCACTTTCAATTAAATAAATATTTTTTGAAATGAAACTACTTGAAGATATCAGGTGGAAAAAACCAAAACAGCTGGGGGCAGGCAAGTATCATAGTGGAGTGTCTAAATCAAATCTGTTCCTGACTCCAGCTGCCTCCTAATGCAGATGCTAGGAGGCAGCAAATGATGTTGTGTTGTGTTTCTGGTATCCAGACCGAAGATTCTGACTGAGTGCTCAGGGTCTGTGTGCTAAGTCCTGTCTTTGGCCTTGCATTCATTTGTGGAGTGAAGTAGCTTATAGATGGGTAATCTCTGTCTTTTCAAATCAATAAAATTTAAAAGAAAACATAGACACTGCTTTTAATTTCTTGATGTTTTGCTACCTTTTTCAGATTATATAATTTGTAGAGACACAGACATGTGACACATTTAGGTTACATGTCTTATGTCAGATAGCATACAATAATACATCTTAGGAAAATGATACATCCTAAGGAAATTTCATGAAGATTGATTCTGTTGAAACTTAGAAACAGTGTGAGAAGTCTGTTCAGTTACTACCAGTCCCCTTTTTACCTAGCACTCTAGTGTGGTACATGCAACCCCATTACGAATCACCAGCTGTGCTGGTCAACTGTTTGCTTTTAGATCCATCCTCACCCCTTACCTCATGGTGCTCAGTATCATAGAAAATCACATCTCTGTTATCTGAATAGTCAATTATCTGTGTTCATTTTATTCTGTGCAAGAGCCCAAGAATATTAATATCCCCTTAATGATACCTCACTGTACATTCATTTAGTCTCTTTGAAAACAGTTACCATGGCAGCTCTTAATTTTAATTTGATTTCATGCTCACTTGAGGTGTAGGTAGTTGATCTTATTCTTTCTACACTGAGTTAATGTGGTTTATGAGAATTTTAATGAACTAGGTAATTAAGCAATTTTTGCTTTATATCCACATATCGGACAAAGCTTTCTAAATCTACTTTTATAACATATGAGCCTTGACACATCCCTCACTGATTTTATTTAAAATATATGAATTTAGTATAAAAAAGCATAGGCTAGTCTGAATTATGCATGTAAAACTATATTCTTATTTAACATCATTTTTAAGATCACATTTTAATTCTTTCAGAGCTTGATATAATAGAATAGTTTAGTTATTTTTAAGCTAATCTGTTGTGCTTTAAAAATATTTCCTATCTCATATTCATCTTTATAATTAAAAATCATGGTATTAATACCTGGGGATTATTTAAGTGTTGGAGTGAAAGATTTCTAGTATTGTTCTTTAATGAGTGAATTCTACTTTCCCTATGAGAAGGCAGATAGAAGATAATGCATTGTTTTAGTTCCAACTAAATCTGTGTTCGAGTTCTCAGTGTGGCTATGAATAAGAAAAGATAGATGTTCTTCACTGAAGATTAGGAGGTATGACTGTAGAGAGTGGAGTAGATTAACCATGATAATGCCAGCTGGCACAGCATATAAAGTTTGCATCATCAATTGTGTTTACAGGTTTTCATACAATATATATTGATTCAATGAACAATAAGGAGAAATCATTTCAGTTGTCTCCATAAATATGGTCAGAAAGAAGCTATAGCTAGCCAGTGTCACTTAGAGTTAAATAAAGCTTGTTGCACATGCCCATGATGGTTTAGATCCTTGACTCCAACAAACAGTCCAAAAGAACAGCATTTCCTTCATTTGTTTCCTTGTTATTTTTGCTAACCATTCCATTTTCACTGCTAAAGTAATTTTCCTTAATATTGTTCATGATTTCATACATTGTTCATGATTTCCTTTACATTAAGCCAACCTACTTTCTGGTGCTAATTTTTTTTCTAAAAGAGAATGCTTAATAAAGTTGCATATGTTTAAGGCATACGCTTTCTGTTATAGATACAGACAATGGATTGATAACTACAGTTAAGCTAGTGAGCACGTCACTCTCTTCACTGACCCTAGAGCTTTAGCATCGTAGTGATTTCCTCTTCCTCCTCACTCTGCTGCCTAATGTAGGCCTCTTTAATCTTCTCCCCAGGAGTCAGCATCCTTATATGCTCAAGATGCCAGGAGATCTTCCTAGCTGTTCAAAATGACCATGATCACTATTTCCCTTTCCTGCCCTTCGGGCACAGTTTTATCTTTCCCATGGAAAGCTGTATAGGAACCCTCTAGCACTCTGATAATATTTTCCTTTCCCACTATTCCAGCCAGCCATAAACCAAGGAATAACCATCTAATGAGGCCTGAAAAGATGTTCTTGCCAATATATCTTACGGAACCATGTTTCATATTATGCTTTTTTTCTTGTTTTGTGTGATATTTAAATACTCGGGAATATTATGAACCAGCTTAGGTGTTTGAGCACTTCTATTTTGTCATCCAGCCTCTGAGTGAGAAAGTAAACCTCTTCTTATGTTCAAGTATCTAGGAGTAGACAGAGCAGATGGCACAAATTCATTTGCATAAAAATGAGGAGCCCTGTGTATAAAAGTGAAGTACTAAACAAATTCATAAAAAGGAAGCAGCACCAAAAATTATGAGCTCTGAAACTCCATGTTCAACTCTCTACTAGGTGTGTTTAGTGAATGTTGTCATTACAGCCCCCTTTTCCTTTCTTAAAGTTTGTGATTAGAGGCCCGTTCTGTGGCATAGGGATTAACGCCCTGGCCTGAAGCACCAGCATCTCATATGGGCACCGGTTCTAGTCCCAGCTACTGCTCTTCCGATCCAGCTCTCTGCTATGGCTTGGGAAAGCAGTGGAAAATGGCTTAAGTCCTTGGGCCCCTGCACTCACCTGGGAGACCCGGAAGAGGCTCCTGGCTCCTGGCTCGGCACAGCTCCAGCTGTTGCGGCTAACTGGGGAGTGAACCAGCAGATGGAAGACGTCTCTCTCTCTTTCTGCCTCTCCTTCTCTCTGTGTGTAACTCTGACTTTGAAATAAATAAATAATTAAATAAATCTTTAAAAAAAAAAAAAAAAAAAAACAAACGTGTGATTCTTCATGTCCCTTAGCCATCTAGTGTACATCATTACCACTGTCCACTACAAGGGATATAGTCCAAGCTCTGAATGGAAAATACATGTATTGATTGACAGCGTATTCTTTGCTGGAATTTTGTTTATTTAAAAGCTTGAAGGGGAGGGGCACATGTAGTTACGCAACAGTGTAGGCCACCTCTTGCATTGCATCCATTCCATATGGGAGTGCTAGTTTCAGTCCTGGCTGTTCAGATTCCAATGCAGCTTTTCCGCTAATGCTCCTGGGAAGGCAGTGAGTGATGAGTCAACTACCTGGGTTCTTGCCATCCGTGTGGAAGAATTAGGAAAAGTTGCTTGTTCCAGGCTTTGGCTTAACCCAGAACTAGCTACTACTGGTTGTTCCAATCATTTGGGGAGTCAATCAGTGGATGGAAGACATTCTCTCTCTCTCTCTCTCATGTATGTGTGTTTGGGAGACTGTATATCTTTCTCTTTGCATTGAAAATCAGTAAAATAATATTTTTAAAAGCTTAAAGGAACAAGAAAAAGAGAAACTTTTTGAGATGTACTGAAATCAACCTTAGTATATAGACAAAAATTAATTTGAAATCTTAATCCATCTATTGTGTCAACTCTCATTTGAAAGGGGTTAGTGAGAAAAAGGAAGTAGTTTTTTTTTTTCTTTTCCATTAATTGACTCATCTCAAAATTTACTACACCAGGGCTCTATATCAAATATTCCAAAAGGTGACATAGTAATAAAATATTAAGTTTCTTAATCTTCTCAATTAAAAAAGAAAAAAATGATACAAAAACTAGTTTCAGAGGAAATATATTTGAATATTGTGTTCCCTTAAATACCGTGAAGAATATAATAATTCAAAATGCCCAAAGGTAAATCTTTTTCACTTAAAATCTTAAAATATCAGCAGTAATAAAACTCCATACTCTTGAATGTGCCCTTATGTTGTGACATTTGTTTACACAATTAGTTGAATGTGAAGGTTCTAGCATTGCCATATTGGAGGGTTTTCTGGAAAGCAGTTTTTAGTGAATGAGACTTTTCATAATATTTGTGAGGGAATAAAATCCCAGTAGGCAGTAGCCCTGTGCAATGAGCCAGAGATCCCTTCTCTTGATATTGTTCTCATCAGAGTAAATCATCCTGTGGATTGTTGAGCTAGACTATGATGAGTCATCATTCCTTTAGTTAACAGTCCCTGAAGATAATTGGTCATAACACATGATGGGAAGGGAAAGAGAAGAGAGGAGTACTTAAGAACTGCAAATGTGAGGGTAGACATCTACAGAAAGAAGAGACATCAGTCACTATCCTGTTTCCTCTATGGACTGGTGACTCACCAGGGTAGTCAGGAGAAGCATTTCATTGTGTTTGAAAGCAGAATTCAAAGGAAGCGGAACTTCAATTAAAATTCAATTTTTAAAAAGTACCCTAAAATTACAGTAGTAATTAAAGTGACAGTTTTTATACTTCTTCCTAACTTTAGGTTTGAATAATCTGATAACAGATGTGACTAAAATTACTTTTTGCTCTCTTTTATTAGAGTATCATTTGGAAGATAGAGATTAATTAAAAAAGGAAAATATTTAAATCCAACCATAATTAATCTAGTAGAAAAGTATAACAGCTAAATTTATTATCATATGATATAGTAATGTACACATTCATACAATAATTTTCCTATCCAGTGAACATTTATTAGGCAGTCATTGTATGCTAAGCACTGTTAGATGCTAAAAGTTAAAATGCTTTTTCCAGCTATCATGATCCCACATAATGCTCAATAGAATAAGATGGGTACTGTTATGGAATTTATAAAAATTGAATACCCAAAATGCAGTCTATGGACCAGCAGTAACTGGTATCACCTGGTGAGTACTAAACATGCAGAGTCTGGGGCTAGTGTTTTGGTGCAGCAGGTTAAGCTGCCTCCTGTGATGCCAGCATCCCATATGAATTCCCATTAGATTCCTGACTGCTCCACTTCCAATCCAGCTTCCTGCTAACATGCTTGAGTAAGCAGCAGATGATGTCCCTTCTTGTGGCCCTGCCACCTGCATAGGAGACCCAGATAGAATTCTGGCTTCAACTTGGCTCAGCCCTGATCACTGTAGTGATTTGAATAGTGAATCAGCAGATGGACGATCTCTCTCTCTCTCTCTCTCTCTCTCTCTCTTTCTCTCTCTGTATGTATCCCCTTTCTCTGAAACTTTGCCTTTCAAATAAAATAAATCTTAAAAGAGAAAAATGTAGAATCTTAGGTCATATCTGAGAACTACTCAATCAGAATATGTATAATCCCCCATAAGTCATGTAAAAACTGAAGTTTGAAAATCACTATAGTAGAAGATGTAGTGGGAAAATATACTTGATTTATATTTCTCTAAAACCATTATCTTCAAGATCCATAAAGAAAGCTAACAGTTTCAATTAGTCTTTTCTTCCCATTATTGGGAAACAGAATAAAAGTGGGTTTTTTTTTTTTTTAATTTTTGGTTGCATTTTAGAATCCAGAAACTAAATTCCTTTTAGATGCTATCAAAATAAACTATACTTTTTTACCAACAGACACTTCCTAGAGAATTATGCAGTAAGGTGACCATCTAATATGTGATTTAGTATGAATTTATGTGCTGGCCTTATATTTGGCCTAGACCCCAGATAGAATCCATGTTGTTATACTTCCCAGAATACTGCCAATAAATAATTCTGAAAAAATTATGCTGAGCTGTTAAATTATAAGCCTCTGGAGAAAAGGCACTCATTATCCTTTTTTCTTTTATCCAGAGAGTCTAGCACATTACTTGCTTCAAAATAGAAGTGCAATGAAAATGCAAAAGATAAACCCATATGTGCTTACAAAGCTATGCCTAAATGGAGTTTATAGACTGAAGATGGTTCATTTATCATAAATCTTTCTCTACAGCTTGCTCTTTTCATCTCTATATCTCTAAAGCCTCGTGTAGTTATGACTCTTGCTGAAATGAGCAAATGGTAACTGGATTCTTCCCTTAACAGACATCTAGATTTCAGACATTTGTGAGAAACAGTGACTTGATCAGCCCTTGTCCTGGCTGTTGATGTACAATGTAATACTTTATCCCTTTTAGTATTTTTTTGTTCTAGTTAATACAACTGGTTGAACTCTGTAATTAACACACAATTACTCTGAGGTGTTTAAATTCAACTGAAAAGTGGTCCCTGTTAAATATAAGAGTGCAAATAAGAGAGGAAGGGGATATACAATTTGGGACATGCTCAATCGGACTTGCCCCAAATGGTAGAGTTAGAAACGTGCCTGGGGATTCCAATACAATCCCATCAAGGTGGCATGTACCAATGTCATCTCACTAGTCCAGGTGATCAATTTCAGTTCACAGTTGATCATACTGATAGGTCTAAGAGTCAAAGGGATCACTTAAACAAGACTAGTGTCTGCTAATACTAACCGATAGAATCAAAAAGGGAGAGAATGATCCAAGATGGGAAGTGGGATAAACAGCAGACTCATAGAATGGCAGATGTCCTAAATAGCAGTCTGGCCTCAGAATCAGCCCTTAAGGCATTCAGATAAGGCTGAGTAGCCCATGAGAGTATTTTAGGCATGGAAAGCCAAGGCACTCTGGCAAAAAAAAATAAATAAATAAATAAATAAATAAATAAATCTCTGTGAGTGAGATCCCAGTAGAAAGAACAGGCCATCAAAGAAAGAGGTACCTTTCTCTGAAGGGAGGGGAGAACTTCCACTTTGACTATGACCTTATCTAAGATCGAAGTCGGCAAACTCAAAAGGCTTCCATAGCCTTGACAACTCATGACTAGAGCCTAGGGTGATTCCTGACGCCATAAACAAGAGTGTTAAATTGTTAAGTCAACAACAGGAGTCACTGTGCACTTACTCCTCATGTAGGATCTCTGTCCTCAATGTGTTGTCCAATGTGAATTAATTCTATAACTTGTACTCAAACAGTATTTTACACTTAATGTTCTGTGTGGGTGCAAACTGATGAAATCTTTACTTAATATGTGCTAAATTGATCTTCTGTTTATAAAGATAATTGAAAATGAATCTTGATGTGAATGGAATGGGAGAGGGAGCGAGAGACGGGAGGGGTGCGGGTGGGAGAGAAATGATGTGGAGGGGGAAGACATTGCAATCCATAAGCTGTACATTGGAAATTTATATTTCCAAAATAAAAGTTTAAAAAAAAGGAAAAAAGGGAACAAAAATAAAAAATAATGTGCTATTGCTTAAAGTCATTTTTATTAGGTTTGTTTCATTATCATTATTGGGAAATCTTATTTAAAATTCTATGATTTAGAAACTTTTAAAAATATATTTACTTCTCTCTATCCTTCTCTTCCTTTCTCTGTAATTCTGACTTATAAATAAATTAAAAAATCTTAAAATTTATAAAAAAAAATAGGGGCCTACCTCTGTGGCACCATGGGTTAAGCTACTGTCTTCAGTGCCCCATCCCATATGGGCGCTGGTTCTCGTCCAGGATGTTCTACTTCTGATCCAGCTCCCTGCTATTTGGCCTAGAAAAGTAACAGAAGATGCCTGAAGTGCTTGGGCACCTGCATCCATGTGGGAGACCTAGAAGCAGCTCTAGGATCCTGGCTTAGGCCTTCCCAGCCCTGGTAATTGCAGCCGCTACCTGCAATGCCAGCATCCCATATGGATGCCAGTTGTAATCTTATCTGCTCCACTTACAATCCAGCTCCCTGCTAATGCAGCTGGGAAAGCAGCAGAAGATGACCCAAGTTCTTGGGCCCTTAAATGCATGTGAGAGACCTGTAGGAAGATCTGGCTTCTGGCTTCTGTCTGGCTCACCCCTGCCAGTTGCAGTGATTTGGAGGGTAACCAGTAGATGGTGGATCCCTTTCACTTTCTCTACCTTTCTCTCTTCCTTAACCTTGCTGTTCAAATAAAATAAAATAAATCTTAAAAAAAGAAGAAATACTTGTGTGCAGGAATATTAAAATTCTGTTGTGTGCACACAATAGGATGATTAGTAACAATATTTAATCTAGTCTGAAATAGACCGTATGCACTAGCAATAACAAGAGGGAACACAAAACTGAAATTTGTCTTACTAATGAAGGAATATTCAGTGTGAGTTTTCAGTGCTGCTGCTCTGAAGAAGCACTTCTATTTTGTAATCATAGAATTTTGATTATTCCAAGAACGTCATGTTCAAAATATATTGTGTTGCACATTTTAAAAAAATAAAAGAAAGAAGGCCAGCGCTATGGTGTAGCAGTAAAGCCCCTGCCTGCAATACTGGCATCCCATATGGGCACCTGTTTGAGTCCTGGTTGCTCCAATTTTGATCCAGCTCTCTGCTATGGCCTGGGAAAGCAGTAGAAGATGACCCAAGTCCTTGTTCCCTGCACCCATGTGAGACCCAGAAGAAGTTCCTGACTCCTGGCTTTGGGTCAGCCCAGCTCTGGCCACTGCGGCCATTTGGGGAGTGAAGCAGCAGATGGAAGACCTCTCTATTTCTCTCTGCCTCTGCATCTCAGTACCGCTGACTTTCAAATAAATAAATAAATATTTAAAAATTAAAAATTAAAAAAGAGGAATTAAAATAATTAGTTTAAATATAAATCAAAATGGAAATATGTTTGCAGTTGCTTTTTATCCTTTTATAGTGAGGCATAAAACATTTCTTAAAAATCAACATTTGATAAGAATATAATAATTTGATGTTTGTGATAATATCTAAATTTGAGGTTATTTGTCCTTGGTATGTACATATATTCAAATATCAATGAATAACTATTTTCATTATTATTACTTCTGCTTTTCAAATTCTGTGTCTACCTCTGCTACAAATAAGCACAGTCCTAGTAAATTTTACATAATAAATTTCTTTGTCCATGTATGGTATTAGGTAATTTGCATGCATTATATCTCTTTAAATGCTCATTATCTAACTTTCTATTATGACATGCAGGATTTCAACAAAACAAGCAGTGGTACCCATCAACTTAGACTTAAAAAAAAAAAAAGATTAATTGATTTTATTTGAAGGGCAAAGTGAGAGAGAACTTCCATATTCTGGTTCATTCACAAAGGCCTGCAATTGCTGGAACTAGGCTAGGCCAAAACTAGGAGTCAGGGATACCATCTGGGTCTCCTTCATCAAAGGCAGTACCAAGTATTTGGGCCTTGATGCACTGATTTCCAGGCACATTAATAGGAAACTGGATTAGAAACTCAGAGAGGGCTTGAACCGGCATTCTAACGTAGGATGCAGGCTGCCAAGTGGTGATTTAATCAAGTATACTACAACAGCCACCTTGAGTGTAGACTTTAACAAGAACAATTCAACTGATCTGAGTTTTTAGGTTAGTGTTTGCATCACTTAACCCTAATCATTAAGAAGGCCTACAGTTTTCCTTATCAAATATGTTAGCCTTCCCTTAAAAAAAAAAAAAAAAACTGTCATATATCTCAATCAAATACCTTTACTCTTTATTTTAAAGTGAGAAATTCCAAATAATCTAAAGCTTTCCTCGTGCTATCTAAAAAGGGTCTGCCATTCCAAATCTGATAAATTGATTAAAAGTAGAAAATAAGGGGGACTGGTGCTGTGGTGTAGTAGGTAGGCCTTTAAGCCTCTGCCTGCAGAGCCAGCATTCAATATGGGTCCAAGTTCATGTCCTGTCTGCTCCTTCTGATCCAGCTCTCTGCTATGGCCTGAGAAAGCAATGGAAGAAGGCCCAAGTACTTAGGGCTCTGTACCCGCTTGGGAGACCTGAATGAGGCCCCCGGCTCCTGGATTAAGATTGGCTTAGCTCTGGCAATTACAGCCATTTGAGGAGTGAACCAGCAGATGGGAGACCTCTCTTTCTCTTCCTCGCACTGCCTGTAACTTTGCCTCTCAAATAAATATATAGAATCTTAAAAAAAAACTCTGAAAACAATCTACTGATTGTTAGATATATTAGATAAAACTTATGTTTTGCAAGTTAATGAGACATGCACATCTTGGTACATTGTCAAAATGATATTTTAAATAGAACATTGGAGGAATACAGAAGGGATTCACAGACTTCATTTTTATGTTTTTTAACAAACATTAAGATTTTTTAATTTTTAAAACTTTATTTACTTTTGTTTATTTGAAAGTCAGAGATAGAGAGACACTTCCATTCATTGGCTGATTCTGCAAATGCCCACGATAGCCATGGCTGAGCAAGACTGAAATCATGAGCCTGTAATTAAATTTGGGTCACCAACATTGGTGTGTAGTCCCAAATTCTTGAGCCATCACCTGCTGTTCCCAAGCGTGAAGCTGGAATTGGATATGGATCTGGGTTTCAAACCCAGGTGCTTTGAAATGAGATGCAGGCATACCAAGCTGCATCTTAATCACTGTGGCAGATGCCTGCCCTGGTGTAGTCAGTGTTTTAAGTACTCAGTCTCTGTATTTTCATTTCAAGGTCTCCAAATCTGTAATAACAACAAGAGAAAAATCAATACTTGTCCATATGTGGACACTATAGGTAGGGGCCCTGGAATTATACAAGGGAAGAGAGTTGGCTGACTATTGACAAGACTACATGAATTCATGGCTCATAGAAACCACAAGAGATTACAAAATAAACATTGTTACTTTAAGTGTCAAAGTTTTGGTGTACCTACACAGCAAAGATTATTGGAAAAAACTTTTGTACTGGGAGTCAGCCCTTTGAAAATCGAACTCCAGAAGCATGTAACATTGACTTTGAGATAAAGCAGCAGATAGAAACTAGAAAGATCTTGAAAAGATCTGTGCTGAATGACAGGGTTTAAAAAAAAGTTGGGGCAATATTACTAGATGCTGAAGGAAATGCTCTACTTGTTATGAAGCATCAGAAAGCTCAAATTATCATTGTAGGAACAACAAACTAGAAAATGTACTCAAGGCCATCTATGTCCTAAACCAAGGATTGGGGAAACATTTCCTGTAAAGGGCCAGATAATAAATATTTTAGCTATTCAAGTCCTGTCCTCTCTGCCACACCTTCTCCAATCTACTAGTATATAGCATGAAATAAATCTTTTGAAATATGAATAAATAGGTTTGGCAAAATCTGGACTGAAATGGGTTAGATTTATCCTGAAAGCCATAGTTTGCTGATCCTTAATCTGCAAGATTTCCAGACAAAACACTGAAGCTACTGTATGACTACATATTATACAATTACTGAGGAGTAAGATGAACTAAAGAATGAAATATTGGATTTTGCATGGAACATTAAGAATATGCAGAAACCTATAACAGTCTATTTAGCTAAAACAGAGTTTTCAAATAAGGTATAGAGTATAAATCCATGGTATAATGATAGGATCTTTGTTCTGAAATAAGAAATATTGTAGGCAATGACACATAATTGTTTCAGGGAGACATACGACCTTCTAGGGATATTAAATTATGTAACTTATAGATATCTGCTAAGCAACAAGGCTTTTAAAATTTATAAGTGAATCATACAATCACCTTATGGGCATTGGGGTCAAAGTAAAGAAGGAGTTTTTGAGGCCGCCACTTTTGTGTAGTGGGTAATGCTGCCACCTGCATTGCTGGCATCTCATTTGGGCACTGGTTCGAGTCTCGACTGCTCCAATTCTGATCCAGCTTTCTGCTATGGCCTGGGAAAACAGTTGAAGATGGCCCAAGTCCTTGGGCCCCTGCACCTGCATGGGAAACCTGGAAGAAGCTCCTGGCTCCTGGCTTCGGATCCGTGCAGCTCTGGCCATTGCAGTCAATTGGGGAGTGAACCAGTGAATGGAAGACCTCTCTCTCTCTCTCTCTCTCTGGTTCTCCTTCTCTCTTTGTGTAACTCGACTGCCAAATAAATAAATAAATATTTTTAAAGAAGGAGTTTTCTTAAAGAACTTGATGGACACAATTGCTCTATTAAAAATCTCAACTATTTAAAAAAGCAAGGGTCACATGGAGGACAAAATCAAGTATCCAGGAACAGAGTCCAGAAACCATAGAAGATAATTCACAGGGAGCTGTAACGAACATTTACCAAGCAACACGCACTGCCTGCAGATTGGTAATGTGGAAATGTTGTGAATTAGTAAGCTATTTTTCTCTTCTTTGAATGAGAGTACACACTGAAGTTTCTTATTTCTGCCCCACTACTGTGTAATGGCTGTTTGAAAAATAGATCTTTTTCCTTGGTTCACAGGTTATCATAAAAATAAGCCTGATTAAGAGGATAAAATAATGAGATTTGAGCTTGAAATTGTTGCTGCAATTAGGTATAGGTTAAGCTTTAGGAAGTAGTATATGTTTCAAATGAAAGATGCATGAATTTTTAGGATCAGAAGTTGGAATATGGCATCCTGCATCTTCCAATAATAGCATCTGTCCCACATACTGTTCCAGCAAGTTATCACTCCAGTGAAGAATGTGATCTATGTTCAACCCTTGACTGTGGGTAGCCTTATTACTTGCTTGAACTTAGTAGTATGTGATAGGAATGACCCTGCTTAACTTTTGAGGCAAAGTGAGAGAAAGAAGAGATGCTCCCTCATTTCCTGGAATGCTTGCTCTGGAAGACGTCATCATTGATGTTACGTCTACAACTTCCAAGTTTGAATTAGCCCAAACTAATTCACCAAAAGACATTATATGAAAGTGAATGATGCATGTCCATCTCCTAGTTGTTCCAGGCTCCATTTTTTTTCCAGCTCCCATAACTATTTTGACTATATCTACACGAGAAACCCAAAATCTGAACTGTCCAGTCTGGTAGTTCCTGAATTCCTGATCCACAGAATCTATAAGCAATAAAAAGATTATTTAAATGCTTTTTAAGGTATTTATTCCCCCATCAAATAAATGACTCTAGTTCTTTATGATTTTAAGTTTCCTCCTAGACAATATGCTTATGAAAAATCTAGCTGATAGCAAGCAAACCTATTTGTTTTCACACGGAGCTTAGCAGTAAGCTTCCTTTACATAAGAACAAACTAAAAGTAGGATTCTAATGTAGCTCTAAAACCTAGTAACTAGACCAAAAGTCAATGACTCTTATTTAAACACTAGGCTCTAACATTTTCTCACCAAGAACTATTGGTTTTATAATAGTTCTGTGCCCTTTAAGGTGGCATTTAATAAGGTAATATAACATTGCGAACTTACTAATACAAAAGGACCAAGATGATGTGAGTACTGAGACTCTCCTTTGCCCTAATGTGTAAGAACAGCCTGTATTCTTCCCTATCCCCTTCTCTTTTTATTTGAAAGCTGATATACAAGGGGAGTTTAGTCATGTGCTTATGAAAATAACTTCATTTTCTATTAAAATTCAGATATTTAGGCATATCATTTTGCAAGGAAGAGTATGAAAATAACTGTAGGCAATTTATACACTTTGAATTGAGATTAAGTTTCTCTGGTTAGGAATTTAGGGCCAGACTCATAAATTTACTTTTGTTGGAATACCTTTGAAGAATTTTGGTTTCAGGATACAAAACAAGGCAAAGGGAGCATATTTGGAAGGAAGTGTTTTGCTTTGCCATATGCCTTGTGCTATTATATGTAACCATACATTAAGGACTGACAGGAAACAGTCTGTATGAAATGGATTAGAGTGCACTGGCTTGGGAAAACATAAGTATGGGCAGCTATATTTCCATGACAGACTTCACAGCCAGTACAAAATGAAGACTATGAATATCTATCAAAATGGGTGAATATGACATGAGAGAGGCCTATGGATGGCAGTTTAAAAATCGCAACTCCTGAAACTTCCTTTGTGAAATATAATAATTATTTTGGGAGATCTTTGCAGACAGAGATCGAGTGGAGAGTCTATTTGATTTGACTTGGTGGAGGCAAGATCAAAATTTGGGAGAGCTGTTGTTTTCATTTCCCTGGGTATATATCCAATAGTGAGATGGTTGAGTCATATGGTAATTCTATTTTTTTAGTTTTTTGACAGATTAATAGTGATTATATACATACATATATATGTAATTAAAGGAGAGTATTTGAAACTACTCAACATAAAGAAATGAACAAGGCCGGCGCCACGGCTCACTAGGCTAATCCTCTGCCTTACGGCGCCGGCACACTGGGTTCTAGTCCCAGTCGGGGCGCCAGATTCTGTCCTGGTTGCCCCTCTTCCAGGTCAGCTCTCTGCTGTGGCCAGGGAAGTGCAGTGGAGGATGGCCCAAGTGCTTGGGTCCTGCACCCCATGGGAGACCAGGATAAGTACCTGGCTTCTGCCATCGGATCAGCGTGGTGCGCCGGCCGCGGCGGCCACTGGAGGGTGAACCAATGGCAAAGGAAGACCTTTTTCTCTGTCTCTTTCTCTCACTGTCCACTCTGCCTGGAAAAAAAAAAAAAAAAAAAAAAGAAATGAACAAAGTTTAAGTTGGTGGTATGCTAACTACCCTGATTCAATTTGTCCAAAACTACATGATTCAAGGCATCACATTGTACATGATAAATATGTAAATAAAAAATAAATAAATACATTAAGAAGGAGAATGTTTGGGAAAGCTTGCTTGACTGAAATTGCATAAAATATTCGGATACTTTAGCCAACACAAAAAGTGAACCAGTTATAAAAGCATCCTTCATGATTTAACAAAGAGGGCCACTAATAATCAGTCCTGGGAAAGCAGGTGAAGGTGGCCCAATTCTTTGGGCCCCTGCACCCATGTAGGCGAACCAGATGAAGCTCTTGCTTCCCGGTTTTGCACAGGTATTTTCGGCCATTTGGAGAGTGAAGTAGCAGATGGAAGATCTCATTCTCTGTCTCTTCTTCTGTGACTTGGCCTTTCAAATAAATAAATAAATATTAAAAAATTAAAATTTCTGAAAAGACACAGCTAGATAAAAATTTTGAAATAAATAAAAATTACCTATGCATAGAAGTCTCTCTTCTCAAAGATCATTCAGATTTTTTTTAAGCAAAAGAGGCTATGTTTGCATTCTTGTTTTGTTCTTTAGAAAAGAATGGTAGTTAAACTGCCATTTCTTTCAACTAATCATGACATGAGAAGGCTATGCAACTCTGGAAATATTTTCACAACCGCGGCTCACAGAGAAGCAGACATTTCCCAAAAGTGCTTTGAAAATGTTACTTTTCCATATTGCAGATCCCTTCATCAGTCTAGTTCTCTTATGTTTTAAATGCTTCACTATTGACACTTTAATGTCATACAATCCTGTAAATATAATTAAAACTCAATTTTGAGAAAGTAAAAAAAAGGGCAGATCAATGAAGCTTCTTGGCTAAATACCTAGATCTCCAAAATTAGATGATGAGATCTTCATTACAATGGGGTTACAACCCATAAAATGTTAACAAGATATTTGTAAGATGCTGTTTTTCATAAAACATTGAAAGAATATAAATATATATCATAGTATCATGAAAGGTCATATTCTTTTTTTTCTTTATTTTTTTTAATTTTTTAAATTTTTTTCACAGGCAGAGTGGATAGTGAGAGAGAGACAGAGAGAAAGGTCTTCCTTTGCCGTTGGTTCACCCTCCAATGGCTGCCACAGCCATTGTGAGCCGCGGCGCCGGCCTGAAAGGTCATATTCTTTTTAGCTGGCATATTTTAGTGTATACTAAGGATGAATTTATTTGCTCAAATCACATTATTAAAGACAGAATTCTAGTATTTTGTAGCAAATAGTGCGGTGGTATGAAATAACAAGAAGTAGGCCAGCGCTGCGGCTCAATAGGCTAATCCTCCACCTGCAGCGCAGGCACACCGGGTTCTAGTTAGTCATGGTCAGGGCGCCAGATTCTGCCCTGGTTGCCCCTCTTCCAGGCCAGCTCTCTGCTGTGGCCCTGGAGGGCAGTGGAGGATTGCCCAAGTGTTTGGGCCCTGCACTCCGTGGGAGACCAGGAGAAGCACCTGGCTCCTGCCATCGGATCTGCGCGGTGCGCCGGCTGCAGCACGCCGGCCACGACGGCCACTGGAAGGTGAACCAATGGCAAAGGAAGACCTTTCTCTCTGTCTCTCTCTCTCACTGTCCACTCTGCCTGTCAAAAAATAAATAAATAAAACAAAAATAAAAAAAAAGAAATAACAAGAAGCACATATATTAGTCTCTGTTCTCCCTCCTCCTCCCATACTTTCTAATGTAGAGCAGCTAAAAATCCTTGGTGATAGGGGATACTAGGCTAATTTGTTTTGTTATTTGGTCTTTGATGCCAGTTCCCTATCTAAAGCTCCTAAGACTATTAAAATTTCCTGGGTGATAAGAGCAGTTTCTGTTCTAACATAGAGACTCCCCAGGATCTTGGATGACCTCAGAATAGGGATTCATTATCAGCAGAACCAATAATGTGATTCCAGCATTGGAACATTCAGAGCCATGCCTCTGATCTTCTGGAGATGAGGCGAGTTGAAAGTCTAGTTGCTCATGAGATAATTTATCTTGCTTACATAATGAAGTCTCCCTAATAAGCCCAAAAGGACTGGGTTTCAGTGGGCTTTCAGATGCTGGACTCATGGTGGTTCTTGGAGCACAGCACGTCTAGAAATGTCATGGAAACTCCACACCCTTTGTTTGCCCTGTGCATCTCTTCCATCTGATTCTCATCTCTAGGCTTTGTAGTATCTTCTGGTTTTGTTTTGCTTTATTCACTTACTTTTTAAAACACTCAAAATTGTTGTTTAACAACATTATACATGTGCATAACAATATCATACATGATATATATACATATATAACAATATTATATATGTCATGTACATTGAGACTTTTCAGTACATATATACAATGTATACAGTCAGATCAGAGTAATCCATATTTATCCCACTTTTTAATTACTTTATGATTAGAGTTTTAGAGTTTTTCTCTCTTTGCTTTGAAAATATATAAATTGTTGTAATCTACAGTCACCCTACTATGCTTTGTAACACTTATATTTTATTCCTTCTATTTAACAATGATTTGATACTAATTATTCCACTCTCTCTATCCTCCCCAATTATCCTTCTGGCCTCTAAAATCTAAATTTTAGTAAATGTTCAGAATGTTTTGGTAAATGTTCAGAATGAATTTTTTCTTAGCTTTCAGCTGTAAGAAAATGTGGTATTTGTCTACTGTGTCTGACAAAATAAATGGAACTTGAAGACATTGTGTTAAGTGTAAAATCCTTTATAATAAATGGGAAAATATAAATAAAATGTTCCTCTGAATTTCATGAGACACTCAGAAAATTGACTAAACCAGAAGAGGTAGAGGTCATTGGAAAGTGTATTTATAGCTGGTTGGTTACAAGTATAGCTGGCAATCTCTTATATATTACTGCATCTGGAGTGGAGAGCGGTCTTGCAGTATTGAGTGCTCAACCTGCAGGATGTGAAACTATATCCAGATAGTTGGAGGTGGAATGGAGTTGAATTAGAGGACACCTAGTTATTGTTCACAGGAGAGATGTTTGGTGCATGTGTGCCTTTCATATTTGTCAGAACAGCTCTGTCCTTAGCTGAGAAAAGAAAGTAGAAAAAATAATTTGGGTTTTTTGTATCATCATATGGATATTGACAATTTGTGAAAAAAGGATATCTCCATGTTCAAGGATCTTGGATGACCTGTGAGGAAGTGAGGTTGAATTATATAAACAATGGAATCAAAGTTAACTTCAAAAAGATCACATAGTCTGTATATGAAAGATAAAAATGAACACTGGGAATGTAGACTTGACAGTATTTTTCAGTTGGCTCGTGGACCTTCTTTTTTTTAAAAATTTATTTTTTGAAGGCAGAAAGAGAGAGGGTAAGAGAGCAAGTGAGCAAGCAGCCAGGTCTTCAAAGCAGCCATACAGAAGCCAGGAGTCAGGAACTCCATCCTGATCTCCCATACAGGTGACAGGAGCCCAATTACATGGATCTGCTGCTGCTGCTTTCTCAGGCTTAAGAGTAGAAAACTGGATTGGAAGCAGAGCAGCAGGAACTCAAACTCTGACCTGGGTTGCTGACATTGAAGCAGTGACTTAAACCTCTGTGCTACAACAATAACCCCTCATGAACCTCTTTTTAGACATTCACTACAAGGACTGGCACTCTGGCTTTGCAGGTTAAGCCATTGTCTGCAGCACTGGCATCCCATATGGGTACTGATTTCAGTACGGGCCATTCCACTTCTGATCCAACTCCCTGCTAATGTGCCTGAGAAAATGACAGAAGATAGTTCAAGTTTGTGGGCCCCAGCACCAATGTGAGAGACCCAGATGAATCTCTTGGCTCCTGGCTTCAGTCAGGCCCAGCCCTGGCTGTTGCTGCCACTTGTGGAGTGGATCAGAAGATAGATGATCTCTCTTTCACTTTCTCTTTTTCTCCCCCCACCCCCCGTAACTCCGTCTTTCAAATAAATTACTTAATTAAAAAAAAAATAAAAACTACAAACTATAGTTGTACTGACATGCTTACAAGGATAATTTTTTGACTTCAAATAGCATTTTTCTGTTACTATGGAGCCTGAATTCAAGCACATCTTACTTTTCTAAATATTACCCCTCCAGTCCCAGAATGCCTGCTATGTGTCCGAAAATGCATGCTTTCCACTCTCTATGGGGTATCCTTTCCTCTATACATATGTGTTTCACCAAAGCTCCATCGATGTTTATTTCAAAGATCAGTTCCCCATTTAGGTGTTCTGTGATCCCCATACTTAGCAGAAGTGATCTCGATTTGCTTTATCATCATGCCATGCTTATACTTTGGCTTGCATTTATATTTATACATTCATTTTCCTCTCTCTTTATCACTCTCTCCACTCCTCAGATTCACATGAGGTCTGTGAGGTTAGATTAGTCAATATTCAATTATTTATTTCTAGTACCTAAATAACATATTCTTGGCATACAATAATGTTGAATAAACAAAATTTCTAGAGAATTGATGAAATTAATTTAGAAGCTACTCTAAAAATAAGAGTATGAAGTTATCACACAGCCTCTTTGCTCTGATAGATTCTCAGCTCTTCCAATCTACCAGAAAAGTCGTGTCTTTAACACTACTTCCTGCTGCTTTTGTTAAATGCCCACAAATCACCCTACAGAGAGATCATTATATGTTTTGCCATTCTGTGTTAAACTTGTTGGTTGACTGCAGAAAGAGAAAGGGAAAGTTCAGGATGATATTTAAAAAATAAATAAAATGAATTACAGCCTTGGGCTTCACCAGCTGAGACTGAGATTGGATAATGTTGTATCAAGAACATCAAATGAGCCCTGGATCTGCCAAATGTTCAGCAATCCACTAACATCCTGGCAAAACTGAAGTCACATAACCATCCAAAGTCACCTTCAAAATGTACAGAAAATTGTCTCTAAATTCATGTAATTTTGTGCCAATTATGCTGTAATATGTGAGCAAATTTTCTCATTAAATTCTGAATTAAGTGGAATACCCTGGAGTTACTCTAACTGGGCCACTGTATTCAGATGTGTACTGTGCTGTATTGCGACTATTCTATGTTCAGGGAGTTTTCTGTAGACTTCTAAGGAACTTTATTCACTCTCTGAGGAATAGAAATTCTAACTTTTTGATGCTTCAGGGGATTGGCAGTAGAATACGTGAATAAGGAAAATGAGAGTCTAGAGTTCCCATGGATATTTTTCTAAGTGAATTCAATTGTATTTCTATATATATTCTAGTTTGACTTTGTTTCTACTTCCTAAACTATGTGTATTTCTTGAATTTATCTCCATTTATTTCAACTTCTATGAGAACTTTCTATAAGACATTTTTAGAAGATGAAAATAACTAATAAAACAAAACATGTACCAAAAAATAACCTATTTCAAATATCTTTTGCTATCTTTTATTTCATCATCAGTGTCATTATATTTTATAAAATATTATTTTTTTATTTATGAGTGGGGGAGGGATGGAGAGAGAAAGAGAGGGAGAAAAGAGTATTGTCAACCACTAGTTTACTCTTCAAATATTTGCAACCGCCAGGGTAGGGTAGTACCCAAGCCCAGAGCTGAGAACTAGATCCAGGTATCCCTCATGGGTAACAGTGACTCAACTACTTGTGTCATCAACTGCCTACCAAGGTACAACAAACAGAAGTGGCATAGGACTGGAATCCAGGCACTTGGTATGGTTATGGGTGTTCTAGTCAAATGCCTACCTCATGTTCACCTTTTTGAAATCTATTTTGCTTATATAATTATGTAAATATTTCAAGTAGTACCCATATTACCCATAGCTCCACTCTACAGCCCCACTGATTATGAAAAAGAAAAAAAAGACTGTTTAATAAACCGTTCAATACTTTCCGTAATGTGACCACTATATCCATTTTATTTTCAGTTTCTATTATTTCCTTTTATTTCTTGATGGAAAAGTCAAGCATATCATAGTCTGGGGATATACATTTGCCACATATTAAGCCATGGAATTTCAGATACTCATGATTGTGAAGCTATTGTTCCAGTATCAGAACTTCCAGATCTGATGGTCTGTGGCAAAAATTCTCATTTTAGAAAATATTGTATATTTAATTGTTGTCAATTAATTTTTTTGAAGAATGTACTCTGAAACATTGCATTCAAGAACAAACAGAAGGGATCTATATTATTTTCCAATATTAGCATATGGATCTGACATATATATCTGTCATCTCTGATTATTCATACTTTTCTGGAACATAATATTAATATAAAGTTATAAACTATATATTCTATAAATGCTAAACACATATATTAAATACATGTATACATATTCTGTTTCTTCTATCATATAATTTATTTTGATTCCTTTAGCATTATTGAATCCTCTTTTATGGCTGGCACCACAGCTCAGTAGGCTAATCCTCTGCCTTGCGGCGCCGGCACACTGGGTTCTAGTCCCGGTCGGGGTGCCAGATTCTGTCCCGGTTGCCCCTCTTCCAGGCCAGCTCTCTGCTGTGGCCAGGGAGTGCAGTGGAGGATGGCCCAACTGGTTGGGCCCTGCACCCCATGGGAGACCAGGAGAAGCACCTGGCTCCTGCCTTCGGATAGGCGGGTGCACCGGCCGCAGTGTGCCGGCCGCGGCGGCCATTGGAGGGTGAACCAACGGTGAAAGAAGACCTTTCTCTCTTTCTCTCTCTCTCACTGTCCACTCTGCCTGCCAAAAAAAAAAAAAAAAAAAGGAAAAAGAAAAAAAAATTCAGTACTTAATATTATATTTTAATGAAAGTCTGGTGAGTAAAGAATTCAGACTCATCACAGATCTGCAATTATCAAATAATGGAGAATAAAGCCCTTTCCTACAACTATATGAAAATGACAATTGATATTTTCTTCAAATTGTGTAACTTCTAAGTGAGCACTCTGTCCCTGTTTTAAGACCCATACACAAAGTCGAAATATCATGACATGAAATTAACATTTTTATAGAAACTTTTAGACATAAATTTAGAATCATTGACTTGCAGGGTATACTCACATCAACACTGCCCTTAGCACATTAAATTAATATTATTTTAACCTGTTGTACTTCAATCACTTCTGTTGTAACTCTTGTAATTGAGCAGATAGTCTGAAAATAGGTCCTTTAGTTATCTTTAAAAATAAGAAAATATTCTTTAATGAGGGTGGTAGCAAAACAATGAGCTTAAAAATTTCTCTTCAGAGTGTTACAAAACTGACCCAAAGTAACCAAATTTTAATTAGAGCATTGTGAGGTCATTCCTTTTTATCTGCAGGGTTTGTTTCCAGGAACCTCATTAATACTAACATCCAAAGACTCTCAAGTCTCTGATATAAAATGACATAGTATTTACATACAGCCCATTATAAATTCACCTATATGGTGTAAATCAATTACAATGATTTTTAATACCTAATGCAATGTAAATATTACATAAATAAAATTTGTATTGTATTTTTCCAGCAAATAATGAGAAGAATAAAGAGCTGAACACGTTCAGAACAGATGTAGATTTTTTTTCTTTTTTTTTTTCAAATGTTTTCAATCTGTGCTTGGCAGAATTGACAGATCCAGTATGCTGACTTCACTAGTTTCTTGGAGATGTCATAGCAAGTAACCATAAACATCTTGGCTTTAAAATTTGACAAAAATTTATTGTATAAATTTTTGGAGAGCGGGAGTTTGAAATCAAGGTGCTAGTAGGGCCAAGTATACTGGAAGTATATAGAGGGGAACACTTTGTCTGGTTCAGCTTGTGATTGGACTATTCCTTGTCTTGGTGATTCAATTTCTACACCAGCCTTCAAAAACAAAAAGCAAAACAAAACAAAACAAAAACAGCAAACAGACAAACAAAAAACAAGCTACAAAGCAACGGCAACAACAAAATCCCTTTCTCATGGGCTTCTCTCTGTGTGTCCTTTCCTGTCTCTTCAAAGGACAATTTCATGGAATTTGGAATGTACAGAAATGCACTATCATTTACTTGCTAAATTAGTAGTGATGTGATTTCCATTCCCCTATTTTTTTATTTCTTCATCATATCCACTTGTCCGCTGCAGAACTGCCTGCCTGTTTGTATTTAAAATAAAATAACACATCAGACAGGTAAATGTCTAGGTAGGTACAATCATGGCTAAGTACTCTTCTATTTATTAAAATATTCACTTTATTTCTTTTGTGCCCCAGTAATTGCGACTGCTTTGGAAAGATAATTCTACATTCCTATTTTTATAAATAATTTTAGACCAATGTGTTGCTGAATAAATATTCTTCCTATCATTCATCTTGATATTTTACTCATTGGTATCCTTTGAAAGATGAGCACAAAGACTACATATTTTTGTTATAATCACAATATGCACTCATTGCATTTTCTCAGTTTATGAAAGTGCTTTGGGAGTAATATGTGCTTTTTATAATCTTTTGTCAGTGATTCTAACAAATTCACATGCCTAAAAACAAAAATCAAAGCATAACCATATAAGGCACAAAAACAAAGCTGAAAATACCAACTATGCCTCATTCTGAATGGTTAAAACTAGTGTTTTTTTTTTTTAAGTAACATTATTCACTTAGGAAAATAATCTAAGGTGATTTACATAGATAATGTGGGCATCTTGTCATCATTTGCTTTAATCTTTTGTTTTGTTATTAGATTCCACTGTAAGCCAAGTCCGTGACTCCTCCAGTGATGAAATTCTCACCCCTGTTTTAGATTCCTTTTATCATCATCCGCCAGGAACACTATGTGCTATTGGGCTTTCTCAGATAGAAATGTTTTACATTTCTGCTAAAATCATGTCCCTCATACCTATTCCTGTGTATTCCTGTCTCTTAGTTCAAGATCACTGTCTATCCACGTATCATTTGTGTGCAGTCACCTGTGATTTCAACCTTTAAGAGCCTCTTTGAGGATTAAGCTGACTTGATCAGCTTGGTGTATCCTGTCATTTCATTGCTATCAGAGGTCACTTTTAGCAATCTGAGTATAACCTAATGCAAACCTGAGTGATTTCAGCTAAATGTGCCCTCCAAATAAGCTCCACTTCACTCTAAGTAGGCAGTTTTTCAGAGGAATAGAGCTTCACCCTGAGTCTGCGAGGGCTAAGTTAAAACTTATCATGTGCTATATTTTTAAGTCATCTCTTCCCTTGCTATTGACTAATGCAATTTTTCTTAAAAAAGACTACTCATTCTTTGATAATTTTAAATAAATTTGGATGCCACTATTGCATGGTCATCGAAATGAAAAGTTTGCTAATCTTACAGAACTAACATAAGTAATAATGATTATATGTCCATGGAACTTAGATTTATCCAAAGTCATTTTAAGGTATTTGCTTTTTCTGCTGTGTTTTGTGGTTTCTAAGGTTTTACTATAATGTCATTAACTAATAACCTGCATATATGGACAGACATGTTTGCCATTGACATAAGGGAAAACACATCAATTCAGAGGGGAGTTAAACAAGAGGATTCAAGGTTCTGGACATAATACAATTTTCTTCCTAATGAAAAAGTTTTAATTAATTCTATCAATAGCAATCATGATAGGCTTAAAAATAACTATGTTAAACAGTATGTGGAAATATAGTTTAATTTATTTTTATCAATGTTACATATTTATTGGATTGTTTTTTAAAATATATGGAGTAAAAAATAAAATCTCTATTGCTTCACAATTCTGCTGGCATAGAAGACTCCTGAATTCAGTACTTGAGGACTATTTATGACATTTTATCTAATTTTTTATTTATATAAGAAAAATTTCATATATTTCATAATGCAGTTTTAAGAGCATAATAATACTTCCAAACATACCCTCCCACCCTCTCTAGCTCCCACTCTCCCCTCTCCTTCTTTTCTTATTTTTCTTTTAATTTTTACAATGGCATACTTTCAATTTACTTTATAATCACAAGTTTAACTCTCCATTAAATAAAGAATTCAACAAGTCGTAAGTATAAAAACCACTATTCCTCAAGAGCATAGACAATGACTATAAACAATAATCAAATCTTAAAATTTCAATTTAAAAAATTATATTTTGTACTGTGTATATTAGTTACACAAATTAGGGAAAACATATGATATTTGTCCTTTAGGGACAGGTTTGTTTAAGCATATCGGTCTCTAGTTGCATCCATTTTGTTGTGAAGAAATGATTTCATTCTTTTTCCAGATCTCCCACATGGATGCAGGCTCTCCAGAATTTGAGTGATCATCTGAAGCATTCCCAGGCACATTAACAGGGAGCTGGATCAGAAGTGGAGTAGCCCAAGATTAGAACCAATGCCCATATTGGATGTTGGCACTGCAGGTTGTGGCTTTAACCCACTGTGCTGGCCCCAAATACAAATCCATTATCAGATGTATAGTTTACAAATATTTTCTCCCATTCTGTTGGATGCCTCTTCACTGTTAAGTGATTCCTTTACTATGTAGAATCTTCTTAGCTTCATAGAATCCCATTTGTCTATTTTGTCTTTATCGCTTGTGCTTCTGGGGTTCTACCAGAGAAGGCTTTGCCTATGACAATGACGTATGGAGTTTCCCCTATATTTTCCTCTAGTAATATGATTTTTCAGATCTTAGTTTTAGAAGTTGGTCTAGCTTGAGTTGATTTTTAATAAGGTATAAGGTAGGGATCCTATTTCATACTTCTCCATGCAGAGATCCAATTTTCCCAATACCATTTGTTGGAGAGGCTGTCATTTCTCCAAGGAGTGATTTTAGCTCATTTGTCAAAGATTAGTTGGTTGTGGATGTGTGGATCAATTTCTGGGGCCTCCAAGCTCTTCCACTGGTCCTTTTACAAATAACAGACTATTTTGATTATGACTGCCTTGGAATATATCTTGAAATCAGGTATTGTGATGCCACAAGCTTTATTTTTATTATTTAAATTGTTTTAGCTTTTCAGGGTCTCTTGTGTTTCCGTGTCAAGTTTAGTGTCAATTTTTCCAGGCCTGAGAAGAACATCTTTGGTATTTTTGATTGGGATAACACTAAATCTGTAAGTTGCTTTGGGTACTATGGGCATTTTTATATTAATTATTGTTTTGTGTGTTTCTTCTATTTCTTTCCTTAATGCTTTGTAATTTTCATTGTAGAGAACTTTCATATCCTTGGTTAAGTTTACTCCAAGGTATTTGAAATTTTTGTAGTTATTGTGAATGGGACTGTTCTTATAAGTTCTTTCCCAGCCATGGAATTGATGGTAGGAGAGGAAGTGAGGTGATAATTCATTGTGAATTATTTTGCATTTCCCTAATGGCTAGTGATGTTGATAATGTTTTTTTCATATAGTTATTGGCCATTTGTGTTTCTTTTGAAAATTGTCTATTGAGGTCATTTGCCCAATTGTTAACTATATTATTTATTTATTTTTTTTTACAGGCAGAGTGGACAGTGAGAGAGAGAGACAGAGAGAAAGGTCTTCCTTTGCCGTTGGTTCACCCTCCAATGGGCGCCGTGGCCGGCGCACCGTGCTGATCCAATAGCAGGAGCCAGGTACTTATCCTGGTCTCCCATGGGGTGCAGGGCCCAAGCACTTGGGCCATCCTCCACTGCACTCCCGGGCCACAGCAGAGAGCTGGCCTGGAAGAGGGGCAACCAGGACACAATCTGGCACCCCGACCGGGACTAGAACCCGGTGTGCCAGCGCCGCAAGGCGGAGGATTAGCCTAGTGAGCTGCGGTGGCAGCACAACTTCACTTCATCCAGTGACGTCATAATGAGGTTACCATCAAGTCGCAGAATGGAACAAGATGTCTATGAATTATGTATGTATGTAAATATATCAAAGGACTTATATACACACTCATGCACACACACATATATACATTCATGTATATGCTACAACATTATTGCTTATTTTAGATTATATATGTTTCTTGTCACTATAACTTATTTAGCTATATATCTCCTTATATTTATAAATACACACAAAAATACTTTTATCACTTCAAAAATTCTTATTAATTGAATAATAAGGGCAGAAAATGTACTTATAATGTATAGATAGATCAATACATTTATCAAAAAGTGACCACATTTTTAGAAGTAACTCCAGGTCACAAATCCTGAAACAGACATTAGGGACATAAATAAAATGTAATTCTAAATGATACTTGAAAACAAGCAAGAAGAGTACATTTAGGTTGATTTTGTAAAGACAAGAGAAAATCATACTTGCCTGGTCTGTTTTGTATACTTTCATCATTAGTAATTCGTTTTTTTTTTTTTTTTTCTTTTGACAGGCAGAGTGGACAGTGAGAGAGAGTGAGAGAAAGAGGTCTTCCTTTTCCGTTGGTTCACCTCCCAGTGCCCGCTGCGGCCAGCGCGCTGTGGCCGGCGCACTGCGCTGATCCAAAGCCAGGTGCCAGTTGCTTCTCCTGGTCTCCCATGCGGGTGCAGGGCCCAAGGACTTGGTCCATCCTCCACTGTACTCCTGGGCCACAGCAGAGAGCTGGCCTGGAAGAGGAGCGACCGGGACAGAATCCGGATCTCTGACCAGGACTAGAACCCGGTGTGCCAGCGCCTCAGGCAGAGGATTAGCTTATTGAGCCGCGGCGTTGGCTCATCATTAGTAATTCTTTCAGCGTTTTCTCATGGATCCAATACTGTCTTGCCCCATTTCACAAAACTGAAGACATTCTCACAAAGAGATGTCCAATACAACTCTATAAGTCAAAATTGGTATTGATCTTAGAAGTATTAATATTTAAATCCCTATGAAATGTAAGGTTCCAATCTTGTCAATTTGCTGGCTTGAATTGCTTGTAAATTCAAGAGCACTTGAAAGTAACTCACAGCAGTTGGTGAGACAGTTATTATTAAAATTCTACTGTCTCCTGGTGTAAAGAGAGCAGTCAAGGATTGAGCCACATCACTCACTGCTTAAGTCTTGCACTGATTGATTAGGCTGGGATAGAGTGGAATTTTCCTTTTTGACAGAGTCAGGAAAATTTGATTGTCTTGGCCTGATATGTTCCTTCACCTCTGTTAAGAGACACTGCTCTCTCTTCTCCCTAGTCCCTTTTCTTTTCTCCCCTCTTTGTTGCCAGGGTAACTGTTTAGGGCCCCTACTGTTCAGTTCACTTTGGAAAAGGCAGCAATTCAAAGTTTTCTGACACAGATTAGCAAGATCCTCAGTGCCTGTCTGTGCTATCTCCACAGGAGGCCTGGTAAACTTGTAGAAAAAGTGTGATCTGGCAATTCAAAAACACTAACAGATAACTGAACATTCCTATTATAAAATGCCTTTACAATGTGTCCTGTGTTTTGAACATACTGCACCACTGAATTTCACAGGCTATATTAAATTCAGCCAATACTGTGTGGGTTTCTAAATTATGTATGTCTCTCCTCAAGGAGCTTGCCCTCCTATGATGCGGACAAGAGATAACCAATCACAGTTAAACCAAGTTTTAGTGTGAAACGAGAGCACTGAACAAAGAGAAACCAGTTCAGAGAAATAGTCTAGGAAGGTTAAATAAGTAATATTAAATTCTGGATTACCTGCTTTGTAAATCCTATAGTCAGATTATGGGGTACAGACTAGAGACAGACAAAAGTGAAGGAATGAAAGCATGGGCAACATTTTTCCAGATTTGATGGGAGAAAGGAAAACATGTTCCCTATGAATTCAAAGTAGATATGAATAGAGTGGTGGAAATGAAACTGGATAAGGACATAAATATGAGTGTTTATTTATTTATCAATATTTTATACCTGTGTTTCAAGTTTTTTATAACAACAAAAATTGCAGGGGCCGGCGCTGTGGCCCAGCAGGTTAAAACCCTTGCCAGAAGAGCCGGTATCCCATTTGGGCGCTGGTTCCAGTCCTGGCTTCTCCTCTTCTGATCCAGCTCTCTGCTATGCTCTGGGAAAACAGTAGAAAATGGCCCAAGTCCTTGGGCCCCTGCACCCACATGGGAGACCTGGAAAGAAGCTCCTCACTCCTGACTTCAGATTGGTGCAGCTCGGGCCGTCGCATCCAATTGGGGAGTGAACCAGCAGATGGAAGACCTCTCTGTCTCTACCTCTCTCTCTAACTCTGTCTTTCAAATAAATAAAACAAATCTTAAAAAAAGGAACAAAAATTGCTTCTGATATTAACCTTGAAAAAAAACTGATTTTTTTATTAAGAATACCAATATTAGCAATATCATCTTGTATTATAAAATGATACATTTGATTAAATCATGGAAACTTGTCAGTTTTGGAATAATAAACTATTCAATATCAAAATTTTGCATCAGAGACCAGCATTGTGGCATAGTGGGTTAAGTCACCCTTTGCAATGCTGACATCCCATATGGGCACAAGTTCAAGTCCCATCTACTTCACTTCTGATGCAGCTTCATACTAATGCACTTGAAAAAGCAACGGAGGATGACCCAAGTTCTTGGACTCCTGCCACCTACGTGGAGACCTGCATGGAGCTTTTGGCTCCTAGCTTTGGCCCAGTCTTGGCCACTGGGGCCATTTTGAGAGTGAATCAATGAATGGAAATTCTCTCTCTCTCTCTCTCTCTCTGTAAATCTAGCTTCCAAATAAATAAATACATCTTTAAAAAATTACATCAGTGAGCATAATAACTGATATGTCCATGGCATTAAGTGATACATTATTCTCTGATTCTGTAATTTATTAGAAAGTTTTAACATTCATTAACATTTACATATACTTTTTCCTCTAAAAGGATCCGAAACAACATAACATTCATAAAAACATAAATGTGAGAGGAGAGGAGCTAACAGTAGTTACCCTTATCCATGGGGATACATTTCAAGACTCCCAATGGACTTGTGAAACCACAGATAGTACCAAACTTTACATACTGTGTTTTTTTCCTAGATACACATACTATTGAAGAAGTTTAATTATGAATTAGGCATAGTAAGGTATTTCATAATAACTGAACCACACTGTATTTCTGTGAAAACAGTGTCTTCTGAGTACAAATATTTCTTCCTTTTTGATTTTCCACATTTAACATCAAAATTATAAAATGTTGGCAGAAGAAAATCATTGTGGAACCAAATTTATGGCATGTTCTTAATAGAAAATCATAAAACCTAGCAATTGCTAATGAAATGGAACAATTTTAACAATCTACAGTAATAAAAGTATGAACAAAAATATATTGTCAAAATATTGTGTTGTATGTACTGTGACTATGTTTTTTTTTTTTTGATGATGTGAGACAATACAGCACATATATGATGAAATTAAAGAAAGTGAATGATGTTGGCATTGTGAGATAGCATTAGGCTACTATTTTAAGGGTTACTTGATTATAAGTACTTCAGTACTTCAACAGCCAAACTGATAGTCAAGAGAACTACTGAGTTACTAAGTACCAGTGTACTCTAAGTGTATATGCTGGGCAAGGAGAGGATATACATCCCAGGTGGGGTGTAGCAGGGCGGTGTGAGATTGCATCCCCCTACTCAGAATAGTACACAATAGTACACAATTCAAAACACATTTCCAATTAAACTGACCTCCAATATTTTCCTTCCATTAAAATTGATTATCCAAGTTGATGGAAAAAGCATGTCGCTGGGGCTGGCACTGTGGTGCAGTGGTTTAAAGCCCCAGCCTGAAGCGCCAGCATCTCATATGGGTGCCAGTTCGAGTCCCAGCTGCGCCTCTTCTGATCTAGCTCTCTGCTATGACCTGGGAAAGCAGCGGAAGATGGCCCAAGCCTTGGGCACCTGCACCCATGTGGGAGACCCGGAAGAAACTCCTGGCTTCGGAATTCGGACTGGCGCAGCTCTGGCAGTTGTGGCCATCTGGGGAGTGAACCATCAGATGTAAGACACCTCTCTCAGTCTCTACCTCTCTTTGTAACTCTGTCTTTCAAATAAATAAATTAAAAAAAAAAAAAAAGAAAAAACGTGTTGCTAACATTTGACCATTTACTGTTCCTAAGTCTCTCTGTTCCTCATAGAACAATGTCCATTGGGATATAAATATTATTAGCAACCTGTTATTTTACTAACTTTTACACCTCATTCACTGTCATTTCTTGCCTTCTAGCCAAACTAAACTACTTGCCAATTTGTCAGGATATTTGGGTTCACTTAACCTTTCCTATATATATATATATGTATACACACACACACACACACACACACATATATAGACAGTGAGAGAGAGAGGCAGAGAATGTTATAGACAGTGAGAGAGAGAGACAGAGAGAAAGGTCTTCCTTCCATTGGTTCACTCCCCTAAAGGGCGCTACGGCTGGCCCTGTGCCGATCCGAAGCCAGGGTCCAGGTACTTCCTCCCAGTCTCCCATGTGGGTGTAGAGACCCAAGCACTTGGGCCATCCTCCACTGCTCTCCCAGGCCACAGCAGAGAGCAACCAGGACTAGAACCCCAGGGTGCTGGCACCACAGGCAGAGGATTAGCCAGTGAGCCACGGCGCCGGCCTTTACTTAACCTTTCTATACACTAATCCTTTCTCATCCTACAAATTATAACTCAAAATTTCTTCTCTCTGAAAGCTTACCCTTATCACTAAACCAAGTTGTAGTTTCCCTTTCTTAGGTTACTACCATCAAATTGTATTTTTATGAATCATTGCTTGCCTCAATAATTATATCAAAAACAAACTATGGGATGGATTGTGGTTTAATAATCTTTATACCATCTGAATCTAATATTATTTCGGGTTTTTAAATTATTTATTCATGTGAAAGGAAGAGTGACAAAGAGAGGGAGATACACGGACAGAAAGTGATACTTCATCTGCTGATTTACTTCCCAAAAAGCTAAAACAGCCAGGGCTGGGCCAGGCTGAAGCCAGGAGTGTGAAGAATCTTTGTAATTTCCACAATTACAGTTAGTTTTGTTCAATTGCATTTATTTTTATAAATGAATAGAAAAATGACGAATCACAAACAGTAAAATAGACTTGAAAACTATGCAACATTTTTTATATGTAAGAAGCTAAAATGTTGCTCTCACTACTAATGTATAGATTCATTCTGATAGGCAAAGTGCCAGTGAGATTCTCATCCAGAAGGGGTAGAGAAAAAGCAGTGCATGAAAATGTGGTTCTAGAAAGGGGGCTGTGGAGGCAGTAAACTACACTTCCAGAAGAGGATCGTTTGCAGAATGACAACCTCAAAAGACGATGTGGACCCTTGATCATTGAGTGTCTGATGTAACTTTATGCAAAGTCCTTTTCTCATAACTTAGCATGCAACCTTGTGTTATGAAGGGAGAAAACTGATGGACTCCAGAGTCCCGGAAAAGCAATGTTTATCTCTGTAGACGGTGGTTGTGTCGTAACATTGAGCCCGTGTTTCTCAGGCTGAGTGAACCTCCTCTAAGAAGACTTCTGTAATCTCCAAGATATACATAGTCTTAAACACTTTTCAATCTGCATTTAACCCATAATCTGTTACATTCTGCTTAGTATTCTAATCTTTATTTACTTTGGATTTTCTGTTTTTCAGTGTATTTCTCTATTGTACACCAAACTCAATAACGAATCATGTAATAATGATTCTTTCCCTGCAATATTTTTCAATTCTATCACCTTTTCTCCTCTCTCAAGTTTTGTCTGGATTACTACATCAGTGTGGAATTATCTGTCTGCTTCTCATCAGATTTCCCACTAATCTTTTTTTAAAGATATTTATCTATTTTAATTTCATTTCAATAGTAGAGAGATACAGGCAGCAGAGATAAATCTTACATTTGCTAACTCACTTCATAAATGCCCAAATCAATCAGGCTGGGTTAAGCTAGAGCCAGGAGATCAGAGCTTCATCCAAGTCTCCTTTGTAAGTTGCAGGGACCCAAGTACCTGAGTGATCTGAGGGTGCCTCCTACAAGGCACATTAGCAGGAAGCTGGGTTGGAAGTGGATTAGCTGGGACTCCAATCAGATCCTCAATATGGGATACAAATGTCCCAAATGGCATCTTAAGGTCTGTGCCAAATGCTTCCTCTAGTCTATTTTCACATGGTTTCCAGAATCATATTTCTAAACATCAAAGCTGATTAAGACATTTGTCTTTTTAAAATCCTTTGTATATCCCAAATTCTTATGTTTATCTATTAAGCTGCAAAAATCTCTTATTTCAATGAAAAAATGAATAGGCAATTAGTGTTTAAAACAGGAATAAAATGTGGAATCTGAGGTTCCTGCCACTGAATTTTCCTGATGCCTAGCTGAATTTAACTCAGAATATTTCTCAAATATATGAAGCATATAAATCATTAACTGTTTTCTGTGATTTTTAAAATAAGTTAATCATTATAAAATGTTTCCACAGTACATAACAGATGGCAAGCACTAGATGAAATCAGATGTGTCTACCATTATCTATGATTTATATTAACCAGGAAACCACTTAACATCTCTAAGCTTTGATTTTTTTCTCTAGAAATATGTGTTTTTAATAGGGAAATGGCAGGCCTGGCGCTGTGGTTTAGTGGGAGAGGCCATCGCCTGCAGTACCGCATCCTATATGGGTGCCAGTTCAAGTCCCGGCTGCTCCTGTTCTGATCCAGATCTCTGTTATGGCCTGGGAAAGCAGTGGAAGATGGCCCAAGTTCTTGGGCCTCTGCAGCCACATAGGAGACCCAGAAGAAGCTCCTGGCTCCTGGCTTCAGATTGGCCCAGCTCCAGCCGTTGCAGCCATTTGGGAAGTGAACCAGCAGACGGAAAACTCTCTCTTTCTCTGCCTCTGCCTCACTGTAACTCTGCCTTTCAAATAAATAAATAAATCTTAAAAAAATAAGGAAATGACATAATCATTTTAGAAAGTATTGCTGGTATTTAAAAAAGGGGGGGGAATAGTCTTACATTATAAGGACAACACAGATTGAAAACCTAATAGCAGGTGCATGTATATGAGATTTCATATTCATTGAGAAAATTACAGCCTCAGATCACTGGCTTTTAATCAGTGATGAGACACATATTTGCTGAATTTGATTAGTTTACAGTTTGGGCTAATTTGACTAATGTCAACATTAGCACTTCTGTAGATGGCCTATATTGTATATATGCAGATGTCTGACGCTCAAGTGCTGAGTGACAGATTAGTAATTCTGACCTTAGTGGATACTATTGCTAGATACACTCACACTAACCATGTGCAGGTATTCCTCCTGTTGCTGATTTTTCAGGTAAACACCTAGATTTATCAATTTCTTTGTGTTGGTTCAATCAGTTTTACTCATGCTTCACTAATTGTGGTGGTATTTCATTAGACTACTAAATAATATTTTCTTGGTGACTAAATATGCTAAATATTTTTGTATCCAATGTTTTAATTTAATGTATAAATATTTCTCATTTATGGGATAGTTTATGCTTCCACCTCTTCTCAGTATTTTATTGTGAAGGTTTGCAAACATAGAGCAAGGATGATAAGCTTTGACCGTAAAAACAAATACAGCTGCTAGTTAGTTACGACCATTAACATTTTACTCTATTTTCTTTATCATACTGTTTCCCCATATTTTCACTCCACAAATTGTCATTAACTCAGGTCTTATGTTTTGAAAAGTAAATTAAGACAAGATTATCATTGTCAATTTTGAAAGTTATTTTTGGTGACTATAAGATTTTTATATGATATATTTATTCTTTTATCATTTTAATAATGTCTTCTGTTTCCATCAATTCTTTTGTTAAGTCACTTATTGATTCTTCTCTTGCTCCATTGAAGATAAAGTTTTTTTTTTAAAGTCTGTTGAAAACCTGCTTTTTTGATTTTGATTTCTAACATGTTTGCTATAATGGATCTGAGTGTTAACTTCTTTGAATTAACACTGAATCTGTTGGTTATAACTTTATGAATGCCTGATTTGGTGTTTTATATGTTCTGGAAGACATTATCATATACCTTTTAAATTGTGTTTCTTCTACATTTTCTTTTTCTTCACCTTAAGATACTATAATTAGGCCGGCGCCATGGCTCAATAGGCTAATCCTCCGCCTTGCGGCGCCTGCACACCGTGTTCTAGTCCCGGTCGGGGCGCTGGATTCTGTCCCGGTTGCCCTTCTTCCAGGCCAGCTCTCTGCTGTGGCCCGGGAGTGCAGTGGAGGATGGCCCAAGTGCTTGGGCCCTGCACCCCATGGGAGACCAGGAGAAGCACCTGGCTTCTGCCATCGGATCAGCACGGTGCGCCAGCTGCAGCGCGCCAGCTGCGGCGGCCATTGGAGGGTGAACCAACGGCAAAGGAAGACCTTTCTCTCTGTCTCTCTCTCTCATTGTCCACTCTGCCTGTCAAAAAATAAAAAAAAAAAAAAGATACTATAATTATACTTAAATTTGGCTTATGGGTCCATAGCCTTTTTTTTTTTTAAATTTTATCCCTTGGTTTTTGCTCTCTCTGTAAATTAAACTGGTATTGTTCTTCTAACATATTTTCTAGATGATGGCTCCTCATTTGTGTTGTGCCTAGTTTCCATTCAAATTCATCTTTTGAAGATATCTTTCATTTCAGCTTATATTGTCTTCAATTATATAATATATAAGCAAATGTTTTTTAAGATAACTTCTGTTCTTTAGGTGGAATTCTCTATTTTTGAAAATCTAACCGTAAGTATATCAATACTCACTTCTGAAAATTGCATAAACTAGTTAATCTATATGTGTGTTTCCTTTGTTTTTTATCTTTGTTTGCTTTGTAATTATGATTATTAGAATTCAAAATTTAAAAGTTGTATCTGAAATTTGTAAAAGCTTGGATGATGTATTAAGTGTGGTTTAACTTGTTCTCTGGTAGGCAGCATGTGTGATTTCAATTACATATAATAAGAATTTGATAAAAAATAAGAAAAATGAACAAGTTGTAAAAGTTATAGTTGGTGATAGTTATAAAGGGGCAATGTCTACATCTTGTTAGCACTTGCTACTGAGTTTGTTGTCAGAACAAATGACCATAATTTTGTAAGGGTCCTCAATTTCACTTGTGTTTTCTGCAATATCAAAATCAACTTCAACAAGAAAACTCATCGGTTTAAAGATTTATTTTTTATTTATTTGAAAGTCAGAGTCACAGAGAGAAATAGAGGCAGAGAGAGAGAGAGAGGTCTTCCACCTGCTGGTTCACTCCCCAAATGGCTGCAACAGCCAGAGCTGAGCAGATCTGAAGTCAAGAGACAGGAGCTTCTTCCAGGTCTCCCACATGGGTGCAGGGGCCCAAGGACTTGGGTCATCTTCTACTGCCTTCCCAGGCCACAGGAGAGAGCTGGATCACAAGCCGAGCAGCCGGGACTAGAAACAGCACCCATATGGGATGCTGGCACTGAAGGCCAGGGCTTCAATCCACTGTGCCACAGCACCAGCCCCTAAAACCCATTTTTTAAACAGCATTTTTGACTAATGTCTTGACCTTTTGCAGATTAAAATGTAGGGGCTGGAGCCGGCACTGTGGCGCAGCAGGTAAAGCCACAGGTTGTAGTGCTGGCATCCCATATGGTCACCGGTTCGAGTCCTGGCTGCTCTTTTTCCCATCCAGCTCTCTGCTGTCACCTAGGAAAGCAGTAGAAGATGGCCCAAGTCCTTGGGCCCCTGCACCCATGTGGGAGACACAAAAAAGGAAGCTCCTGGATCCTGGCTTTGGATCAGTGAAGCTCCGGCCATTGCAGCCATCAGGGGAATGAACTCTCAGGGGAATGATGGAAAACTCTCTCTTTCTCTGCCTCTGCATCTCTGTAACTTTACTTTTCAAATAAATAAGTAAATCTTTAAAAAAAAAATTAGGGGCTTAGGACTTGGCCATCCTTGGAAGACCACTGTTATACATATCTCTATATGTTATTTTATATTTCTCCTAAATAAACAAACACTCTTCTGAATAAAATAAGGTGCTCTGTTGTCATATTGGAATACTCTTCAAAGCTTAGTGTGTACTTGGAATACACTTGGAAAATGTTTACTGAAATAGATGGATAAATGGCAAATCTTAAGCACAAATCCCTGAATAAAATATGAGTAGTCAGCAATTACATATTTAATGTAAGAATATTTGGGTCATATATGACACACAGATAAATTATATATCTAGGAGGGAATATAAACATGAGCACATAATACATGCTCAAAGATTGACAATTTCTAACTTAAGACTAAAATTTTATTGTCCATTTAAATCTATATTCTGGGCTAAATTGATCCTAACAGTGAGATCTGTGTAAAACAAATGATTTTTATTATTTTTCTAATTTCTTAATAATTTTGATATCATTATTATATTTCTTCTGATGAGTGTTCACTTAGAAAGAGTGTGAAAAGCTAATGGCAATGTACGTTCATATATATGATATATATGAATTGTGTGTATACATGTATATACACATAGATTGTATTCTTTTTTAAATGAAATTACTTTTTGGACTTACCATCTGCCTCCTTAAAGAGGTTATTTACAGCAAAGAAGAACCAGCACTAGTTTTCAAAAACAGAACATATTTTCCTCATCTAGCCACCTCCTAAGACTGGGACTATTAATTTAACACATTTACATAGATTGTTTTTTGGTTAATGAATTAGACTATTAACATTGGAATTATGAACCCTGCAAACGACAGATGGTGATATAGAAACTTTTCATTTCCCTTAACAGCCATAGCATTTGATATTTTATATTTCCCAAAGCCAAAAATGTAAGGAAAATAACACATTGTTAAAATGTAAGATATTTCATTAGAATAGTACATATATTATATTGAAAAAGTAGGTTTATGAGAGCAGATTTTTATATTTTTGTTCAAAACAGATTGTAATGTTGTTGATAATAGCATTGTTGCTCATGGCCAGAACAACTTTTTTTTTTTTGTCTTATTTTGTCATTTTATTTTAAAATACCTATTAAATAAACTTCTCTGAGTATTTTATTGACATTATATTATTGTACCTTTGAGGAAAAACAATGACAGGAATAACAATAATAGCTATTGTGTTGATTAGAAAATAATAGTGCAAGCTGTGAAGCAAGTGTTTGTCTAGTGTCCTTAGTAGCTCATAATTAATCCAATGAATGAAATCATGACATCGCCATTTCTCAGATGACTGTGCTAAGGTAAGAAGGAATTAACTAATTTACTCAAAATGATCCTATTTGTTTTAATCTGTTTTCTTGATTTTTAAAATAATCAGATTCGGGGTTGGCGTTCTGGTGTAATGGGTAAAGCTGCTGCCTGCAATAGCAGCATACCGTACGGGTGCTGGTTCATGTCCCAGCTGCTCCACTTCCCATTGAGCTTGCTGTTAATGGTCTGGGAAAAGCACAAGATGGCCCAAGTGTTTGGGCCCCTGCTATCCATATGGGAGACCGTGATGAAGCCTCTGGCACCTGAATTCAGACTGGCTGTGTTGGCCATCTGGGGCGTGAACCAGCAAACGTAAGATCTCTTTCTCTGCCCCATCTCCTTTAACTTCTATTTTCAAAGTAAGTGAAAATTTAAATTGAAATAAAATAAAATGATTGGGGGTCGGCGCGGTGGCGCACTAGATTAATCCTCCACCTGCAGCGCCAGCATCCCATATGGGCGTTGGGGTTCTAGCCCCGGATGCTCCTCTTCCAGTCCAGCTCTCTGCTGTGGCCCGGGAAGGCAGCAGAGGATGGCCCAAGTATTTGGGTGCCTGCACCCATGTGGCAGACCAGGAAAGAAGCACCTGGCTCCTGGCTTCGGATCAGTGTAGCTTTGGCTGTGGCGGCCATTTGGGGAGTGAACCAACGGAAGGAAGACCTTTCTCTCTGTCTCTAGCTCTCACTGTCTGTAACTCTACCTGTCAAACAAATAAAAATCTAAAAGCATGATTGTATTTACAAATTAATAAAGAAGACCATAGTATTTGTCTCAGCTTGACTATAATTTCAGCAGGCTGTTTCCTGACTATAGGCCCATATCTTCATTTCTCTTAGACAACTCATTTACTTTAGAAAATCCATAATTGTAAATTATTGCTAGACTTTGAAAGATTTAAAATTTTCAAAAGCTTCTTGTCAATTTTACAACCAAGGACTATATTTCTCAAAGAAATTCATTCTTGTTTGGGGAGCTATTGTCGCTCCCCCATTCGCGGAGGAACGACACCAGACCCTGCGCTGTTCTTTCTGACCGGCTCTTCCCGGGTTAGCTGCTGGTCCCTCACTCGCGGAGGAACCACGCAGTCCCGGGTTAGCTGCCGGCCCCTCCACCTCCGTGGAGGGGGCAGCACCCCCCGGCGCTTTCCCCACTTCCGCGGAGGAGCGGCACACCACAGGCCGGCTCTCACGGGTTCCTCAGGGGTTCCTCAGATGTTCCTCAGGTGTTCCTTCAGATGTTCCTGGTGCATGTTGTTTCTCTCCTCCTTTATAGTCCTCTTCCACCAATCACAACTCTGCTGCCCACACGCCGAGCATGCTGCTCTCCTCCAATCAGGAGCAGGATCAGCTCCTGCAGCTTATCAAACTGATGAGGCAGCTGCGTAAAGGTTGTTTGGTCTCTCTCTCTCAGCGCCATATTGTGGGAGAGCAGATGCATAGAATAAGTCTTAATTCCAGTAACTTAGTCTAGTCTCAGTTGCTCCCCACAGCTATCTCATTGAAATGTAATCATTGGTGAAAATGCTGCTCCCATATCCTAGTCTCTGTGTGAGAGTGCGACCCTAAATTTGGTGGTCAACTTGCTCTAAGTTCTAAAATTACATCTGCTATGAGGATAACAACAAAATAGTTCTTCTTTGGGCAAGACCAGTTAGCAAACAACATAGCTGGCCTACAATGCCTCCAATCAGCTCTTTGAATACTTCCACTCATTCTTTCAGCATAAATTTCCTGCTGTGTTTGAACTGTCTCTACCTTTGCTATATCCTTGAAGAGTTTCCTGACCTACAAAACTTTGTCCAGTAAGTGTGTTGCTTTGAGTTAAATTGTTAATCAAAACGCCTGTATGTCTTTCCTAATACTATTACATAATAGGAATTACTATTTTGCTGCTTCTGAAATACACATACACACACACACATATCTTCATCTTCTTATTTAGACAGTAAATCTTCAAAAATATTTTAGACTGAGTCGTAGATTTATATTTTCCTTTCCTGCATAATTATAGGCACACATTTTCTCAAGGCCAATTATTTCTGTATGCAGTGTTACGTATATGTATATAGTGTTTTTTTCTGACTCCAAACACACTGTGAATTTCTGTTAATCTGCATTGACAACATCTTGCTTCCATTCAACTGCCTAAAATATTGCTTTCATTTTTACTTTATTTTATTTTTATTCATTGATAAATTTTGTTTTCTATATATTTTCAACTTGCCTGATTATTTTAGCTAAACTAGAAATTTGTAGGTTTTCCCTTAAAAAATGCAATGGTATTATTTCTTCATATTGTGCATTTTGGTGGAGAAAACTGAGCCATAACCATTTTTTAGTATGTGTGAAAGGTAATGAAATCAAAGTACAGAGAGGTTAGTACATTTCCTAAAGTCATAAAGTTTGTAACTGACACAATGAATTGAAATCCCAGTCTAACTCTTGAATCTGACAAACTACCTCTCTTTAGTACATTCATACAGCCCTCTAAAAATTAATTCTGAAGTGAATTTTACTTTGAGAGAATTAAACTTCTAATTAGGCAACCAGAATATGATCAAAACGATTCCAGACGTCAGCCAGTATTTGCATTTCCACCTTGGAGCAGAACGTGGAGATTCACTTAGCATAAGGATTAAGTCATTTATAGGAAACAGTCCTAAATTGGGCATTATTGTTTTCTAGCTAAGAGGTCAGAAGGAAAACACCTCAAATAGACAACAGCATTTCTTAGGATTATCTCTCTGGTACTTGTTTTGAGACCGTACATTATTTAACCCAACAGAATTGACGATATGGATAATTTGCAGAAGAGTAGTCAGCAATAGCATTTCTGTCTTCATTTATGGTTGAATAATGTGAATGTAGAAAGGCAGGTCCCCTCCTTCAATGTGCTATGTAACTGTAAGATATAGGAACAGGACTCAGGTTTCTCAGAGCAGGAGCAAAACCTGTTAGGGTTTCAGCTAGCAGTTAATATCTGTCAAGGGGATGATGCGCCAACCTAATCCAACACTGAAATAACAAATGACATTATAGATGGTGGGGCTGGTGCCTTAATGATTTAGTCACTCCTGGCTGCCATAATCGAATACTACAAACTGGGTGCCTTAAAAAGCAAACATTTTTCATCTTTCAGTTGTCTGGGGAAAACAACATCAAGAGGAGAACAAATCTGACATCTGGTAAGGGCACTCTTCGTGGTTTTCAGACAGCTGTCTTCTCAGTGTATTCACTGAAGGTCAAGAAGAAAATAATCTGCCTCACATTTCTTCCTTGAAGGACATTAATCCCAGTCACGAAGTTTCTACTCTTATTGCGTATCACCTCCCCAGAGCCTCTTCCCCCTAACACCATCACATCGCAGGGACAGAAGAAGATTTCAACAAAAGGATTTGGAGGAAACACAAACATTCAGTCCAATACAAATGGGTGCCACACTACTCCTTCCCAGCTATCAGAAAATTCTTGAATAATGAAATCATTAGTGAGAACTACTCTTTATGAATTACATTGATTAAATTGATTCAAAGGAAACACATTAGTTTGGAAATTTGCCAAAATGTTTAAGGAAGTTCAAAAATTAGATCAAAATATCGTCTGAGAAAATATATTTGCAGAGGGATGCCTAAATTTCTGCATGACATAAGTCATGATATGATTACGTTTGTTGGAAACTCTAGGGATGTGTGTATTTTTAATCAGAATTGGTGATGGAATGGGCTACCTCAACAGCTAACTGGGTAGCTAGTTTACCAAAGTAGTGGAGCCCTCCTTTATAATATCCTTTACATGAAGGTATTGTCTGGGCCTGAAAACCCAGGTGCAAATTTAAATTAGTTCAACTAATGCACCCTTTTAACTTTTGATTCCATGGTTTTATTAAATATAAATATTGAGTTATATAAAAATTTGCAATATGTAATGTGTAATATCTCAATTAACAAAAGTAATACACAAAATATTATGGTTAAATGTTTATTGCAGCTCAATTCACAATACCTAAGACATGAAATCAATCTAAATGCCATCAAAAGAAGACTGGATAAAGAAATTATGGGATATGTACACTATAGAATGCTATACAGCAGTAAAAACAATGAAATCCAGTCATTTACAACAAAATGGAGGAATCTGGAAAACATCATGCTGAGTGAAATAAGCCAGTCCCAAAGGGACAAATATATAATCATATGTTCTTCCTGATTGGTGACAGCTAACTGAACACCTAAAAGGAAACCTGTAGAAGAGAAATGGACACTATGAGAAACAATAACTTGATCAGTCCTTCTCCTGACTGTTGAGGAACAATTTATTATTTTATTCCTTTTAGTATTTTTTGTTCTACTTAATATCACTGGTTGAACTCTTTAATTAACACACACTTATTCTTAGTTGTTTAAATTTAACTGAAAAGCAGTTCCTGTTAAATATAAGAGTGCGAATAAGACAGGGAGGAGATGTAGAGTTTGGCACATGCTCACTTGGACTTACCCCTAATGGTAGAGCTAAAAATGTACCAGGGATTCCAATTCATTCCCATCAAGGTGGCATGTACCAATACCATCTTACTAATCAGAGTGATCGGTTTCAGTTCATAATTGATCATAATGATAGGATTAAGTGTCAAAGGGATCACATAAACAGACTAGTGTCTGGTAATACTAACTGATAGAATAAAAAAGAGAGAACAATCCAAAATTGGAAGCAGGATACATAGCAGACTCATGGAATGGCAAATGTCCTAAACAGCACTGTGGCCTAAAAATCAGACCTTAACGCCTTCAGATCTGGCTAAAAAGCCCATGAGTTTCTCAGGCATGGAAAGCCAAGACTCTGTGGCAAAAAAAAAAAAAAAAAAAAAAAAAAAAAACAAAACCTAAATGAAAGATCTCTGTGAGTGAGATCCCAGCGGAAAAGAATGGACCCTCAAAGAAGGAGGTACCTATCTCTGAAGGGAGGAGAGAACTTCCACTTTGACTATGGCCTTGTCTAAATAAGATAAGAGTTGGTGAACTCAAGAGGCTTCCATAGCTTTGGCAGCTCATGACAAGAGCCTCAGGTGATTTCTGACATCATAAATAAGAATGTCAATTGTTAAATCAACAACAGGAGTCACTGTGCACCTACTCCCCATATAGGCTATCTGTCAAGTGTTATACTATGTGAATTAATGGCAAAACTGCTACTCAAACAGTACTTTACACTTTGTGTATCTGTGTAGGTGCAAACTGTTAAAATCTTTACTTAGTATATGCTAAGTTGATCTTCTGTATATAAAGATAATTGAAAATGAATCTTGATGAAGTATGGGATGGGACAGGGAATGGGAGATGGGATGGTTGCAGGTGGGAGAGTGGTTATGGGGGAAAAACCACTATAATCCAAAAGTTGTACTTTATAAATTTATATTTATTAAATAAAACTTGAAAAAATAAATTTAAAAAAATATGGTTTTCATTTTGTGGACAGGGTTACTTGCTGAATTTCAGTTCATTGTAATCTTACACCTGTGCCTTGTGTTCTAGGAGGGTAAAGTGATTTTAAGCGCTGTAAATTCATTTTTGTGCTTTGAAACTAAAAGAAAGTATAGACATAAAAATTAACACAAAAGCTATGCCAAAACTAAAGCATATACAGTGATGGTGAACCAAGAGTGAGTAGTTTCACTGAGAAAAGGTCATCTCAAGGAATTCGGACATTGTACTTTAACGTGATAGATTTGCCAAGGTTCAGAGTATTCTCACTTTTGTATCTGGATTCTCGAATCATTCTCATTCAGGACTAAGATCCCCTCAATACACATACTCATAAACATAGGCTTTAATTCTTTCTAAGCTCTTGGGGAGCTACAATAAAAAAGAAGATGCATCCCTTGTGAATAAATCATTAATGAAAATTCAGGGGTACGAGATAGTCTAAACTTAATTTTGTAAGTTGACCATTTATTTATTTGATGCAACCATGTTTCTTTAATACTTTAGAGCATGATTCCAGTGAGCAACCAACCCATTGTCTGTAGCTTAAATCTTAAAGGTACAGCCTATCACCAGGAACCCATTTGAAAGTGCCGTAGTAAAGCAAACGATTACTTCCATCACTTTTCTCCTGAAGAAAATACATAAATCTGTATAATAGGTATTTAAAGTATTTAAAATAGAGGTGATAAAACAATGTTTTATCACTCAACTCTCTAATATATGTTTAATCAAGTTACAGTAAAAATCTAAAGTGCATTATAGACCCTCAGGAACCTCTGTTCATGTAAGTTAACCAGGGTGACTGAGTTGCAGTCTTGGTTTAATATTTTTAAGAAATGAAATACATTTCTACAAAAATTGCTTTCATGGATAAACTCATGCCCTTATCTTGCTGTGAGGTTCTGCAATTCCACTTTGTATAGAGTGATAAGATCATTCCTTAGAGCCTCATCAAGAATGTACTTTTCTAATTTGTTTCAAAACTCACATTTTGTATATAAGGTAGTTTGCTGAACTATACAGCATGGTGAAGAATAGATTTAAAGATTAAATTACCTTTCAATATTTCCTTTTTCTTTGACACTCAGTAACATCTCATTTGGCTGATCATATGAGGGACAAAGAGCTAAACAGAAGGTTTCATTGGCTAGTTTAGGAGCAGCAATGGGTGAATACAAGCAGTTGTATTGTCAATGCATTAGTGGTGTAAAAACACAGATAGATGAAGTGAAGGAGTGGCCATACCCAAATTGACTAAGGTTTATTACAAATAGGCATTCTAGAAAGAGAACACAATCTTTTGAGCTGAGACCTGAAGTGCAAGATAGAATCAATGAAACGTAACTTTTGCTTGGAAAATATTGTGATTTGGAAAGATATTTTAGTGTTTTAAAATCAAGTTCAGTTTAATGTTGTAGATGATTCACTTGTAATAGGACACATGGTTGGTACCTCATGTAGATGATTCAACCTACAATTTTTTTTTATTTAATGATGGTGATAAAGTATCCACATTCAGTAGAAAATCATATTTCAAATTAAATATTGAATTTCGATCTTTACTCAGGCTAATGAAATGCAGTGTGACATACTTTCCCATGATTTGTGCCCTAGCAGTGAACTGCAGCTGCCAGCCAGTCATGTAATTATGAGAGTATATGGCCGATACTTTGCAGTGCAGTGTGTTACTAACCTATGATGTTTAGGAGGCTAGATGTGTTAAATGCATTTTCAACTCTGATTGTTTTATCTTACAATGGGAAAATGATTCCTTTAATATATGACAATAGAAAAGGACATAAAACATTAGTTTATCTTAATCTGGCTTCAACATTGATATGAGTCCCTGGGAATATCCTAGTAATGGCTTTGAGTCAGTAACATTAGTACATTGAATTTCTGTGGGAAATCCAGGAATATGGATTAGCTTCTGATGAGTTGGTGGATTTTGAAGTCAGGATGAACCTTTTCCATATCTGTATGGAAAGTCCTTGGAATAATGAGGTAATTGAAAACAGCTGGCCAATAGAACTTCAGAAAATTAAATGATTTATGTTGTCAATCTAAGCACCAGAGGAATACAGTAATAGAAACACTAATTCAGATGAAACTCCCTAAATCAATATTCTTAATAAAATTTCATAAATAGTTTTAAAACATTTATCTTTAAGTTTTCATTTCTTCCCAGTATTGTAACATCCATGAATTGTTCAGGAGAAGCCACAATGTCTCTTATGGTTTATGTGTCAGAGTTTTTGTTTGAGTTTCTTATCCACACCTTAAGTGGACCAATAGTTAGAATTACAAAACTGTATCATGCCATAGGGGAGAAAAATTAAAAAATGGTAGTTTAGTAAGTAAGAATGTGAGGTAACACTTTAAATTTACTTCAGTGTTGTTTCTACTTGCTCACAATATGTCCGTGTGTGTGTGCGTGTATACACGTGAGCAAAATTGATAAAAAAAATACTTTTTTTTTCTAATAACAAGAATTTAAATAAGAGTTAAGAAGTGGCTGGGGCCGCGGCTCAATAGACTAATCCTCTGCCTGTGGCACCAGCACCCTGGGTCTAGTCCCAGTCAGGGCGTCAGATTCTGCCTCGGTTGTTCCTCTTCCAGGCCAGCTCTCTGCTGTGGCCTGGGAGTGCAGTGGAGGATGGCCCAGGTCCTTCGGCCCTGCACCCGCATGGGAGACCAGGAGAAGGCACCTGGCTCCTGGCTTCGGATTGGCGCAGCGCGCCGGCCTTAGGGCCTATTTGGGGGGTGAACCAATGGAAGGAAGACCTTTCTCTCTGTATCTCTCTCTCTCACTGTCTAACTCTGCCTGTCAAAAAAAAAGTAAATAAAAATAAAACATTACTTTGGGATATGTGACTGTCATATTAAGTAGAGTATAAAGTTATCATCTGCACAGTTTGATATCTAAATTTTACGAGTTTGCCTTTTTTTGAAATCCAAAATTGCTTTATTTGTGAATGTCCAAAGTAAAATGGGCATGTGTCATGGCATGTATCAAAGAGAAAGGCACATGCACACTTCTTTTGTGATACTTATCAGCTTCATTCTGTTTACTTTGAAATAGTAAGAATGAAAACCAAAATTTTAACATTCTAATATTTGGTGAAAATACCTTAAGTAACAGTCTGTCTTTTGTGAGTCTTTATCCTCATTCTAGCCATTTACCTTTGAAATCATTTCATCTACAACTTCAAAAAATTATGGAAGTTTATTTGCAAGTGAGCATTAATATATACATATAATAAAATAAATATTTATAACACTAAATGTTTATGCTTCATTAAATATAATAAAATAATGACTATAAAGGAAAGTAGCCAAAAAGGGTAAACATTACAATAGGGCTTAGATGTTGATCAGAGAAAAGATAATAATACCTGATCAAGCAAAACTCAGAGGATAGAGAAAGATGTCAATTGAGAAAGGCTTAGGATCAAATGGGGGAGAGAGGATCTAGAATCTGAATGATCACTACAATAGCTGAGCTCAGGGTTCTTAGTGTGATAGGGTTGTATCTAGCCCAAAGAGGTTAAAAAATAATAAAATAAGTAAGTAAGTAAGTAAATAAATAAATAAATAAATAAACAAACCAAAGCAAGATGATTTCATTCAGTTGGAATTTTTCATTTGCCTCTGATCAAAACAAATAAGTTCTAGGTGCTTGGACTCCCTTAGAGGGCTCTTCAGTATCAACTGAGTCATCAGGATTTATATCTTCTCCCCTTTTCCTTCCCTTTAGTGTAAAATAAGTGTAAAGAAAGAAAAATATCTTTTACAATTGCAAAATATTTCTGACTTTTCCCCCTTCTACTTAAAATAAAAAGGAACTTTTATTTTAAATAAAACATTTAAAATAAAAAGTGAATTTGTGAGAAAAAGTTAGGGAAATGTAATTCTTAAATTCAAACAGAGTGGGAATAAGAGAGGGAAGAGATGTGCAATTCGGGACATGCTCAAGCTGACTTACCTCAAACGGTAGAGTTAGAAACATACCAGGGGATTCCAATTCAATCCCATCACGGTGGCATGTACCAATGCCATCTCACTAGTCCCAGTGATCAACTTCTGTTCACAATTGATCATAATGATAGGACTAAGAACCAAAGGGATCAAATAAACAAGAATAGTGTCTGCAAATACTAGCTGATAGAATCAAAAAGGGAGAGAAAGATCCAACATGGGAAGTGAGATACACAGCAGACCCATAGAATGGCAGATGTCCTAAACAGTACTCTGGCCTCAGAATCAGCCCTTAAGGCATGCAGATCCGGCTGAAAAGCCCATGAGAGTATTTCAGGCATGGAAAGCCAAGATACTCTGTGGAAAAAGAAAAAAAAAAACCTAAATGAAAGATCTCTGCAAGTGAGGTCCCAGTGGAAAGAACAGGTCATCAAAGAAGGAGGTACCTTTCTCTGAAGGGAGGAGAGAACTTCCACTTTGACCATGGCCTTTTCCAAACATTATCAGAGTCAGTGAACTCAGGGGGCTTCCATAGCCTTGGCAGCTCATGACAAGAGCCTAGGGTGATTACTGATGCCATAAACAAGAGTGTCAATTTGTTAAGTCAACAACAGGAGTCCCTGTGCACTTACTCCTCATGTAGGATCTCTGTCCTTAGTGTGCTGTACATTGAGATTTAATGCTATAACTAGTACTCAAACAGTATTTTTCACTTTATGTTTCTGTGTGGGAGCATACTGTTGAAATCTTTACTTAATATATGCTAAACTGATCTTCTGTATATAAAGAGAATTGAAAATGAATCTTGATGTGAATGGAAGGGGAGAGGGAGTGGGGAAGGGGAGGGTTGCAGGTGGGAGGGACGTTATGGAGGGGAAGCCATTGTAATCCATAAGCTGTACTTTGGAAATTTATATTCATTAAATAAAAGTTTTTTTTTAAAAAAAGAAACTCAAAAAAATTCAAAGAGAACTTATATTTTCCCAGGAAAATTGAAACATTGAGGAAAAAATGGATTAACTATATTTATTGTGTAGATTGATGTTGAAGTTATTTATCTTCATGTAATTAGCTTCAAAAAAAGGTATAATCAATGGAATTTGTATTTGGGAACTGAATTTCCTACCTATATATAGAATGGCAAGTTTAAACTGAAATAAAATACCTCACACATAGCAGCTAACTTGAAGTTTAAAGCACAAGTGTTAAAATATTACATAAATGGAAAAGGCAAAGGAGAATTAAAATTTTACTTAAAACTAGGAATAATAGATTGCATTTATTTGTCAAGGATGGAGGCAATATCTAAAGATTATTGGCCATCCTGTGCCATGTATAGTTACAAGGGTAGTATTATATCACTACTCTTGAACTATACAAAAATATCATGCATTTGGTTCCATTGTTATCCTCTTTGAAGGAACAGCAAATCAAGACATAATTTGTTTAAGTACTCTGCCAAGGGTCTTCTAACTACTGAGTTATGAACCAACATAAGCAGTGTTGAGTCCAGACAGTTTTGAAAATTGAGGCTAAGAGAATTATAAAAACCACAAGATTTCAACGTCATATTTGGGACATAGTATACTCATAAACAACAAAAGAAAATGTAGAATCTTTTTTTAAAAGATTTATTTATTTATTTATTTGAAAGTCAGAGTTAAACAGAGAGAGAAAGAGAGGCAGAGAGAGAGAGGTCTTCCATCTACTGGTTCACTCCTTAATTGGCCACAATGGCGGGAGCTGCAAGGATCTTAAGCAGAGAACCAGGAGCTTCTTCCAGATCTCCCACGTTGGTGCAGGGGGCCAAGGACTTGGGCCATCTTCCACTACTTTCCCAGACCATAGCAGAGAGCTGGATCAGAAGTGGAGCAGCCAGGACTCCAATAGCATCCATATAGGATGTTGGCACTGCAGGCAGGGGCTTTATCTGCTATGCCACAGCATCAGCCCTGAAAATTTAGAATCTTAAAATTTTAATATGTTCAAGTAGGAGCTGGCCTTGTAGCACAATTGATAACACAGCTGCCTGTGACACCAGCATCCCATATGGATCTCAGTTCATGTTCTTGCTGCACCTCTTTTGATCCAGCTCCCTGCTAATGGCCTAGGAAAAGCAGCAGAAAATGGCCCAAGTATTTAGGCCCCTGCCACCCAAAGGGGAGATCCAGAAGAAGCTCCTGGCTCCTGGCTTTGACCTGGGCCAGCCATAGCGAAAGTGGCCACCTGGGATATGAATCAGAGGATGGAGTATTTTTATTTCTCCCTCTCTCTGTATCTCAGACTAAATAAATAAATAAATAAATAAATCTTATTTTAAAAATTTGCTCAAGTAAATAATAAAAATGTTTTCTTTTGTTCTAGAGTCCATGATTGCAATATTATCTGTTTCTATTGAGAGCTTTTAAAACTTGCAGTCAAAAGCAATTATAGTGATTTCTTTGGACAAAAGTTTATTGTGCTCTGATGTAACTTTCTCCCACTTAGAATCACTCCACTCAGAAAAATGCAACACAGTAGGACACTAAACTTTGCAATGATGTAGAAAGTCATGTTCAAATTAGGCTTCACTCTAGTTTGCTAAACATCAAAAACACTGTTGAGCAGAATTTTATAATCCAGAACTGCCTTCTCATTGTCCATATATCCTACCCTATTTGGCCAGGCTTTTAATGATGCATTAGTGCTATTGTGGTATTCTCTGAATTATCAAATAAAGTTTTAGGACTGCAATGAACTTTTATTCTGCCTCTGCATGTGCCAGACACCTTGCCTATTCCATCTCATTTTCTCCTCACTCCAATCTTAGCTCATGAAGGTCAATAACCCTATTTTATAGACTAACTTATAGAGTAATGGCAACAGGATTTGAAGCAAGGTTTTCTGCCTGCAAAACTCATGCTGCGTCTGTATATCAGTTGGCTACAGGTGAAGTATATACATTGATGATAGTATACTTTAAAAATTACCTTAAAAATTATTTAAGGCTATATGTTTTATGTAAAATATAAAGGCTTTGTGTTATATGTAAAATGTGTATCCATATAAGATATGATAAATGTGGTAACTTATCAGAATATTTATTTCCCATTTTTATGGAGTTTCTAATATGTATATCAAGCATTTACTTTGATATTTATAAAACCAGAATTGAAAAAATATGTACTTATTACTTATATGTTAACATATTCTTTTTGTAGAATGATATGAGAAGTCTTACATTGAAAGATAGGTATAAAATATGTTTACTAATCTAGTGATAGAAAAAAATCAAGTAGAAAAACTAAAATTCTTCAGTGTTTAATTATTGATAAATAAAAGCACTTTTCATAGCTGAGAATCAAAGTCCACTTGAAAATTTCTGAGAACCCTAAACTACTGTAGCCAAATAAAATAATACAAAGACATGTAAGATATTAGTTTGATGTCAATATAATTCAGATGGAAAAGATTAAAAGCATACAAATTATCCTGGTCATAGGCATTACCATAGAAGCAATTATATGCCTGGAACTGTCACCAGTTTTGCTCCAGAGAACGACAAAATAGGTAAAGCTGGGCATTTGCTCAGAAAAGGAAGGGTTTCTGGTGTAGCAACCTGAAGTGGCATAGTTAGGACAGAAAATAAAAATATTTGCGTGTGTGCTGGAGGGAGGGGGCAGTGCCATTATGTTCCTAAATCTGTATATATGAATTATGTGAAACTTGTCTAACTTAAATAAAATTTAAAACATATCTTGAAAAGAAACAATGCTCTGAATTCTAAAGATCAAGTCAAACATAAAAAAATATTTCTTTCCTTAAACAAAAGGTTACTAATGCACAAATGTTCTATCATCAAGGAGTCTGATACAAAGAAAACAAACATCAATGAGACTATTAGAATTAAGATGTTAATGGTAATGGTGTTCTGGGTTTTTTTTTTTTTTTTTGCATTGATTTACCCTAGATATAGGTAGTGAGTACATTAATTTTGGTTCTTTGTGAGTGGAACTACAAAAATCACATGACAAGACTATGGTTATACAAGAAAATATGAAGAATTGGAGCCATGGATACAAACTGCCTCAGAGATTATGTTTATATGGTGTACTGTTAAGTTTTCTGTTCCTTGTGGAATTTATGTGTTCAATAACTTACATGCAAACACTACTTTAATCGATACTTGTTGATTTAATTAGTGAAGAAGGCAAAAAAAGCTAGGAAGTTTCTGAAAATTCAGAGGAGGGGCATATGTTTATTACTCCCCATGAATGAAGTGATTGATAATCACAGTTATTCCTAAATGACCCCATTCTTGCTGGAGAGTATTTCGGAAAAGTAACAAGTAGTGTTATAAGATAGATTTGGAGCCATAAGAAATGGAATTAAATTATGGAACTACCAGTTACTATCTATAAGCCCTTAGACAAGTAACTTAACAGTTTTAATTTCATAATTTAATGATATATTACCACCCAGAGAGATTTCTTGTAGGGATTTAAGAGATAGTACATATAAAAATGTCTACCTCAATGTCTAACTCCCCAGATTGAACTTATTAAATTCCATGGCATGACCTTTCTTCTCTCTATAAAATGTCTTGTATAATGTCTGGCATTTAAATATGATTTTAATAATTTTCTGTTGGATACATAGCCAAAATGATCTAGTGACACACTATAGATGAAAAGTCAATAAACTTATTCTATAACAAATAAAATAGTAAATGTTTGATGTTTAGCCACACACAGTATATCACAACTACTCAACTCTAGTCTTGCAGTTCAAAAGTCTGTTTCTATAAAACTTTATATGAACTGAATTTGGCCCATTGACCATAGTTTGCTGCTTCCTGATACAGAATCTCAAGAGTCTTCATGAGTTTTCATGTGGCTTTGAATAGAGTTTTCAAATCCTGGAGTTAGAAAAAATGAATTATAAACATGGGTTATCATCCTTGACTTTTTTCAGTGTGTATCAACAATGGGAACTTTCTAGGCTTTAGAATTTTCACTTCAGTAAGGAAAAGTTTGCATTAGGTAGCTACTAGAATATTCACTGCAGCATTTCTAAGGACTGAGGCATCATCTCCCATGGTTCTGAGGCTATTAATCACATCGATGTGAAATATATGAATTAAATTTAATTCCTATAATATATGCCTAGTAGATTCATGTGACGAAAGTACAATTTATAATATTAATTGGGATTCATTATTAATTAGTCTCTACTTACAATATTTTTGTTTTTTTTTTTTTTTGCCTTTTTTTTTTTTTTTGGTGGTCCATGTTATTTGCTGTGTGTGTGTGTGTATGTGTGTGTGTGGTTATTTTTTTTAACATTTATTTAAGGAACATAAATTTCCAAAGTACAGCTTATGGATTACAATGGCTTCCCCTGCCCATAACTTCCCTCCCACCCGCAACCCTCCCCTTTCCCGCTCCCTCTCCCCTTCCATTCACACCAAGATTCATTTTCAATTCTCTTTATATACAGAAGATCAGTTTAGTATATATTGAGTAAAGATTTCAACAGTTTGCATCCACATAGAAACACAAAGTGAAAAATACTGTTTGAGTACTAGTTATAGCATTAAATCACAATGTACAGCACACTAAGGACAGAGATCCTACATGAGGAGTAAGTGCACAGTGACTCCTGTTGTTGACTTAACAAATTGACACTCTTGTTTATGGCATCAGTAATCACCTTAGGCTCTTGTCTACTTATAATTTTTTAAAGATTTATTTATTTATTTGAAGGCAGAGTTACAGAGAGGCAAAGATAGAGAGAGAGAGGTCTTTCTTCCACTGGTTCACCCCCGATGGCTGCAATGGCCAGAGCTGTGCTGATCCGAAGCCCGGAGCCAGGAGTTTTTTCCAAGTCTCCCACATCAGTGCAGGCACCCAAGGACTTGGGCCATCTTCCACTGCTTTCCCAGGCCATAGCGGAAAGTTAGATCAGAAGTGGAGCAGCTGGGACTCCAATAGCCCATATGAGATATGGAACTGCAGACTGCGGCTTTACTCACTATGCTACAGCTCTGGCCCCAGGTCATTGCCTTTTGAAAATTCTGCAAAATTATTATACTATCCATATTTATAACAATGTTTTTTTAAAAAGTTTTATTTATTTGAAAGACAGAGTGACAGAAAGAGAGAGGGAGATACAGAGAGAGATCTTCCATCTGCCAGTTCACTCCCCAGATGGCTGCAACAGTCTAACTAGGGCTTTGGAGAAGCCAGGAGCTAGGAACTCTGCCCAAATCTCGCACATGAGTAGCGGGGACCTCACTACTTGGACCTCACTACTTGGATGTGCTTTCCCAAACACATTAACAGAGAGCTCTGTGGGAAGTGGAGCAACCTTCTGCTGTGCCACAATGCTGACCTGTCCAATAACATGGTGTTTGTGAAGATTTCTGTAAAGCTCTTGTCCTCTAATGTGATATAACTAGAGCTGCATTTTATGGTCCTTCCATGGCAATGTAGACTGTTTCCTAGCATGCTCCTCAAAACTGTTCTAGCCACTGGAGTTAATCAGTGCTAAAGCTGCTTCCACACACCTAGTTATTTGTTACACTAACACTGATATTTCTTCTTATTAGTTTTCTTATTCATTTTGCTATAAGAAAATGCCATAAGCTGCACAACCTTTAAACAAAAATGTTTTTCTTACAGTTCTCAAAGCAGAAAATCAAAGATGGAAGGCACCAGGCAGTTCAGTGTCTGGTGCATGTTCACTCCTTATTGAGGACCTATATTCACAGGATGAAAGAAATGAAAGAGTTAAATTATAGGAGCATTAATCCCTTTCATGAGGGCAGAGGCCTCATGTCCTCATAAATCCCAAAAGCCCTGACTCCTTAGGATATCACTATTTACAATCTCAAGTATTAATGAGAGTTGGGCACAGATATTTAGACTGTAATACTTGACATTACATTTGTGTCCTAAAGTTATAACATCTTAATTTCAATTTTTGCCAACTTAATTTCAATTCTATATCTACTCCCCTAACAGCTTTGTCTTGCATATTTCAGTCAGTATGTTACAAATTTATATTTTATTGTGTGTCCCAAATCATAAATTAAGAATTCTTTCAATGCATTAGAATCTTCAGTAATATAGAAAATAAAATGTAGAGTTACAAACCAAAGTTAAAATAAAACTATATTTTATATTAAAATTGCTATTAATGAAGTAATCTCTTAAATCATATAGACAGAATAATGCCCTTTAAATTTTTCCACGTGCTTGCATTTATTGAGATCTTTATTTCTTTTTTTTTTTTTTTTTGACATGCAGAATGGACAGTGAGAGAGACAGAGAGAAATTGAGATCTTTATTTTTACACACAGCTGCAAGTAATTGTATTCCTTCATTTGATGCTTTTGGACTCCCTTGAGATTGTCTTCAGGGTAGGTATAATATTAACATACCCCCTTGACTTTTATTCATCTGGAAATGTCTTACTTTCTCATTTTTGAAATTGTACTGGGTAAACCATTCCTAGTTTTCTTTTTTTTTTTCTTTCAGCACTTGGGATGTACTTGCCACTGCCTTCTTCTCCATAAATTTTCTGGTGAGAAATCTACTGATAATCTTTATGTTCTCTTGTATGGGCTGAATTTCTTTTTTCTTGAAGATTTCAAGAGTCTGTCTTGATCTTTTTGTTTTAAAAGCCTGATTAGTATGTGTTTAGCTATGGGACTCTGCTTTAATCTTACTTGGAGTTTGTTGAGATTATCAGATATTTATATTCATGTCTCATCAAATTTGAGATGTTGGTAGCATTATTTCTTCAAATATTATGTTTACCCACTATGCTCTCTTTGCCTGTGGACTTCTCACAGGGTATATTTTGGCCACATGATGTTGTATCACAGGTTCCTTTGGTTCTGCTTTTCTTCATTCTTCTGTTCCTTAGACTCATTCTTTCATCTTACAGTTTTAAATATTTATTTATTCTGAAAGTCAGACTTACACAGAGAGAGGAATCTTTAATCCACTGGTCCACTCTCTAGATGGCCACAATGGCCAGCATTGGACCACATGGAATCTGGGAAACAGGAGTTTCATCTGATCTTCTAAGTGAATGGCAGAAAACCTAGCACTTGGGCCATCTTCCACTGTTTTTCCTTGCCACCAGTATGGAGCAGTACAAGAAGTGGAGTAGCCAGGGCACCAACCTGCACCCATACGTATTGCTGATGTCAAAGGCAGCAGCTTTATTTGCTAGGTCACAAAGCCAGCCCCATTTTCCTGCAAATTTGAAAGCACTGTCTTAACTCTAGGTCCATAAAAACTAAAGTGATCAATATCCTTTTTGTGAATGTAAGAGATGAACATGAGAAAAACATTTGCTCTGTTAAAATAATTAGAGAAAGAGAAGTTCATAATTTTTCATTCAAAAGTTATTGGTGGCTACTGTGTACTGAAATTCAGTGTGGAGTAAATAGCCTATTCAAGGCAAAAAGAGAATCATGGATGACCTCAGCTTGAGCGAACAATGTACGCTATACACATACTGCCATTTCCATTTTATAACTTCAGTTGCAAAATGTTAGTACAAAGCATTAGTGGCTCTCCTTCTTCTTCTTCTTCTTCTTCTTCTTCTTCTTCTTCTTCTTCTTCTTCTTCTTCTTCTTCTTCTTCTTCTTCTTCTTCTTCTTCTTCCTCTTCTTCTTCTTCTTCTTCTTCTTCCTCTTCTTCTTCCTCCTCTTCTTCCTCTTCTTCTTCCTCTTCCTCCTCTTCCTCTTCCTCCTCTTCCTCTTCCTCCTCTTCTTCTTTCTTCTTCCTTCTTCTTCCTCCTCCTCTTCTTCCTCCTCCTCCTCTTCCTTCTTCTTCCAATTCAACAGCTATAATTTCTTTTTCTAAAATTTTATTTAGGTTATACAAGCTTCATGTATTGCATGTATACAGATTTAGGAACATAGTGACACTTCCTCCCCTCTCCTCCCTCTTGCCCACATTCCAACTATTCCTCATCTTTCCTCTCACATTTCTACTCTTAATTTTTCAAAGATCTATTTTCAGTTTACTTAATGATTGTATATGGGCTGGCATTGTAGCATAGCAGGTAAAGCCGCCGCCTGCAGTGCCGACATCCCATGTGGGTGCCAGTTGGAGTCCTGGCTGCTCCACTTCCCATCCAGCTCTCTGCTATGGCCCGGGAAAGCAGTAGAAGATGGCCCAAGTCCTTGGGCCCCTGCACCTGCATGAGAGACCCGGAAGAAGCTCCTGGATCCTGGTTTTGGATTGGTGCAGCTCTGGCGATTGCAGCCATCTGGGGAGTAAACCAGCAGATGGAAGGCTTCTCTCTCTCTCTCTGCCTCTCCTTCTCTCTCTGAGTAACTCTTTCAAATAAATAAATTAAGTAAAAAAAAAAGATTGTACAGTTGACCCTACACTAGGTAAAAGAGTTCAACAAATAGTATGAAGAGAGAAAAAAAAAAAAAAACACTGATCCTCAATGGAAAAGATAACAGTTATAAACCATCTTTGAACATCGAATCTCAAAATGTGTATTTCACTCCATTACGATACATCTCAGGTACTCTGTTAGCTACCTTAGATCAGGAAATATATATGGTATCTGTCTTTCTGAAATTAGCTTATTTTATCAAGTATAATGGTTTCCAGTTGTGTCCATCTTTTGCAAAAGACATGATTTCATTTTTTAACAGCTAACTCATCAACATAGATGATGTTGTTTACAAATATGAAAAGTAATGGAGAAAAAATTAGCATAAAAAGAAGATAAACAGTTGAAAGAAAGCTAAAGGAAAATATATAAAAGATAATATATTATAAAGCTAGAAGTTAAACATAATGAATATACTATTTTTTAAAATAATAGAACATTGAATGATAAATTGAATAAATCAAGGTAAATTTTGTGAAGAAAAAAAAGCAAAGCAGAAATAATGTTAGAAATTTTAAAAAATGCACTCTCTAGAAAAAAATACCAGATGAAGAAAAAATACTTTTAAGAAAAGTAAAGTGATATTGAAAACTATAATAATCATCTCTAAAACTCCAAGAAATTTTATTTTTGACTTCTGTCAAATTTTTTGTGAATATAATTACCATACCACATATAAATTATTTTAAAAAGCTATGCAAATATTATAAAAATTTGACCAGGCATGTGGGGGACTCAGATTGACTACTGGGCTCCTGGCTCCTGGCTTTTCCGTAGCCGAGTTTCTGATGTGGTGGGCATTTGGGGAATGAACCAGTGGATGGATGATCCTCTCTGTGGGTCTCTGTCTCTGCCTCGCTATCTCTCTATCTTTTAATTAAAAAAAAGTTTAAAAGCTATAATGCACTACAGTAATGAAGTTGTGTTCCTAAGACACCTCTCATTATTTTAAAATATAGTATTAAATACAGTTGTTTCTATGGGAAAATAGGGAGCTATGTACTGAAAGCTTGAGTTTTCCTATAGATACAGTATTTTTAATAGAATTTTAATAATAGCAGATTTTTGTAATAGTTTTCAATGCATAGTGATAAAGCTAGTCATTCAAGTGAATCTACATTTTATTTATTTACATTTTATCCAAGAGTAAATCATATTTCCTTACTTATAATATGTATGATTTTCAGGTTAGCCCTACTTAAACACTGTCCATATTTGTTCAAGTTCTCAACTTGTATGCTAATTGCTGTGGTTAACAAGACATAAATCTCATTAAACAAAGCAATAGAGATAGAGTCAGCACACTTCTAATTCCCTTATGTCTGCCATTTGTATTCTCAAAGGCTAATGGCTTTTTGTTTCTTCATGTGAGTGCATAATGGTCTAATTAAAGGATAAATCTTTATTCAATTTTTGGTTGAGTTTTAGCCTACTGAAGAAATGAGAAAGCTATATTATAAATTTGCTGTGATACAAAAAAGTCAATATAAAATCTGGCAAATTGTTCATAAAATACAAATTAGTCTAATTGATAGCTTAGAAGTATAACCTAAGTAAACACTAACAATGTTGGAGATACTTACTTATTTACTTGCCCATAAGAGAATCATATTTACTGTTTAACCTAGTCTTTGCATGTTTCTGTTGATGTAACAGAATTCCTATTACTGGGAAGTTTTTAAAGAATAGAAATTTATTTCTCACAATTCTGAAGCCTAGGAGTCCAAGATCATAGTACTATTAGGTTTGCTGTCTGATGAGAGTCTGTCTCTGCTTCTAGGGTGGTTCTTTGTTGCTTGTTTTCTAGAGGGGACTAACCCTGTGTCTTCACATGGTAGATGGCAGGAGTCCATAAGGAACCCATCAGTCCATTACCTTTCATTGTAAGATCATCGTCCCATTCATTTCTTGTTCATATACGATCCAAAATACACTCATGGGGCTACAGTTGTAGCGTAGTGGGAAAGGCATCCAGTGACACTGGCATCCCATGTCGGCTCCTGTTTGTATCCCAGCTGTCCTACTTCTTATCCAACTCTCTACTAGTGGCCTGGGAAAAGCGGGAGAGTATGACCTAAGTGCTTGTGCTCATGTCACCCATGTGGGAGACCTGGATGAGGATCCTGGCTCCTGGCTTTGGCCTGGACCAGCTCTGGCTGTTGTGGTCATCTGTAGGTAAGCTAGTGGATGGAAGATACCTTCCTCTCTCCCTCTGATTCTGTAACTCTATCTTTCAAATACATCAACAAATAATTTTTTCAAAAAAATCATGTTTAATACCTGTTCAAAAACAGCACTTTTTTTTTCCTTTTCTCCTACTACATGCTCCATTAGGGCCTGTATATCTCTGACACTATATGCCTGCCTCTCATTCAGTGTTATTATCATAGCATGAGAAAAGTCTTACTATACATTTCTTGTTTCTTTGTGATCCTATTTAGGATAGGATTTACACAGAGATAAAGAAATCTGGAAAACTGTGTGATAAGTGAATTTCTAGGCCATAACTACCTTCCATTCAGCTTAGTAAAATTTGACATGAATTTCCAAATAATATGCCTTCAGTTTAAGGACTTAAATTGTATCTGATCTATAAACAAAGCTAAATTAGTTATTGATACTCTAGAAGAAAAACAGAAACTCAAGAAATCCTTCTGTTAGAGAAAGATGATAGAAAGTAAGAAATGTCAAAGCAGAGGAAAGCACAAGATATTCTTGTAAATAAAGGACTCCCCAGCTACTGTTTATATATGACTTGTATGCATGTGGGTGTTATTATGTTAGATTCTGATATGGTATTGGAAATTTATGAAAGTATAGTCATATCTAAACTTAAACACAGGAAAATCTTGATAGAATCAGAACTTAATGGAAAATCATTAAGTAGGTAGAAGAGATGCCCCAGCAAACGTCATTCTTGCACTAAACTTGTAGTTTACAAAATGCATTGTGGATCATAGTATTATGTCATCTTTTTTTTTTTATTTTTTGACAGGCATAGTGGACAGTGAGAGAGAAAGACAGAGAGAAAGGTCTTCTTTTGCCATTGGTTCACCCTCCAATGGCCGCCGCGGCTGGTGTGCTGCAGCCAGCACACCGCACTGATCTGATGGCAGGAGCCAGGTACTGCTCCTGGTCTCCCATGGGGTGCAGGGCCCAAGCACTTGGGCCATCCTCCACTGCACTCCCTGGCCACAGCAGAGAGCTGGCCTGGACGAGGGGCAACCGGGACAGAATCCGGCACCCTGACCCGGACTAGAACCCGGTGTGCCGGCGCCGCAAGGCAGAGGATTAGCCTAGTGAGCAACGGCGCCGGCGGCTTATGTCATCTATTTATATTCAGTTTTTACTAAAAATATTTGAATGAAATATTGCCACTAAGGATTTCATTTCCCCAGTGTCAAATGAATTGTTACTTACATAAGTGAGGTAATTAAAAGAGGTTAGCTAATCTTTCTACAAATGTCTAATGAGCATAGCTCTGTGTCAAGCCCTGTTCTAGTGAACACTGATAAGTTAGATAAGTTAGTGCATGAAAGAGAGGGAGCCCCTTCTTCCATGGGGCCACCTTCCCAAGTCACCATTAACCTATTAATTTAGGACTGGAGACAAGTCTGGAGATATACAGCACGGATCTCTGAGTGAAGCTTGGTCAGGCAACAAAATGGGCTTCAATATCAAAATGATGTTCACAAAGGCAACTTATTTGATGTTACTGATAATGCCCACTGCTGGAAACTCCTACTTTACTATGGAACTGATCATCATGGAATCATGCTGGCTAGTGTCAGATTGACAGAGCTGAGCAAGAAAGTTGCACATTTTTCAGTTTTAAAAAATTAAGATGATGAGGAAGATGGCCTCAAATTCTTGAAATCTATTATGCTCCATTTTTTACATGAACCTGAGAAAGTATGTGAATACTATCTCTGACTTCTTCCTTCATTGGGATATTTTGTTGGTGGTGAAATAAAAGCAGATTTTTGCTCTGAATGTAATTAAGAAAACTGACAAAAATATTACTACAGCTATGTAATAAGTTCAGGAAACATAGTAGTTAAGCTGATATTATGTACCAAACCTTGAAAACAACAGCTACCCCACTTCCAGTTAATGGCAGGAGAATGATTCTAGAATCAATGACTCAATTTACCTGCTCTAATCTTTTTGTGTCAGTTATCTTTGACTACACCTACAGGGGCTTTGCACATTCCGATCATCTGCCACAAGAAAGAAAAACAGAATAGCTTAGTAGACTAGATGCCCATTCTTAGGCTCATTATAGCCCTCTCCTTTGTGATATTTGGATCCTATGAACCCTAAATCTATCACACTCCAAGAATTTTTGCAAAATGACTTATTTTATAAAATCTGAATACCCTTGTATGTCTCAGCAGACACCAAGGATGCTTTAGATTTTTCTTGGATTATAAAATCCAACATATATAGAAACCATAAATTAATGAGCATAGCAATAAAATGACTTGTCTTTTTCTTCAATAATCTAATTTAATCTTATTTTCCCCAAAGTTTATTTTTGTTCAAAATAAATGTATAAAGATATGAGAAGGAACTGGGGATGGTATGATAGATGAGTTAGAACCCAGGACGTGGCTAGTCTGCAGGGGCATTAGGGCTTTGTGGTAATGAACATGTCACTGATCTGCACTGCAGCCACTGGTAAAGATAGGATAGCTTCAGCAGCCCTGATCTATTCAAAGCTGACTTCAGGCTTCCCATTCCACCCTAGTGCTGTGTGTCGATGAAATCATTGGCACTGGAGCCACACAGACCACACTGATTCATTTCAAATTTTCCATTTCTGCTCCACCTATCGCACCATGCCAATAATTGCTGACTCTGCTGTAAGTGCAAATGCTGCTCTGTGCAGTAAAGCTGTTATGAAATGGCAGGCTACTTCGAATGAGTCTCAAAAACCATTCCATTATTTCATCTTCTTTAGTTTTAAGTAGTGATCTTCCTCTTCCAAGGTGTCTCCAAATTAGTTTCTAGGACTACATTGGGGATAATGTTAAATCATCACTTACTTTGATCTTTTTATTTCTTACTGTGCTGATGGAAATGTCGCCAATCTCTCCCTTTATCTTCCAAATTCTGAATCTATCATGACATAAACATTTGAAATATGAATTTAGTGGGTGCAACTATGCAACCAGTTTGCAAATATTAAGTTGGGCCTTGCTTGGACACCTTGTGGAAATTCAGAATCAATAGCTGAGGAAAGCTCTCAAAAACTAAAGAGAAAAGTAATAGATCAGAATCACAGATTAGAGTACACAAGAAGTCTATGAATTCAAGCCTCAGCTTTCAACTAATTATGGAACTGTAGAGACTTGAAAACAAAGAGGCAGGAGCCTCATAAAAGATAGTGTTGGGCCCATTGCTGTGGCGCAGCATGTTAATGCCCTGGCCCGAAGCGCCAGCATCTCATATGGGTGCCAATTGGAGACCTGGCTGCTTCACTTCCCATCCAGCTCTCTGCTATGGCCTGGGAAGGCAGTGGAAGATGGCCCAAGTCCTTGGGCCCTGCACCCACGTGGGAGACCTGGAAGAAGCTCCTGGCTCCTGGCTTCGGATCAGCGCAGTTCCAGCAGATGCAGCCAGTGGGGCGTGAACCATCGGATGGAAGACCTCACTCTCTCTCTCTTTCTCTGCCTCTCCTCTCTCTGTATAACCTTGACTTTCAAATAAAAATAAATCTTTAACAACAACAAAAAAGGTAGTGTCAATAACTGATAAGAATCGAGACCCAGTGTGTGGTAACAGGCATGAGGCATCTTTAGTATCATAGACTGATTTCCCATGCTCTGGTGTCCAAACTTGTTTATTTGGAACTTTTCACATATGTATTAAAGTTATATAATATATTGATTCTGTAGTTTTGAAATACTGGAATTCAGTAGTTGCTACAGTCTGAATACATATGTTGAAATCTAATCACTAAATCACCTTACATGATAGTATTAGCAAGTGGGGTCAGTGAGACTAGTGCCGTTTTAATAAAGGCCACAGGGATTTGTTTTAACCCCCTCTGCTCTCTGTGAACCAGAAAGTTGGCCAGCCCTCACCAGTCACAGAGCATTTCTACTTTTTTATTTTGAACTTTGTAGCCCCCAGAACTTAGGGAATTAAATTTCTGTTGTTTCTAAGCTACTCAGTTTATGTATTTTGCAACAAAGCCTGAGGACAAAGCTATGATATATTCATTTAATTCAAATAAATCTAGTTGAGTCAAATTCAGCATAATGAAAAAGATTATGTTAGCCATAGCATTTGATTCTGAAGAAGGAAATAAAAAACATGTTGTTTTTTGCATTTGGATATCTACTGCAGATAAGCACAATAAATCATATAGTGTTAATTACATCTGGAATAATTAAAAATAAGTATCCAAATTAATGAGTGATTATCAACCCATTTATTTTGCTTTGATATATCAAAATTAGCTTCATGTTTAGCTGTGAAAGTTCCATCTTTATATTGCTTTTGCAAAGATAATAATTTATAGCTGGGTTAAAAATAGGATTATTTATAAGTTCATAAGTAAATTAACAGATATCATTCCAAGGAAAAATATGAGCATTCAGTCTAAAGCATTATAAAATATAATGAATACATAAATCTAGCATGTTTCTGCTCACAATTTTTTCTGAGTTGGTTTAGTATATGTGGCTTAAAACTGAGAAATGAACATTAAAGAGATAAAGAGAAATTTTGTGCTAGATCTTGTATTACTTATGTCACTGACATCTAACAAGCTGGAAATTATAAAGTAAAATCATTATTGAGACATGGTAGTAAGACTTTCTAACATTTAAATTTATTCTCTTAATTAAAAATGTACCATTCTGTTAATGATCTATCTTGTTATTAATAAGTTCATCCTAAATTGGCAAACAGAAATAAATTGTTTCTGAAATGATATATGGCAATGTATGGCTGTAACAAATTGCAACTGTCTAGGTACTTCTTGTAACTCTTAAGGATAACATTTTTCCCATGAGAAAAGCAATTAAGCTAAATATTTTTTTAAAAAATATTTATTTTCACCTATGTGAAAGAGACAAGGGGAGAGGCAACATTCTTCCATTTGTTGGTTCATTCCTCAAAAACCTGCAGTAAATAGGGCTGGGCCAGGCTGAAACCAGAAACTTAGAACCCCATCTGCGTTTTCCACACCTGTGGTAGGAGGGGCTGAAGTATTTGAGCCTATATTTGATGCCTTTCAGGATTCATCAGGAGGACACTGGATGGGAAGTAGTGTAGCTGGACACTGTGACATGGGAATATAAGCACCCCAAGCAGCCACTTAACCCACTGCCTCACAATGCCAATACTGATTGATCTTTTTTTAAAAGAACTATTTATTATATTTGTAAGTCAGAGTTACACAGAGTGAGGAGTGACAGAGAGAGAGAGAGAGATCTTCCATCCTCTGGTTCACTCCCCAGTTGGCTGCAATGGCTGGAGCTGTGCCGATCCGAAGCCAGGAGCCAGGAGTTTCAGCTTCTTCCAGGTTCCCCCACTTGGGTGCAGGGGCCCAAGGACTTGGGCTATCTTATACTGATTTCCAGGCCATAGAAGAGAGCTGGTTGGCAAGTGGAGCAGCTGGGACTAGAACCAGTCCATACGGGATGCCAGCACTGCAGACTGCAGCTTAACCTACTGTGCCACAGTGCCAGCCCCTAAATATTTTTAAATCACCAATTCCAATTTTATTTTATTATAAAGTCATTTTCTGTGTCTCAGCATAGCAAATCATTTAATAAGTATAGTGTTGTGTGGATCACATAATAATAGGAAACATAATTTTATTTGTTGCAGTTTTTTTTTTAATTTTGTTCACAGTAAAGAAAAATGAATTTTCTACCTTAAACTTCTTCTAGACCTTGTTTCCACAAGTCCTGTAATGCTGACTCCTCGAGTAATGATCACCAGCATTTTTGTTTTCTTTTTATTTTTTTCCCTTAATGCTTATACTCAACTTGAACTTGGCGAAGACAATTCATCACCATGGACAGGTATATGGACTTCTTAGTCACACTTCCTCGATCTAAAATCTAGCCCTATCATTTACCAACACCAACTTTGATCTGCTCCAATTCTCCAGTGCTGTAGTCCTTGTGGTGGTTTGTATGTGTCTCCAAAGAGTTAATATGTTGGTAGTGTAACCCCCAAATTCATGTGTTAATGGAACTTAAGGGAGGGGACCTTTAAGAAATAATTAGGATTAGATGATATCACAAAGGGGGCGCCTCTCCATAATAAGCTAGGATGCTTGCTCTGTCTCATCATCTGTTGCTCTTCGCTATGTTCTATACAGCATGGGGACACTCACAAAGCTGATGATCAGATTTTGGCAACATGCTCTTTTACTTTCCAGAATCCAAAAGTGTCCCCAAAAATGAACTTCTGTTCTTTGTAAATTTCAGTCTCAAATATTTTGTTAGAGCAACAGTAAATAGACAGTTCTGTCACTGATAAAGTAGAAATATTAGTAATTGTTGTAAAGGGAAAATAACCAAAGCCTAGTGAACATTCATTTTGTGTTAGCTGTACTTAATAGACCGGTGTTTTGTATTTTGCTACCCCATGAAGTTATGTACCTTTGCTATTATAGCTATTGTCTCATCACCACCATTATCAACTACATCATTACCATCATCATCATAATCTAATAATCCTTTATTCTTCTTGCATATTTGTTACGCCACAAACACGCAAGCTCTAGGTGTTTTAGAGATACTAACTCATTTAATATGCGCAATTGTATCCGACATACAGATCAATAATATGACCACTTTTTAAGTTAAGATAAAAAATTGAAAAGCATGATAATTTGAGAGGTTGAATAATGTACTGTTACCCTATATTTGTTTCTGAAAAAAATAGAAAAAATATGAATCTAGATCACATTGCACTTTTTACCCTGAGATCTACATGTTCCACATGGTATAATCTGTCTTTCAATTCCTAGTGTCTCTTTGGCAGTTATCTTCATTTGTTTTAAATAGTGTTGCTGAGCATGTGCCATTTTGTTAGTCATCTGGTCTTACTGAGAATGCGCTAAAACTCTTGATAGCATCTTTTCCTCATTTTTTCACAGCCATTGTTTACATTGTAACTGAATCATTTCCTACCATTTCTATTATTCCCATGGTACTCTAGTATTTTTTGATCAATTGGACACTTGAACCTGGCCAGTTACAAATTCTTCCACAATACTGAATGTTTACCAACCTTTTTTAAATTTTCTCATAATCAATCTCATTGAAAACATTCTACAAATATTCTTAGGCACAAACTAAGACTCATAAGTGGAATAATAGCTATTAACATTCAAGAAATGTCCCTCCTGACCAAGGATAAACCTCTGGCTTAAACTTGAGCACTTGCCTTTGGCTTCTTCATATACTTAAATAGATTATTAACCTTCTGCACTATCCCATATCTTTTCACCAGCAGGGATCTCAGCATTGCCTTTGTCTGCTACCTCTGCTCATAAAAATAATTGCTAGAGTTTCCATTTCCTGATTATACTTATCTCTGTTTCACTGGTTACCCTAGGAAACCATGTGGTAATGAGCTTATTTCTTTCATATATTTTTGTATATTTATCAAAGATCTTCAGGGAAATGACTATGTATATGTGTTTGTCTTATAGATATGAAAATCTAGCTGAAAGGCAAAACAGAAGCATAATTATACTTGTAATAGGATATATACACGTGAAAGAATTGTAATAAGATTCTGCTCAACTGAATCCTACTCAATATCCTGCATGTGTGTGATACATGTGTGATAAATATGTGTGTGATATATGAACCCATTCCTTAGGAGGAGACAGAAGTAGTTTAACACATTATACATATCCCACAGAAAGATCACAGATAAAGAGCTTTTTTCTCATTTTATGTGTGGAAATGATACACATCTTGAAAACAGTATTTAAATTACTAACGTGACACAGTGTATAAGCCATTTGTAACCTCGTTTCCTAACTTAACTAACTCAATCTGCCTTAGTTATTATCATTTTCTTCCTATTGCATATACTACTCCTTGATAATTCTAATTGAAAGTATTTCCATATGCTTTATATAAGCTATCATACTTCAACCCATTTATCTGTATTTCTCCACTTTGATACACTAGACTATATTTTTTAAATGGCCAGTATTTTATTCATTTGGTACCATTAGAGGGTAGTACATAATAATAGCTTGCTAACAATTTAATATGTGACATATTTTATTATGATTTACTTTAAACTCCCTAAAGTTCATCTTGTAATAAAACACTTCTTAAAAATATATGCTGCGCTATTGTATTATTTATATTTGGCACTTGGGTTTTCCAAACATCTTTGATAATATTGTCTTGTAACAGACTAAAGTGACAGAAAAGATCATACAAAATAATAATATTTATAATGACTAATACTTTATAAATTACTGAGGATAACCTTGAATTTGATTTTTATTTAAAGTTTAATATGAAGTGAATACAAGTAGAAATAAAATGGTCTATACAGTAATGTTCTCACTGTCATACATTTTGGAATATTCATGCATAGACAGTGTGATTAATTTCCAAAGGCAAACATGCCTGAAATGCAGCAGAAAAGGCTGCATTAAAATATGACTTTTAAAAAGCCCTTTATTGCCCTTTTCACAAGAATATTGTAATTGTTTATCATGTTCCCTTCCTGGAAAATATCTCAGTTGGGAATATTATGTTAGTTTTTTTTTTTCTGTTGCTTCTATAATATATTATCACAAAACTAGTGACTAAAATAGTCAAATAACTTGCATTTATCTTAGAATGTGGCAAGTGCAAAGTTGGACATGACACTGAGAGAAATCCAATCACCACAAGGACTGAATTCTTTTCTGGAGGCTCTAGGAAGAAAGTCCATTTGCTTGTCAGCCTATGTCCACACCCCTAAGCTAGTGGCTCTTTTTCTTCATATCAAGGCAATAACATTACATCTCCTTGACCATGACCAAGTGAGGTTTATTCTTGGAATACAAAATATGCTTGATGTCTGAGGCTCCATTAATACTATATGCAATTTAAACAATAAAAAATAGAAATCCATAATCACAATCACTAAATTAAAAAATTAAAACTCCAATATTTTCCAGACAAATTTTTAAAATATTTTAAACAATATTATTCTACTTTTTATTATGATATTTATATAAAGGAACAAATTTGATATAGTTCAATGACAAAATTCTAAAAATATAATGACACTTCTCTTCCTTCCCTCCCTCCCTTTTTGTCCTTCCTTCCTTCCTTCCTTTCTTCTTTTCTTCTTTTCATCCTTCCTTCTTCCTTCCTTCCTTTCCTCCTTTTTAATTTTTGAGATAACATTTTAATTTACATTATGATCTGATGCATCTTATATTATAGTCTAGGTGCTACAATATCAGATTTTCAAAGTCCTACGCAACCTTCTCTCTGATTGTACTTCTTCTGAAGTAACCATTATTTTCAATTTTTAAATAACTGTCTTGCATGATTTTGACTAATGTTTTTATTCTTCTTATTTATTGTTGAATAATGACTATTGTAACATGTAATGGCTTTAAAATACTAATATTGTATCATTGCTCCTCTAGATAGTTTATGATCTCATACTCCTATAATGTCAGATAGGTTCAGTACGGAAAGATTGAAGTCTCATTCACTTACATATTAAATATATTTTCCTCAAAAGGAAAACTTCAAAGAGCCTGGAGCAGAGAGAACTGATGCTCTGTCAAGACCTGTAGTAGCTCCACAAATCTTCTCCAGAATGTTAGCCTCAGGAGTCAGATTTCCTTCATGATATCTCATGCTCCAAAGGCCTGTGTCCCTGGAGAGAGAATCAGTTCAAAACCAAATTGTCCCATACAATTTAGCCTTGGAAGCTAAGCAGTGTTATTTATGCCACATTTTGTTTGTACACAAATGCCTATGCATCTTTAAGGAGAAAAATAGCATTTACATATTGGTTGGAAAAGCACATTACAAAAACATGGCCATGGCTATTTTTGCCAAACATAATGTGTCATGACTTGTCCTCTGGCCAAAACATATCTGCACTAAGCAAAATGAAATCAACTTTTCCCCCATATCATCTCTTCACACCAGACCAGGGATTGAAGTAAAAGACTTCATGATATAGATAAGGTTTATGAGCTGATGGGAGCCCTCAGAGGCAGTGATTTATGCTGGCTAACTGATCTAAAGGCCTGTAAATTAGATTAATGATATCTGTTTTGGCCCCTGCCATGGCTCACTAGGCTAATTCTCCGCCTGTGGTGCCTGCACCCCGGGTTCTAGTCCTCGTTGAGGCGCCGGTTCTGTCCCAGTTGTTCCTCTTCCGATCCAGCTCTCTGCTGTGGCCCAGGAAGGCAGTGGAGGATGGCCCAAGTCCTTGAGCCCTGCACCCACATGGGAGACCAGAAGGAAGCACCTGGATCCTGGCTTTGGATCGGTACAGCGCACTGGCCGTAGTGGCCATTTGCAGGGTGAACCAACAGAAGGAAGACCTTTGTCTCTGTCTCTCTCTCTCATTAACTCTGGCTGTCAAAAAAAAAAAAAAATGGTATCTGTTCCCACTGTACCCCTAGTACACAATACTGAGGCAGTAACAATAATAATCATAGAGTATTCTACTTAAAGTAGTAAAAAACAAGACATCCTCAGTCACTGATCTGATTAACTCCAAATGCTGCATTTTGGGGATTTTCTTGACTGGAACTCAGTCCCAGTGACTAGGATTGACTTGTGATAACTTGTGACTCCATTCTCTGGATTCTGGGTTCTTCCTTCTAAGTCATCCTTCCTTTTCCATAAAAAATATGAGGCAGATTCTGCTTGTGTCAATAACTTGAAGATCCAAAGGCCATTTCTGATTTTGTACTGTTTCTCCAATTGTGTCTAGTGTTGGATGATTTTGAAAATATAGATATGTTTACATTGATCTGATTATCATGTAATGAATATATGCATAAAAACATTCCATAGCACCATAAAATATGCACAATATTCATGTTTCAAAGTGAATAAATATATTTTAAGAGTATAATTTTAAAGGTTCATTTATTTTTTTGTTAGAGTTAGTGAGAGAGAGAGAGAAAGAGAGAGATCATCCTCTGGTTCACTTCCCAAATTGCCTCAATGGCCAGGGCTGAGCCAGGCAGAAGCCAGGAGCAAGGAACTCCATCTGTGTCTTCCACATGGGTGGCAGAGGCCCAAGACATTTGGGCCATCATCTGCTGCTTTTCTAAATGCATTATCATGGACCTGGATAGAAAATGGAACAGTGGGCACATGAATTGGTGCTACGATACGCAGTGCCAGTGTCACAAGTGGTGACTTAACACATTGCACCACAACCCCAGCCCCTAGTTGTTTTTATTATTATTTTTTAATGTGTGGTTCATATGAATTGTGTGATTCTCTCCATTAGAAAACAGCTTCATCCTGAAATATTTTCAAAACAAACCTTTTCTGTTTTTGGTGTCCTATAAGTTGTTGAGCAGCAACATCCTTGACTCTTAGGAGATCATTTATTTAACAAAAAGCATTTGCAAATTATGACATTGCGATCTTTATGTGGATTGCATCTGGTTGTGCTACCTGCTTAAATATTTTTGAAATGATTATGCTGTCATGTATTTGTCACACACCATATTTAAACTCTTTTCCAAGACTGCATCCTATATTCTATCTCTTCCCAGAAGCCATTGTTAAATTTCACATGAAGAATATGACAATCAGATTAAAAATCGGTTTTATTTTAGATCTTGGAAAACCTTGGTGCTCTATATTTATCATTTATCCCATTAGCTTCTTTTTGTTCCCTTGTATTTTATCATAGAAAACCAAAAGAAGATATTTCGCATCTGAAAATCTCCTTAGCTAGACAGCCTAGCTTTACAGGTACATTTTCTCTTTTCCATGGCACTGTAGGAAATTGTGTGGCTAAAGTTTTTTTCACTGCAGGACAAAGCGCCATTTCCTATGACTTCTAACAAAATTGCCCTGACTTGCCTTTGAGCTCTCAGTGACAGCTTCCTCAACTCAGATTACATTTTGCTAATGATTTCTCCAAGGATGTTGTCATGTTTTCTTTGTTTCTTGGCTCAAAAGTCACTTCTATATGTTTATGTTTTTGTTTTGCTATTACGGTTGTATCTGATAGCAAACATATTCTGGCTACTATTCTTGTATTGCATGCCGCTATAGAAGTCAGTCAAAAAAAAAAAAACACATTTAAATATTATCTGTCATGGTTCTGGGATTGGCACTGCTAAGATTCTCAGAAGCATTTGCAATTAGACAGTGGCTATGTCTGCAATCTTCCAAAGTATTATTGTGTGAGTGTGTGTGTGTGTGTATGTGTGTGTGTTACATAGCAAGGGCTAAAGATTAGAAACTCAAGAAACCCGAGCATAGGAAAACTGAGGTTTCTTGAACACTTGTCTGTGTTTATGTGATCTTTCCATGTGACCTCTTCAGGGCCAAACTGTAACCACTTCAAAGTCTACAACTTAATATCAGGAGGTATTAAATGTCATTTCTATTATATTCTATTTTCCCAGGTTCAATATGACAAGAGATAGGTGTCATCTTTTAATGAGGAAGTGGCAAAACACTGGAAGAATAAGAGAAACCAGAACCATTGTTTGAACATTTTTCAAAAATATATCATTCATCCATTCTGTTTCCAAATTATATATTACTGTAGAACTTTTCATCTTGAGTCATTTCCTTTCTTTTAAAAACTACCATGCAGAAGCATTTTTAGTAAAGAAAGTTTTGTTGGTAATGGACTCCTTTAGATTTTCATTGTCTGATAATATCTTTGTAACTCTTTTACTTTAAAGAAAATATGAAAGAGACAAAATTACACAATGACAGTTATTTTTCTCACGACTTTGAAGATATTATTCTATTGTATATTCGTTTCTACTGCTGACTTTGAATAATCTCTCCCAGTACATTTGGCTTCTTGTAATAATTCTTTATCTACTTATAAATTTCACTCTTCATCTTTGCTGTTCATTATTTTACTTTGATGTATCTAGATGCCAATTCTTTTGGAATTCATTTTACTTTGTAAATTTAAGAATTTATAGATTTCATTAATTCTGGGAGATGTCTAGTCATTATTTGTCATTTATTCATTCTCTCATTTTCTTTAATTTTTAATTTATTTATCTTCTCAGAGTCATGTTGAATTTTTTTCTTTATACTCCATATTGCCAATTCTTCATTTCCATATCTTTCCTTATTTCTGTGCCTGTGCGATGTGTACTAGGCTATTTCTGATAAAATATTTTAGGTTTTTTTTTTATATTTCATGTTTCTCTCCAGTTTTTTTGACAGTTTGACATGTTTATTTGTTTTCTATATTTAAGTATTCAAAACCATTAATATGCTTTATTATTTGGTATTCAATGTGTTCTTTTAAAAATATTACTCCTCAATTTTAGTAAATGCGTGTCCTTTATATTGCTTTCTAACTTTTTATTTCTTAGTCATATTAAATTTAACTGTGGTATCTGGTGTGGCGATTTCATCAATTTTGGTGTCTGATTCTACCAATTTTTGGCTTTGCTGTCTCTTGTGACTTAGTTTTTAAAAAGCTTAAAGATTTTTATCTGTATTCTTGGTTTCTGGAAATGTTTGAAACATTGCTTTACAGTTCTGACAATCTTCTTCTTAGACAAGATTTTGCATCTTTTACCCAAATTCACAGGCTCTGTACTGTAAGTACCCCAAGGGCAGTGGCTCATCCGCACTAAGTGTACACCATCACTGTGTTAAAGTGTTTTTAATAATGATTCAGTCAGATCAGAAGACATCTCAGAGTCAAAAGCTGGATGCAGGGGCCAGTGCTATGGCCTAGCATGTAAAGCCACTGCCTGCAGTGCCAGCATTCCATATGAGCAATGTTTGAAGTGCCAGCCGCTCTACTTCTGTTCCAGCTCTCTGCTATGGCCTGGGAAAGCAGTTGAAGATGGACCAAGTGCTTGGGCCTCTGCACCCAAGTGGGAGACCTAGAAGAAGTTCCTGGCTCCTGGCTTCGGATTAGCACAGCTCCAGCCATTGTGGTCACCTGGGGAGTAAACCAGCAGGTGGAAGACCTCTCTCTCTCTTTCCCTCTGTCTCTATGCCTTGAAAATAAATTAATAAATCTTTTAGGTGGATCCAGTTTTAGCTTGCATCCAAGGAGTAAGCCTGTTTTTCACTGCTTGCCTTGCATAAAATGCTGGCTCATGCATGTACTTAAAGAGCAATATTTTGTATTCATTCTTCTATTTTGCATTTTTGAAAGGCTGTGAGTTTAACAGTAAGTGGTTTATTTGATTATACATTTGCTACAGTGTTTGAAGAACTGGCTTTGTTATTTGAACCTTGTGTCTCTGGAAAGTCACTTTTCCTTAATTCAAAGAGGTTCTCTCTAATAATTCTAATCCAATTCATTCATCACACACACACACACACACACACAAATGTTCAAGTTTATGTCTTGGTTTTTACATGTTCTGCATTCTGTCTACAATATTTTTTTTTTTGGCATTTCAATTAAGTCCTTTTTGGTTTTTTTTTTTTTTTAACTTTTTATTTAATAAATATAAATTTCCAAAGTACAGCTTATGGATTACAATGGCTTACCCCCCCCCCCATAACTTCTCTCCCACCCGCAACCCTCCCCTTTCCTGCTCCCTCTCCCCTTCCATTCACATCAAGATTCATTTTCAATTATCTTTATATACAGAAGATCAGTTTAGTATATATTAAGTAAAAATTTCAACAGTTTGCACCCACATAGAAACACAAAGTGAAAAATACTGAGTACTAGTTATAGATTAAATCACAATTGTCTACAATATTTTTTAAATTTCATGCCTTTAGGTACACAGTGAAGACCAATAAAGTTCCTTACAGCAACCAATACCACCCTTAGGCCACTGAAAATATTGTTTTCACCACACATTTTCCTGAAGTCATAGCACATTGCACTAATTTTTTTATCTCTACTTTCCCTCTAACTCTATCCAGGCAGCTTTATTTATGTTGCAGCATTTTAATATGCTGTAACTATTCTTTATACTAGAAGACTTCAAAAAGTCCATGAAAAATGAGTTAATTTTTGAGCAATTTGAAATCCATACATAGTTTTCCATTGGCCCCCTCAACCTATAAAATATTCACATTGAAATGTCTGTTTCCTTGGTCAAATGACTTTTTTTCTTTCCTCCTTTCCCTTCCCTCCCCTCCCCTCCCCTCCCCTTCCTTCCTTCCTTCCTTCCTTCCTCCCCCCCTTTCTTTCTTTTTCTTCCTTTCTTTCTCCTTCACTCAAATATTAGTTTCTTTTAATTCTAAATCTAACACATTTTGAACATAGAATTTTTTGAATTTGTGAGTAGATTATTCTGAGGGAATCACATGAATTTTTAATAAATGTTTCATATTTAAAATTTCATTTTACTTTTATTTATCTGAATGAGGGAAGGAAGGAAGAAGAGAGAGAGAGAGAGTGATAGTGAGAGAGAACAAGAGAAACAAAGAGAGAGAGAGAGAGAAGGAGATTCCATCCCATCCACTGGTTCACTCTCCATGCAGAGAAACAATAGGCTGGGCCAGGTCAAAGCCAGAAGTTGGGAACTCAGTTTGTGTCTCCAACACTGGTGGCAAGAATTCAAGTACTCCGGCCATCACATGTTACCTCCTAGGATGTGAATTACCATTGTCATAAGAGGACTGGGTTCAGATTCTTGTCTCCTTTGAAGAAGGAATTAGAGGATGAGACAGGCAATGACCAGGTGAAAATTAATGTCTATTTGTATACTAAACAAAAGTACATGCTCAAGGAGTGAGGGCAAACTGAAGCCAGAGAGTTGTACTTAACTATATTCAGGGCCATCCCTTTATATGCACTGGAGGCACAGGGCATAGTGTCTGGTAGGGTTTAACTGAATATTCATGGGGGTAGATTTTTGATTGGACCTAAGAACAGCCCATTTCTTTACACTGTGTTTTAAAAACTCAAATGTTTCATGGCATTATGTGCATGATGGGAGTAGGTGTGTCAGCCATGATAATTTTATTGTAAGGACCTTACAATGAACTAAAGTCATTTCAGGGACACAAATGGTAGCAATATCGGTTATTGTTGACCACCAGGGGTTCGAAGTGGAGAAACCATGGAACAAAAGCAGATACAGGGCTTCAGCAGTGCAGTCAGGGCTACAGAGCCTGCAGGACTGGGAGGAGCTGATAATCTCAGCTACTCTTTGCTAACTACCTCCATACCTACATCAACTGGAAATTAGAATCAGAAGTGGATCCAGGATGCAATTAGGGAGACGTCCCTGCTGGCCAAGAACCCCAAGGTAAGGGTGTGCCCACTGTTAGGTTTAAATTGTTTGGACTAAGATAAAATGGGTCACTCCCACAGAGTAATATATATATATATATATATATATATATATATATATATATATAACATAGTTTATGGCCGTCAGTGAGAATTTGTCTCCTTGTCTACAGTCCAGAATGTATTACTGTCTTATCTTTGTGTGTCTCTGTATTGTTGTTTCTCTTCATGGCTTTAACTTTCAGAGAGTGGCAAGGAATCATGGGCCAGCAGGTAAGTACATCACTATGCCATTAGCAAGTGTTAAAAAATCCCTGTATGTTCAAACAAAACTGGCCCTTTGAGCCTTGCCTGCAGGACTCCGCTGTGTGTGGGGGAGCAGCTGGTGGAAGATTGGAAGGCACACCTCCCAACTCATTCCTTGGAATCCTAACTCCCAGAGCTGTACCCATCCCCCACCTCAGACTGACTCCCCTGGCCAATCACATGGGGCAAGTGGACAGATCTCCTAAACTTCAGGACCCGGTAAGTCACCCCGGGGTGCTCTGTACTCAGGTCTGCCTTTGTGCGGAAGGGGAGGCTTCTGTTGCCCCCCCCCCCCCCCACATGAGGTACCTGTCTGGTGTCTGTAATGGAAGAGAGAGTGCATGTGATGTGAATGTGTATGTGGCTCCAGGCCCTGTGGCCACAGAGTCTGAATGAGCCCTAACCTGTGGATCCGTGTTCTCTGCAAGGAGAGCGTCTAGGTGGGGGAAGCGGTCACAGTCTGGATCAGTGCCTGTTCCGGAGGTCTTTGTCTCTTGTTTTGTGTGACCAAGGGGGACACATTATGGGAAATTCCATTTAAAACCAACTGTTCTAAACTGTATGATAAAAGCTTTAAAAGGGTTACAAGCATAAAACTGTGTTCTAGGTAAAAGAGGAACATTTTAGACTTTTAACTCTCTTTGGTTTGTGGTATGTTAACTCCACCCCTTTGCTGGGAGTGGGGGAATGAAAGGTCAGCTGCCTACAGGTGTCATGGGGCAGTGATACTTGAAAGTCTCCTAAATCAAGTTAACAGTCTCCAGTGAGCTTTTAACCCATGACACCCCAGGCCCCTGGTCCACAGTCACCCTTGGGACCTGTCTTGCAACTGCCGGAACAGCTCTGTTTCAGAGACAGTACCGAGTATCTGACTGCTGACTGGGTACAGCTTGGGACAATTGTTTGGTGAAATTCTAGGCTCAACTTCAACTTATAGTCTAGGGAGACATACTTGATAAATAACAATCTCATACATAAAATTGGTAGAGTTATGGCTTTTATGATAATTTGGTAAAATGTAACTAGACATCAAGTTTAAAGAAATTTAAATTTAAAACCAAAAGGGCCACTATCTTTTTAAAAAAATGTTTTTGCTGTGTAATCTGCCAGGCTTGTTTTGTTACTGGGCTTAACAGTTCTGGTCCGGCAAAGCAACAATGGGTAATCAGAGCTTTATTATGGCCTCTAAGGTGGATCTTACAAGGTTAAAAAATTTTTGGTTTAATTTATAAAGAGTCTATAAAGTAAAGGGACAACTTTTAATGTAAAATAACTGTCAAAGGCCACTTCCCATCTAAAAATAAGGGCAGAGTCGTCACCGTCACTGCTGTGGCTGCGGCTCTTCAGGGAAACCTGTATAAGGTACAGAGAAAAGAGTGGCCATGGGCCACTGGGCCCAGCCAATTAGATGGCTTGGGGAGCCAATGGGCTCACTGCCAGGCATTGTGGAGAACTGCAGGGTGCCTGTGATACTTGCTGCCCCTCCCACTCACCAGGGAGCCCAAGCCAACTGCTGGCCCAGCAGAGGGGAAATGCCCAGGTCCTTAAGGTTGCAGCTCTGCTGGGCTGCCAGGGTGCTGGAGCCCAGCTCAGCAGCTCTGGAGGTCACTGAAGGTGTACCTGGTGAAAACCAGATAGGCAGAGCACCCAGATGAGTTCCTATATAAATTCTTGGTTACAAATTGCATTAACTCAACCTCCCTGGATATGGTCCTGCGCTAACAGACAAGAACAGAGCAAAATTCTTGTGACCAGGACTCAGCCCTGAGTCTAAAGATCAAGGGCCCACCAGGACTTCCACAGCCTCTCCACCCATTCTCCAAGGAGAGCCAGAAGAGGCCCCACTACTGTCACCTCCCCATCTCCTTCCTGGGAGGCCAGAGGCCCCTCCCCTACCAGACAGGGGGAAAGGTCATTAAAAACTGAACTGAGGTCCTAAGGCTCCTGGAAGCAGTCTGGGAGCCGCCAGTGGTTGCTGTTATTCACTGCCAGGGTGGATGATGGCTTTTTCGTGATGGACACTTTTTGTCCCAGTGGGGCTGCATCACATGTACCGCTGCCCCCTCAAGTATCTCAGGTTTCCTTGGGAACCAAGGGGGCGAGCACTCCACATCCCCCACCTCCCTCTCTTAATGCAGGACCAGCCTATGGCACCTGCTCTCATCGCCCCCTACAGGAGGAAGCTTTGGTTTCATCCTCTAGGGTGCATGGTGCATGCATTTCCATTGCAGGCCATAGGGCCTCCAGGGGCTAACGGGGAACACATGTACCAGTATTGGCCATTTTCCACTAGCAACCTCTATAATCGGAAGATTCAACATGCCCCTTTCTCAGAAAAAAACACAAGATCTCATTGGTCTTTTAGATTCTGTTTTGTTTACCCATAACCCTACTTGGGATGATTGCCAGCAACTCCTCAAGGTCCTGTTTACTACGGAGGAGCGGGAACGGATTCTAAACGAGGCTCGGAAGCATGTACATGGGGACAACGGGCAGCCCACGACTGAGCTCAACCTCATCGATGAAAGGTGCTCGCTAACCTGGCCAGCCTGGGACTTTGACCAAGCGAGAGGTAGGGAGCATGTCCGGGTGTACCGCCAGACTCTTATGCCCGGTCTCCGCGCGGCGGCGAGAAAGCCGATAAACTTGTCCAAGGTAAATTCAATCAGACAAGGGCCAGATAAAAGCCCAGCCTCATTCCTAGAGAAATTACTAGAAGCCTTCCGGCAGTACATACCCATAGATCCAAGTCACAGGAAACTAGGGGAGCTGTGATGTTAGCTTTCATAAGTCAGCCTACACCAGACATTAGAAAAAACTACAGAGGTTAAAAGGGCTCACAGATCAGACCATACAGGACCTGTTAAAGGTGGCAGAACAGGTGTATAACAGCAGGGAGACCTCAGAAGAGAGAAAAGAGAGACTTAGACAGGAGGAGTACAGGGAAAATCGTAGACACCAGAAGGAACTAACTAGGATCATGGTTTCCAGCCTGGGACTGAGAGAAGAACAGGGAGGAAGAGTCAGAGACCTAAAGACTAAGATGGAGTTGGAATATTGGGGTGGTAGCAGGAGGCAGCCGAGCCACAAACCCACCCCTCCATTCAGAGACTGCAAATCCCGTTTCGAGTGAGATCAATGTGGCAAATTTGTCAAAGAAACTAAACTCAGTGGCAGCAGGGTGGCCGACTTGCCTGCCCATTATCGCAGCAACCGCCCTCCTAGTTTGAGACACTGACAAGTTAACATTGGGGCAGCCCTTGGTTATCACAACACCACATGCAGTAGAGGGGATATTGCAGCAACCCCTTAGGAAATGAATGTCGAATGCCAGACTGAGAACTATCAAGGGCTGCTCTTAGACTCTCCTAGGATCCAGGTTCAAAGCCCTACTGTGTTGAACCCGGCAACATTGCTGCCTAATGTGGACCTGGAGAAGCCCCTACATGAATGTGAGGACATCTTATCCGAGTTAACTGCTGTATGAAAGGATCTGCCCCCTGTCAAAAAGTGACTATGTTTGGTTCACGGATGGCAGCAGCTTCATGGAAAGGGGAGTGCCATATGCGGGGGCGGCTGTGGTCAATAGTCAAGGGACAGTTATTTACCAGAGAAACTTGGGGAAAAATGCCTCAGCACAAAAGGCTGAACTTGTGGCCTTGACTGCTACTATGGAGCTGGCAGAGGGAAAAATACTAACAGTGTACACTGATAGCCGGTAAGCATTTACCATCCTGCACATACATGACACCATATACAAGGAGAGGGGTTTTAAGACCTCAAACGGGAGAGAGATCAAGAACAAGACAAAAAATATTACACCTACTAGAGGCTGCCAGAAAGCCCAAAGCCCTTGCTGTGGTCCGTGTCCTGAGCCACCAGAGAGGGGATCACCCCATCGTGCAGGGAAACTGGAGGGCTGACGCGGTGGAGAGATAGGCCACCCGGCTGGACTGCATCTCTACTCTGCCCCTGAGTCTGCCGGCCCCAGGGATGGGAGAGCTACCTTCCCGACCCCAGGATGCACAGGAGGACTGGCGGTGGATGGGAAGCAAAGGGATTCACGTTGACAGCAACGGATGGGGCAGGATGTGGACGGCAATCTCATCTTGCCAAGGAGCTTGGGAGAGCTTCTTGTCCACCATTTACATCAAACCACTCACTTGGGAAAAACTAAGATGACTGCTCTGTTAAACACTGCCAGGATAAGGTTTCCCTTGCAGAAGCACACAATCCAGGAGACGGGGGAGCAGTGTCAGGCTTGCCAGGTGATGTACGCCAGCAAAAAAGGTAGGACAACACCCAGGCATAAGGACAAGGGGGCGGAGACAAGGACAAAAGTAAAAGGTAGATTTTACAGAGGTAAAACCAGGCAAGTATGGATATAAATATCTTTTAGTCTTCGTAGACACCTCTTCGGGGTGGGTGAAGGCTTTTGCAACCAGGAAGGAGACAGCTAATACTGTAACTAAGGTACTGCTGGAAGACATTATCCCCAGGTAGGGTTCTCCTAGGCCCTGGGGTCCAACAATGGCCCCACTTTTGTTAGTAGGGTCAATCATGAATTGGCTCGAACAATGGGGATAAATTGGAAACTACACTGTGAGTACAATCCCCAGAGTTCAGGACAGGTTGAGCAGATGAACCGAACTTTAAAGGAGACTCTAACTAAAGTGGTAATAGAGACTGGTGGAGACTGGGTGACACTCCTTCCTTATGCATTGTTCCATGTAAGAAACACTCTGTATAAACTAAACTTGACTCTATTTAAAATAATATATGGGTTGTCCCCTCCCATATGCCCAGATTTCCCTGGGGACCATAAGTTCACTGGCAGTACTGCCAAGGAACTCCTAGATACCATGAGAGAACTTGCGGGGGTACACCAGGAGCTGTGGCCAGCACTTCGGGAGCTGGCCAAGAAAATCAACAAAATTCAAGATGCTAAACATGACCTGGAATCGGGGGACTGGGTATGGGTGCGGTTCTATAGTGAGAAAACTTTAGAGGCAAGATGCAAGGGTCCTTATGTAGCTGCTCTTGTGACTCCCACTGTTAAGGTGGATGGGATTAAGGCCTGGATTCACCATTCACACATGAGGCGTGCACAAGGACCAGACGTCTCTGCAGCTGAGAACACCTGCCAACCCCCTTCAGCTGAAACTGACCTGCCTGGATGTTGACTCTATTGATCCTGTACCTGCTTTTCATCTCCAAAATGAGTATAGGGACGAACCCCCACCATCTGATTAACCTCGCCGGGGAGGTGATCAATCCTGTAAAAGGAAGAGTTATACAGGCACTATCCGGGCATCAGCAGGCCGGGACCTGGTTCCTTGAGATTACCTTTGACTTATGTAATATGGCAGGAAAGATTAATGACCAGACATTCCATGAACACCCAACCCACTGGTGTACAAATGGACCAGGCATCGCTTTGCTGAGGAAACCAGAGTTTAATGTAAACCCTAAACATAAAAAACAATATTGGGAAATGTAGGGGGGCCTGAAAACTATTTCTGTAAGAGCTGGGGTTGCGAGACCACCAGGTCAGCGTATTAGATTAGAGACAGCTCAGATAATTATATTAGGATAAAAAGAAACTGCTCCAGCACATGCCCCTGCAAATTTGCTTACCCTACTCCTGGGCAATACTCTGCGTTGTGGATGCAGCAATCTTTATCTTCCAATGACAGGAGTAAAAAAACTCTACAACAAAAAAAGTGTCATCTCCTAAGGCCTGTAATTGGGTTATTCTTACCTTCACAGAGGAAGGCAAAAAGGTCCCAGTGTGGTTAGTAGGATATACCTGGGGCATGATGTTCTATCAGTCCTGGACAGACCCTGGAATCTTGTTTACAGTTAGGCTAAAACAAACTGTAATCTTGCCCCCAGTAGAGCTAGGGCCAAATAAAGTAATCAAACCAAAGTATAAAAAATAGAGGCCAACCAACAGATCCAAAACCTTCCCCTGTTGGTTTTGCAACCCCCGCTCCTGGGCTGGAAAGCAAAACCCGCAATACTAATGTCCCCAAGGCAGGGAACGCTCTATAAGGGGATCTACTGTGGATGTTATGTGAGCTGCTTGTAGTGTGCTATATCACTCCACCCCTGAGATAACCAAAGCCCATTGACTGTGTTATGATGTTGGACTGCCTTATTATGAGGCAGTGGGACTGAATGCAGCCCCTACAGAAGCCAACATCAGCCAATTCTGTAATTGGAACCATCAAGAAAAACCAGAAATAACTCTACAGGAAGTCCCTGGGGTGGGTTCCTGTGTTGGGAGAGTCCCAAAGGCCAGGCAGGACTTTTGTGCCATAAGTGTTAACAATACTGGAAAATCTAAATATATCATTCCGGGGAGAGAGGGATGGTGGATATGCTCAAAAGCAGGACTCACCCGGTATATTAACAGTAGGGTTTTCAATGGCTCCAAGGAGTTCTGTGTAATGATAGTTATTTTGCCAACAATGTTATATCACACAAAAGAAGAAATGTATGCCCACTGGAAAGGGAATTTAAGGTACATAGTCCGTCGAGAGCCAGTAACTACAATAACACTGGCAACAGTATAAGGACTGGGGTTAGTGGGGGCTGGGAAAAGAATTGCTGCACTGTCTACCCAAGGCCAGGGACTGACGGCTCTGAGGGTGGCTGTTGACTCAGACATAAAGAAAATAGAAGACTCCATCACCCATTTAGAAAAACCCTTAACCTCGTTGTCAAAAGTAGTACTAAAAAAACAGAAGGGGATTAGATTTAGTCTTCCTGCCACAAGGGGGGGTTTGCACAGCTCTGGGGGAGAAATGTTGCTTTTATGCTGATTATACAGGGGTAGTCAGAAAAAAACATGCCAAAGGTGCGGGAAGGTTTAGCCAGACGAGAAAGGGAGCAGATGTCACAGGAGGAACGGTTTGAGACCTGGTTTAATAGATCACCTTGGCTGATCACCCTTATATCCACCCTTCTTGGGCCCATTGGGAGTCTTTTGTTAGCCTTGACCATAGGCCCATGTATTCTTAATAAGCTTGTAAACTTCATAAAGGAAAAGAGTAAACACCATTCACCTCATGGTTTTAAAGCAACAGTATCAATCCCTACCACCCAATCCAGAGGAGGATTCCTCTGTTTAAGTTACCTGTCAGAGTGGGGAATGTGAGAGGCCAGAGCCACGCCATGACAGGCTTCTCACAAGACAAGAAACCGCCTAGGCCCAGGATGCCCCTGGTATGAGAAGATGAAACCTGACACCGGGCAGTCCTTGGTCCTATCCATAGGACCAGGTGGAGGCAACCAATAAGGTGGGCCATCCTTGGTCCTGAAGGGCCAGAGGAAGGAAGGAATGTGGACATAATACTTGTTTGCCTGGGAACTATAAAAACCCCGAGAACAAAGAGAGGGGGTCTTGGTCTCCCAGCACTGTGTTGCATGGGAGGCTGGGGCCCCAGCTTGCTGGACCTACAAATAAAGTCCCTTTCTTCTTTGCATTATGGTGAGTCTCGCTGGTTCTTTCTATCTGGAATCCAGAACACAACAAACTCAGTGGAGAAGCTATCCAAAGTCTAATTTATCCCTAAGTCATGTCATGGTCTGCACTTAAATTATAGCAACAAATATCTTGATCCCCTATGTCGTTCCTCTGTTTTCTGAATATAGTATCCCTTAATTCTTCCAGAGGGTCTGGCATTGTGACATAGAAGATAATCCCATATGAGCACCGGTTCATGTCCTGGCTGCTCCATTTCCAATCAGCTCTCTGGAAAAGCAATGGAGGATGGCCCAAGTTCTTGGGCTCTTGACAACTATATAGAAGACAGATGAAGCTCCTGGCTCCTGGCTTCCAACTTGGCCATTGGAGCCATCTGGGCAGTGAACCAGCAGATGAAGATCTTTCTCCTTCTTACTTCCTTTCTTTCTGTAACTCTTTCAAACAAATACATAAATCAAATAAATAAATAAATAAAACTCCCACAGAACTGTAGTAGTGAAAATATAATCCTTGCAGACATTAAATGTCTACAAATCACTCTCATACTTCATTATCCTTAGGGAATTTTGTAATAATAAATCAGGATGATAGGTAAGTTGTTGAATCACCTTAAAGAGATAAGAACTGAGATTTGAGGGTCAAAATAACACAGGAAGTTCCCAAGGATTCTAAAACGCAGAGCTGATGCAAGAATCAAAAGTCTGCCAGTATAGCATTACACTCCAGGAAAATTGCAAACTCTTAACGTGCATTTAGGTAATTGAGCTGAAGAGGATGGTACATTAACCCTGGGAATCTGAACACTCAGAGTTGATTTTGCAGGTGGTAACTGTCAGGGTATTAGACAGGTTGCCATTGCTGAGTTCTCTTGCCGCTAGGAGTCCCAGGGCTCAGTGTCTCTCTACACCAAGGATATTCATGCAAATGACCCACTTAACATAAAGAAGGAAAGTTTTAGCCACTGGGTTCACAGAAAATGTGAAAATGTTTAAGCAGAAAAGTGGCAGCGAATGACAGCTTTAGCTGTCTGAGCAGCTAAAAGTCTTTCACAGTGTTAATGAGGTTTTAACATCCTTCCTTCTTTGTTATTTGTCTTGCTTGTTCTACAATGGTAGTTCTTTTTGCCACATTAGAGAACCTTGGAAATTGCTTGATGAAACATCTCTCCATTCTGTGTCCATGATTATGTTTCTTGCTGTGTAATTTTGCTTTCAAGATACTGCATCCAGATTAATAATCAGAAGGTCATGATAGCACCTTTGCTAGGACAAGCATTGGGGAAATGTGACACAATAGTAGAGATAGATTTTTGTCATGTGTTACAGATATAAAAGAGTTCAACGATATTCTTCTCTTCAATGAAGGCATTTGCTGTCTATTCCAAGGAAGGGCGTGTGATAACTAATGCACTGAAGATAGCCAGAATTGTGCACAGAGGTGAGAATATATTATATCAATTAATTGCCCATAGCTACGGTTTTCTTCACTTTGCTTAGAAACTTTTGTTTCAGATGGTTTAATTTTTAGAGTTTTGTGGTTTTCAAGGTAGGTGTGTAGAACATCTGGTAAGTAAATAGGGCAGAGTTGAATGTTTGTAAATAGATTGAAAATACAATTTGGTTTTAAGGATTTGGTTCTACACAATCGCCAGAGCTGGCTAAGCATTCACTGCAGGGCGTTTATCTGATCCTGGAGCTTGTACTGCACTGGGCAGGCAATCTTGAAATGGATGATGATTGTAAAGTCCGGGAGGTCATTGGAGCCTGCAGTGCAAGCTGTAACACAAGGACAGACTGAAACTTATGTCAGTTCTTACTACCTTGGTCCTTGGTGAGAGGTACTCTATTGAACCTGGCTCCAGTCATCAAGGTTAAGTACATCTGGCTGAGGACTCAGAGAAGTTGAAGGAGCATCAAGAAGGCAGGGCTTGTGAAGACTTCATTGCGGCTTGAGGTTAATAGAAGTTGTTCATCAGGTGTGTTTGAGCTGCATAGATGTCTGTCCAGCCTCTTCTAACCTCTGAGTCTCCATAAGTCATTCTTGTGGCCCACCCTATTTAACAAGAAAATAATTCTGATTAATAAAGTTTAGCCTAACCATTTGTATCTGTTTCAAAGCCACCTCAGCATTATTTACACTCAGAAATGGGTGTGCATCTTATCTGCAGTATGTTAATGTGGGGGCTTAAGACAATCTAGTCAGCTGCTGAGCTAAGTTATGTATTGTTTTTCTGTAGTTACTTTCTGCCCTCCAAAGCAATCAAGTTCCCGTCTCCCCCACCCTCTAGGTGAGCTGCTGTTTGCTCAGTGCTGGTGTGAAGCCTGAAGTGCTTGGGAGTTTTCTTAGTGTTTCTCTACCACCCTCAGGTGCTGTGGTGTCTCTTTCCATATTCTTCCCTATCCCAGCACAGGCAGCCACAATTTCTTACTTGGTTGGAGGCTCATGCTGCGGCCAGAGCTGCTTTTCTGCTCTTATCCAGTCTGAGGCAGGCCCTTGTGTGTTCCTTGAGGCTGGGGTTTATTCAGGGATCCTGCCCTTTCATCTTCACATCCAAACTCTGCCTTGTGTGTGGGGAGGGTGTAGGGGGATGGTGTGTGTGTGGCTGGTCTCCCCTTCACACATGATCAAACACTTGTTTTATATCAGTGCAAGGAACTCAAGATTCACATTTCTCCAGCCCCTGCGTCAGGGACCTAGAGGTGCTTCTACTACTCAGTGGTGGCAGCACACCTTTGTGTGGGCATTGGAGCTGGAGGACCTCATGCCTAGCCCCCTTCCACCTGGAGTCCTTGTAAGGCACAAAGGCTTTATACAAGTGTCCACTTTTCAGTTTTACATATTTAAATCGTTACCTGCTCCTCCTATCTTCCTACAAAGCCGCTTCGTATCACGATTCCTATCTGTTTACCACACAGGCCATGCCCAGAAGAAAATCAGTATGCAGAAGGATTCTTAGCCAAAGGATGCTTGGCAAATTTGGTCCTTGGAGCTAGTCTATGGGACTTTTCAATGCTGGGATCTTTTTTTTTCTGATGAGTATCAAAAGAAGTAAGAAATAGTCAAAGCACTAGAGAGATTTGGTAACTGGCTGAGAAGAAAGAACAGTCTTATGTAGCTAAGAGAGGCATCTGACAGGTGTATAAATCCTATAACCATAAGTTAAGTAGATTTTCAGTCTGAATGAGCCTGAACAGATCTTCTTTCCCAGAGATCCAGATTAATGCCCTCACCCAGCTAACATCCCTGTTTCAAGCCTGTCAGAGCCTCAACAGAGAACCCAGCGATATGTACATGGACCTCTGGCATGCTGAACTGGGCCTTCGTAATAAGTCTTGTTCAGTTTCTAAAATTGTGGTAGCTTGTATTGCAGCATAAGGAAGTTAATACACTAGGTCTTGTTGTAGATATGGACTACCTAACTCTTTGTCAAGGTGCCTGTATCATATCATCCCTACCAACATTGGATGAGAGTTCCACTGGTACATTACCAGCACATAATGATGGCATTGTACACATTTTAATGTTGAGTGCTGATTTTGTCTGCTCAATTTGTTCTAACTTCATATTCTTTTTATTATTGAGTTTTTGAGTTTTTATTCTGGATGCATTTCCTTTGGCAGATATAAAAAATATTAGTTTCATAAAAAACAGAAGAAAAATATACTTTTAAAAGGTTTATTTATTTATTTTAAAGGCAGAATTATGGAGAGAGAGGTGGGGGAGAAACAGAGAGAGAACTTCCATCTGCCAGTTCACTCACCAAATGTCTATGAGGACAGTAGCTAGGCCAGTCTGAAGCCAGGAGCCACGAGATTCTTCTGGATCTCCCATGTGGGTGCAGGGGCCCAGTAATTAGACCATCTTTCACTGCTTTCCTAGGCACATTAGCAGGGAGCTGGATCGGAAGTGGAGCAGTCAGGACTCTAACTGACTCCCACATGGGATACTTTACCACTATACCACAGTACCAGCCCCTGAGAAAAATACAAGGTAAAAGTTTTTTAATTTTGAAAAAATTCAATTTTTAAAATGGATTTTATTTTCAAAATTACCATATATATCATCATCCTGCTTAATTCAAATATATGCTCACCTGTATATATTCAGGAGTTCCAGAGTTTTAATATCTTTAAAATTGTGAAGAGGGTTATGTAGCATTAAATGTAGTATCACTGTGCAGTTCAATGGCAATGAGTAGATTATTACCACTGTGCAACTATCACCAGCATTCGTTTACAATTTTTTTTATTTGCAAAACTGAAGTTTAATATCCTTTAAATAATAACTATCTTTTTCCACCTTCGGGGAATCCTGAAATTCAATATTTTACTTTCTGTACTATAATTTTGACTAATTTAGTGTATATATATATGTATATAATTAGTACCACATATGAGTGGAATCATACAAAATACTTTTTGTGATAGGCTGATTTCACTCCAGAAAATACTCTCAAGATTCCTCAAGTTGTAGCACATGTCAGAGTTTCTGTTTCAAGGCTAAGTAACTGCATTGTAATCACATGCCAACTTTTGTTTATCTGTTCACATGTTCACAAACATTTGATTGCTTTGAACTTTTGTCCATTTCAAATAATGCTGCTGTGTACATGGGTATAAAAATATCTCTTTAACACGTTGTCATCAATTTGTTGGAGTATACATACAAAGAGAAATTGCTCAATCAAATAGTAACTCTATTTTTATTTATTTATTTTTCTGAGGAATCACAATACTGTATTCCACAGTGGCTGCAAAATTTTACATTCCTGGGGCTGGTGCTGTGGCATAGTGGATAAAGTCGCCCACTGAGATGCTGACATCACATATGGGCACAGGTTTGATTTTTGACTGCTCCACTTCAGATCCAGATCCCTAATGATGCATCTGGGAATGCAGCAGAGGATGACCAAATGCTTGGACCTCTGCTTGGACCCCTGTACCCATGTGGGTGACCCTGAGGAGGCTCTTGGCTCCTGGTTTTGACATGGTCCAGCGCCAGCTGTTGGGGCTATTTGGGAAGTAAACCAGTGAATGAAAGACCTCTCTTTTTCTCTCTCTCCTTTTCTCTGTGTAACTCTGCCTTTCAAATAAACACATTTTTTTTTTAAAATGTACATTACTACCAAAAGTCCACAGTGGGTCTAATTTGTCCATATCTTCATCAATACTTGCTATTTTCTGTTTGCTTTGTGTGTATTTTTTATTTGTTTGCTTGCTTTTTATAGGAGCAATTCTAATGAGTATGAGGAGATATACTCTTTTTTATTTTTTACATTTAGGCCTATGATTGATCTTAAGTTGACTTTTACTGGGAACAAAGTTCATTGTTTTGCATATGGATAGCCAGTATTCTAAATATTTCTTTTAAAGAAAAATTCTCCTTTGAATTTCTCTCACTCTTAGAAAAATTATCTCACTATTGATATACATCTATATCTATTTCTGGACTTTCACTTCTGCTTCGTTAATCTATATATCTATGCTTTGACCAATTCCACACAGTCTTAGTTACTATAATTTTATAATCAGCAATGAAATCAAGAAGTAGAAATCCTCCAACATTGTAGCTTTATTGAAAGTTGTTTTGAAAATTATAGTTCTCTTTTCCACATCAGTTTTTTTAAATGATTTATTTATTTATTTTTTGAAAGGCAGAGTCACAGAGAGGCAGAGGCAGAGAGAGAGAGAGAGAGAAAGTCTTCCATTTGCTGGTTCACTCCTCAGATGACCACAGTGGTCTGAGCTATGCTGATCTGAAGCCAGGAGCCAGGAGCTTCCTCCAGGTCTCCCATGCAGGTACAGGGGCCCAAGTACTCGGGCCATCTTCTATTACTTTCCCAGGCTATAGCAGAGAGCTAGATCAAAAGTGGAGCATCAGGGACACGAGCCAGCACCCATATGGGATGCTGGCACTGTAGGCAGTGGCTTTACCTGCTATGCCATAGCACTGGCTCCTCCATATCAATTTTAAAATCAGGCCAGCCGGAGCTGTGGTGTAGTTGGCTGGGCCTCCGCCTGTGGCACCAACAGCCCATATGGGCGCTGCTTGGAGTCCCAGCTGCTCCTTCTCTGATCCAGATATGTGGAAGATCCAGAAGAGGCTCCTGGCTCTTGGTTCCTGGCTCCAGATCAGGCCAGCTCTGGCTATTTCGGCCATTTGGAGAGTGAAGCAACAGATGGAAGACCTTTCTTTTTGTTTGTCCCTCTCACTGTCTGTAACTCTACCTCTCAAGTAAATAAATAAAATCTTCTAAAAAATCAGTTTATGGTTTAAAATATTGATCAAATTTTATTAGATTATAGTGAATTTTTAGAAGTTTAGAAAGAACTGATACTATAATGTTGAAATATTCAGTATATGAAAGTTTTGAAAATTTTAAGCCTTTTCCTTTCTTTTTTTTAAAGATTTATTTATTTATTTGAAAGTCAGAGTTACAGGGTCTGGCGCTGTGGTGCAGCCAGTTAACGCCCTGGCCTGAAGCATCGGCATCCCATATGGGCGCCAATTCTAGTCACGGCTTCTCTTCCGATCCATCTCTCTGCTATGGTCTGGGATAGCAGTAGAAGATGGTCCAAGTCCTTGGGACTCTGCACCCATGTGGGAGACCAGTAAGAAGCTCCTGGCTCCTGGCTTCGGATCGGCGCAGCTCTGGCCATTGTGGCCAGTTGGGGAGTGAACCATAGGATGGAAGATCTCTCAATCTCTCTCTCTCTCCCTGCCTCTCCTCTCTCTGTGTAACTCTGACTTTCAAATAAATAAATAAATCTTAAAAAAAAAAAAAAAAAGAAAGAGTTACACAGAGAGAAGCAGAGGCAGAGAGAGAGAGGTCTTCCATCCACTGGTTCACTTCCCAATTGGTCGCAACAGATGAAGCTACGCCTACCCAAAGCCAGGAGCCAGGAGCTTCCTCAGGGTCTCCCACATGGGTACATGGGCCCAAGACCTGGGCCATCCTGCACTGCTTTCCCAGGCCATAGCAGAGAGCTGGATTGGAAGTGGAGCAGTCGGGTTTCGAACCAGCACCCGTATGACATTCCAGCACTGCAGGCAGTGGCCTTACCCACTACACCACAGTGCCAGCTGAGCCTTTTTCTTTCATTAGATTTTTATAATGTTTTTCCACAAAACCCTGGTAATTGTGCCTATGGATTTTTCATATAATTGTAAAAGTTTTTATATGAATTTGCAATAAAATTGAAATATTGGCAATGAGCTAGTCTACAGAAATAAAATTGATTTAAGTATACTGTTCTTTTGTGATCCTGCTTGAATGATTATTAGTTCTTAGAGGTGTTTTTTTTTTAAATATTCATTTACATTTTCTTCTAAGAAAATCACAGACAGATGTTACACTGTTATTTCTTTTTTTCCATTCTGTATTACCTTTCTTTCCCTACTGAACTAGCTGGTTCTTTTAATATAAGATCAAATAGGAATAATGAAACAAGAATATTCCTGAAGTATGCTTTGCTTTTTTATTGCTCAAATATAGTGATACTCCTCTTAAAAAAGTTTAGATGTACTATTTCCATATTGGATATTCCATAATTGCTCTTTACAAATCAGGCCAAAAATACAAAATGAGTTATATAAAAAGATAAAAAAATAGGAAGAACAAGGAAGCCTGGCCTCATCAGTCTCAAAAAAATTGAACTGCTGGAGCTGGCACCGTGGCACACTACGTTAATCCTCCGCCTGTGGCGCTGGCCTCCCATATGGCACCGGATTCTAGTCCTGGTTGCTCCTCTTCCAGTCCAGCTCTCTGCTGTGGCCTGGGAGAGCAGTGGAGGATGGCCCAAGTTCTTGGGCCCTGCATCCGCATGGGAGACCTGGAGGAAGCTCCTGGTTCCTGGCTTCAGATCAGCACAGCTCCGGCCGTTGTGGCCATTTGGGGGGTGAACCAACTGAAGGAAGACCTTTCTGTCTCTCTCTCTTACTGTCTGTAACTCTGTCAAATAAATAAAATCTTTTTTTAAAAAAGATTGAACTGTTGATATTTTATAAGAATACTGAAAATTAAGTCTCATATATGGCTAAAATTCAAGAAGCCACTTCTTCATCTTGTTTTATATTAATTACTCTCTGCTAGGAGTCATTATACAAAAACACAGTCTTAAAAGTTTTTAGGGGTTTCTCTGAAGCAGTACACTATTATAGTACTTGGAAAGAGATCCCAGACATTTGGTCTGAGGAAAGGGGTCCTAGAAGGCAGACACAGAAACAGTCTCCTCTAAGCATTCTTACAGACACTGCCACTGGAAATGGTAATGTTAACAAATGTTCTAAAGCACCAGCACTGTTCTTAACAGGATCTCCATATGGGGTAGAACTGCAGCTTGGTCAGAAATGATAAATTACTCCTTTTTTCTCCTGTGCTTCTCTTTACTTTTATTTAAATCTGTTATTTACCATCTGGTCTTAGCTGTTGTGGCCATTAAAAAAAAAATCAAAGGTCAGTGAGGATAGTCAGGGCAAAGCACTAAAGAGGGAAATGTAGCAGCCAGAGGGAAGATACATGTCCAGGAACTTTAAGAGGCAATTCTAATGAAAAAAAAAAAAAAAAAAAGTGGACTGCAGTCAGTGGGAACAGAGGAGCCTCATATATGGGACATGTTTGTAACCCATGGGAACATCTCCCAATTAGCAGTTTCTGTAGGAACACAGAAGTAAACAGGCAAACAGGAATCCCCTGGTAAAGCTAGAGAAAGCAATGGAGTGGTGATCATTCAGTATACGAATGAAAACATGACTTAAACTGATGAAGCTAGAATATTAGATTCATATTAGGAAAAGTTGACTCACTCAAGAATGATTCATTTGAACGTCTAATCCATGTGCACCAAGAAAAAATGACAGCTAACACATAAACAAAAGACTTAAATAATGTGCAAAATTAGTGTCTTATTTTCTGAGGATAGAAGCAAATGTATGAAATTCCCTCATTGGCATTAAAGGGGAAAGTGATTTGAATTCAGAGGGGCTTCATTAGACTTTATGTCTGAGAAAGTTTGTGTTCATTATGACACTTTGTGCAAAAGGATCTAGGCATCTAGATATACTTCCCAGAGAGCCCTGACTTTATTCATGAAAATGGGCAAGGCAGCCTGCAGACCTCTTGATGCTTATTTGAAACTGCTTAGGGTGACAACAATTGCAATGCCTGTGGGATATCACACCTGAGTTTGTGGTTTTCAGCTGTACTCTGTCTGAAAATGAGATCATAAAAGGGGTTTCTTGTCTAGACTTGTCTGACAGATTACATTCTTGGACAGATCTTACAACAGCTGCAATTATGTTTAAATAAATTATTAAAAACAATTCCCTTTCCCATCACCACTGTGTAACTGTTGTGACAGGTCCTGTTCATTATTCCACATTCACTGATCATTTATTGAGTGACATGCTGACCACTTCTGATTTAGAGGGGCATATCTTAATTTGTTAAGAATCTCAGCCCAGTGAACAGAGAGAGAAACAAGTAATAACATAGATTTGTTAGCAAAACATGGTGGATCTTCAGGATTCTGTTTAATTCCATCAAGATGCTTCTGTTGTCTATTCTTATTTTTAATAAAGAGAGTGAGAGAAAAGTCTTTTTGCAGAGAAAAAAATTATCATGATGTTTATGCGTGATAGGGGTATTCTTTTTTTTTTTTTTTTTACATTGAACAGTGTGTATTTAACAGGTACGGTCAGGGTGGCACGAAGCTTAAGAGTTCCCTTAAGAGATGTCTTGGGTAATAAACTGATTTAATTCAGTAGGGATGGGAAACAAAGGTTTAGCAGGTTCTACCCATCCGCCCAGCACCAAAGGTGTACATCTAGCTGTGCATGTCTACACTCGCCTCTCCAAATGAACTACTCCAAGATGTTGTTGCCAATCTTCAGGTCTCCCTATTTTTCTTGGACTAAGTGCACTTTTGGAATGCTGAAGAGACTCTGTCTTGCAATGTTTCTAAAATGTTCAAGGAATTAGAGAACAACACTATTCCAACAAAGCTCTTGAGCTGCCTTTTGGTTTGGGTTTAAAAATTTCTGGAGACTATATTTTTGAGGTATCATCAGATATCTTGTCAGTCTATTATAGCTGACTGACACAAGTTAAATTCCATGTAAGTGATATTGTTCTTTGGCTGTCTCTCAGCTAAATGGTACAACACAGCCATTTTTGCATAAACAATATAGATATGTGCTCCCAATATGAAAATATTTAAAATTTTTCTCATTAGCACAATGGCTTTTCTACTTAAAAAAATTTATTTATTTGAGAGGCAGAGACGAAGAGAAACAAACAGATCTCTCACTTGTAAATATCCTCAATGTGTGGTAGTTTTTTTCATGGTGTGTGTGTGTGTTGGGGGGGAGGTTTGACAAGCCAAACCTGGGAGCTGAGAACTCAGTCCAGATGTCTCATGTGGGTTATAGGAACCCAACTACTTGAGATATCACTTACTGCCTCCCATGGTGCACATTAGCTGGATGCTGGAATCAATACAGCTGCAATTCGAGCCCAGGCACTGCTATATGGGACACAGGTGTTCCAACTTGCAGCTTATCTGTTACACCAAATGCACAGCCCTCAGAGTTTAATTCCTGTGATAACACTTGATACTTCACGCTCCTATGTCATTTTCTGAGATACTTTCCTAAATCGCCAGAAGTGGTGTAATAATATTCTTTCTTTCTCCTGTATTTTTCTTCACAGGAAATACCATTTCATATACTCATTTGATTAATTGTTTAGTTTTTCTCTTTCCCAATGAAATATAAACTTGAGAGGTCTGAGAGGTATGTTTGTATTATTTTTCAGGTATTCTCATTACCTAAAATGAATCTATCAGATATTTAATGCTTCATTGAAATAGGAAATCATTCTGGGAGGCAGACAATACCCAAGCTCCATTTTAAAGATAAACAAAATCAGAAGAATTTCTTGAACTGTTTAAAAGCAAATACATATGAGAGCAGATATTTAGTCTAGAGGTAATATGCACACATCAAACATCAGAGCCAACAGGCAAGAAAAAGAATTCAAAGGGACAAAAATTGAAAAGGAGGAAGTCAAATTATCCCTGGTTGCAGATAACATGATTCTACATATAGGGGAACCAAAAGACTCCAGTAAGAGACTGTTGGAACTCATAAAAGAGTTTGATAAAGTTACAAGATATAAGATCCACACAGAAAAATCAATAGCCTTTTTATATATAGTCAATGCTATGGCTGACAAAAAACTTGGAAGATCTGTACAATTCATAATAGCCACAAAATTTTAAATACTTTGGAATAAATTTACCAAGGATGTCAAAGATCTCTATGATGATATAGAAAAATATTAAAAAGAGAAATAGAAGAAGACACAAAAAATGGATAAATTGTACATGTTTGTGGGTTAGAAGAATTAATATCATCAAAATGTCCAAATGGCCAAAAATAATTTATAGATTTAATGTGATTCCAATCAAAATACCAATGACATTCTTCTCAGACCTAGAAAAAAAATGCTAAGATTCACATGGAAACACAAGAGACTCCAAATAGCTAAAATAATTCTATTTTATTTTATTTTATTTTATTTATTTTTTATTGACAGAGTTATAGACAGTGAGAGAGAGAGAGAGACAGAGAGAAAGGTCTTCCTTCCGTTGATTCACTCCCCAAATGGCGGGCACTGCGTCGATCCAAAGCCAAGAGCCAGGTGCTTCTTCCTGGTGTTCCATGAGGGTGCAGGCACTCATCCATGCGGGTGCAGGCACTCAAGCACTTGGGCCATCCTCCACTGCCTTCCTGGGCCACAGGGGAGAGCTGGACTGGAAGAGGAGCAAACAGGACTAGAACCTGCCGCCTATATGGGATGCTGGCACCGCAGGCAGAGGATTAATCAAGTGAGCCATGGCGCTGGCCCCAGCTAAAATAATTAAAAAAAAAAAAAAAAAAAAAAAGCAGAAGGCATCACAATACCAGATTTCCAGACATACTACTGGGCATTTATAATCAAAACAGCTTGATACTGGCACAAAAATAGACATGTAGACAAATGTTACAAAATAGAAACCTCAGAAATTAACCAGCCAATGAATCTTTGACAAAGGAGCTAAAGTCAATACCTAGGGAAAGACAGTCTCTTCAACAAATGGTGTTGGGAAAATTGGATCTCTGCAGGCAGTAATATGAAACTAGACCCCTCCCTTCTACCATATACAAAAAATAACTCAAAAGGGATCAAGGACCTAAATCTATGAGCTGATAACATCAAATTATTAGGGGAGAATATGGGGGAAAGTCTGCTAGACACTGGCATAGGGTGAGAAATATCACTATGCTCCTAAATCTGCATATATGAAATACATAAGATATTTTTACCTCATATAAATTACAAAAAAGAAGCAAACTAAAAAACAAAGCAATTCAAGGCCAATAAATTCGACATTTAGAAAAATGAATCTTTGATGTACAGTGAAATCTGTAAAGAATTTAAAAAGAAACTAACTTTTATGGTTCTAGGCTGGTATGGCCAAGAAACTATGGGATTCATTGAAGTTGCTTTCCTTAGAAAGCTCAAAGCTCAGAAAATTATTTGAACAAAATTTTTGGTGACTTTCCTTCATGCTTGATTACTTGTTACTTAATTCTCCTACATTATTTCAGTTCATCTGGTATTTACATGACACCTACTGTCACAGCAGTCCATTTAATTAGCATTATTCTTAATGAGCAGTCAAGAGAGGCAATTGAAATTAAAAATGTTTTCTTTCAATTACCTTATTTTGTCTCTGAAAATTAATTCCAAATTTTTCTATTTTAAAATAACTAGTGGCGGGCGCCACAGCTCAATAGGCTAATCCTCCGCCTTGTGGCGCCCGCACACCGGGTTCTAGTCCAGGTCAGGGCGCCGGATTCTGTCCCTGTTGCCCCTCTTCTAGGCCAGCTCTCTGCTGTGGCCCAGGAGTGCAGTGGAGGATGGCCCAAGTGCTTGGGCCCTGCACCCCATGGGAGACCAGGATAAGTACCTGGCTCCTGCCATCGGATCAGCCATTGGAGGGTGAACCAATGGCAAAGGAAGGCCTTTCTCTCTGTCTCTCTCTCTCACTGTCCACTCTGCCTGTCAAAAAAATAAATAAATAACTAGTATTCACGGGGCCAACATTGTGGTTCAGTGTTTTAAGCCACCAGTTGGAACCCCTACATCCCATGTGAACACTAGCTGCTCAACTTGTGAGCCATTTCCCTGGTAATGCACCAGGGAAAGCAGCAGAAGGTGGCCAAAGTCCTTGCGATCCTGCCACCCACATGAGAGACCCGGATGGAATTCCAGGCTCCTGGCCCAGTCATGCTTGTTGTTTGGAAAGGGAATTAGTGAATGAAAGATATATGTATATCTCTCTTTCTATCTCTGTAATTCTTTCAAATAAATAAATCTTTTAAATAAAAAGTATAATTGTTATTTAAAGCAATTCTAGATTTCAGTATTAAATTTACTGCACTTTATAAAATAATAAAACAACAAAATAAATTATTCATATATGTTTGTACTCCATTTAAAATTGCCCATGTCTATATTGATTCTTATGTAAGAATGATATATTTTTCAGGTTGCCTAAAGTGCATAAGTATATTGAAATATATAAAATACTTGACAGGAGATTTTGAAATTCTGTTTCTCAGAACTCTCAAGGTCTCAGCTAAAATTTTCATACCTTCTATTTTAATACAGCAACCTTGATATAATGTAAAATAACACAAAATCATTCATCATCTGACAGAAGTTGGTTGACCAAAGTCACTGGCACACAACCTTTTACACTCCTAAAGCTGTTGAAAACACAAAGCTAACACAATACATGCTTAAGCTCCTTTCAACAACACTTTGATGTACTGTTTGCCCAGAACTATTTTAGTTTCATTTACTTTCTGATATCTACAATGGTGAGACAAGCGCCAAGAATGTTAGGATTGTCTCTAATACATTCATTGTCATCTTTTCTTTTGAACACTCAGAGAGGGTATTGAATTGCTTGGTTGTGAATTGTGTTGCAACTATTCCCTGTGCACCATTTTTCAGAATTATATGTGTTCTACTTCCACTTTGTGCCAGCTTCCACATTGTCAGAATGGAATATTTCTGGAGAAAGCCTGAGGATTCCTGCTCTCAAAAGAGCCTCAAAACAAATTTCAGGCAGAAAACTCATCCATAGAGGTTTTCCTTCTTTAAAAGATATTGCTCTATTCTCCTTTGAAGAGTGAGGACTGTAGGCTCTATTTGCTGGGAGGAACACTTGGGCTTTCACTCCCTGGAGTCAGAGTCTACAGCAATCGTGAGCTAGTCGTGTGAAGCTGGGCAAGTTACTTCACATATATATGCCACGGTCTTCGCCCTTGTAAAATGGGAAGAATAATAATGTTCACTTAATGTTTGTGAAATGCAAAGTAGGTAATAAAGTTCTTAGAATGATGCCTTGTGTACTATCTGGTAAGGATTTGCTACTGCTATTGCTCTGTATACAGTCATACACACACACACACACAATGTCTTTCACGACCTTTGGCTTGAACTGTATCTGCTTTTTTTTTTTTTTTTTTTTTTTTTTTTTTTTTTTTTTAATAAACTGCTTAATTTGAAGGCAGACATTTTGGCTCAGTTCTTAAGATGATGTTCGCATCCAATTCTGGGATTTTTTTGTTTATCTTTCTCCACCTCATTAACTTTCAAACAAAAAATCATTTTTTTTCATTAATGTTACTAATAACTAGTTTGATACATTAACCATGTAAAGGAACTCACAGGTAAAACTTGTTTTTAGAGACAACATTTTATTTATTATTATAGAGATTTTCCATTTACTGATTCACTCCTTAAATGTCAACAAATGTCACATCTGAACTAGACAGAAGCTGGAAGCCCAAAACTCAATCCAGGTGGCAGGACTAGAACTTAACCCAGGTATCCCATGTGCATGGCAGGGATTCAACTACTTGAATCATCACTACTGCCTCCCAGACTGAACATTAGAAGAAGCTGAACTCAGGTACTCCAATATGGGATGAGGGCATCCCAAACTTTGTCTTAACTGTTGCACCAAGTAAATAAATAAATCTTTTTTAAAAAAGTGGATGAGCTTTGTCACATAATATATCTATATAATTGATTTTCCTATTAAATAGAGTGTTTTCCTCACTCTAGACAATTACTTGGAGCCCCTGCCTATTCCCTAGACAACATCTCTTCTGATATCCATCACTGGGCTAGTATTGCTACTTTCAAGACTTCATAAGAAGACTCTTTTTTTTTTTTTTTTTTTGACTCCTTTTGATTGTGGCTAATTATTACTAAAAGTACTACAGGTGAAGCTTTGCTAATCTAGGAATGATGTCATAACTATTTAATATTTAGGCAAGAAATTTATAAGAAATTGAGTTAGAGAAGACACAAAATATGCAAAGAAATGTAGACAAAATTTAAGTTACGACATACTAGGTAAATTTTTAATAGGAGAAAAGGCTCAAACTTCTTAAAAGTAAGGATGGCTGATTCACTCTTAAGTTGTTGACTGTGTTGTTTGTAAAACTTTCTTTCATTGCTCCAAGCTAATTATGTACCATTGCTCTGTGCAGAACATATGTGAGTAGTAGGTAAGTGATGAAAGCAGTGTCCAACTCAGCAACTTGAATTGTGCAAGAGATGAGAGGTGCTTTTGGAAAACCCTAGAATAATTGTCAAGATATCATCAGAAGAAGAAAACTGTAGAAAGAGAATTCCCAAATTTAGAAGTTGTTAGAAAAAATGTTCAGTTTTTTACTGTAAAATTTCGAAACCAATTTCAATAAACATTGAAGATGTAGTTGTCTTAATAGTTTGGGAATTAGTAACATTCTGGTAGTTGATGAATAGTATAGCTGAAAAGAAAGAATCACTTGATTGAATTCTCAGCAGTGTTTATTTTCATGTCACTCACTGATTCATGTCTTCCTTTATTTTTCCATCATTTTTACTCCGACTCATTTCAGCTATCATTCCTTTTCCTGTTATATCATTGTGTACACTGGCCTATTGAATCCGGCTCAGGTATTGTGTACTTACTCTATAAATTTTTGAGCTGAATTATATTATAGCTATAGGGTTCTAGGGGTAATAACTTCACCTATTGCTGAAACTTTAATCAGGTGGGACAGGCCAATATCTTCAGCAGGCATCATACTTTTGTTTCCATCAGAAACACTTGTACTTAGGTTGCAGTGCAGACAGTACATTTCACACATGCCTGCATTCACCTGGGAGTCATGAAAGATAAACTCTAGACCAAGAGAAAAATAAACTGAGCCTGGAGAGTACTTCATCTGGCTTTCTGTTCAATGTCTGCCTAAAGCACTCTAAGGGAATTCTCATCAAATAACTTTTACAGTGTTTAGAGACAGCTGTGTAACAAATTACTGCAAACTAGGGGTTTAAACATCTCATTTTCTAGCTCACAGTTTTTTAGTGTAGAGTTCCAGCTAGGCTCATCTGATTTTCAGCTTCAGATCTGATGAAGTCAAAGTCAAGGTGCAGTCTGGGCTGGATGCTTACCTTGAAGCTCTGGGGAAACTTTTATGCTTATTCAGATTTTTGGAAGAATTAATTTCCTTTCTCTTGCTGAGTGTTGTTCACCTGGGACTGCACTGAAGATGCTACAGGTCCATATTCAGTGTTTGTAACCATCTAAGCAAAAGGCAATTTTTTCAAATGAATTCCTCTATCTGTTCTGACTTCCTGTTCTACTACTAAGCAGAGAAAAAATGTCTACTTCTTGGGCCAGCGTTACAGGGTGCTGGGTTAAGCTGCCTCTTGCAATGGCATCCTCTATCAGAATGTCAGTTTAAGTTCTGGCTATACTGCTTCCAAACCAAGTGATAGTTCAGGTTAGATCCTCACTACTTATGTGGAAGACCTAGATTAAATTCCAGGCTCCTGGCTTTGTTCAAGCCTAGTCCCATTTGTGGGATTTTGAGGAGTGAACCAGCAAATCTAAGGTTTTTCTTTCTTCATCTCTCTGCATTAAATAGATAAAACAAATTAATTAATATAAACAGTTTAGTAAATTTAATTATATGTGAACATCAGTTTTGCTATTTAAGTGAATAGAATAATACAAGAGGGCAAAGGTAATGGGGTCCAGCCTGTTACAAACATCTTAAAAACATCAAGTTCTGTAGCTTAGTCCATATTGTTCATTAGTATATTTTTACTAAGTTGGTAAGTTTCATTTTATATATATATATATATATATATACGCATGTAATTGGCTTTCCGATAGTATGCCATATTGTCAAAATACAGGAAATTTTTAAATTTCTGTTGTTAAAGTGTTTATAAACTGTTGGACTAAAAAGGAATCAAAATATTTAAAATTTATAACTACATAGTATAAAACTCTGAAGACTTTGTTCAGATTCTTTGCTTGAGTTTTAAATCAAAACTTCATAAAATACATCTAAATGATATTTTCTGATTTTTTATCTATGTAAGGTGAAAAAATTTCATGTATTTCATTTACACAGATTTAGGATCATAGTGATACTTCCCACCCTATCCTTCTTCCCAACCTTGCTCCCAGTCTCCATCCTCCTTCCTTTCTTATTCTTTCTTTTACTTTTACAATGGTATACTTTCAGTTTATTTTATAATCTAAATGTAAATAATTAATTTGAAGATCATTCATGTATTTTAAGCATAATATTCTGGGGAGATTCCAAGATGGCAGAATAGGGAATGACATACTGTACTAAGCTAGAGATACACACACACACACACACACACACGCACATGCACACACACACAAAGACACATGTGTAGGAAGTACACTCTCAGGGGAGAATTGGAGAGAAAACCACACTGGAAATCCTACAAGAGGAAGAGGAACTCTTTGGACCTGTGTGGAGAGTGTGGACGTGCAGCATGAACACGAACACAACTGCAGCAGCCAAGAACCTGGGTGGCCGGAAGCCTGCAGAGAGGTGATAGGACTACAGGAACCCATGGTGATAGAGCTGGAGGGAGAGCATGGTGTGAGTCTGGACTGGAACCCTGGCGGTAGCAGTTGCTAACAGTTGCCTGTGGATCCATTCCAGCTTTCTGTTATGGCCAGAGAAAGCAGCGGAGGATGGCCCATGTCCTTGGGTCCCTGCGCCCATGTGGGAGACCCAGAAGAAGCTCCTGGCTCCTGGCTTTTGCCATTGTGACCATCTGAGGACTGAACCAGGAGATGGAAGACCTCTCTCTCTGCCTCTGCCTACCTATAACTCTGACTTTAAATACATAAATAAACCTTTAAAAAGGCATTATAAAAAATAGTGTGTCATAGAAGAAATCAAAGGAGAAACCAAAATATTTCTGAAAACAAAAAAAAAATGATAATGCATCATATAAAATCTTATGGTACACAGCAAAAGCAGTGTTAAGAAGGAAGTTTGGGCCAGGGCTATTGTAAAGCAGGTAAAGCCACCACCTGCATGCGGGCATCCCATATGGGCAACAGAATGAGTCCCAGCTGCTCTATTTTCCATCCAGCCATCTGCTGTGGCCTGGGAAAGCAGTAGAAGATGGCCCAAGACCTTTGGCCTCTGCACTTGTATGTAAGACTGGGAAGAAGCTAAAGTTCCTGCCTCCTGGTTTCAGATCGGCACAGCTCCAGCAGATGCGGCCAACTGGGGAGTGAACCAGCAGATGGAAGACCTCTCTGTCTCTGCTTCTCCTTCTCTCTCTATGTAACTCTGACTTTCAAATAAATACAGCTTAAAAAAAGAGGGAAATTTATAGAATCAGTGCCTACATGAAGAAATTATAAAGGTACCAAATAAATAAGCTATCAATGCAACTCAAGAATCTAGAAAAATAACAGCAAACCAAACCCAAAATTAGTAAGAGGAAAGAAATAATTAAAATTACAGAAGAGATAAACAAAATTGAAACAAAAAAAATCCAATAAGTGAAATGATGAGCTGTTTTTTGAAAAAAAAAAATAAACAAAATTGATAAACTATTGGAAAAACTAACAAAAAAGGAAAGAGAAAGAGAGAAGGCCCAAATTAATAAAAATCAAATATGGCAAAGGAATGTAACAATGGCTACTATAGAAACAAAAATAATCATCAGGAATTACTACAAAAAGCTGTATGCCAATAAACGGGGAACCTACAAGAAATGGACAGACTCCAAGACAAATACAGTCTACATAGATTTAGTAATGATGACAGAAAATCTAAACAGACCAATATCAAGATGGAAATTGAATCAGTAATAAAGACCCTCCCAACAAAGAAAAGCCCAGGACTAGAGGGCTTCACTGCTGAATTCTACCAGACAATTAAAGAAGAATCAATTCCAATTCATCTTAAGCTATTCAAAACAATTGAAAGGGAAGGAATCCTCCCCAACTCCTTCTATGAAATCATCGTCACATTAAGCCAGAGAAACAACAGAGAAAGAGAACTATGGACTAATATACCTGAAGAACATGGATGCAAAAATCCTCAACAAGATACTAGCTAATTGAATCCAACAGCACATCAGAATGATCATCCTCCCAGACCAAGTGGGATTTATAACTGGTATGCAGAGATGGTTCAACATTTACAAATTGGAAAATATGATACATCACATTAAAAACTGAAGAACAATCACTATATGTTTACCTCGATAGATGCAGAGAAAGCATTTGATAAAATACAACATCCTGGCTGGCGCTGTGCCTCACTAGGCTTACACTTTGTCAGGTTCTAGTCCCAGTTGGGGTGCAGGTTCTGTCCTGGTTGCTCCTCTTCCAGTCCAGCTCTCTGCTGTGGCCCGGGAAGGCAGTGGAGGATGGCCCAAGTGCTTGGGCCCTGCACCAGCATGGGAGACCAGGAGGAAGCACCTGGCTCCTGGCTTCAGATCAGCGCAGCACTCACCATAGCGGCCATTTGTGGGGTGAACCACCAGAAGGAAGACCTCTCTCTCTCTCTCTCTCTCTCTGCCCCCTCCCCCTTCTCTCTCTTCCTATCTAACTCTGCTTGTCAAAAAAAAAAAAAATACAACATCCTTTCATGATGAAAATCTTAAGCAAATTGGATATAGAAGGAACATTCCTCAACACAATTGAGGCAATTTATGATGGCCAGCATCCTACTGAATGAGGAAAAGCTGGAAACATTCTTCCTAAGATCCAGAAACAGACAAGGATACCCACTCTCTCCATTACTATTTAATACAGTCTTAGAAGTTTTAGCCAGAGGCAATAGGCAAGAAAAACAAGCCAAATGCCTGCAAATTGGATAGGAGGAAATCAAGCTATCCCTCTTTGCAGATTACATGATTCTGTATATACAGGTTCCTAAAGACTCCACTGAGATACTATTGGAATTCATAAAAAAGTTTGGTAAGGTGGCAGGATATAAAACCTACACAGAAAAATAAATAGCTTTTGTATGCCAGACAATATCATGGCTGAGAAATAACTTTTAACATTAGTCCCATTCACAATAGCTTTGAAAAGGATTAAATACCTTAGAATAGATTTAACCAAGGATGTCAAAGATCTTTACAATGAAATTTACAAAACACTAAAGAAAGAAATAGAAGATATTAAATAATGGAAAAATATTCCATGTTCATGGATTGGAAGAATCACCATCATCAAAATACATACTACTAATATCAATTTAGAGATTCAATAAGATTCCAATCAAAATACCAATGACATTCATTGCAGATCTAGAAAAACAAATGCTAAAATTCATATGGAAACACAAGAGACCCAAATAGCTAAAGCAATCTTAAACAACAAAAACAAAACTGGAGGCATCACAATACAGAGTTCAAGACATAGTATAAGGCAGTTATAATCAAAACAGCTGGGTACAGGCACAAAAACAGATTTTTAGACCAATGGAACAGAATAGAAACTTCAGAAATCAACCCAAGTGTCTAGAACCAACTTGTCTTTGATGAAAGAGCTAAAATCAATCTCTGGAGCAAGGGCTGTCTCTTTAACCAATGGTGCTGGGGAAATTGGATCTCCAAATTCTGAAGTATGAAACTAGACCCATACTGTACACGTTACACAAAAATCCATTCAAAATCTATCCAGGACCTAAATCTATGACCTGATACCATCAAATTACTAGAAAACATTTGGGAAACTCTAAGACACCAGCCAAGGCAATGATTTCATCAAAAAGATCCCAGAAGCACAGGCAATCAAAATCAAAATTGACAAATGGTATTACATCAAACTGAGAAGCTTCTGCACTGTAAAAGAAACACTTATAAAGTGAAGAAGCAACCCACAGAATGACAGAAAATATTTGCAACTATGCAATTACGAAGTGGTTAATATCGAGAATCTATAAAAAGCTCAAGAAATTCAACAGCAAAACAAACAATCCAGTTAAGAAATGGGAAAAAGACTTTAGCAGGTATTTTTCAAGAGAGGAAATTCAAATAGCCAACAGATACCTGAGAAAATGCTCAGGGTCACTAGCCATCAGGAAAATGCGAATCAAAACCACAGTGAGGTTTCACCTCACCCCAGTTAGAATATTTCACATACAGAAATCAACAAACAACAAATGATTATGAGGATGTGGGGAAAAGATACTCTGGACCACTATTGGTGGGAATGCAAATTGGTGCAGCCACTGTGGATGACAGTATGGCAATACTTCAGAAATCTGAATATGAACCAACCATCCCACTCCTGGCAATTTATCTAAACCCAAAGGAATCAATATATTAAAGTTTTCTGTAATCTCCTGTTCATTGCAGCACAATTCACAATTGCTAAGATATAGAATTAACCCAGATGTCCATCAACAGTTGACTGGATAAAGAAATTATGGTACATATACACTATAGAGGACTATTCAACTATAAGAAAATAAATCTTGTGTTTTGTAACAAGATGAACATAACTGGAACCCATTATACTTAGTGAAATAAACTAGTCCCCAAAAGACAAATATCTCATGTTTCCTTGATCTGAAGTAACTAATAAAGTACATGACATGTAATGTATCATAATGAAATAGTTTGAATTTTGATGATGTTTACAGACCTTGTCTCTTCTGTTGAGGAACAGTGGTTTCTGTTTGTTTGTTTGTTTTCTCTTCATATTATGTGTTGAACCCTTTCACCCAGTGTAGTCATATTTACTAAATATGTGAATATTTAGTAAACTGAAAATAGAACTTTTAGAAAATTAAGAGTAGGAATGGGAGAAGGCAGAGGAGGAATGGTTGGAGCATGTGGAGAAGGGAGGGAAGAGGGGGAATGTCACTGTGTCCCTAAATCTGTATATATCAAATACATAAAACTTGTATAAATTAAACAAAATGTAAAAAAGAGAAGAATAAACTTTATGTGTAAAAAATCCACAATATTCTGAATACATGACGCACTTTAATGCACATGAGTCTGCTGCTGCCGGGTGGGTACTATATGTTTTTCTAACACGTGGGAGTTTCCAGAGATAATGATAAGGTAACAAGGTAACCTGATTTGCTCACATTATGTCTTGCATTTAATGAACATTGCCCCAATCTTAGACGTCTCTCAGAGTCTAAAGAGTATTTGAAAAGGCAAGAATGATGAAAAATGAATATAAATATCCAGAAAGTCAAAAGAACTACTTATATCCAAGTGATCTAAATATTTTTTTAAACTAAAACTCTTAGTCATATGGCAGCAGAACATTTTAGTCCAACAGCGGAAATAGGAATGAAGGTAATCATTTCCACTTAAAATGCCATGAATATACAGTGCTAATGCCAATTACCACAGCAGTGCTCACGGAAACTTCACTTCAGAATTACAGCCTCACACAGTGCAGAATGTGTCCGCATAATTTGCTTTCACTTGCTCACATCCCCTAGGTCTTTATCTCCTCATCTGCTTCCAATTAGTTCTCTCTTGAAAACTGGTCATCCTAAGTGTTACTGATATTCTGAAGATGTCCACATTTGGCCCCAGAATCAAAAATTGCAATCCTAAAAAATTCTTATTAAATGAGAATAAAATCATATAACACTAATGGCTCCAATTAGTGTGTGCCATTGTCAGGCTAGTAAAAAATTCTATGAGACAGAGAAAAGCTGGGTAAATGACTCAAAATGAATCAAGATAAACTCACTGAACATTTTTAATATATGCATAAATTTTTTAGAATATAATTCAGCTATTGTTCAGTAGGAAAAACCTCAGAATTTTCTGGTGAGATAAAGGGCAATCTGTAAATCTGTCTAGAGCTATAAATATTGTCTTTTAAATCAACCATAAACATGTCAGAAAACACTAAATTTTCAGCTAATTGATCTGGGAATTGTAGCATTAACATTATTAGAAACAAATGAAAGAAGGCATAAAATTCTAACATCAGAGATGGAGAGATAATGTCACTACCACCTGCAAGGACATATAAAGATAGGAAATAGATATCCAGAACAATTCTACACAAGTCAGTTCAACAACTTTAAATTGAACATACACCAGAAAGGACATAAATTACCCTGCCTCACTGTATTAGTCAAGTTTCTTAGAAATAGAACCAATAGTGTGTGTTAATGTGTGTGTGTGTGTGTGTGTGTGTTTATCCACTTACTATTTACAAGATATTTTAACTATTGAAGCCGGTAAGTCCAAAGATCAACAGAGTGTCAGTAAGCTGGAGACACAGAACAGTTGGTGTTGTAATGCCAGAGTTTCATTTGAAAGTCCAAAAGGTGTTACCATGCAAGATTTTCAGGGACTCCAAAAGCAAGAAAAAGCCTGAGTCCCGGTTCAAAGGCTATCAGACACAAAAATTCTCTTACTTAAGAGATCAGGTTTGTTGTTCTAATCATGCCTTCAACTGATTGCATAAGACCCACCCACATTAGAGAGCACTAGCTGTTTTCCTCTTTTTTCCAATTTAAATGCTAATCTCGAGTCTCTTCATCATGGGTGCTAGAACTGCCACATTAGATGGCGGGAGTTAAGAGGAGAGCGAGCTTGAGGCAGGAAGGCTTCTCTGCAGCTGGACTTTGGGCCATGTGCCCTGAGGCGCGGAGCCAGAGTACGACGATGCGTGGGCTTCCAGGGGCCCCAGTCCCCGGGGTTGAGGATGCCCTGAATGTGACTGCTTCCCATTCCTTCACCTGCTGCAGGGAAGAGGAGCATATGAGAAGCCCCCGCTGGAAGACTGGACAGACACAGAGGCGGCCAGGCTCCCTTACATTTGAGCAGTGTTTCAGCTGTATCAGTGGAGCACATACAGCGGCCTTGGAAGATGGTTTTGGATTTAATTATAAAGTGTTTGGTGGCTCTAGCTGCATCTTCCCTACGCTAGTTCAGCATTTTTTTGGCTATCAGTGCCGAGTCAGATGATGACAAACTCAAAGATTCTTTCAAGACAAGCAACCTTATCTGTGTTTTCTTGCCAAATAAGCAAAGAACAGTGGTCAACATGAGAAATATGTGGAATGCGATGGGCTTGCAAGATTGCCTTATGAAAGCGCTGAAGGTAAGAGACCTGCATGTTCCCCTCAAAACATACAACTTTAGACTTTCCTGAAGCTTTCCTTCTGTGACATGGTCAAAAGTTACTGCTAAACAGATTTCAATGTCAGACTTGTGGCTACAAATTTCATGAGCACTGTAACACCAAAGTACCTACTGATAGTTTCCAAATTCCAGCATTGGTGATAGCAGGAGCCCAGTACTACCTTCTTGGAAGACAGGTCAGATGTGAGAGTCTGTTTCCCAGATGCCTGGTAGTTCCCAGCACAGATACTCCACAACACCATGCCTTCACATTCAAAACCTCCAATCCCTCCTCAGAAAGTTCTTTGTCTCAGAGGCAGAGGTCAACGCCCAAGCTGATGCCCACATGGTCAGCAGCACCCTGCTTATGGACAGCTGGATGATTGAAGATTCAAAGTCACAGTGAATCAGACTCATCTTCAGCAGGATCCAACAGCTTCCAAAATTTGAGCCTGACAGGCTGGCCACAACCCAAAACCCCTGTGCCAGCACAGAGAGAATGGGCACCAGGATCTGGGACCCAGGAGGAAAACAAAATTAGGCCATGTGGACAGAGAGATTCCAGCTATTACTGGGAAGTAGAAGCCAGTGAAGTGATGCTCACCGCTCGGACTGGATCTGGCTCCTTTGGAACTGTTTTTAAGGGTGAATGGCATGGAAACATTGCAACAAAGATCCTTAAATTTGTCGATCCAACTCCAGGGAAGTTCCAGGCCTTCAGGAATGAGGTGGCTGTCTTAAACAAAACACGGTGTGTGAACATCCTGCTCTTTATGGGATACACAACAAAGAACAACCTGGCAATTATGACCAAGTGGTGTGAGGGCAGCAGCTTCTATAAACATCTGAACACCAAGGAGACCAAGTTCCAGATGTTCCAGTTAGTTGACATCACCCGCCTGATAGCACAAAGCATGCGCTATTTGCATGCAAAGAACATGTCACAGAGACATGAAATCCAACAGTGTATTTCTCCATGAAGGTCTAACGGTGAAAATTGGAGATTTTGGTTTGGCAACAGTAAAATCACAATGGAGTGGTTCCCAACATGTTGAACAACCTACCAACTGCTTGCCGTGGATGGATCCAGAGGTCACCTGAATGCAGGATAACAACCCATTCAGCTTCCAGTCTGATGTCTACTCCTATTGCATTGTATTGTAAGAGATGATAACAGGGGAGCTTCCCTAATCCCATGTCAGAAACCAGGATCATATTGGGCCAAAGGTATGCCTGCCCTGACCTTAGGAAGCTGTTTAAGCACTGCCCAAAACAGTTACTTGGATTCTATATGAAAAATACACACTATGTAAGGGTGAATGTGGTATAATCTCTGCTTACATCATTATCTTACACTTCTTCTAGGTTTTCTCACCTGTTGTTAGATAAGCTTTTCACCTATTGTCAGCCATCTCCCAAACTCAAAAAAAGGTTGTTCAGATCAATTCCAAATGAGCAGTAGTGAGAAAAAAATTGTCTGCATTTGATACTTCAAATAGTATTCCTCTGTCTTTGTATTATTATTCTTTTTCTTCTAGTGGATCATACACTATGCTACTTAAACAACTTCTATAAAATAATTTGTATATAATTATGAATAAACACACCAGTGTGGGAGTCAGAGACCTCATGTTATTTTCAATTTACAAACCAGTAAAAAAAAAAAAAAACTATCCACTTGGGTTGAGTTCTAATTTTCCCATTGCATCGAAAATATAAAAACAGAAAAGATTATTTATATGGTTACAACTTTGATGCAAAATATGACTATTTTTAGATCTGAATCACTGATATTATGATGCCAGCCTATGGCAGAGATTACAGTGAGAGAGAATGAAGGAAGAAAGATCTGATTAAAATATTGTAATAAGGAACTAGTGACAAGAATCTAGACTAATGCAGTGATTCTAGAAACAGAGGCTGGAAACCTGGCTTATTTTTTATTCCACTGTGAATCATTGGGTCCAAACTCAGAGACTATTACAGAGTGTTCTTAGCACATAGTTACTCAGTAGGTGTATTCAAACAGCAACATTTACAGGAGATATGTGCTATTAGCAACAATTTAACAAATACCTGTACTTCAAGTGAGACCAACTGTTTGGGTGGTACTAGTATTATATAAACTAGAAGTGAGTAACAGGAATAAAAACATGGGTATGGAAAGGAGTACTCTAATACAGAATTCAGTTTTGTATATTGGGGTTATGGTAGACAAAATTCTAAAATGTCCTCTCTCCCACCAGATAATATTCTTTCCCCCTTGGAGACACACTCTATATTCTATTTGCTCATAATGTCAGGGTTTATGAGTCACTCCTCTGATTAGGTTATATTACATAGCAAGCACATGGTAACAAGGAGAACATTTCAACAAGTGAGAAGAGTTTAAGCAATGGTTTTGTTGTGATTTAAATAAGTCCACAATTTCTATGGTACTTCCTCCAAAACTCGGTTCTAAATTACCCTGCTCTGTGGCTTACCCTGGACTTGTAATTCTGTTCCCATGGATGAAACACAGAAGTGATGGCCTGTGATATCTGAGAGTAGGTCATAAAATGTCAAGAATCTGTTTTGATCCCCATCCCTTTGATAACTCACTCTGAGAGAAGGCAGTTGCCATGGCATGGGGGCATCTGAAACATCCCAGAGTGGCCAGTGTTGTGGCTTAGAGGGTTAAACCACACCTCTGACATTGGAATCCCATATGGATGCCGGTTCAATTCCTAGCAGTACCACTTTCAATCCAGCACATTGTTAACACCTGTGAGAAAGCAGCAGCAGATTGCCCAAGTGCTTGGACCTCTGTTCCCATATGTGAGACCTGGAAGAAACTTCTAGCTCCTGGTTTCATCGTTGGGGAGGGAACCAGCAGATGAAAGATCTCCATTTCTCTCCCTTTCTCTCTCGCTCTCTCTTTTCCCTACACCTCTTTCTCTTTCTTTGTCTATAACTAATTAATTGATTAATTAATCTTAAAAAAGCAGCCTTAGAAATATCCCAGAGTGAGAACTTGAGGCCTCCTTCAGATTACCACATGAATGAGCCATTTTTAAGTGAATATTGACTTTCCATGCCTGAAATACTCTCATGGGCTTTTCAGCCAGATCCGAATGCCTTTAGGGCTGATTCTGAGGCCAGAGTGCTGTTTAGGACATCCGCCATTTTATGAGTCTGCTGTGTATCCCACTTCCCATGTTGGATCATTCTCTCCCTTTTTTATTCGATCAGCTAGTATTAGAAGACACTAATCTTGTTTATGTGATCCCTTTGACTCTTAGACCTATCAGTGTGATCAGTTGTGAACTGAAATTGATCACTTGGACTAGTGAGATGGCATTGGTACATGCCACCTTGATGGGATTGAACTGGAATCCCCTGCTATGTTTCTAACTCTACCGTATGGGGCAAGTCAGCTTGAGCATATCCCAAATTGTACATCTCTTCCCTATTTATTCCCAGTCTTATATTTAACAGCGATCATTTTTTTCAGTTAAGTATCAACACATAAGAATAACTGTGTATTGATTACAGAATTCAACCAAAAGTATTAAGTAGAACAAACAAAAAAAAATACTAGGAGGGATAAAGTATTAAGTTGTTCATCAACAGTCAGGACAAGGGCTGATCAAGTCACCGTTTCTCATAGTGTCCATTTCACTTCAACAGGTTTCATTTTTTGTGCTCAGTTAGTTGTCACCGATCAGGGAGAACATATGGTATTTGTCCCTTTGGGACTGGCTTATTTCACTCAGCATGATGTTTTCCAGATTCCTCCATCTTGTTGCAAATGACCGGGTTTCATTGTTTTTGATTGCTGTATAGTATTCTGTAGAGTACCTACCCCATAATTTCTTTACCCAGTCTACTGTTGATGGGCATTTAGGTTGATTCCAGGTCTTAGCTATTGTGAATTGAGCTGCAATAAACATTAGGGTGCAGACCGCTTTTTTGTTTGCCAATTTCATTTCCTTTGGGTAAATTTCAAGGAGTGGTATAGCTGGGTTGAATGGTAGGGTTATATTCAGGTTTCTGAGGAATCTCCAGACTGACTTCCATAGTGGCTTGACCAGTTTGCATTCCCAAAAACAGTGGGTTAGTGTCCTTTTTCCCCACATCCTTGCCAGAATCTGTTGTTGGTAGATTTCTGAATGTGAGCCATTCTCAGCGGGGTGAGGTGAAACATCATCGTGGTTTTGATTTGCATTTCCCTGATTGCTAGTGAACTTGAACATTTTTTCATGTGCCTGTGGCCATTTGGAGTTTCTCTTTTGAAAAATGTCTATTGAGGTCCTTGGCCCATCTCTTAAGTGGGTTGTTGGTTTTGTTGTTGTGGAGTTTCTTGACCTCTTTGTAGATGCTGGTTATTAATCCTTTATCTGTTGCACAGTTTGTGAAATTGTTTCCCATTCTGTGGTTTGCCTCTTCACTCTCCTGACTGTTTCTTTTGCAGTACAGAAACTTCTCAATTTGATGCAATCCCAATAGTTAATTTTGGCTTTGACTGCCTGCGCCTCCAGGGTCTTTTCCAGAAATTCTTTGCCAGTGTCAATATCTTGCAGGGTTTCTCCAATGTTCTCTAGTAATTTGAAGGTGTCAGGTCATATATATGGGTTTTTAATCCATGTTGAGTGGATTTTTGTGTAAGGTGAATGGTAGAGGTCTTGCTTCATGCTTCTGCACGTGGAGATCCAGTTTTCCCAGCACAATTTATTGAATAGGCTGTCCTTGCTCCAGGAATTGGTTTTAGATCCTTGATCAAATATAAGTTGGCTGTAGATGTTTGGGTTGATTTCTGGTGTTTCAATTCTGTTCCATTGGTCTATCCATCTGTTTCTGTACCAGTACCATGCTGTTTTGATTACAACTGCCCTGTAGTATGTCCTGAAATCTGGTATTGTGATGCCTCCGGCTTTGTTTTTGTTGTACAAGATTGCTTTAGCTATTCGAGGTCTCCTGTGTCTCCATATGAATTTCAGCATCATTTTTTCCAGATCTGAGAAGAATGTCTTTGGTAACTTGATTGGTATTGCATTTAATCTATAAATTGCTTTTGGGAGAATGGACATTTTGATGATGTTGATTTTTCCAATCCATGAGCATGGAAGATTTTTCCATTTCTTGGTATCCTCTTCTATTTCTTTCTTTAAGATTTTGTAATTCTCATTGTAGAGATCCACGAGTGAGATCCCAGTGGAAAGAACAGGTCATCAAAGAAGGAGGTACCTTTTCTGAAGGGAGGAGAGAACTTCCACTCTGACTGCGTTCTTGCCTAAATATGATCTGAGTCGGAGAACTCAAATGGCTTCCATAACCTTGGCAACTCATGACAAGAGCCTAGGGTGATTACTGATGCCATAAACAAGAGTGTCATTTTGGTAAGTTAACAACAGGAATCACTGTGCACTTACTCCTCATGTAGGATCTCTGTCCTTAATGTGCTATACGGTGTGATTTAATGCTATAACTAGTATTCAAACAGTATTTTTCACTTTGTGTTTCTATGTGGGTGCAAACTGTTGAAATCTTTACTTAATATATGCTAAACTGATCTTCTGTATATGAAGAGAATTGGTAATGAATTTTTATGTGAATGGAAGGGGAGAGAGAGCGGGAAAGGGGAGGGTTGTGGGTGGGAGGGAAGTTATGGGTGGTGGAAGCCATTGTAATCCGTAAGCTGTATTTTGGAAATTTATATTCATTAAATAAAAGTTTTAAAATAGGTGAATATTGAAAGCCTGGTCGAGTTTTCATATATTGATGTTTTGGCCAACATCTTCTTTGCAAAATCATCAGAAACCTTAAGTGAGAATCATCCATTGTTAGCCATTCTCAATTTCTTAACACACAAAATCTGTAAGATTATGTACATTTATTCTTTCATGTCATCAATTTCTGCACTAATTGTTTTTTCAGAATATACAACTCATACAGGCCTTAAAGAATATCACAGTTCCCCTATGTTCAAGAAGCAGTGACAGAGCCACTTTGAAGTGATAAAGAATATTTTTGTAATAAGAACACCATTATAATATCAGGTTGTCCTCAATTAGCTATATGGCTTATAGAATACATAGTTTTTTAATTACAGGTAACTGCTGCATCACTTTTCTGCATAAATAACATAGTCATAGGTTCTTGAGGACCTGTTCCATCTTTGGAGATCATTATTCAACCTACCTTGGTTGTTAATGCTGATTTATACAAGACATGGCTTGCAAAATAAAGATCTGTGAAAGCTATTTTCTGCAAAGGCAAACAAGGCTAATTGAGTTTCCTTTGCTATCTTTTTTCTGTGCAACCTCTAGGAAACATATGGTGTTAAGTTTCACTAGATTATGATTACAATGAACAGGATTAGGCAGGAATCTTGCTAATTCCTTTGAAATAAGAATAAGAATAGTAAAGAGAAAGGACTTGAATGCATAAATTTTATTTGTTTTTAGATTTTTTTAAAATCATTTCTGCAACTAAAATGTTTCTAAAACTTGAAGTCAGAATGGCAGATGAAATTTTAAGTGTTTATTCTTTATTTGTATTAGGAAATGTTCAGAATGCTTGTCAAAGAGGGGGCAGGTATGGAGGACCAAAGGAAGAGAAGCAGTCTTGGCTCTGAGAGATGGAAAAGAAGCCATGGACTCAGTGTGTCTGTTAAAGTAATGCCTGGTATTACAATAGTGATTTTTTTAAAAAGATTTTTTTTATTTGAATATGGCACAGTTACTGAGAAAGAAGCAGAGAAACACAGAGAGAGAACTCTTGCATCCATTGGTTCACTCCCCAAATGGCCACAAAGGCCAGGTATGGGTCAAGCCAAAGCTTTTTCTAGGTATCCCACGTAGGTGCAGGGGCCCAAGCATTTCTGCCATCTACTGCTTCTTTTGCTGGTGCATTAACAGGGAGTTGGATGGAAGTGACACTGCTATGGGATGCCTGCACTGCAGGCAGCAGCTTAACACCCTAAGTCAGAGCTCCAGCCCCACAACAGTGGTTCTTAAAGAGGACAGGGAACAAAGAAGAGAATAGGTGAAGGCAGAAATTCTTCATGTATTTGATAAATCACATGTTATGCTAGAATATCATTTTATATCTGGGAAGCATAAAAATACACCATTGGTCTCATAATCGAAATTACAAAATGCATTACAAATGCACAGCTTAGGGAAACTTCCATGCATTGAGAACTGGGGGCTAAAATCAAGGCTGAGAACATTACTTTAGAGATTATGAATGCGTAATCAATTCATTAAAGACAAAAAATAAGACACTGGATGAAAATCTTTTATGTTTTAGTTCATATTATTTTAATTATTGAAATAGATCTTTTACTTTAGCTATTTATTTTTTTTAACTTTTATTTAATGAATATAAATTTCCAAAGTACGACTTATGGATTACAATGGCTTCCCCCCCATACCGTCCCTCCCACCCACAACCCTCCCCTTTCCCACTCCCTCTCCCCTTCCATTCACATCAAGATTCATTTTCGATTCTCTTTATATGCAGAAGATCAGCTTAGTATACATTAAGTAAGGATTTCAACAGTTTGCTCCCACACAGATACATAAAGTGAAAAATAATAGATGATTTTTTTAAATGATGATGAAATCAGATCAGACCTATTGTCATGTTTAATCCCAGTGAGAGTCAAGTTGGGAATTGATAAATTGATAATTTCTTTTTTTTTTTTTTTTTACAGAAGATCAGTTTAGTATGCATTAAGTAAAGATTTCAACAGTTTGCACCCCATAGAAACACAAAGTGAAATATATTGTTTGAGTACACGTTATAGCATTAAATCTTAATACACAGCACATTAAGGACAGAGATCCTACATGAGGAGTAAGTGCACAGTGACTCCTGTTGTTGACTTTACCAATTGACACTCCTGTCTATGGCATCAGCAATCCCCCTATGCTCCAGTCATGAGTTTCCAAGGCTATGGAAGCCCTCTGAGTTCTCTGACTCTTGTTTAGACAAGGTCATAGTCAAAGTGGAGGTTCTCTCCTCCCTTCAGAGAAAGGTACCTCCTTCTTTGAAGACCTGTTCTTTCCACTGGGATCTCACTCACAGAGATCTTTTGCCAGAGTGTCTTGGCTTTCCATGCCTGAAATACTCTCATGGGCTTTTCAGCCAGATCCGAATGCCTTTAGGGCTGATTCTGAGGCCAGAGTGCTATTTAGGACATCTGCCATTCTATGAGTCTGCTGAGTATCTCGCTTGCCATGTTGGATCACTCTCCCCTTTATTTATTCTATCGGTTAGTGTTAGCAGGTACTAGACTTGTTTATGTGCTCCCTTTGACTCTTAGTCCTTTCATTATGATCAATTGTGAACTGAAATTGATCACATGGACTAGTGAGATGGCATTGGTACATGCCACCTTGATGGGATTAAATTGGAGTCCCCTGGTATGTTTCTAACTCTACCATTTGGGGCAAGTCAGCTTGAGCATGTCCCAAATTATACATCTCTTCCCTCTCTTATTCCCACTCTTATGTTTAACAGGGATCACATTTCAGTTAAATTTCAACACTTAAGAATAACTGTGTATTAATTACAGAATTAAACCAGCCATATTAAGTAGAACAGACAAAAAAACTACTAAGAGGGATAACATATCATGTTTCTCATCAACAGTCAGGGCTATGCTGATCAAGTCACCGTTTCCCATAGTGTCCATTTCACTTCAACAGGTTTCCTTTTTGGTGTTCAGTCAGTTGTCACCGATCAGGGAGAACATATGGTATTTGTCCCTTTGGGACTGGCTTATTTCACTCAGCATGATGTGTTCCAGATTCCTCCATTTTGTTGCAAATGACTGGATTTCGTTGTTTCTTACTGCGGCATAGTATTCTAAAGAGTACATATCCCATAATTTCCTTATCCAGGCTACCGTTGATGGGAATTTAGGTTGGTTCCAGGTCTTAGCTATTGTGAATTGAGCTGCAATAAACATTAGGCTGCAGACCGCTTTTTTGTTTGTCAATTTAAACTCCTTTGGGTAAATTCCAAGGAGTGGGATGGCTGGGTCGAACGGTAGGGTTACCTTCAGGTTTCTGAGGAATCTCCAGACTGACTTCCATAGTGGCTTGACCAGTTTGCATTCCCAAAAACAGTGGGTTAGTGTTCCTTTTTCCCCACATCCTCGCCAGCATCTGTTGTTGGTAGATTTATGCATGGGAGCATTTCTCAGCGGGGTGAGGTGAAACATCATCGTGGTTTTGATTTGCATTTCCCTGATTGCTAATGACCTTGAACATTTTTTCATGTGCCTGTTGGCCATTTGGATTTCCTCTTTTGAAAAATGTCTATTGAGGTCCTTGGCCCATCTCTTAAGTGGGTTGTTGGTTTTGTTTTTGTGGAGTTTCTTGATCTCTTTGTAGATTCTGGTTATTAACCCTTTATCTGTTGCATAGTTTGCAAATATTTTTTCCCATTCCGTCGGTTGTCTCTTCACTCTCCTGACTGTTTCTTTTGCAGTACAGAAATTTCTCCATTTGATGCAATCCCAATAGTTAATTTTGGCTTTGACTGCCTGCGCCTCCAGGGTCTTTTCCAGAAATTCTTTGCCTGTGCCAATATCTTGAAGGGTTTCTCCAATGTTCTCTAGTAACTTGATGGTGTCAGGTCATAGATTTAGGTCTTTAATCCATGTTGAGTGGATTTTTGTGTAAGGTGTAAGGTAGGGGTCTTGCTTCATGATTCTGCACGTGGAAATCCAATTTTCCCAGCACAATTTATTGAATAGGCTGTCCTTGCTCCAGGAATTGGTTTTAGATCCTTGATCAAATATAAGTTGGCTGTAGATGTTTGGGTTGATTTCTGGTGTTTCAATTCTGTTCCATTGGTCTATCCATCTGTTTCTGTACCAGTACCATGCTGTTTTGATTACAACTGCCCTGTAGTATGTCCTGAAATCTGGTATTGTGATGCCTCCGGCTTTGTTTTTGTTGTACAAGATTGCTTTAGCTATTCGAGGTCTCTTGTGCCTCCATATAAATTTCAGCACCATTTTTTCTAGATCTGAGAAGAATGTCTGGTATCTTGATTGGTATTGCATTGAATCTATAAATTGCTATTGTGAGAATGGACATTTTGATGATATTGATTCTTCCAATCCATGAGCATGGAAGATTTTTCCATTTCTTGGTATCCTCTTCTATTTCTTTCTTTAAGGTTTTGTAATTTTCATCATAGAGATCTTTAACGTCCTTGGTTAAGTTTATTCCAAGGTATTTGATTGTTTTTGTAGCTATTGTGAATGGGATTGATCTTAGAAGTTCTTCCTCAGCCATGGCATTGTCTGTGTATACAAAGGCTGTTGATTTTTGTGCATTGATTTTATACCCTGCTACTTTGCCAAACTCTTCTATGAGTTCCAATAATCTCTTAGTAGAGTTCTTTGGGTCAACTAAATAAAGAATCATGTCATCTGCAAAGAGGGATTGTTTGAGTTCTTCCTTCCTAATTTGTATCCCTTTAATTTCTTTTTCTTGCCTAATAGCTCTGGCTAGAACCTGCAGAACTATATTGAATAGCAGTGGTGAGAGTGGACATCCCTGTCTGGTACCAGATATCAGTGGAAATGCTTCCAACTTTTCCCCATTCAATAGGATGTTGGCTGTGGGTTTTTCATAGATTGCTTTGATTGTATTGAGGAATGTTCTTTCCAAATCCAGTTTGCTTAGAGTTTTCATCATGAACGGGTTTTGTATTTTATCAAATGCTTTCTTGGCATCTATTGAGATAATCATATGATTTTTCTTCTGCAGTCTGTTAATGTGGTGTATCACATTGATTGTCTTGCGCACATTAAACCATCCCTGCATACCAGGGATAAATCCCACTTGGTCTGGGTGGATGATCTTTCTGATGTGTTGTTGCATTCTATTGGCGAGAATTTTATTGAGGATTTTGCATCTATGTTCATCAGGGATATTGGTCTGTAATTCTATTTCAGTGCTGCATCTTTTTCCGGCTTAGGAATTAAGGTGATGCTGGCTTCATAGAAAGAATTTGGGAGGATTCCCTCTTCTTCGATTGTTCTGAATAGTTTGAGAAGAATTGGAGTTAGTTCTTCTTTAAATGTCTGGTAGAATTCAGCAGTGAATCCATCTGGTCCTGGGCTTTTCTTTGTTGGGAGGGCCTTTATGACTGTTTCAATTTCTGTCTCAGTTATGGGTCTGTTTAGGTTTTCTATGTCTTCATGGTTCAATTTAGGTAGGTTGCATGTGTCCAGGAATCTATCCATTTCTGATAGGTTTCCCTGTTTGATGGCATACAAGTCCTTGTAGTAATTTCTGATGATTCTTTTTTATTTCTGTGGTGTCTGTTGTTACATTTCCTTTTTCATCTCTGATTTTATTGATTTGGGTCTTTTCTCTTCTTTTTTTAGTTAGTTGGGCCAATGGGGTGTCAATTTTGTTTATTTTTTCAAAAAACCAGCTCCTCGTTTGGCTGATTTTTTGGAATGTTTTTCTTGATTCAATCCTGTTGATTTCTTCTCTGATTTTAATTATTTCTCTTCTCCTACTAGATTTGGGTCTGGTTTGCTGTAGGTTTTTTAGATCCTTGAGGTGAATTGAAAGCTCATCTATTTGGTGCCTTTCCAATTTCTTGATGTAGGCACCTATTGATATAAACTTTCCTCTTAACACTGCTTTTGCTGCGTCCCATAAGTTTTGGTATGTTGTGCTGTTATCCTCATTTACTTCTAGAAAGTTTTTGATTTCTCTTTTGATTTCTTCTATGACCCCTTGTTCATTCAGGAGCATGTTGTTCAATCTCCATGTGTTTGCGTATGCTCTAGGGATTCCTGAGTTGCTAATTTCCAACTTCATTCCTTTATGGTCTGAGAAGCCGCATGGTATGATTCTAATTCTTTTGAATTTGCTGAGACTTGCTTTATGGCCTAGTATGTGGTCAATCCTAGAGAAGGTTCCATGTACTGCTGAGAAGAATGTAAAATCTTTAGCTGTAGGATTGAAAGTTCTGTATATATCTGTTAGATCCATTTGGGCTATAGTGTCATTTAAATCTACTGTATCCTTGTTGATCTTCTGTCCTATTGATCTGTCTATTTCTGAGAGTGGAGTATTGAAGTCCCCCAGTACTATTGTATTGGGGTCTAAGTCTCCCTTTAAGTCCATTAATAAATCTTTTAGATAAACTGGTGCCCTGTAGTCAGGTGCATATACATTGATAATTGTTATATCTTCTTGTTGTATTGATCCCTTAATCATTATATAGTGCCCCTCTTTGTCTCTCTTAACAGTTTTTGTGGTAAAGTTTATGTTGTCCGATATTAAGATGGCTACGCCCACTCTTTTTTCATTTCTGTTGGCATGGTATACCTTTTTCCAGCCTTTCACTTTCAGTCTGTATGGATCTTTGTTAGAAAGATGTGTTTCTTGTAAGCAGCAAATAGATGGGTTTTGTTCATTAACCCAATCACCCAATCGGTGTCTTTTAACTGGACAGTTCAGGCCATTCACGTTCAATGTGACTAATGATAAGTGGTAACTTTGCCCTGCCATTTGCCAAAGATAAGTTCTAATATATGCTTTGAATTCCCTGTTATCTTTTGCTGTGAGGTTTCCTTCCTTGGTTTCCTTCCTTTACCTTCTTTCATATTGATGATCGTGTTTCTGTGTTTCTGTGTGTAACACATCTTTAAGCATCTGTTGCAGGGCTGGACGAGTGGCAACAAATTCTTTCAATTTCTGTTTGCTATGAAAAGTCTTTATTTCACCTTCATTCACAAATGATAGCTTTGCAGGATATAATATTCTGGGCTGGCAGTTGTTCTCTCTTAGTACCTGGGCTATATCTCGCCATTCCCTCCTAGCCTTTAGAGTTTCTGATGAGAATTCAGCTGTGAGTCTGATTGGAGATCCTCTGAGAGTAATCTGACGTTTCTCTCTTGCACATTTTAGGATCTTTTCTTTATGTTTCACTGTGGTAAGTTTAATTACAACGTGTCGTGGTGAGGATCTCTTTTGGTCGTGTTTATTAGGGGTTCTGTGAGCTTCCTGTACTAGGATTTCTCTGTCCTTCTCCAAACCTGGGAAATTTTCTGCTAATATCTCACTAAAAAGGCCTTCTAATCCTTTCTCCCTCTCCATGCCTTCAGGAACTCCTAAACCCGAATGTTGGGTTTTTTAATAGTATCCTGCAGATTCCTGACAATATGTTTTAGATTTCTAATTTCCTCTTCTTTTCTTTGGTCTGACTGTATCCTTTCCTGTTCTCTGTCTTCTAAGTCCGATATTCTCTCTTCTGCTTCACCCATTCTGTTTGTAAGGCTCTCTATTGTGTTTTTCATTTGATCTATTGAATTCTTCACTTCAGTCACTATCACAGTTTCCTGTTGTACTAGTTGTTTCGTTTCATTTTGATTCCTCCTTAATATTTCATTTTCACGAGAGAGATTTTCTATCTTGTCCATTAAGGATTTCTGTAGTTCAAGAATTTGTTTTTGAGAACTTCTTAATGTTCTTATCAATTTTTTTGAGATCTGCTTCTTGCATTTCTTCTATGTCATCATCTTCATAATCTTGAATTGGGGTGTCTTTTTCATTTGAGGGCGTCATGGTGACTTCCTTGTTTTTATTACCTCGGTTTTTGCATTTGTTATTTGGCATATTGGAGATATTTGGTTTCTTCACTGTGGTGCTTTTTCTTGTTATACTATGACTCTAGATTAAGTGGACTATCTGTTTTTGATGGAGCCTTAGGGCTTGAGATGGGTGTGGCCTGAGAGCTCTGTTTGGTGTGCCACAGATGACACTCCCAGGTTAGGCGTGGTAAATCTCTCTCTCTCTTTCTTTTTTTTTGATTCAAAAGGGAAGTAATTCCGCACAGCTGAACGAAGTTGGAGGTAGTCAGCAGGCAAATGATATACCCACAGGAGCCAGAGATCGGAAGCTCTTTCCCAAGGACCACACAGGGAATCCGTTCGGCCCTCAGAGTGGGCTCAAATTCTCCTTCAGTCTCCCACTGGGTTGCCAAAGTTACAGAATTGTAGCATCTCTGGAGAGTGCTCACGTGAATTCCATGAGTTCTCTCCCCCACCGTCTCTTTTTTCACAGTCTCAGTTCAGTAGCACCACAAATTTACTAGGTCCTAATCTCCTGTTAATTCGCCCCTCCCAGAGTCAGGTTTTTCTGCTAGGCTCAGGGCCGGTGCAGACCTGAGGTCGCTCTGCTTATGACGTATGTCCAAGATGGCGCCTGCTCTTTGTCTTGCTCGCCCTTGAGAGGTGAGCGGAGAGAGAGAAACCCGTGTCCATACCAGTCACCTTTTTTTTTTTTCTCTCTCTCTCTTCCAGTTATCCTGGTGAACTTCCCCCCCACCCAGGGGTCGTTCCCTCTAGTCTCCTCTCTCCGCTTGCCTGCTGGTGTCTCGGGCTATTGAGGTTCGGCTCACCTCGCGTTCCAGTGCTGGTGTGTTGAGTCTGCTGCTGGTGTCCCGAACTGTGGGCTCCCACACTCTCCATGCAGGTCCGCTGTGAATCATGCGTTCCGGAAGAGTTTCTTCTGCTGTTTCCTCCCCTACTCTTCCTTGAACCTGCAGTATCTCCACTTTTATTAAACTATCTCTCCCCGGACTATCAGTGTGCTCCCTTCCTATTCCGCCATCTTGCCTCCACCTCACTTTAGCTATTTATTTTTAAAAGATTTATTTATTTATTTGAAAGGACAGTTACATGGAAGGGGGGAGAAGATTTTCCATCTGCCGATTCACTCCCCAAATGGCCTTAATGGCTGGAACTGGGGAACTGGTCCCATCTGAAGCTGTTCCGGTGAATCTAGGAGCCAGGGGCTTCTCCCAGGTCTCCCACGTTGGTGGAAGGACCCAAGGACTTAGGCCATCTTCAGCTGCCTTCCCATGTGCATTAGCAGTGACTTGGGTAGGAAGTGGAGTAGCAGGGACTTGAACTGGGTGTCCATAGGAGATGCCCACGCTGCAGATATCAGCTTTACATTCTATGCCATGGTGTCAGCCCTGAATTCTTAAAATAAATTAGAAAAAATGCATCATTTAAAATTCAATACTTTTGCTCTTCACTGTCTGTGGAAAGTGCAATGCAATAAAATGTTTTTATGCAAGAAAAGGAATTAACATGAAAAAAGTCATGAATGCCTCCTTAAATTCTTATGTATTAAATTTGTGTAGCACAACTTTCATTTGGCCTACTGAATGATTGTTGATTTGTGAATGCAGCCAGTTGAAGAAGACAGGAAGGCAATTGCCAGTACATGTGCTTAGAATATGTCTTTAAGGCAGGTTTATTGAAATATAATTTACAGATGAATAGTGAGCTCCTCTGGGAGCACAGTTCTACAAATCTAGTAAAAAATATACACTTAAGTAAACATTGTGACAGAAGAAATACAGAATATTTCCATCACACCCAAAAAGATCTCTTGTGCCCCTCTATAATCAGTCTACTCCCTTCTTTTCATTCCTAGAAACAACATATCTATTTTCAGTTGCAATATTTCTACCTTTTTCTACAATGTAATATAGATGGACTGATACAATGTGGAATGTTGAGTTTTTTTTTTTTTACTTAAATAATGTTTTTTGTTGTGAAATACACATTGTTGGTTGTAGCTTTATGTGTACATATCATAGGAACACAGCTTTTTAAAAATTTGATATAAAATAAATTTCACACTCAAAAATATAATTAGAGAAGTTTCATATATGTACTTATTAGAGAAAACATTACTAAATTAAGATTATGAACATTTCGACCACCCTGAAAATTGTCCTATTTTTCCTTTGTGAGCCCTTTATTCTGCCCTGACCTGGTTTCTATCAACACTTAACCACTTTCTCTGACTAGAGAAGCTTGATTTTAAGAATTTTCGGTAAAAGAGAGCTATATAATATGTAGTATTTTGTTACATGCATATTTTATTTTTAGATTTAATTGAATTATTAAATATATAGTTTATTTCTTTTAACTGCACTTTAGAATTCCTAGGATTTTGTTTATTGAAGTATCACAATTTATTTATCCATTTACCTGTTTCTGCACATTAAAACATTTTCAATTTTTGGACAACACAATTTTTTTTAATTGAGAAGAGATTTATTTATTTGTTTACTTGAAAGACAGAATGACAAAGAGAGAGCAAGAGACATTGAAATCTTCCATCTGCTGCTTCACTCCCCAAATGCCTGCAATGGACATGACTGGGCTGGGCCAGAGCCAAGAGCCCAGAACTCCATCCAAGTCTCCTTTATAGATAGCAGGGGCCCAAATACTTGGACCATCATTTGCTGTTTTCCCAAGCACTTCAGCAGGGAGCTGGATTGGAAGTGGAATAGCTGGGACTTGATTTTAACACTCGGATATTGGATATCTGCGTTGCAGGTGGTGGTTTAACTTGCTGAACCTCAACACTGACCAAAAATTTAATTTCATTGTATTGGTTTGTGACTGGTTCTTGAGTGTGCAATTTTGAGTAGTAGTGGATTTCACTTCATAGTGGGTGCAAACAAATGAAGCCAGAGTGTGATAGATGAGAGCTCATAGCAAGTGGTCTCAGTATACACACATAAGCTTGAGCATATTATGTCATAAGCATTTAAGCTAAATACTTTAACATTGGATATGCAGCGGTGGCTGAAGTACCTCTAACTTAATGTCTTTTCTTTTTCTGTCTCATTTTTCTGTAATGGAAAGTATATTGTGTCCTCCATTGTGTCATTTAGCAGTACGTTTAGACTGTTGACCTAAAAGCTGACTTGTCTGTTGTACATTACACTTGAGCTTAGCCGGACAAAAGAGTTCCCAGATATCTGTATTTGAGGGTGAAGAGGATGAGATGGCAGAATCTATTCATGTTGCATCTGAGACCTAGTTTTGAAAGACAGAGCTGTTTGGATAACACAAAGATTTATGAACATTTATGTGCATACGTGTGTAGACACTTTCCTTTTGTTCTTTGGTAATATTTAAAAGTAGATTGACTAACTCAAATGATAGGAAATATTTAACTTTTATGAAACTGCTAGACAATTTTCCAAAGTGGTGATGTTATTTTATAGATTATCCATTAATGTTTGAAAGTTCTAGTTGCTCTATACCCTTGACAAAACTAGATATGATAAGAACTCTAAATTTTATCTATTATAGCAAGCATGCAGGACTATCTGGTGTGATTTTGATTCATATTGCCCTGATGGCTAATGGTATCAAACATCTTTTAGATGTAATTATTTACCTTCCACATAACTTAGCATTTTGTTCTTCTTTTACAAATGATTTTGCTGTTCTTAATCATCATGTACTATTGGTTTTATATTTCCATTCAGAATAATTTTCCTTCAACTTGGAGAATATCTTTTAGCATTTCTTAATATGGCAATATGCTGTTTATGAATTATTTCTATTTTTGAGTGTCTAAAAGTTATTGATTCCATTTGCTGTCCACAAATGCTAATCAGTTATCTTTTTTTTTATTTTAGTTTCAATTCATTCTAATGTTTGAAATACATATTTTAAATTTATAATCATCTCTTTGGATAATATTTTGTTGCCTTATGTAGGTGGAGAAACTTTCAGTTAAATGTTTCTTCCTATTTTTGTACTGTTTGATCATAAATTTTACTTTCACATGTCATAAACACTGAAATTCTGTTACTAATTTTGTTTCCAACATTCAATCATTATTAAGATTGATTTAAAATAATTAGAATGTTCCTTGCATACTTAAATGCTATGTTGCTATTTCTGGAATGGCACATTTCTTTGTATAGAGCTAAGTCTCAGATATCATAAGTGTTTTGCCTGATAATTTTTCTATAACATATCTTGTAACTCAACTGTGCTAACCATCAGTGTTTTTTAATATTTTTTTCTTAAAAAATGATCCCACTTACATTTTTGAAGTATATTTCCCTAGATGTCAAATACTATAGAGAGTACAACTATTTCTCAAATTATGATAAACATCATGGTTAAAATATTATATGTCAAAATTTATTTAATATACCTACTATAGCAAACATCAGAGCTTAGCCTAACATACCTCAAACAGGCCCCAAACACTAACACTCAGAGTTGGAAAATCAACTAACAGAAAGACTACTGTATTACAAAGTGTTGAATATTTCATGTGGATGACTGGAAGCTGAGGATTACTGCTGCTGTTGAACATCACGAGAGATTCTTTACCACATATTGGTATACAGGAAAAAAATCGTCCAAATCAAAATTTTGAACTAAGCTTTCTGCTAAGTGGATACTGCACCATAGCGAAGTCAAAAAATTGTAAAGGGAGCCATTGATAGTTTCCATGTTTCTTTGAGTGATATAGCAGTCAGATTTCTCATTATTACACCTTATTTTCCCAATTTGGTGTTTTCAGCAAGTTCTTACTACCTCCCCAAATTACAAAAGAGAATGGTACCTGGTGAAGTAATTATAGGAAGATTTCATGAGACAGAAAAATAACAAACATTACTGATTCCCATTTCACATTGTTTGTGTTCAGCTACATGGTTGCAATTAGTTCAAGGGCAGCTGAGACATGTTGTTTTGCTATGTTAAGGGAAAAGACAAAACAGTCTTTGATTATATATATTCATCCCTACTGCACAATATTTTTTCTAATGATTTAAATATTCATTCCCCCCTCTTACCACACTGAACAATCATATTTACCCCTGTTCCAACACTATAGCAAACACAACTATAGCAAGCTCAGAGTTCAAGGTCTTAAAATGATATTCAGTCTTCTGCAATAGTGTGAGATAATGCCCTTTTATGTCTGGTAACCTAAGAATGAAAAAAAATAACTACCATATATTTACCTTTTGTACACACATATATATGTATAAATTATACTCACATATGCAGATGTGGAACTGGGATGAAAAGTCCACCATATATAATAATAGCAATAAATCTTTCCATTCATACAGACAGCAAGAGAGACAGCAACAGAGCCAGAGAGAGACAGAGAGAGAGAAACACAGAGAGACAGAGTGACAGAGATAGAGAGAGAGAGACAGAGAGAGTGAGAAGCAGCATTCACTGATTGAGAGTAATGATACGAGACATGGATTGTAAAGCCTATCATTGGGAGCATGGGACTTTCGACTTTGATTATTCTGAGTCAGATACATTCTCTTGTCTGTTATTCACTATGGGTTCTAGATTTTCTTTCTGGGCAAGAGATTATAAAGCCTCTTCTCTCCTCACTCTTGCTAATGTTTAATTAGTCTAGTCCAGAGTTAGTGAATGCTGAAGAGTTAAGGGGAAAGAAGAGGATGGCTCAGTAAGGGTCACTGGTGAAGCACAAAACTTCTTCAATTAGTTCACACCCTGGGGTGAGGAGAGATAGTTGGAAGGCTGAGATCATGCTCTAACTCAATGCCCAGTTTGAGATCCACCATATTCTCTAAAACACTAGAAGAACTGAAATTTCAAGTTTTTATGGGGTTTGGAAAAAATTAGTGTAAGAAATTGATAGGTAATTTTATGACAGAACATCCTTTTCACGTCCAAGGTTAATTTAACTATTTTGATTTTATCTTCTAAATTCACACGATATCATCACAAAAAGACTTCATATGAACTCATCCTGCATTTGAAAAACTGAGAATATTTCAGTTTCAGCTTTGGAGCAAGGAAAAGGTCTCTTGTAATTAGCCCAGTATATATCTAATAGCCTCACCTCAACATTACATGTCTGCATGAGTAATCCTTGAGTAGACGAGCTTCGAAGGGGTACTGAGGAACATCATTCACAAACTCATCATTTAATTCACAAGGATGATTAAGACCAGAGAGACTGTGATTTTCCCAAAGTTATCTAATTAATTAATGGTTGAACATCCAATTTTAGTTCTTTCCAGGCAAGTGATTAGCTAGTGATTCTATTGCTTGTCTCATTTATGTCAGATCATGCTTCCTTCCAAATGTTTCTGTCAAGAAAAAGGAACTCCTTTTGTCAGCTGGGCAGCATCACTTTTCATAAAATTGGAAAGAACAAAGTTTTAATATCACGTAGTGGCTCAGTTCTAGAAACTCATTAGCTCTGTCTTTGTCTCAAATGTTCACACAGAGAAGAGTTGTCATGGTTTGGCAGCTGACGAACTGCTTTCTTTTTGAGATAGATTTTGATGGCATGCATATTTCAACATTTTGTTCTTTTTAATTCTACAAGCTATGCAGGTAACAGGGAGTTGCTCAGTATATTATTCACATTATATTTTGGTGTGGTCAAGTACAGAGACATTGATGTATCTGCTTACTTAACTGTTTTGTATGAATGTCTAAATAACATAGTATGGTTTTCATGTGAGAAAACAGGTGGGTAACTTATCTAATCACATTCAGTTCTTGGATTCTATATTTGCATATGTCACAACTTAATGATAAATCTGAGTTTACCCAATTATATAAAAACAAGTGCCCAGTAAAAGGAAATAAGTCATACAATTTTAACACCAGTGTCATCCCGATTTACGATTTTCTCATGCACAAAGACCTATATTCCAAGAACGTTTTAACTGTATTTAAGTACTGCCAAATTTTATGAACACAAAAAATGAACAGGACCTGAACTCTGCCTTGAAAATTTAGTCTCTCAGATAGGAGTTGTGTTCTGAGCAAAGAGGGGGCATACAGAGCAGTAAGAGATGCTTGATCTGAGTTTTGAAAAATGTGGACTAATGTTTATTAGTTTTTCTAAATTGTTAGATAATTTACTACCTCCAATGGAAAGCTCTCTATACTCACATACTCTGCCTGCTCCTTCCTAAATATAAACTTCTGATGCTATAATCTAAAGCCAGTTCTTCCTCTTGAACACTGAATGTATTCAGTGCTCAAGGACAACACATGAACACTTCTCTTCTATTTTAATTATCACTTCTCACTGTGACTATAAATCATTTTATCAACATATTTATCTTTTTTAAAAAAGAATTAGAGCAGCTGCCTGGCACTGTGGCATAACGGGTAGAGCCAGTGCCTGCTGGGCTCGCATCCCATGTAGGTGTCAATTTGGTTCACGGCTGCTCCACTTCCAATCCAGCTCTCTGCTATGGCCTGGGAAAGCAGTAAAAGATGGCCCAAGTCCTTGGGCCTCTGTACGCGTGTCGGGGCCCTGAAAGAAGCTCCTGACGCCTGGCTCCTGGTTTTGGATCAACGCAGCTCCAGGAATTGCTGCCATTTGTGTAGTGAGCCAGCGGATAGAAGACTACTTTCTCTCTCTCTCTCTCTCTCTCTCTCTCTCTCTGCCTTTCAAATAAATAAATAATCTTAAAAAACAATTATATCTGTCCTATATTTAAAAAAATATTATTTATTTGTTTATCTGACAGGTGGAGAGACACAGATTTTTCATTGTGGTTAAATAATCATACATCATAAATGTACATCAGACTTTGAGAGAATATAGATGATAGAAAAATTTCTTCTTGTTAGTTATTGCAAACCAACAACTTAGCTCAGTTTCTTAAGAATATGTACTGAAAGCATTTGATAAATAGCTGTTAAATAAATAAATGACTCAAGTAAAAACTACTTGGGGTGGTATGGGTTTTGCAGGCACCTGTGATGCTTTTGCCCCATATGGGTACCAGTTTTAGCCCTGGCTGCTCCAATTTCAATCTGGCTCCTTGCTAGTGAACTATAAGGACAGTGGAAGATGGCCCAAGTGCTTGGCCCCCTGTGCCTATGTGGAAGACCCAGAGGAGGCTTCTGACTCTGGCTTTGGCCTGGCGAAGACCTGGCCATTGCAGCTGCCTGGTGAGTAAACCAACAGATGGCAGATCTCTCTCCTATCTGTAATTCTTTGAGATTGAAAAAAAAGTACATAGATGCTACTTTAAAACAATGCACACCAGAGAAGGAAATTAATTTTTATTTATTAGAATAAGCCAATAGTTTAAGATGTGTGTTTTATATCAGAGGATGCTTGTTCACAATAACAAAAATACTTGCAGGTTATTTCCCATTTAGTGAATGAAATCTACACCACAATTCTAGAATAGTTGTGCAGTGTAAATGCTCAATTTCTATACAATGGTGCTGTCAACTCTAGGAAGTATATAAGAATGAAATGAAGACAATGTTGCATTCTCATTTATCTCTTAATGATTATTAACTAAACACTAATGGTTATTAACTAAACACTTAACAAGTGATTCAAAAAGCTTATTGATAATATTTATTACATGTACAATAACATGAGATCTGAGAAACAGTTAATGTTCAATTTAGAAACTTATATGAAATAGGATCAGAATTTACACAGTTTATAGTTATGATGATGATTATAGAACTTGCTTAATAGATCTAAGGAAGAAGTTTGGATCCTTACTGGTTTGCTACATCTACTGTATTATGTATTGGGATGTCTTTCAAATAAAAGACTGGGAATAATACTTATGGGCTGGGCATAGATGATGTTTAGCTCAGGTCACTATCACATGTACTCTAACTAATAAGGATCCATAACTTCAGCTTACTTTCCAAAATGGGCAAGGGTCATACTAAGTAGACAGCTCTCCTGAGACTTTGCAGGTAACTAATCTGAGATATGTAATCATCATTCCTAATGTGTAGAGTATATGAATTAGACTGAGGCATTTATCACATTTTCGTTGGTTGAAAGTCCATCTCACAAAGGTAAGATTTATTTACTTTTTCTAATGAATAGTCCACCAAACAGTATAATGACAGTATATTTAAAATAATTTAATTAATATTAATGCATGCTTATCATGTGCTTACTCATTGTGTGTTAGTTGCTGATCTAGACATTGTATATATTATGGTAGCTGAGCCATTATTAATGTGCAGTCAATAACAGAGGTCAGTAATAGAGGGCTTCACAGAAATATAGGTCAAGAAGTATGTGTATAATTACACCAAGATAATAAAGTAAATAATTTCTCCTCTATCCTGGGACATGCTTAGTTCAGTTCTTTATTTTAATGATGATGAAACCAAAACTCATAGGGGTTATGGGTCACATCTAAATTCACATGAGGGTATAGACATTGATCCTGGATTGCAACCCACAAGGATCCTTGAATTAATCTCTCAGTTTTGTACTATCACGCGTTTGAATGAGCCAAAAGAAGTTGTCTTCCCTTACATTCCACCCCCAATGACTGTTCACTCTTTACTAATGAAACCTGCACTTTTACAAAAATATTTTATTTATTTATTTGAAAGGTAGAGCCACAGAGAGGCAGATGGAGGAAGAGAGAGAGAAAGAAAGAGAGACAGAGAGAGAGAGAATGAATCTTCCATCTACTGGTTCACTTCTCAAATGACTGGGGCTGGGCCAATCCGAAGCCAAGAGCCAGGAGCTTCTTCCAGGTCTCCCACATGTGTGCAGGGGCCCAGAAACTTAAGCCACCTTCAACTGCTTTCTCAGGCCATAAAAGTGAGCTGAATCAGAAATGGAGCAGCCAGGGTTTGAACTGTAGCCCCTGTGGAATGTCGTCACTGCAGGTGGCAGCTTTACCCATGACGCCACAATGCTGGCCCTGAAACCTGCACTTTTCATAGGTTGTGTCCACCTCTACCTCATGGTTGTGAGTAAATTCTGAAAAGGGTAAATTTGTTTTCCTTTCATTACAATCCTTTTAAGAAGAGACGTGATAAAATTCTGTCCAATGTGTTGGGAGAGGAAAACTCTTAAGGTAGATTTTTTGATAAAACTTTGATTCCTGATTAATAAATGAGAGAAGCATAGCATATCAGTCCAAATTCCTTGAGACAAAAAGAGCATAATCAATACATAATATATGTGAGATTTATTGCAAAGAGTTGGCTTATGCAGTTGAAGGTTGACTAGGTAAGCCAGGAATTCATGGGCAGACTGTCTGAAAAGGCAGCCTGGAAACTCAGGAGGTGGAGCTGATTCTTTTCCCATAGGTAGAATCACTTTTTCCTTAATGAATCCTCATCTCTGTTCTGCAGGCCTTTCAAATCATTTTAAATGTTCCACCCAGATTACTTCCTATGCTCTCCTTTATTTGAAGTAAACCAATTGTGTTTGTGACTCACATCACAACATCACAATACATTAGCATTTAATTGTAAAGCTGATTTGCATATCCTAGCCACAGTGATGTAAAACTGGCTTTCTTGTATGGGGAAAAATGAAGAGCCTTCTGATGAAGTACTTCCTACACTGCCTGCAACTGTGCAAGTCATCTTTTAACCATCGGATAAGTTATGTTGACACAATGAAGATATCAGAGAGGAAAGATGGAAAAACCTGTGTCCTTGATGCCATCATTAGACCACTGACAACTAACCCTGGAGCTGCTTTTATAAGATGATAAATCTTTCATGCTTAAGCCAAATGAATTTAGTTCTTTTTGCAACTACGTGTATCCTATTGTATCGCAATCCAGGTCATTCAGTAGTAGCAATCTTAAGAAAAAAGCACTAAAATAGAATCACTTGTAGAATTACTAAATTCTTGCAGTTGAATTTTTCCCCCATGAACTTTACCCTCATTTATAGGGAACAAAATTGGACTCTGTGTAATTTAAAAATTCCACCCAACTTTCTGGTCTTAATTGATTTAATTGTAGGATACCATCATACTTTGCAGCAAATTGTTTGATTAGTGAACAATGACTTGTGGTCCCTCATTAACTACAACACTTGCCTTTGGTGATATCTTTATTAGCTAAGTCCAAAGCCTCTTATCAGCATGTGAGCTAATTTTTGAAGTTAAAAGTGAATGTTCAGAAGAGTGTTAAACAGAAGTGGAAGTAGAGACAGCAGGTGCTTGCCTGGTGTGAATAACCCTGCAGGTTTGCTGCAGATGGCAGTTTTCCCTAAAGAGAAGACAAAAATCTGATGGGCATGAGAATATCAGTTATTTAAAGCCCTAAAAATAGACAGGATTAATGATTAAAATCAGGTGTGATTCAAATATACATGTAATATATCAGAATAGGCATATGTTGTCAATAGCTTTATTCAGGCTTTCTGATAGCTATTAGAAAGAACTGCACAGAATTAATAGTGATGCTTTCAAGACAGTGAGGCTGAAATAAATGAACTTGATAAGAGCTGATAATATGCAATGGGAGTCAAAACATGTTGATTTATTCTCATTTATTACTATTTCTCATGTATTATCATGTTTCTTGACCAATTAATATGCATATGCATGTGCCTACATACCAGAGATACAGGCACATTGCTATATACACTATACAGCAGGACTCTGTGTATGATGATCAAATTTCCAAACAAATCATTCTCAGATCTTCGGTATACCAAAAAGAAGAACAGATAGTACAGGGTGAAACCAGAGAAATATGTTCTAGCCTATGAGGTCTGTGTTCGGTTAAAACTATATGTTAGAGAAAGAAATGTTCTCTGTGAGAAGGTAACAATTTCCAGAAAGATGGTAAGTGTCGAAGAGAGAAGTCTTCTTTGGGATTAGAATAATGCCCCAGTCACAGTAAAATTATTCAGAGTCAATGAAGTCAATGCATGTATGGTATTCTCAGTGAAAGTAGAGGCAAAAGTCCTCCCTCCCTGGAAAGCTAATGTATTCAAACTTTAGGGGAGAGAATGACTTGTTACTTCCTGGTAGCTGCTTTAATTTCTTTGATTCATTATGGCCTCTTTGTGATCAAGTAACTGAGCATTTTTAGGGAAGTAAAATCTCACTGTGATTGTTTTATTTTTTTTCCCTCATGAATAGACTTTACACTTCTAGGACAGATTTTTTTTTTTTTTTAAGGTACACTCATTACGGTCCAATGGTTCATTCCAATCAAGCTGTCTCTTACAATTTCCAGGAAATAATGTGTGCTCAAGCAACACCATAGGGTTATTTACACAACTCTATGTCTTGTCAGCAGACTAACAAATATGGCTTCTGTGGGTGCTTCTGTTGGGCTTCTGCTGGGTGAATTCCCTTATGCATTAAGTGAAAATGATGACAAGCTAAAATACCATGCCTGACATTGTTACCTAACTAGCACATCTGTCAGAGAAGCAGGGTTTCCATCCTGAGAATACACTGTGCTAGATTAGATTAAAAAAAAAAAAGCTTTGATCTTAGAAAATCTACTTCAGAACTAGTCTCCATCTAGTAGGCCTTGGACAACTACCTTTTATTTTTTAGATTTATTTATTTACTTGAAATTCAGAGTTACACAGAGAGAGAAGGAGAAGCAGAGAGACAGAGAGAGAAAGTGATCTTTCCGCTGGTTCACTCACCAGATGGCTGTAACAGCCGGGGCTGCGCCAATCTGAAGCCAGGAACCGGGAGCTTCCTCTAAGTCTCCCCATGTGGGTGCAGGGGCGCAAGGATTTGGGCCATCTTCTACTGCTTTCCCAGGCCATAGCAGAGAGCTGGAAAATAAGTGGAGTAGCCGGGATGCAAACCAGTGCCTATATGGGATGTTGGCACTGCAGGCGGCCGCTTTACCTGTTACACCACAGCGCTGGTCCCAGACAATTACCTTTACCCATTTATGCCTTCCTTTCCTCACTACACAATGGATGAAATGTGACAGCATCCTTTCCAGTGCTTATAAATGGTAAAGTAAGCTTCATGTATTTGTTCTAGTTCAACAAACAGCTATTAAATGGTTATCACAGGTCAAGCACAAGGCTCATTTCTAGAAATACACAAATATAAGAGCAGGGACCCAAATTCCAATGTCTTTGCATCTAGTGAGGAAAAATAGTAAGAAATGATTTTACTTCAAGGTGGTAAGGACTAGTATAAAAGATAATATTTATTGAGTCTTTTGTATTGGGTCCTCTATTAAAAGATTTATGCATGTAATAGCATGACATATTCCCAAGAACCTGATAAATTATGCATAACTTTAAACTTCATTTTGGGCATGAAAATAGAGTTTCCTGCAGAAATGAAATGCTCTCTGTGTGCAAGAAGAGAGGATTGAATCTTACATATTTGATCTCCAGAGGTCCTGTCTAACCACTGTACTATCAGGCTTGTAAAGGTGGATAAATGGCCTTCTGGACCATTTAAAGATAGCTCACTAAGAACATTCCCAGTGTCAAGAAGACTGTATAATATGTTAATAGATAAAATTGAATTCCATTTTAGCCAATTATTAGAGGTTACTTAAACAGTAATGAGAAGAGAGAGAGAGAGGGAGAGAGGATATAACAGGCACAAACAAAAGATAAGCTCACAAATTATAGATGGTATGGTTTTTTGAAATCTCAGTACTTTTCTTCCTGTTACCAGATTGTCTTCTTTGAAAGAGAAATAGTGAATAATAAAGGAAAACAGACATGAAACTTAAACCATAGGGACCTTAGGTACTTGAGCTCTGGAATTGATCTCCATCTAAAAGATGATGAGAGTCCACAGAAGTATTATAAATTAGGGAATGGAGTGGTGAGATTTTTTCGTTTAAATATGACATCCTCTAGGGGCAGAGGGTTCAGAGTACATCATAATAGTTCAAATAATAGAAAATGAAGTCCTTGAACTGGGAGCATATCAGTAAGGATGTTGAGAACACAGGAAGCACAATGAATACTAAAGGTGCAAAATCAGTAACAATGTTTTATTGATTTGTAAGGAGATGCTATTTACAAGTCCCAGATTTCTCACATGGATGGCTGACAAGCCTCATGACAATATTATTCACTGAATTATGAATACATAGTATGGTTACAAATCATTGATCATTGTTGCTGAGAGATCAAATTTTATATCAAATGAATAGATGACAAACTCCACTTGGGAATTTATACATCCCACATGAAATGATCAAATAATCCCATTAATTTCTATTCATCATACATGTAGATTTACAAATATTTAATTTAAGCAAATGTTTCAATGTAGTAAGTGTTGTGTTCTTTGTAACCACATAGTGCCAAAAAAGCATGTAGAGTAAGTTTTCTATGTCATTTTTTATCTTTATCACCTTGTGCATTGATTGAATCTTTTTTCCCATACAATGTTGCCTTTTTCCTCCAACTCGACTACAAACTTCCTAAAATTAATGACCATATTACTGATTTCTTTTTGTCTACCAAGAATTTTAACATTTAGGATGGATCACTTCCCAAATAAATTTTTCATTGATTGACTTAAAAGGAAAGGTCACCCAAATAAATCACAACTCATTTTTTGTAAACAGATAACTGATTATTCGGTTTTCTGTGCACGTTCTTGGTTCAATACAATCAGTCAGTTGGTGATGGTGATTTTAGGAAAATATCAGCTAGTATTATAAACACCAAGAATTTTATCGGTTCTTTGTCAGTTACCCTCCCCCTTTCTTTAAATCCCAACACAGATTTCAATACATGATGAAAATACTGGTGGACTGAAATCCCTTGGCTTAAACAGAAACAATAGAGGCTAATAATATTCATTCTTTTCTATTAATGAACAAATATAGGGTATCTAAATTCCATGAGGCAGATCAATATATCAAAGATGAGAAACCAAAGCAATGGTCTAAACTCCATTATCAATTCTTTTCTTTTATCAATTTTAAGTGATACATGGGTCAAATACCAAATATTATTTATCAATCAAAGAATGGCAGTTTATAGGACATCAAATACTCTTATTGTATTTAAACAGTTTAACTGAAATACAGTATACATATCAGGAAATGTACACAAGTGTTCAAATAAATAAGTTTTATACTCTAATCACATTCATATCCACCAATAAAATTAAAAATAAAATATTGTATAGTGCCCCAAGAGTCCTCACAATCTTCTGATTTGTTTTTTAAGGTGAGAAAGAAGAGTATAATATCATTTACATTATATGCTAAATTATATGACATCCACACAATTTTGATACTCTATATGTATTAACTACAACAAATAGGAGAAAACATGATATTTGTCTGAGTGTTTCTTATTTCACTTAGCATAATGATATTCAGTTGCATATATTTTATTATAAATGTCAGAATTTCATTATTTTTATGGCTGAGTAATATTCCATTATATATATATAATATATATACACACACACATTTACATCACATTTTCTTTATTTAGTTACTAGTGGATGGACATCTAAATTGATTCTATAACTTTTTTAAAGATTTGTTTTTTAGATGAAAAGCAGTTACAGAGAGGGAGAGAGATGGAGAAATAGAGAGTTCTGATTTTTTTTAAGATTTATTTATTTTACTTGAAAGTCAGAGATACACAGAGAGAGGAGATGCAGCAAAAGAGAGAGGCCTTCCTTCCACTGGTTCACTCCCCAGCTGGCCACAAGGGCTGGAAGTGTGCTGATCAGAAGCCAGGAGCAAGGAGCTTCCTCCTGGTCTCCCTCATGGGTCCAGAGGCCCAAGGGCTTGATTCCATCTTCAACTGCTTTCCCGGGCCACAGCAGAGATTTAGATAGGAAGTGGAGCAACTAGGACTCCAACCGGCACCCATATGGGATGCCGGCACTGCAGGCGGCAGCTTTACCTTCTATGCCACAGCGTCAGGCCCAAGAGAGAGTTCTGATTCGATATCTTAGTTATGAATTGAGGTATTATAAACACAGGAGTGCATGTATCCCTTTAATATATGGATTTTATTTTCCTTTAATGTATCCCAAGAAGTGGGATTGGTTGGTCATTTGGTAAATACATTTTTAGTTTTGAGAAATATCCAGTGTCTTCTACAATGGTTGTACAACAAGAAACACAACAAAAAGTCAATATGACTCCCACAAACAAACACAATATTACATTTATACTGGACTGTGAAGAAGGAGAATCGATGAAATGTCTGAAAAATAATTCAAAAGAATGGTTGTTAGGTTCCTAAATACACATGACATTGACAAAAATTCGGCAAAAAGATAGAGATATTGAAAATAAACAAATATCAGATTTCCAGTATTCAACAAGTCAAATTAAAAAATGCAGTGGAAAGCCTTGACAGCATACTTGGTAAGGTAGAAGAAAGAACATCCAATCTTAACGACAGGTCTTTTGAAATATTGCAGTCAGATAGAAGAAGTAGGAGAAGGAAGGGAATGAGGAAGAAGAGAAAGAGGAGAAGAAAGAAAGGTTAGACAGAAAACAGTGTTTTAGATCTATGATATAAAATCAAGTGATTAAATATAGAATTTTCAGAGTTTATGAATGTATGGAAAGCAATAATGCATAGAAATCCTATTCATAACAGAAGAAAATTTCCCCAATCTGGAGAAAGACATGGACAGCCACATACCAGAAGTTCAAAGAACCCCAGATAAACATGATCAGAAAAGATCCTCAACATGAAACATTGTAATCAAACTTTCAAAAGTAAAACATAAAAAACATATCCTACAATTTGCAAAATAAACTCTAGATCACCTTTAAAGCAACTCACATCAGAGTGACAGCAGATTTCTCAAGAGAAATCCTACAGGTCATGGGAGCATGGAAAGATTTAGCCAAAGTACTAAAATAAGAAAACAAAACAAACAAAACAAAACAAGCAAAAAAACCCTGCAAATCAAGGATACGTTATCCAGCAAAGTGGATAAATGAAGGTGAAATAAAGATTTTTCAAGAGAAGTTAAACTTTAATTTGTTCCACCCATTCAACTTTATAAATGATTCTTAACACTGCATTATGTAAACAAACATAAAAAAAGAAAGTCATTCAGTGTCATGAAAGAATGTGATAGCAGAAAATCTACTAAAAGAACAAAGGAGATTCAAAATAAACCATAGGGATATTTATGGAAAAATAGCAGAAGTAAATAATTACTTCTTAATGATAATCTTGAATGTAAATGGACAAAGGTTAAGTATCCTTATCTTTTTAAATCTGTATATATGAAAATACATGAAACTTTTTCCCTTTATATACATTTTTAAAAAAATTAAAAAAACTACAGACTGGCTGAATGACTTAAAAACAAAAACAAAACAAAACAAAAAACAAAATAAAAACAAGAGCCATCAATATGCTTCCTAAAATAAATATACCTAACCCATAAAGATATAGCTATTGAAACTAAATGGGTGGAAAATGATATTCTATGCAAATGTTAGTGCAGGAGTAACAATATTCATATCACACAAAATAGGCTTTATAAAAACTATGAGAAGACACAAAGAAGGTCATTATGTAATGATTAACATGTCAAGTAAACAAGAAGATGTGACTATAGTAAATGTATATGAATCCAAAGCCAGGACACCCAGTATATGAAACAAGTATTAACAGATCTAAACGGAGGCATAACACTCCATGTTCATGGTTGCATTTCTGATTTGTTCATATTTTATTATTTTATTTGTGAACAATACCTTTCATGTGAGACTAAATTTACCTATTTATCCTCAAATAACAATAATCATTTATGATTTTTTACTAACCAAACCCCTTAATCCTAGTTCTATGTTAACCTGGCAAGCCCTTTCGAAGAAACAAAGGAAATGTTGAACACATCACAAGCTTTCCTTTTGGTATATTTTATTCTTCTTCTATAATGTACTCTACTTTTCTAGAGTCCCCTTCTGGGCAACTGAGATGAGTTTATTTGTTTATTCACTTATTTGATCTAATTTCAAAATGCCAACTACTGAACTGAAAGGTAAAATATGTAAAATATCTCACGTAGAAAAATACTAGTTTGTAAAAACAACACTTTTACAAAATAACACAATTTGGTAAGTTCAATAAATGTAATAATTACAATAAATAAGTGAAATAAACACATGGTGCTAAGAAAGCATGGACGAAGGAGCTATTAACTTCTGGACGATGGGTGTTTCCTTTGAGATAAATATCAGTTTTATATTTGAATGCCCATTTTAAATTTAGGGTTTTGGTCGACTCAGTTTAGAGAAGACCTGATGTCAAGATATCAATCAGGGGCCAGCACTGCAGCTTAGTAGGTTAAAGCTTCCGCCTGTGGCACCGGTATCCCATATGGGGGCTGGTCAAAATCCTGGCTGCTCCCTTTCCAATCCAGCTCTCTGCTAAGGCCTGGGAAAGCAGTGAAAGATGGCCCAAGTCCTTAGACCCCTGCAGCCATGTGGGAAACCCGGAAGAAATTCCTGGCTCCTGGCTTCATATTGCCTCAGCTCTGGCAGCTGCGGCCATTTGAGGAGTAAACCAGCAGATGGAAAACCTTTTTCTCTTTTTCTCCCACTCTCTGTCTGTAACTCTACCTATCAAATAAATAAATAAATAAATCTTAAAAGTAAATTTAAAAAGATACCATTCAGAAGAGACAACCTGGAAATTATATATCATTTACTTCGTTACATACATACAATCTCATTTAATGTGACATAAGCATTCATCACTGAAACAGCCATGTGATACAACTGAAATTATAGCATGGACAACCTAATTCAAGAACTTTGGTCAGCTGGCAATTTCTGCCTGCTGTTTACTCCTGTTTCATCAAAGTGTTACTTTACTTGGATATGCACTTAAACTCAACATTTTAAGGAGGTGGAACTGAACTTTTTTTCATAAATGTATAATCGGATCTGTTCTCTTTGTAAAAATGAAAATAAAATCTATATTTTCAGATGCTGAGTGTCAAGCGAAGTTCATGATACTAAATACTTTGAGAAATTTCAAAACACTTTATAGTCTATCAACTAATTATTGTGCCATCCTTATCAGTACTAACAAATTCCTAGTAAACTAGGATGTGCTTACACATGTTACTTGTAAGAAAATATATGTTTTCATAAACACACAATTTTGTAGTGCTTTCAGTGTGTATACAACTGAAAAACAGTGGTTTATCTTTTTTTTTAAATAATTTTATGTATTTATTTGAGATAGAGGGTTACAGACAGAGAGGGAGGTCTCCAATTGCTGGTTCACTCCCCAAATGGCCATAACACCCAGAGCTGGACCGATCCAAAGCTAGGAGCCAGGACCTTCTTCTGGGTTCCGCAAGCATGTGTATGGACCCAAGCACTTGGGCCATTCTCTACTGCCTTACCAGACCATAGCAGAAAGCTGGGTTGGAAGAGGAGCAGCCAGGACATGTACTAGTACCCATCTGGGATGGTGGTGCACAGGTGGAGGTTTAGCTCATTACACCACTGTGCCAGCACTCAGTGACTTATGCTTTTCTTTCAGCAAAAGAAAATGTATTAATGACCCTTATTAAATATTCAAACATACATATATAATGTATATTTATCCAAACATGTACATATATGCATTGTTGCTTCTTTTGTCCATCACAAATAAGAAGAAGATGATTTGTGCATAATTTATAAGTTAAAAATATCGCAGAAAAGTCATATATTTTTTGACATATAATTCCAAAGGGGACATGAGCTAGACTTAATATGAGTGAATAAGCCAAATTACCTAGACTTTGGTTCATGCTCTTCTATTTGCTTGCTCTGAATCTGGGGTAAAGTATTTAACATGCTGAGTCTTGTTGAACTCTTGTAGAATGAGTTAGTAACAAAAAGTACAAACCATTAAGGTTTTTTTTTTTTTTTCTTTTAAAGATTTATTTATTTGGGGCTGGCACTAACACAGCAGGCTAAAGTCCAGCCTGCAGAGCTGACATCCCATATGAGGCCCAGTTTGAGTCTTGGGTGCTCCACTTCTGATTCAGCTCCCTACTAGTATGCCTGGGAAAGCGGTATAGGATGGCCCAAGTCCTTCCACTTGGGAGACCTGGAAGAACTCCTGGCTCCTGGCTTCAGATCCACTCAGCTCGTGCCATTGTGTCTATTAGGAGAGTGAACAAGCAGATGGAAGACCTCTTTCTCTCTCCCTCTCTCTCTCTGTCTTTCAAATAAATAAATAAATAAATAGCTTTTTAAATTTTTTTAAAGATGTTAGTGTTACCAAGACAGTGAAGCAGAGGTAGAGAGAGAGAGAGAGAGAGAGAGAGAGAGAGAGGTCTTCCATCTGTTGGTTTACTCCCCAATGGCCATTATGGCCAGTACTTGGGCCATCTTTTACTTCTTTCCCAGGCACATTACCATGGAGCTGAATTGGAAGTGGAGCAGCCAGAATATGAACCAACACCTATATGGAATGCTGGTGGTGCAGGTGGTGGCTTTGCTCACTATGCCACAGCGCTGGCCCCTGAATCACTGAATTTTAGAGTAACTAATTAGATAATTTATTACAGGAGATGTGTAAATAGGATATATTTAATATGAAATATTAAAGAGCATTAATTAGTAATGAAAATATTTCACTGAGAAAATGAGTGACTTTAGGAATTTCAAATATGAAGAAATATCAGGAAAAAATGGTTATATTGGGCTGCTTTGTCCAGTGACTTTCTCAAGTTGTTTAAACAATAATACTTATTTGAGAAGATGTGCATTGCATTTGTGATGACAGAAATTATTTTGGAGATAAATTAGGAAATATGTAATCTAAATCCAAATAATCCATAAGCATGGTCCTCTTCATCTCAGATTCCTGCTAGAAAAAACATCATCCTCTCTAGTTATGTTAAGCCTGGGAAAGTTTATTAAAGATGATTCATTTATTGAATCTCATGAACGTCTGAGAAGCCTAACAATGATGATGTAAATCCTAGTACAATGCAGCTGGGAAACCTGCCAAAAACGCAGAGGAATTACACCGCAGGAAAAACCACTGTTGCTTATGTTTCACATCACTCAATAGCCACGGTACTGGGGCTTGTACACAACACGTCTGCCACAGATGCTCCATGGCAGCCCAGCACTGTCACTGCTATACCTGTAGCAGGGCCACTTTCCAAGTCAGTAGCAATGCCTCCGTCTCACAGTTCAGTCTTTATGCAAAAGCTTCTTCACTTCATGAACATCTAACACAATGTAAATCCCCAGAGTTTGGAAAATGTAGCTTCTCAAACACCATGAGTAGTAGGAACTCTAGAAGGGAGTCAGGATCAAATTCTAATGAGCCAATTTGTGGTATCTTCCACATTTTTTAAATAATTTTCTTCAGTATCTTGAAGGCATTACAAAAGATGCAAGTAGAGATCTTAATCAGAGCAGGGATTAAAACTAGAAGCCAGAAGCCAGGAGCTTCCTCCAGGTCTCCCATGTGGGCGCAGGGTTCCAAGGACTTGGGCCATCTTCTACTGCTTTCCCAGACCACAGAAAAGAGCTGGATGGGAAGTAGAGCAGCTGGGTCCCGAACTGGCGCCCATATGGGATGCCAGTGCTCCAGGCCAAAGTATTAACCCACTGCACGACAGTGCCATCCCCTGAAAGAGATATTGAAAGTGACTCTAAGGGAAAATATGAACACATGTATGGACAGTACAAGTTAATAAGTTATACTTAGAAGTTATGAATTTAGAAAAATATTTCAATAGACAAATATAATTATATGAACAAATTTATTGCTTTTACAAAAATAATAACTGCTCTAAAATTTAGTTTACATTAAAGAAATAGTGTGATTTCAATTAGCTTTAAAATTTTTGGCCGGCGCCGCGGCTCACTAGGCTAATCCTCTACCTTGTGGCGCCGGCACACCGGGTTCTAGTCCCAGTCAGGGTGCCGGATTCTGTCCCGGTTGCCCCTTTTCCAGGCCAGCTCTCTGCTGTGGCCAGGGAGTGCAGTGGAGGATGGCCCAAGTACTTGGGCCCTGCACCCCATGGGAGACCAGGATAAGCACCTGGTTCCTGCCATTGGATCAGCGCAGTGTGCCGGCCGCAGCGCGCCGGCCGTGGCGGCCATTGGAGGGTGAACCAAAGGCAAAGGAACAAAGGAAGACCTTTCTCTTTGTCTCTCTCTCTCACTGTCCACTCTGCCTGTCAAAAATATTTTTTTCACACACATTTCTATACAGGAAAATAATAATATTTCAGGGGTAAAGGCTGTTGCAAACTTTTTAAGTATTTTGTAGAACTTCAATTTAGAATTCAACTAATTCATAGAGTGAAAAGTATCCATTTAGTGAAAATTAGCATGATAGTAATTTCAATGGAAATACTGAAAGGTGCTCAGGAAAAACAAGACATACCATATTTTATTTAAAAATGCAATAATGCTGTTTTACATAGCAATTACTAATCTTTATTTTGCAGGACTTCTGCTACAAGTCAAATGAGAGTAACTACAATGTGATTAGCCCTTCAATCATAAACAACAAAACAGCAAGATATGGGAAACTGCTTTTTCAGATTGAATGATAATCCTGATAATCCAAGTAGTAAAGAAGAGAAAAATATGCAAGCAATATATAGACTATTATCATCTGACTCTCCCTCATAATACCAGCCCCTCAAAGTGGACCCAATTTGATAACAGTGATTTTGCTCAGATTAGGAGATGGAGACAACTACAGGGTAGTTGATATAGATGGAAATTTCATAGGAGAACAGAAAGAGTAGGAGGTTGCAGAGAGAAAGAGCTTCAGAAAATCGAGCAACAAAAATCCTGAAATGTTAATCATACAACAAGTTATAAATGCATACAATGTGAATTTGTGAAGATGGACAGACACTACCCAGGAAAGGAGAGATCTAAAGTGAACAACTACAAGAATGTGAAGTGTTGTGCTATAAAATCTGCAAAAACCACAGAAATTAAAAAAGAAAAGCAAAAACTATAATAAATAACGATTTACATTTTAATGCTAAGACCAAGCTAGCCTTTGAGTAAAGACTTTATTAGGTAATCTTTATCATACTATAAAAGAAACCTTTCATAAAAATGTATACACAGAGAGTAAAAGCAGAAAGGGCAGTGTCGTTACTACACAGACTGAGAAAATAGAGACTATAGAACACCTTTCGACCCATTTTAGGAGACTAGCATTATCTTTTTTTTTTTTTTTTAAATATTTATTTATTTGACAGGCAGAGTTACAGACAGTGTGAGAGAGAGAGACAGAGAGAAAGTCTTCCCTCCGTTTGTTCACTCCCCAAGTGGCTGCAATGGCTGGAGCTGCGGCGATCCGAAACCAGGAGACAGGTGTTTCCTCCCAGTCTTCCACATGGATGCAGGGGTCCAAGGACCTGGGGCATCCTCCACCAGTCTCCCAGGCCACAGCAGAGAGCTGGACTGGAAGAGGAGTAACTGGGACTAGAACTGGCACACATATGTGATGCCAGCGCCACAGGCAGAGGATTAACCTAGTGTGCCATGGCACCGGCCCCAACTAGCATTATCTTGATAATAAAATCAGACAAAGACATTATACCAAAGCAACATGGTTAACTATTATCTCTCAGGAGCTTATAGACAATTTTTTTGGCAATCAAATCCATTGATATTTAAATAAGATAATATATTTCCTGACCAAGAGTGCTAATTATGAGACTACAAGTTCTATTAAATTTTGCAAATTAACCAATGCATTTCCTCATATGTAGTAGGTTGAAGATTGTACCCTTGAAATCAGAGAATGTATGAATGTATGTTCATCCAGAACCTCAGAATGTGATCCTATTTGGAAATAAGGTCTGTGAGAATTTTATTAGTTAATGATCTTAAAGTGAAGTGAACCTGGGTTTTAGCATGGGTGCTAAATTCAATGACTAGTGCTACCAGAATAAGAGAGAAATTAGAAGGAAGTTTAAACACAGAAGGAGAGACAAACACAGAGCAGAGGGCCACAGAAAGACAGAAATCAGATTGGAGCAAGGCTTAAGCAAATGGTGAACCCCAGGAGCTGCCAGACGCTGAAAGAGGCAAGAAAGATTCTCCCCTGGAGCTCTGCGCAGAGCATTGCCCTGCCAACACTTTGATTGTGGACCTCTGGCTTCCAGAGCTGTGAGAGTATAAATCTCTGTTGTGCTAAACCATCAAATTGTTGTAATTTGCCATTGCATCCCTAGGATACTAATACACCATAAAACAGCATAGAGAAGAAAACAACACTTCATCATTTCAACAGACAGAAAAAATGAAGAATAAAAACTCTCCTTGCATTTGAAAAACAAGAGATCTTCTTCCACCTGAAGATTGATATTTACAAAAGTATCCTTTACCTTATATGTTTCTTAATGATGAAAGGCCCAACAGTTTACCCCACATTTATCAAAAAGTTAGCATTTCTGCTCTTTCCTCTTGTAGTCAATATTTCACTGTGTGTGTATTGACTTATTCGGAAATATGAATCGAAACTCTTTTTTCATAGTGGGTTCATGTCTGTTGAAAACTTCAGTGGGTCTAACAAGATGAAATAAATACAACTAAAAAGTGAATTTGTCAAAGTCATAAAATATAAACTCAACATTCATGCTTGCAATATTGTTTTGAAGTTGTCCCCATGATTCTGCAAGATCCTACAAACAGCCAAACAGATTTCAATACAGATTTATGCATCAAAATCCCAGGTTTGAATATCCCAGACATTCATAACATGGACAATTCAACACACAGAATATAAACATATTCACATGCATATATATACAATTGTAAATAAATTCATATATGAGGAAATACTATACATTAATAAGATTAGCAAATGCCAGAAATCTATGGTAAACACCCAAAATTGGTAGAATTTCAGGATATAGAAAAATGTTCAGTCATTACTAACACCATTGAAACATTGATACAATCAATTTGGTGAACAACTCTCCAATAAATAAGAATCCCATGCTCCTTTTATTCTTAGAACTAAGAAACCCAGTCTAGAGTATATAGTCAAAGAAGTTACTAGGGAGCATGTTTGGTGCAAAGTTAAGGCACTGCTTGAGACACCTGCATCCTATATCAAACTGCCAAGGCTCAAATCCCAGTTCTGCTCTCCATTCTAGCTTCCTGCTAAGACACATCCTTGGAGGCATCAAGTGATGGATCATGTAGTTAGGTCTCTGCCACCCAAATGGTATACACAGATGGAGTTCCAGGCTGCTGTCTTCAGCATAGCTCAGCTCCAGCTATTGTGAACATCCCAGGAGTGAATCAGTGGTGCCTAGAACAGTTGCCTCTCTATATGTCTCTGTTTTTTTCTGCCTTTAATAGATAAAAATTGGTTAAATTTTTTTTAAAAATTAAGAAATTACCATACATATACCATAACGCTGCAAGAGGAAAATAAACTAGTTTCATTTGTTTATGGTGTATGTTTTATGATAACAAAAATATTGCAAATGATTCCAAATTTCAATATTTAGTAAATATTGATGCAAACAATGGGTTGTAAAAATGGAGGCATTATCAATTGTAAAATATTAAAACTTTATGTACTCTGTCATTGACCAGGTTAGAATAAAGAAAGTAATTCATTAGAAGAGTAAAGTGTAAATTATATGAATACTTTAAGGTTGGAATAGATAGAGAAGGGATTCACATCTGTTGGGCGCTTTAAAAAAGATTTATTTATTCATTTGAAAGGCAGAGTTCGAGAAAGGAAGGGACAGATAGAGGCAGAGATATTCTATTTGCTGGTTCACTACCCAAATAACTGTAATGTCCCATTCAAGTCAGGAGCCAGGAACTTCATCTGGGGCTCCCACATGAGTATGGAGCGCAAGTACTCTGGTCATATTTTGCTGCTTTCCCAGGCACATTAGCAGGGAGCTGGATCAGAAGTAGAGCATCTAGGAATCAAAGTGCCCATATGGTACGCCAGTGTCACAGATGGCAGCTTAACCTGCTCTGCCACAAGGACTGCCCCTACTGGACACTTTTTAGATATATCCTACTGCTGCCTGCTTCTTAGGCATACATTTTTATGTTAATATTTGAATGGTGTCTTCCCTCAAGATCATGCAGGATTATTTTAATGCTTTATGGATTAGTTATAAGGAATAACAATAATCACAAATTATTATTAGCTAAATAAATGTGTTACTATCATTAGACTGCAATAATATGAATCTTTCGTATTTCAGAATAAGATAAAGTTTGGGGTGTTCTTCTACATCTTTCCAGGGCTTCCTTTATCAGACCCCTCCCCACTCTCATCCTCTGATCCTTTTCTCCTGTAGTTTGCAGAGCTCTGGTATCTACCTCTCCTCCCCTGATCCTTTTCTCCTGTAGTTTGCAAAGCTCTGGTATCTACCTCTGGAATTCATTAAGGAATGGAAAATCATAAATCCACTTTTTCTGGGTCTCCCCAGATGGAATATTACACATCAGGTATTCTTAATTCTAGAGAATCCACCCATTTCTTTATAAGGATAAGTTTCCTAGTTATTATATAAAAGGAAAATAGTGAATATCAACTCTTCACACCTAGTAATTGGGCAATACAATAATGCACCCTGCAGGACAACATTGATTGATGTAGGAAAGAGGTGAAGTCTGATATAGGTGCAAGGACAGAGCTAAAGAGAATAATGAGGAAATATTGTTTAACCACCTAGTACACAGATATTCTAGGGATCCAATACAATACTTGTCAACATTGACCCAGCAGATTTATGAATCCTTTTCTCCATACAAGATTTTACTTACTAGAATACAAGACAGAGTAGTAATGTGTCTCCCAGGCGTTCAGAAATGACAAATGGGAAATCTTATATATACGAGGATTGTTGGATGTGAAGAAGGTGAGACTGTAGCTGTTTAAAATACCTCTTGGTGTATACTACCTTAGATCCGCATAAATACCTGAGACAAACTATATTTCTGTCATCTAATAAATTTACTTGGATAGAAAACATGTGTTTTTGCTTTCCTTAATTCCAAATTTCAGATACCGAGTACTTACTCTGAATACAATATTATTCAGGTGTATTTGATCTAAACTCCTGCATTTCTAACAGTGGAGAGCCTTTTCTAGCTTAATCAGGGGAAATGTTACTATGGAAGAATAATCAGAGAAATGAAATGTTGCTAAAAATGAGACCAAGGAATTCAATTATGAGCTAAGTAAGGTGGGAAGCTTCTAGAATCAGGCAGAAGAAAGGAATCATTTCTCTCATGGAACATTTAGATAAGAACCCAGTCCCTACAATATACCCCAGTGAGACTCAGGTCAGACAGTTAACTTTCAAAACTGCAAAACAAATTTCTCTCTTGGGGCCAGCATTGTGGCAGAGTGGGTTAAACATCCACATGCATTGTGAGAATCCCACATGAGCACCAGTCCAAGACCCAGCTACTCTGCTTCCAATCCAGCTCCCTGCTAATGTGCCTGGGCGAACAATGGAGAATGGCACAAGTGTTTGGGCCTCTGTACCAATGTGCGAGACCTAGCGGGCACTCTGAGCTCCTGGCTTTGGCAGGGTGTGGTGGCCTCTTGGGGAATAAACTAGTGGGTGGAAGACCTCTGTCTCTGCCCCCCCCCCTTAACTCTGTGTTTCAAATAAATAAAAAATACTTTAAAAAAACTTGCAACAAAGTGAACTTGTATTTTGGTAAGCCATTACATTTGTTGTAATTTGTTACATAAGCAATAGGGAACTAATACAGGAGTTATAGTTAAACTTTTACAAATGAATATTTGACGTGCTGAAAATTTGGGTACCTTATCCCACCTACACTAAGTAAGGGACAGCACCAGGAGTAAATGTATTCCATGTTTGTTAGAAGGAACAGAAGACAGGAACCATTCTCTAATAGCGAGATCAACTCAAATATGACTTATATTCCTAAATACAGCATTGACTGACTAAAAGGTTTAAACACTTCAGATCTAGATCCTATGGTTCTGAGTGGCATGTACTATCAGGGAAATTATCACTTGTCCTTTGCTGTAAGGAACTTTAGCCTATGTTCTTTGGATACTACATAGGACATACAATGTTTCTCTACTTTCAGAGAAAAGGTATATTTTCCTGGCAATTTGGTGACAGGAGAAGGAGCCAAGAGACCTGCAAGCTGAAAGCATAAAGCCCATCCTTGCTTCAGAAGAGATGATGTCACAAGAAACTCAAAGCTAAATAGGATGAAGAGAAACTCTAAGTGGCAGGAATTGTGGCAAGTACAGGCATATCCCAGAATGAAGTGGCTGGAATCATGCCCCATTTCTGATTCAGATCTAGCTTCCTTTTAATGTGCATTCAAGGAGGAATCAGATGATGGCTCAAGAACCTGGGTCCTTGACAGTCATGTGTGACATTGGGATACAGTTCCTGGTCCGTGGTTTTTAGACATTTAAGGAGTGAACTAGCACAAGGAAGATCTATCTCTGTCTCTCTCCTCTCTGTCACCATATTTTCAGATAAATAAACATTTAAAAAAGAAACCATTAGTAAAAGCCATCTCTTTTTTCAGCTTTTATTTGTAGGTCCCCACTGGACATAAAAGTTATACTGCACAGGGAAACAATTTGCTACCAATCACTTTTTAAAAAACTTGCTCATTAATGACAAATGTCAAGTTACTAAAAGTTGAATTCAATATTTTCCAAATGCCTAAAGCTAAACTTTTCATTATATTTTTTGATTATCACCAATGATATTTTGGTGTTTTATTTTTTTCCACATGCAACATATTCAGTATGGAAATTGTTTCAGAAAATCACTGTAAAATTGATTCTAAGAAATAAAAAATGTGGACTTTTCAATACTTGTTTTTATAGTTTTTCAGTTGCATTGTAATAATTTATCATTTTAAAATAAAATTACAGCTATAAAGACAGACCTATTAATGTTGACATTTGCATATGCAAATTTGTTTCACAAAGTTTGATTGCAGATAAGTACATTTTTGGTTTATTTATTATAAATTTAAAAATAAAATAAGCATTTTAAAACAAATGTGTAATATCTCTGTCCCAAGCAATATGATCAATATATTCAGTAAAGATTGATTACTAATAAACAGTTTTAATCCCAAATATTTTAGGTATTTCAAAGTGTGAAAAAAAAATGTGTCAAGTTGTAACTGACACAAGCCACTGGGGACTCTGTGCTGAATAAATCATTATAGGTTTGTTTATGCATAAGAAAATGCATTGGAAAGACAGCAAATACTCTTAAGAAAATAAAGCCATTTCTGCTGTGAAGCCCTAGGGAACCACGCATTCCTTAAGAGAAGAGAGATGACAGATTGCTTTTATCTCTATACAAAATTTTATTATAAATACCTGCAACTCTTTTTTATCCCTCCAATTCATATATATTATGAATATATTATTAGCCAGAAATTAGCAAGCAAGTAAGGCATGGATCTGATTTAACTAAATTTTCAAAATACAATGTACAAGACAGATCTTGAAATGATTTATTTCAAGCACAGATTAGTATTATTGTACTATCTACATAACATAAAGGAGTAGACTAGATGTAGTCAAAAGTTATCCTGCTGCAGAGGGAATAAGGGAGAGGTCACAATGAATTATAAAAAGGAAATAAAGACATTGTGAGTTAAAATGTAAAACTTAGATTATTATCGTAGTAACACACAGTATGGATTTCTCAGTATGTGATAAATGCTCTATTTGCACAAATTATCTCATTTAATCTCTTAAAAACCTACTGTTTATATTTTGTTACCTCTCTTTTAAAGAGGAGACACTGAGGCACAAATAAATTCAGAAGTTTACCCAGTGATATATGAGCATAGTTTGGAAGGAAAGGCTGGAATCTGATCTTTGCCAGAGTCCTCTCTTTAACCACTAAACTATATTGTGGTTCCTGTAAAAGGAAGAAAGGGCACTGCTGGCAGAAGCCTTATCTGCTAAAGCTGGGGGTGGGAAACTGTATTATGTTGTTAAGGAGCTACAAATAGGGAAAAGACTGTATCTGAGTCGTTACAGGGCAAAGGGCTTAACATGAGTACCAGGAAGCAAACAAAAGGCATGGAGTGTACATGAATGTGAAGGGTAAAGTAGAGTAATACCGACAGTATGGCAGAGAAGCAGTGTAAGAAGATCATCATGATCAAGCTGAGAGGATGCTGGAAGAGTCAGTAAAGCAAAATAGTAAATACAAAGACACAAATCATACTTAGCCAGAATGTGGTGACAGAGTGCACAGGTCACAGAGACAAATTGGATAAAATGAATAAACGCTAGAACGACTCCCAGATTTTTATTCTTGGCCAATTGCGTAAATGCTGGTGCTACAAATGAAAAAATAAGGAATAGACCTGTTTCCCCAGGAGTTAGAATCCTGTAATTTTCTGTCTGACAGTTTCTTGTGCATCCTTTAGATATACCTGTGCCTACTGAACCATTGTGACAACAGTAACTATTCATCAGAAATTTATTCAAGACAGAAAAGCCTCTCTTTTTAAACCTTTGTGCAACCACAGAATAATGGTATCCCTTTTTGCAGGCAGGCAAGAAAGGATCTTCCTTCATCCCAGTCTTTGTAAAGTCTCTGAAAGAATTTAGTCTCATGGATTGTCTTTTCTGCCACTGGGTCAGAAAATCCAGCAAGTTGCTTTGAAAACACTTGGCACTTTTTTGTGAGACAGTCACATTGTTTCGTAGACATTATCTCACCAATAGTCATTTCATCCTGGTGAGGTGGGCCAAGGAACGATTTATTCCTATCTTTAAAGGGTAAAGAGGTTAAATGACTCATCTGGGGAACTGGAAATAGAAGCTCTGTCATTGGAATCAGCTCTGTGTATAAGAGCAGCTGCCAAACGCCTCCACAAATGGGTGCAAGTTAAAGGTTATTGATATTTCACAAGAGTAGAGTTGTTGAAGGAATCATTTACTGGTAAACAAAGAGCTTACAAGTGGAAGGGGAAATGCTGATTGTTTTGTGAAGGTAGGCCGTTTATTCTGTTTCTTTTTGTGAGATTTCCTCTGAACCATAGCACTCTGTAAATAAGAAATTGACTATGAATCTCAGTATCATTGGAATACCCAAAGCTTGTAGGCATCATTGTTTCCTGGAATTAAAGTATTTTATCTCATATATTATCTCATATCAATTCTTATGTATTATCCATACATTTACTACCCATTATAAGAAATTTGAGTAGTGCAAGTGATGTAATGATTTTATATAATCTAAATGTTCCTATCAAGGAAAATCACCTTAAGACTGAATTCTGTTTTTACATCTTTATTATGCTTTGGTAAATTCTGGAATGCAAAAGTGTAAATCCTGATCTTAACTAAGGAGTTCTCCATTTTGGGGGAAAGATATCAAATGATCCCTTTCTCTTCCTTGAAATATGTTTAGAACATGGTTTTCAGGACACTACGTTTGTTTGATTGTCTTTATTTCTGGCCATTCATTCTTAGTTTGTGTGCTAATTTTTCTTCAGTCTAAGCCTTGGGATCTGAAAATCTAATCCTTGGGATGTTCTAATGCTTAATCCTCAGATCCCTTCTGTTTTATGCACACTCAGTCTTTAACTGATTTAATCTGAACTCTTGTATTCTCCTATAGATCCACTCTGTTCTACCCACACTGACTTCCTGCCCTCACTAGGAAAACATGGACTTTGCACTTGTTCTATATTTTTTTGCCCATGATTTCCAGAAATTCATTCCCCAAAATTATTTCCTGATCCCAATCAGGCCTTTTCCAATTTGTTAAATCAACCACTTTATGCTACTTATCCCATCTCACATCCTACAACACAATCTTCATTCCCAGGTTAAACTTTTTCTCCATTTAAGTTATTGTTATTTAACACACAATACATACATTTCATTGATTATATATTTTCTATATCCCTAGGGTAGGTAAACTTTATAAGCATAATGAAACTGCTCTGTAATATGATGAACACACAGGGTTTTATCAGTTATATAGCCCATGACACGATAAGTATTTTTAAATGAGTGAAGGGAAGCTAAATTGATGATTAATTCTATCACTAAAAGTTCACAGTGATTAATGTTTGTTTCAGTGATTATTGTGCCACTTGAGATGCCAATATCCCATATCTATGTGCCTACATTCAGGTCCTAGCTCCATTTTCCATCCAACTCCCTTCTGATGTGCAGTCTGAGAGGCAGTTCTTGATGGCTCAGGTATTTGGATTCCTATCATCTAAATGTGAGACTCAGATGGAATTCCTTGTACCTGACCCAGTCATAGTAGTTTAGTGGTTTGGGGAAATTGGAGCTTGAAAGCTTGAAGAAGTAGGTGGGAAATCTCTGTGTGTGTGTGTGTGTGTGTGTGTGTGTGTATGTTCTGCATTTCAAGTAAAATAAGTAAATAAAATTTCAATTTTAAAAAATTAAAAATAATTTTTACAAAACATGTTTATCTAAATTTAAGCAATCTCATCATGAAAAATGCTTGCTAGCTATTATAGACCAACTTAAAGTTGTGTCTTCCTTGTCTATTGATTTGAACCACCTGAAGTTGTCAAAAATTGACTTCCTTTGTACTATGAGAACTTCAGTTTCAGATGGTTTAACATAGATGTAACATTAGATCTTAGGGAAATAAAAATGCACAGCAATCTAGATATTTAGCCTTTGAATAAAATTATTCTGTTTCTTACTCAATGATGACTATTTCCTACTTTAACTTCTGGCTGTTTCTAAATATAGTTCTCAAACTAAGAAAAGTACAAACCAAATAAATATGCTTTATTTACATTAAGAAAAACAAAAGCCTACCAGTTACCCAGAATCCCACCATGTGTGCTATAACCTTATCTCTGCAGCTATGTGAAGATTAAATGCTGACATGCAGTTCAGTTGTCCAGTGGAGAAAAGTCTATCTCTGGATTCAGCTGTCAAACAATCAATATCCAGTGTATAAGAGACTCAACTACTAAATAAAAACCAACGCACCTAAGTAATAGGAATAGGATCTCAAAGGACATTTTTCCAAAAAAGAAATACAGATGGTAAAAAAAAAATGTGTAGAAAAAATGCTATCACCAGCCATCAGGGAAATGCAAATCAAGACCAGAATCAGATATCATCTCACTCCAGTTATGATTATCCAAAAGACAAACAATAATAAATGCTGATGAGGATGTAGAGAAAAAAACTTTTATATATTGCTGGTGGAAGTGCAAATTAGTAGAGCTACAATGAAGAACGTTATGGAGGTACCTCATAAAACAAAAACAGACTTTCCATATAGCCCAGATATCCTAGGTCTGGGTATGTCTGAAAAAAATGAAATCAGTTTATGAAACAGATGAATGAACTCCCATGTTCATTCAAACACTATTCACAGTTAACATTATGTGGATCAGTGTCCATTGATGGGCTGAATGCTAAAGAAAATGTGATATACATATATCTATATCATATATAATGTAAATGCTGTATTTGTATTACATAATCTGTCTATAAATAATTCAACCATTAAAAGAATAAAGTCTTGACATTTGCAGCAAATTGGATGGAAATGGAGATCATTGTGTTCAATGAAATAAGCTTGTAACAGAAAGGCAAACATCACATATTTTCTCTCATGCTTGGAAATTAGAAAACACAATTCTAAAATAGTGTATACTAGGGTCTAGGAAGAGTGGGGCTGGGATTAGATAATGACTATTAAAACCCAGTGCTTTGAAAGTAATGATTCATTGTGATTTTCAGAACAAAGTGATGATTATGACTCATGAAGATATGCTATAATATGTGCATAAAGAACTAGAGGAATGGCACATACCAAACACAGAGGACAGATAAGTGGAAAAGCATGTTGCCTGGCATGCTTAGTTTAAGCAATATATATGTCCAAGTATTGCATCATACTCCTTAAAAATGTACAAGTATTATGTGATGGGGATTTTGTGTAGCTTGGGTCACCTACATCCCGTATTGGAGTGCCTGCCTGTTTTGAGTTCAGGCTAATCTGCCTTTATTCAATTTTCTGTTATAGTGTACCCTGAGAGGCAGCAGATGATGGTCCAAGTATCTGGACCCTTGCCACCCATGTGACAGATCTGAATGGAGTTCCTGGCTCCTGGACCTAACCTGGTCTAACCCTCGGTGTTGTACACGTTTAAGGAGTAAGCCAGTAGACGGAAGATCTCTGTTTCTCCCTGTTGCTCTGTCTCTCTTCCTTTCATAGAGAAAGAAAATAAGTAAAAAAGTAGAGATATCACATTTTCATCCAAATCTTTAAAAACTGACATGTAAATTAACAAGTAAATTAAAAGTAAATATAAATTCCAAGGAGTGGGATGGCTGGGTTGAATGGTAGGGTTATATTCTGGTTTCTGAGGAATCTCCAGACAGACTTCCATAGTGGCTTGACCAGTTTGCATTCCCACCAACAGTGGGTTAGTGTCCCTTTTTCCCCAGATCCTCGCCAGCATCTGTTGTTGGTAGATTTCTGCATGTGAGCCATTCTCACCGGGGTGAGGTGAAACATCGCTGTGGTTCTGATTTGCATTTCCCAGATTGCTAATGATCTTGAACATTGTTGAACATTTTGAAAAATGTCTATTGAGGTCCTTGGACCATCTCTTAAGTGGGTTGTTTGTTTTGTTGTTGTGGAATTTCTTGATCTCTTTGCAGATTTTGGTTATTAATCCTTTATCTGTAGCATAGTTTGCGAAATTTTTTCCCATTCTGTCGGTTGCCTCTTCACTCTCCTGACTGTTTCTTTTGCAGTACAGAAAATTCTCAATTTGATGCACTCCCAATAGTTAATTTTGGTTTGACTGCCTGCGCCTTCAGGGTCTTTTCCAGGAAGTCTTTGCCAGTGCCAATATCTTGCATGGTTTCTGAATGTTCTCTAGTAATTTGATGGTGTCGAATCGTAGATTTAGGTCTTTAATCCACGTTGAGTGGATTTTTGTGTAAGGTGTAAGGTAGGGGTCTTGCTTCATGCTTCTGCACGTGGAGATCCAGTTTTCCCAGCACAATTTATTGAATAGGCTGTCCTTACTCCAGGGATTGGTTTTAGATCCTTGATCAAATATAAGTTGGCTGTAGATGTTTGGATTGATTTCTGGTGTTTCAATTCTGTTCCATTGGTCTATCCATCAGTTTCTGTACCAGTACCATGCTGTTTTGATTACAACTGCCCTGTAGTATGTCCTGAAATCTGGTATTGTGATGCCTCCAGCTTTGTTTTTGTTGTACAAGATTGCTTTAGCTATTTGAGGTCTCTTGTGCCTCCATATAAATTTCAGCATCATTTTTACTAGATCTGAGAAGAATGTCTTTGGTATCTTGATTGGAATTGCATTGAATCTATAAATTGCTTTTGGGAGAATGGACATTTTGATGATGTTGATTCTTCCAATCCATGAGCATGGAAGATTTTTCCATTTCTTGGTATCCTCTTCTATTTCTTTCTTTAAGGTTTTGTAATTCTCACCGTAGAGATCTTAAACGTCCTTGGTTAAGTTTATTCCAAGGTATTTGATTGTTTTTGTACCTATTGTGAATGGGATTGATCTTAGCAATTCTTCCTCAGGCATGGCCTTGCCTATGTATACAAAGGCTGTTGATTTTTGTGCATTGATTTTATATCCTGCTACTTTGCCAAACTCTTCTATGAGTTCCAATAGTCTCTTGGTAGTGTTCTTTGGATCCTCTAAATAAAGAATCATATCATACCCATCAACAGTAGACTGGATAAAGAAATTATGGGGTATGTACTCTATATAATACTATAAAGCAGTAAAAAACAATGAAATCCGGTCATTTGCAACAAAATGGAAGAATCTGCAAAAAAATTTTGCTGAGTGAAATAAGTCAGTCCAAAAGGGACAAATATCATATCATATGTTCTCCCTGATCGTTGACAACTAACCGAGGACCAAAAAGGAAATCTCTTAAAGTGAAATGAACACTATGAGAAACGGTGACTTGATCAGCCCTTGCCCTGACTGTTGATGAACAACTTAATACATTATCCCTCTTAGTATTTTTTTGTTTGTTCTACTTAATACTTTTGGTTGAATTCTGTAATTAATACACAGTTCTTACTCAATGTAAGTAAGTGTTGAAGCTTAACTGAAAAGTGATCGCTGTTAAATATAAGAGTGGGAATAAGAGAGGGAAGAGATGTACAATTTGGGACATGCTCAAGCTGACTTACCTCAAATGGTAGAGTTAGAAACGTGCCAGGGGATTCCAACTCAATCCCGTCAAGGTGGCATGTACCAATGCATCTCACTAGTCCAAGTGATCAATTTCTGTTCACAATTTATCATAATGATGGACTAAGAGTCAAAGGGATCACATAAACAAGAATAGTGTCTGCAAATACTAACCGATAGAATAAAAAAGGGAGAGAACGATCCCACTCGGGAAGCGAGATACACAGCAGACTCATAGAATGGCAGATGTCCTAAAAAGCACTCTGGCCTCAGAATCAGCACTTAAGGCATGTGGATCTGGCTGAAAAGCCCATGAGAGTATTTCAGGCATGGAAAGCCAAGACACTCTGGGGAAAAAAAAATGACCTAAATGAAAGATCTCTGTGAGTGAGATCCCAGTGGAAAGAACAGGTCATCAAAGAAGGAAGTACCTTTCTCTGAAGGGAGGAAAGAACTTCTACTTTGACTATGACCTTGTCTAAACAAGATAAGAGTCGGAGAACTCAAAAGGCTTCCATAGCCTTGGCAACTCATGACTGGAGCATAGGGTGATTACTGAGGCCATAAACAAGAGTGTCAATTTGTTATGTCAACAACAGGAGTCACTGTGCACTTACTCCTCATGTAGGATCTCTGTCCTTTATGTGCTGTACATTGTGAATTAATGCTATAACTAGTACTCTAGTACTCAAACAGTATTTTTCACTCTGTGTTTCTATGTGGGTGCAAACTGTTGAAATCTTTACTTAATATATGCTAAACTGATCTTCTGTATATAAAGAGAATTGAAAATGAATCTTGATGTGAATGGAGGGGAGAGGGATCGGGAAAGGGGAGGGTTGAGGGTGGGAGGGAAGTTATGGAGGGGGAGACATTGTAATCTATAAGCTGTACTTTGGAAATTTATATTCATTAAATAAAAGTTAAAAAAAAAACGTTTACAGAAATGAAGAGGAAAATGGACAGTAAAAAAAGTAAATATAAAAAGATGTCTAATTAAGTTTCTTTTTTCTTAGTGTAGAAACACAAAGAAAAATCAATCAGGTCTATTGAACATTTTTAGATACTGAATCAAGTTTTTGCCTTTTATGTTGTATCTTCATATGTTTAAGTAGTCTTCCCCTGACAAATGTAACTATTCAGATTTTGAAAAATTTGTATCTAGCTCTTTTTTACAAAATAGAAAGGGAAGAATAGAATAAGAGAGAAAAAGAGCGAACAAAATACATGTACTTATTTTCTCTCAAATGGAAAATAATTTTCAGTGCATTTGGAACACATTAAAACACAAAAGGCCAAGCATGTGTCCATATTTATCTCGGTATTAATTCTTGATTTATTTAGCAATTGACTCTGTTTAACTTATTTAGTATATATCTTCCAGGTAACAAAAGTCTTAAAATATGTTCCAATCGATGAAATTTGAAGCTTACAGTAGACATTGGGATGTGGAGCAGGAGAATATGCCTTTGGGATTGGGAGAGGCAAGTTCAGGTGAAATGCTAAATGCCTAGGAAGAAAAGAAACTAGCTAACTTGTTGATCACCTGTAAGGCCACCATCATTGTGCTAGAACTTAACCACAACATCTACGCAATGAAAGATTTTTCATCTTAATTCACACAAATAATTAGGAGCAATATACTTGTGCAAGCTAGCATGCATTTTGCTTATGGAATTTACTTCACTGGAAAATGATGAGATAGCTTAAGACATTATGATTAGTAAGCAAAAGAGCTAGCAGTTGGACTCAGTTTTGCTTATTAACTTTTTGATCCATCAGTGAAGGATGCGGCAATTCCTTAAGTATAGGAATCAGGTTAATAATCATGTAAGTACTTTTCAAGGTTTTATCTCTTAATCACAAGGATTTGGTACAACTAGATGCTGAAAAATGTGGCCAAATTTTAAGATTTTCATCGTTTCTTCTTCAAGAAGAATTGGAATGGTTATGGAGCACCTAAAAGCGGTTTTACTCTAAAGCCTCAACATTTGTATTGTGATATGATCTCCTTATGCAGTGTCTTTATGTAATTGAAAATTAAACTTTCCTTTTTTCTTTTTCTTTTTTTTTCATTTGACAGATAGAATTATAGACAGTAAGAGAGAGAGGCAGAGAGAGAGAGAGGTCTTCCTTCCATTGGTTCACTCCCCAGAAGGCAGCTATGGCCAGCGCTGCGCAGATCCGAAGCCAGGAGCCAGGTGCTTCTCCTGGTCTCCCATGTGGGTGCAGGAGCCCAAACACTTGGGCCATCCTCCACTGCACTCCCGGGCCACAGCAGAGAGATGGACTGGAAGAGGAGCAACCAGGACCAGAACCCGGCGCCCACATGGGATGCCGGTGCCGCAGGTGGAGGATTAACCAAGTGAGCCACGGCACTGGCCCCATTTTTTTTTTTTTTATTTGACAGGTAGATTTATAGACAGTGAGAGACAAAAACTTTCCCTTTTTTCTAGACTATACTAGAAGCTTCTTCAATAATCATTTCTGTAGTTGACAAACTTCAGAAACTTTTATTTCATTAATTCAATAATGGACCTTTTTAGTCCAAGCTAATTCTGTCACCTCAAAAGGATGCTGCAAACCAAACACGAGGAGAATCACTTCTTAAGTGTTCCCTACATCATTCCAAGACTTTTATACATTTTAAATGCATAAATTATCTTTAGTTGTTTAAGGACCCATGACTATTTTCCAAATCTATTTTTAACAACATATCAATTTATCCTGAACAAATAAATTATTCACATGTTAAATATTAAATGTTTAAAATGCAAGTATATGCTTCCACTATTAAAAGCATTTCATATACTTACTCCATTATTGCTGTTGTCATAAACATAGAATTTTCTGCTGCGAGATACATGACTAACTTTATAAGGTTAAATTTTCTTTTTTTAATTATATTTGGTATGCTTAGCAACATTTCTTTTATGATGGCTGAATAACTTTCTATCTCCAACATTTTAGTTAAGCAGGAAGAATAAGTTCAAGAGATATATTGTACAGTATGGTGATGATATGTAGCTTGTTACAATTTAGTCTATACTTGAAACCTGTTAAGAAATTAGATTTTAAGTGCTTTTACTCCCCCCTAATAACAAATATATGAAATGATGGTTAAGGTATATAACATTGATTTAGCTATTCCACAACATCTACATGTATCAAAACACAATGTTGTATTCCACAAGCATATACTTTTATAATTAGCAATAATTAGAAAGTATATTCTTAAAAAAGGAAGATGTCTTATCCTAATCCTGGAAATCTAGGACTAGGATGCCATATCAATCCAGGATTATCCTATGCTTTATGACATAGATGACATTAGGAGAGGGAAGTTACCTTGGTTGTCTAAATAGGTCTAGTGTAATCACATATGCCCTTAAGAGCAGAGAACTTTGACTGACTAGCAGCATAAGAGAAAGTCAGGAGTTTTAAAGCTTCAGAGAAACTCATTGCATTGTTGTGACTTTGAAGATGAAAGAGGTTACATAAAAAGAAATGAAGATGTCTTTAAGGACCCAAGGGACACCACCAACTAAGAGCCAACAAAGAAATAGGAACCTCAATTCTATAATCCAAATAACTGAATTCAGCCAAACACTGAAGTGGGGATGAAAAAGTGTTGTTCCCAGGAGACTCAAGATAAGAGCCCAGCCTGATTACAGTCTTTTGATACCCAGAGTACAGACTCATCAAAGCCTCCCTGGGTTTCTCATTTATAGCACTGGGAGATAATATAGGAGAATTGTTTTAAATCACTAGGTTTATCATATTTTTTTTCTTTTCTTCTTTTTTAATCTAGAAAGCTAATAGGACTGGCTGCTGACTAGTGTGCCTCGTCAATATTTTAAAAGCTGTTGTTGAGTAATGGTGCCCTTCAGTGCCGTGAAATAGATCTTACAATGCTGTGTGCATTTCCAGGAATGCTCTTATAATAATATGCATAGGGAAGAGGCCAGCTTTGTGGCAGGCTAAACCACCTCCTGCAATGACAACATTCCTTAGGACTCAAACCTGGATGCTGCATTTCTGATCCACCTCCCTGCTAATGCACCTGGGAAAGCAGCAGAAGATGGTCCAAGCACTTGGGTCCTGGCACCCACATGGGAAACCAGAGAATCTCCAGGGATTCTGGCTTCAGCCTCGCCCATTGGTGAGCTTATCCTAATGCAGTTAACACTGCGCTCTTTCATGACTCAAATATATCAAGAGATTATTTCTGACAGTTTCAGGACAAACTACTGCAGTACCTGGTTTCTATGAATCTCTTAGTCCATGTTTTTTGAGCAAATCAATTTCAGAGGGCAAATACCAGTAGTTTTTGGCAAAAAAAAAAAAAAAAAAAAAAAAAAAAACAAAAAAAAAAACAAAACTCCCAAGATAACATTTTCAAATTTCTGACATTCTGGGAGAGTAAAGGGATAATCTGTGTTCCTGCTGGTTGTCCACTTCCTCTTTGATTGTCTGGTCTGCTTGGCTTCTTTATCTTTTCTGTCTCACTTGTCGCCAGTGATGCAATGCCTCACGGCCATTTTCTTCCCTCTCCACACTTTCATTTTGATGGATGCTTAAGAAACATTAGTTTCCTCTCTCTTTGTCATGCATCTTAAATAAATGGAGGAAGAAACTCGTATTAAATTCAACAATACTCTTAATGTCATTTACTGAGAGCCTCCTATATTCACTACGATGTATACATAAATGTGATTTCAATACATTCCAAAGAAGCCATTAGTAAACCTTGTTAGTCTGTCCTGTCAAGGAGAAAGTTGGTTTGGAGGGATTAAGCAATTCTTCCGGAAGGCATATGGCTCTTGAGTGGCAGAACCAGGTTTCCAAATAAAGTAGGTAGAACGTCAAAATCATCTTTTAATCAAAATATGCTTTCTTCCTAGAGTGATCTACTATCATCCATTTTAAAATCCCATTTATTAGTGTGCTTTTATCACAAAAAATTAAGAGAAAAAATTGACTCCTTTCTGTCGACCATAATACTCTAATTTATGTTTCTCTTTTTTTATTTATTGGAAAGGCATGGCAACATAGAGAGACACAGACAAAGAGATATCTTCCATGTACTGATTTATTTCACAAATGACCAAAACAGGCAAAGACACAAGCACAGAACTCTATCTGTGTCTCCCAAGTGGGTAGCAGATATCCAAGTACTTGAATCAAAATTTTAAAAATTGCTGATGTGGTTTGAAATTTAGAACTTGATCTGTTGTTTGACAAAATTATAGAACTGTAAGGAATTATACTAAATTATAGCAAGTGATGTAAACCAGGAACAAATGTTGTATAATGTCACTAGTATGTGGAAGATAAAAATGTCCATTTCATAGAAACAGATAGTAGAAAGAAAGCTAAGACAAATTGGGACAGATGGTGATGTTGGGAAAAGAAAGATGTTGATCAAAAAGTGTAGAGTTTCAGTTAGGCTGAGGAAATGCTTTCATGATGGATTACAGTACATGGTGACCACAGTTAATAATATGTTGTATATTTTACAATTGCTAAATTAAATTACGATATTCTCAAAATAAAGTGATAAATTGGTGAGATGATTGATGTTAATTAGTTTGAATGAATCTTTCTATGTATATATGGATCAAAACATATTTTATCCCATAAGATATACAATATTATGATTTATCAATTAAAACAATCATTTAAAAAAGAAATTTAGAACTTGATTTAAGACAACACAAATAGTTTCAAATGTCATGATTAAAATTTATTGGTTTTGCAGCTATGTAACAGTACCTAAGGTATTCCATATCTCAGTTTATACATTCTTAGAATGATCTGAGTAATGACATCTAATTTATAGCTGTTATTAAGCATGCTTACTGGCAGTGGGAATTAGGATATGAAAGTAGTATTTTTGCTGACATTTTTGTGTGTGCCTACAAGAGTTAATGAAAATTAATGTTCTTAATAAAGAAAAACTGAGACACTAGGAGAATCTTGCTGATTGATTGATTGCTACACTTAAGGTGACTTTTCAAAGAAGTGCCTAATTAATTTAGTTAATGAGCTGAACAATACTAGATGTCACAGGAGGTGAAGTGGAATGGGAATTCTGAGTTGACATCATCCATTGTTTGCTCCATAGCTCCTTGACTTTGCTTTCATGTATTCTACTTTAAATCAATTTGTCTCCTCTTATTTTCTTTCAGAAAAAAAGAATCTTGCTCATAGCTGCGATCTAAACAATTAATGATATGAAATATTTATTCCATGACCTATGACATCTTTTTCCACATCTCAACTTCTCTGTGTTTTTCAAACTTCCTTGACACACCATTAAACGTATACATATTTATGCACATACATGAATGCATACATATAAATCTTCCTGTTGTCAAATGTGTTGCAACTACTAATAATTATAAGTTATGCCAGTCTTATTTTGGATCTTTAGACAAAATACAAGACATATTTATGACATATACATATTTAAAGAACATACTTATTGTGTGTCTGAAAATCAAATTGAAATGGGTGTTCTCTATTTTTAAAGTAAAATCTGGCAACCCTAGCCTCATCTTATAGAAATGGAACCAATTACTGCAAACGTGTTCATTTGTTTGATCTTTACTGATCAACGGTACTATGAGAGAAGTGCAGTTATTACCTACATTTTATAAATGAGGCTTGTAAGTGTTGAGGAAAAAGATTATGGACATGCAGCTACTTGAGAACAGTTCAGAAAACAAAATGTTATTCATAAGAACAGACTAGAGGAGTGATTCTTCGGGTGTTCACTATAATTGCCTGCTACATTTAGCAATTTCTCTTCAACTTTTATCTTTAGAAATATGAGAACATGCATGATAAAAGAAAATAAAAAATATAAACTCTAGGTGTTAAAGCAGCATGAAAGTTAATTTACAGGGTTGTGTTGTTATATAGCGAGTAAAAACGCCACCTGACACTGGCATTTCATATGGACTTCTGTTCACGTCCTGGATGCACCACTACTGATCCAGCTTCCCATTATTGGCCTGGGGGAAACAGAGGAGGATGCCCCAATTCCTTGGGCCACTGTCACCTTTGTGGGATACCCAGATGAAGATCATGGTTCCTAGCTTCAGCCAGAGTTGTTGCCATATGTGAAGTAAACCAGGAAATGAAAGATTCTCTCTGTCTCCCCTCCTGTAACTCTGAATTTCAAACAAATAAATAAATATTTTTAAAAAGAAGGTTAATTTGTATTTTATAGTATTTTTCAAAATTTATTTGCATTCTTAATTTCAAAATAACTTGGACATAAAAAATTGCAAAATGTTACAAATAATTTCTGTATTACATCTTATCCAGTTCCTCCAAATACTGTATTATATAATTACATGAAAATCATCAAAAATAGGAAATTAGCATTCATACAAATTATTTCATTTTATCAATTGTCATACCTATATCTATTTTTAGGGGAGAAGGGATTCAATACAGAGTCACATTTTACTTAAGTTGTCTTGTCTCCTGAATCTCTTCAATTTTGAGGAGTTCCTGTGTGTGTGTGTGTGTGTGTGTATTTCATGACCTTGGCACATTTGTAGAGTAATGATAGCTATTTCTTAAAGATATCCATAATATAAATAAGTATTTATGATCTCACTCTTTTATAAACAAGTAAAAGGGAAATAATCTGTTTAATAGTATATTTCAAAATAAATTAAGAATCAGAGGTTGAAATAGAAATTTGCATTTGGTAATATCATTAATTCAGATAGATAATTATCAATAAATCCTAAAATTAATTCTTGCCAAAAACACATAACCTGAATTTGGTCATGAAGAAGCATATTGTACATAATAATTAATTTACTTTTAAAATCACTTACTTATAAATCACTATGTACTTTATAAATCTTTCTTTAAATTTTAAAAGCATTTCAAAATTGCAAAGTAAAAAAATAGTTATGCATACAACATCACGATTAAGCGGATGCAAACATTTTCTCCAATTTTTGTTGACATCTTTATAGTGAAAATAAAAGTTTGAAAAGTTTTAATCCCCGTTTATTTCTTTCTCTTCTTGAGACTTTATCTTCATCTTAAATTTGATGTGCATCAGTCTCATAAATCACACATAGCACAGTAGGCTGGCTAATGATCCAGCAAATATCACAACCTGATTCTCGGAACCTGTATGTGTTATTACAAGGCAAAAGCAAGTTTTGCAAATGAAATTAAATAACATTTTATGACAGGAAGATTATTTTGTTGAGCCCAAAAAGTAACCACAAATGTCACTGTAAAAGGAATTCATAGCAGAGGATAAGGCAATGTGGCCACTGGAGCAGACACTTGAGTGACGTGACTGGGAGTCCAGGGATAAATGCCAGAAGCATTTAGAAGAGAAAGAGGCAAAGAACAGATTCTCCTTGAGGGTCTGGAAGAAACCATGTCTCTTGAGATCATGAGTACAGTCCCATTAAATTCATTTTGCATTTCTGACTTCCAGAACAGTAAGAGAATAAAATTTGTTTGCTGAACATGGCTGTTTATGTTAATTTTTTACAGTAGCAATTAGAAAACAATTGCATATACCAGTATTACAGGATTGTGTTAAGATTTGCACAAATCATACATCTAAGTAGTTTTTATAAACCTTTAAACCTAATATTGTATTTTTGAGATATATGTATGTTTGAACTGATAGAATCCATTCATTTTAATGACCATATTCCAGCTAATGAAGAGATTCTCTTAGTATGACTGTATAGCCCTGGTGCAAGAAAATGGTCCTGATTTACCATCACACTATCTTATCTCCTAATAGGCTAAGAAGTTTTGTTTTTCACAAAAAGTCCCCCTAATTCTTTTATTTTACCAAATTACTATTGCTAACTGTCTACCATACATGATTTTTCTCTTTAAAACAAGGTTGCTAGTGCATTTTCTTCCATTTTTTGCTATCACACACAGGAAGGTATTGAATGTTCTTTGACATGTTATCCAGGACACTTGTGCAGAATGTTTTAAGAATAGATCGTAACAAGCAGGATTGCTGGATGATATAAAAATGGGAACTGTTAGCTTTACAGTGTTACCAAATCTATTTATACTGTTTGCATGTGTGTTCATCAACATATTTTAGCAGATTGCATGATTGCTAGAGGCCAAACTCAAGCCAATGAGTGTGAGATTGTAATTGTATGACTCAGGGAAATATAATTTTCCCAAGATAAAATCCAAAATTATAATGGATTAAATAAAATGAAAATTTGTTTCTACTATTCAAAATAGAGTGGAAGTGGCTCAGAACTGAGAGATTAGTTTTGCCAGCATCCAACCCTCAATTTAAGGTCGTTCTAGTGCTTGCTATCTTCCAGATTGTTGACTAGGTTGGGGAATCAGAGAGATAAAATTTAAGGCGAGGGTCTTAGTTTTTAAGCAATGGAACAAAACGTGTACATTTCACTTTTCATACACTTTCAGCCAACCCATAGTTTTGCAGCTCAACTTACTGCAAAGGGAGAGTAAGAATGTTATATCTTGTTGTCTGACTAATCTTTGGTGTAACATTCCTTCTATGAGAAAGGAGAATATAGATACCAGAAATCAATAACTAGTATCTAACATAATCTGCCTCCTTGAATCCTAAGTAACCTATCATTTACTGAACACATTTCCCCTATATTTAACATGTGGGCTTTCTACCAAGATGGACAAATAAAACCCAACCAATTCTGCATCCTACTCACATTAAAGTTATTAGAAGGACATCTACATAAAAAGTTTAATCCTGTCCCATGTGTAACACTGGAGAAGAAGCATAAGTATAATAAAGAACCCTAAACAGAAAGAGAAGGAAGTCATGCAGCAATCGCTACTCCATTGCAATGAACCAACTCCAATGGACAGGAATTATTAAGCCCCCTGCCCTTGCAGTGGTGAAAATAATGCCTTGATTTAATATTTTCCTAATCCCACCACACACCTCTCCTTCAAGTCTAGATGGTTCTAGAAAATTCCAGGATATTATGTACAAAATTTTAGTCATAGTTCTGAAAATTACAGATTTTCCGCACTTCATTTCCTTTCATTTAACTTCAGACTTCTCTGCTTTTTTCATTTTTCCCTCACCAATGACATCCATCAACAAGTACTCTGAAATATGAGTTATATGAGAAAGCATGTAGGAGCAGGCTCACACACACAGTCTGGCTAGAAATATCAACAAGAAGACTTCAAAAGAGATGCTTAGAGCTAATAGAATAGAGCTGACGGTATAGAAAAATAGTTAACTGTGGGGAGCAACTCGGACTAGACTAAGTTACTGGAATTAAGACTTATTCTATGCATCTGCTCTCCCACAATGTGGCACTGGGAGAGGAGAAAACAGCTTTTACACAGCTGCCTCCAGTTCAACCAATAAACAGCAGGACTTGCTCCTGATTGGAGGAGAGCAGCGTACTTGGCGTGTGGGTAGCAGAGTTGGGATTGGTGGAAGAGGACTATAAAGGAGGAGAGAGACAACATGCACCAGGAACATCTAAGGGGAACATCTATCTGAAGGAACACCTGTGCAGCCCCCGAGAGAGCCGGCCAGTGGTGTGCCGCTCCCCCGCGGAAGTGGGGAAAGTGGCCAGGGGGAACCGCCCTTCCACGGAGGTGGAAGGGACGGCAGCCAACCCGGGAAGAACCAGCAGCAAACCCGGGGAGGGCCGAGCATACAAAAGAACAGCGCAGGGTCCTGTGTCGTTCCTCCACGAAGACGGGGAGCGACAGTTAACATCAAACCATTTGCAGCCTTGGAGTTTAGAACTCTTAATCAGATGGTCATGAAATGATCTTTTCCCTATTTACAAAGTTCTGTATTTTTACTTTTAGTAATTACATAAGTTAATTGTAATCTAGGAGAAATTGGTATATAACAAAAGCTTCTAATAAGTTTTTCATTGGAAATTTTCACAAAATTAGAAGATTTAGAGGGACCTTATAGAGCTTTCTAAAAACCCAGTTGGTGGGCTGGCGCCGCGGCTCACTAGGCTAATCCTCCGCCTAGCGGCGCCGGCACACCGGGTTCTAGTCCTGGTCGGGGCGCCGGATTCTGTCCCGGTTGCCCCTCTTCCAGGCCAGCCCTCTGCTGTGGCCAGGGAGTGCAGTGGAGGATGGCCCAGGTGCTTGGGCCCTGTACCCCATGGGAGACCAGGAAAAGCACCTGGCTCCTGGCTCCTGCCATCGGATCAGCGCGGTGCGCCGGCCGGCCGCGGCGGCCATTGGAGGGTGAACCAACAGCAAAGGAAGACCTTTCTCTCTTTATCTTGATGGATATTTAAGTTGTTTTTGCATTAGCTGTTACACATATAAATTTATAAATCTTTTGTGGACATATGTGCTGATTCTATTAAATGTCTACCCAGGAGTAGTATTAGTTGGTTATTGAATCCATGTAAGTTTAACTTTAAACAAATAATGAATTCTCCTAAGTGTAAAATTTTATACCACCATATGTTGTATATAAAGGTTCCAGTTGTTCCATATTTTCATTAGCACTTGAATTTATAAGGTATTACATTTTAGACATTCTGAGAAACTGGTAACAGTATTCCTTTGAGATTTCACAGTTTGCATTTCGCAGATGGCTAGAGGTGCTTGTCACATTTTCATAAGCTCTATGTACACTTGGATATCTTTTATGAAGTGTTAGTTCAAGTCTTTAGGTACTATTTTATTGGATTATTTATCTTTTTCTGTTGTTTTATAGGGGGAATTATTTCATGAAAGAAACAAGCCATTTGTCTGATATATATATATATATATGTATAATGTGTATAATATGTAAGTAGGAAATATATCATTTCCACTTTGATGCTATTATTTGATGTTACATATATATGTATATATAGCCTTTATATATATATATATATATGTATATGTGTGTTAACTTATTAGCACATATGTATAGGCTTATTAACATGTCCTGCTTAAAAATGATTTCCTATACTAACTAATAAGGATATCTGCTAAAGTTTTCTTCAAGAATGTATGTATTGAAGGTTTCACATTTAACTCTATGTTCCAATTTGCATTAATTTTTGGTGGGATATCACGTGAAAGTTGAGTTATTTTCATATAGATACTAATTTGTTTCAGCAGCAGAGATTTTTATATAGATATTTTGAATAACCTGAATTTGTTTGCAAACATACTTTAAAAAGTAACATGACTGTATATATGTATATATACATAAGTATACATATGTATAATATGTACATATGGTTTTACATCTGTTCTCCATTCTGTTCCATTGATCTACTTGTTTGTGCATATTAATAATTCACTGCACTAAATTATAGTTGTTTTGTAGGTATATTTTACAGCATGGCAGTTGAAATATTGCACATTTTTAACTTCAATATTTCATTTCTATGTGCTGGTTAAATTCTGCTAAATATGTTTTGTGGCATCAGTTTGCTATTTAAAACAGATAACTTCAGGAAAAAAAGTCTTTAACTAGATCTCACCATTTATGATAAATTTACATGTCATAATTCTACCAAAGAGACACCCAGCAGCCTTGAGTATTGTGTACTTGTAGACAACCTGACTCTAATAACTGTGTCATTGCATTTCTCTACTGCACATAAACAATTTGACAGAACATCAGTACTCTCTGGTCATTCTCAGGCTGCAGTGGAGAGAGACCACCCTCTGTGTCTGAGCACAGACAAAAAAAGGTATAAAACAAACAAACAAAAATGACCAAAATCCACTCCTCCTAGTAAATATGAGTAAAACTTAAGACTTTATTAATTATATCTTTGGCCTTTCTCTTCCCTCTCACTTTCCCAATAAAAAAAAATTGTTTAGCTGTGAACATTTGATACAGCAGTTAAGACACCATTTGGTTGCTGACATCCCATATCAGAGAGCCTAGTCTTGGTTCTACTCCTGGATCCAGCTTCTTGCTAATGTGCACCCTGAGATGCACCAGGTGATGGCTCAAGTAAATGAAACCCTGAACCATGTGGGAGACAGAGTTTCCTGCTTCTAGTCTTGGCCTGATCCAGGTCTGGCTGCGGTGTGTAGATTGGAGATTCTCTCTCTCTCTCTCTCTCTCTCTCTCTCTCTCTCTCTCTCTCTGCTTTCCAAATAAATAAAATGACTTTAACTTCACAAATTTTAAAATTGTTTAGATATTTTACCAAAGAATTTATCCTCACTTTTGGGAAAAGATTCTGTGTTCAATTGAATTTCTATGAAAAATTTCTTCACTGGCACTTGGTTTCACTAGGGTCAGAATGCAAACTCTATCTCACTTGGACCTGGAAATAGTTCAGATTCCAGATACCTTCTTTGCCTCAAGTATCTCCATGGACATGTAGTTCAGGTTTCAGGGAAGCGCTGTGGAGCGTTTATGTACAGATTCTGAGGCTTGCTTTTCCTGCAGCTTCTTCCTCTCTGGAATTCTAGTACTTTATGACTTTCCTGCTGATCTGAAAATTCTTAATATGATCTTCTGACACGTAAGTACATAAAATTGTATTTTCATCAGCCTATCTTGAAGCAAAAAGCAATGGATATATAAATCTTATCCTATGCCTTTCTCATCTTCAAGAATAAATTCCCATTTAGTATTTTCCAACTTTTGGTCAATTTGTTTTTTAAAGGTCAAATTTTGGCCAGCACCATGGTTCAATAGGCTAATCCTCCGCCTACAGCGCCGGCACACCGGGTTCTAGTCTCGGTCGGGGCGCCGGATTCTGTCCAGGTTGCCCCTCTTCCAGACCAGCTCTCTACTGTGGTTGGGGAGTGCAGTGGAGGATGGCCCAAGGTCTTGGGCCCTGCACCTGCATGGGAGACCAGGAGAAGCACCTGGCTTTTGGATTTGGATCAGCACGGTGCGCGGGCCGCAGTGTGCCGGCTGCAGTGGCCATTAGAGGGTGAACCAATGGCAAAAGGAAGACCTTTCTCTCTCTCTCTCTCTCTCTCTCTCTCTCACTGTCCACTCTGCCTGTCAAAAAAAAAAAAAGGTCATATTTGTCAAACTTCATTTTTTTTATCTATGTGAGTGTTAATCTAACCAAATTAAACCAAATTATTCCACAATTACTGGAAGCTTATTTCTCATGGTTTGGATTGTGGTACCCGTCTACATATCCCACTGTGTTCAGTGTAATTCATCTGCCTGTGGACAGTCAGGGACTTACTGGAATCTATGTGGTTAAGGTTTATAGAAAAGTATAAAGTAGAAAATCAGAAAATCAATCTGTGTTCAATAATTTCACTAAAATCTATTTATTATCCATTCAAATACTTACTGTTCTTCTATTTTTCAGATTTTTATTAAAGGCTAGAAAGCATCAGTTAATTATATGTGGCTCCAACAACCAAGAATTTTTTCCTGTGTCTTTAATTTTAACTCATATCCTGATTTCCTGTCACCACAACCATGACACGTTTCGGAACTTATCTCAGAAAAATAAAATAGTTTCATTGTATCTACTATAGCAAGTAGATCAAGGGTGGGAAGCAGGGTTAAAAACAGGAGGAAGAAAGCAGCTTTCTAATTGAAGAATCTAGAAGCTTCTGAATATTGGATTTTTTGTGTTTTCCATGGACTGTTTAGAAAGGGAAAAGAAGAAGTTATTTCGTGAAAAATGAAGACTCTAAGGACCTTTAAATGCCCACAATTATTTACAGGAACAGAAATGTTCAAAAAAGTTCATATTAGTAATGGCAGCTCTAGAAAGCATAGAAATGTATGACATCTGCTGATGAAACCAGTGCCCTGTGGGTCAAATGAAATGAGATGCACTTTGACCTTTTAAAGTTGATGGCAGGAGAAACTGATCTACAGATATCTGGGTCTCATTTTATAAAAGAATATAAAAATAGCTTTTCTACTCTTTCGCTGTAGTTTCTCCGTGTTCACTGCAGACATAACCACACCAGCTCCAGTTAGTTTCTACAATTCAAGGGAAATATTATGGCATGCCTGCATAAATACAAAGACCACACAAATTATGATTAAAGATATCAGCCTTCAGGAAGTTTTTGGACCACTGAATATTTTTAATATGGGTAATTCAACATTAGCAGACAACAATTTAAACATGTAAAAAGCAATGGTTCTTTTCTTATGGGAGACAGGCTCTAAAATGACACCCAGTAATCCTTACCTCCTAGTACCCATTTCTTGTGTTGTTGTCTTCTCACTTTGAGTGTAAACTGGACTAGTGACTTCTAACCAATATAAGTAATGAGATGCTGCCTCTCAGTTTAGTTTTTTTAAAGTATGTCTTCTTCTTCTTTGTCTCTCTCTCTCTCTCTCTCTCTCTCTCATATCACGCTGATGGTAGACATCTAACAAATTGTTATCTAGTGTTTTAAGACATGTTTTATTGGGACAGTGTTATTAGGTCTCTGACCAAGGTCTAGCTAGTACTTGAAGACTGACATTAACCATATGAGTGTTTTTAGAAGCCAATCTTCCTATATTTACACATGGAGATGACTATAGCCTTGATAGACACCTTAATTTCAGTATTGTAACAAACATCTTTCTTTCTTTCTTCTCTCTTTATAATTTTTGAGAGAAAGACAGAGATGGGAGGGAAAGTGAGAGCGAGCAAGAGAGAGGGAGAGAGAGAGAATCTTCCACCTGCTGATTCAGTCTCTAGATGTTTGCAGTAGTCAGGGGTCTAGGCCACACTGAAGCCAGGAGTCTGGAATTCAGTCTAGGTCTCCAGAATAATAACTAAACCACACTCAATTTCCTGACTCAGAAACTCAGGCAATACACACTATTTTAAGGTACTGTATTTTGGAGCATTTACAAGATAGCAGTAAATAACAACTACACTGTGCAATTGATTAAGCATCTCCTAAGAGGTTTCTTTATTGAACAAAATAACTATTTTATCAGTTCAACATCATTTCTGTTATCCTGGGATCTGACTATTAAAACAGGGCTATATGCTTTTTGGGTGGAGGAGCTACAGCAGACAGGGGTAACAGTAATAAGGCAAATGCTCATACATTTAAAAATATGTATTAAATACTCAACAGTTTTCTAAAAATTACAAACAGCTCTCCAAAGGCATAATGACTTCTAAAAGGAATATTTCAGTCTAATAATGGGTACGTACCACTGCAGTTTAGCACCACGAATGTTACAATGAGATACAATAAGGAACTCTCCTTGAAAGAATGGTTGAGAAATTTCAAGGATTTAACCAAGAATCAGACAATGAAAGGTGTTCCACATATTGGAAACAATAACTTGATGTTGCAATATGAAGAAAGAAAGAAGAGAGAGAGAGAGAGAGAGAGAGGGGAAGGGAGGGAGGGAGAAGGAGAAGGAGAGGGAGAAGGGAAGTAAGGAGGAAAGGAAGGAAGGAAGGAGGGAGGGAGTCCTCGGAGGAGTGAAGGAAGGAAGGAGGAAGGGAGGGAGGGAGGGGAGAGTGAAGGAAGGAAGGAAGGAAGGGAAGGAGAGAAAGAGAAGGAAAGAAGTGAGTGAATTTATAGTCAGAAAACTAATTACCAAATAGAGTCTTTAGAGAACAAACTGCATAGAAGTCATCTGATTCTGGGCAGGTCCCTAAATTTGTTATTAGATTTTCACATATGAGAAAAAGGATAGTTTTGGAAAGCCTACTTTAGGGAGTAATAGAGAGGTTTAAGGAGATTATAAATGTCTAAATATACTTAGCAAGCAAATGGTTATAACTTTTATTTTCATTACTAATCATTCACTATACTTTGAAAACAAAGTAAAACAAAACAAAACACCACACTGTGAAAATGAAGAATTGAGTTTTAGAGGTTCAGTCAACTGAAGTGCAGCAAGGAAAGGAGTTTAGCAAGAATACTCATTTTAATGGTCCAGAGTTATTATTGACAATCATCTCCATGGCAATGCTAGGGATAATTTGGGAAGTTGTGTCATATTTGTGGGAAATTATCTTGGTCTCTGTTATGACAAGGAAAGTTAGTACAATTCTCACCTAACAGTGCATTTGAAATGCCCTGGCGTGTCACCACCTCCAGGTGCTGTGAATACAGCCATGGTCAAGATAGATATGGTCTCTAACCTTAGAAAGCTTTGTTAGAAAACAGTATTTACAATGATAGATGGCCTTATTCAAATCTAAGTGCATCAACTCTGTGACTTTGGAAAGTTCCCTTGGCCAATCAACATCTTATTTTCTTGGTTTTAAAATCTGACTAACAACATTTTTATTGTTCTTGATAAGAATAATTCAATAAAATATTTTGAAGTGCACTTTGCTTAATATTTATCATTTGGTAGACATAGCACATACTTTAATTTTTATAATTTATTTTTATTTTATTATCCATGGCTCTGTGTCTTCTGAATTCAGAAAAACATTTTCTCCCACTTCCATATTCTCTACACTTGTCCTGATATCTGGCTTATAGCATGAACTTCGGGTTCAAATCCTAACTCTGAAATCGGTTCACTCTATCATTTCAAAATCTGCTAAAACTTTTTTGGACCTCAATGCTTTCAATTCCAACATAAAGATAACAATAATTGCCCTTCTGTGACAATTGCATGTGATGTTATAAGTGAAGTAACTGATGAAGAGATTTGCAGATGCCAAATACATCCATAATATTGATATCTTCCCATTATCCTCTCCCTTTTTCCCCTCCTCAACAATATCATTACATGAAAGCATAAACAGCTAAGGACAATATGAACAATGGTAGACTATTTTGACTGCCATGGTTCAGAATCATTTATTCACAGTAGATAAAAAAAAAATTCTGATGTTGTATCCCTTGAGTTCCATTTCTTACTTAATTCTGGGCTTCTTGATAAGTGATATACTATTTAAGTATGTTTTCTCATCAGTTACTTGGAGGATAATGCCAATAGTATTTACCTCATTAATTTGGTACGAGAGATAAATTACATAATATACATTAGAGTTCTTTAGACAGTGCCAGAACCATGGTAGCTAACCCTCAAATATATTGTATCAGATATTTTAAAAATATGTATAATATATTTTAATGTTTTATTTAGCTTTAATTTTATATATTTAAGGCTTATAGCATGATTATCTCATATACATATTAAAATTATTATTATAGCTAAACAAATTAATATATTCATCACCCCAATTTTGTGGTGGTGGAGAATAATAAGAGTACATATAATATACTTTCTTAGGAAGTTTCCAATATGTATACAATATTATTAGCTTTAGTCATCATACCGTGTATTAGAACTGTGGACTGCTTCATCTATGACTAAAACTTCACACATTTTGTCTAACATGTCATTTTCTCCCTTTCTCTACTCCTGGTAACCACCATTCTAATCCCTGTTTTCATGCATTTTTTTATACTCCGCATCAGAACAAGGTCATGCAGTATTTGTCTTTCTGTGTCTGGCTGCTTTCATGCAGTATAATGTTCCCCAGTTGTCATCCATGTAGTATTTCCTTGATTACAGATGAATAATATTCCACATCTCATGTTCATGCAGCATTTTCACAATGACAAGGATATGGAAATAATCCATTTAGCGAATGGATTAAAAAACCCTTTGTTTCTCAACTAAGGCTTCATCTACTGTTAGTATATTTTCAAGGTGCTCTCTAGAACATTTACTTATATTAGGAAAATGGCTGCTGGCTATAGCTTTGAAGAGGATTTAAAATTCTCTTTGAGAGGTCACTCCTATATTTATCTAATAGTTGGTTATTACTTTTCATCATTTAATAGTATGATCAAATTAAGCTATGAGAAATTTATGGCTGGCAAAGTACATTTTCTCATTTCTCTATTTGGAATCATCAGGCTGTAGGAAAGAATTTCAAATGATATTCACTTTAAACTTCATGTGCTTGCAATTAGTGTCTTCCATACTCAAGCCCAGACATTTATTCAGAACTATTTTAGAATACGGAGGTCTTGACACATTAATACAAATTAGTGAACTTGGTTCTTTGCAACTGGGAAAGCCAATCTCACCTGAAAATTACTTAATTCTTTTTCTCATGAAGTTTTTTCCTGTAGCAGTGAAGTGTTAGCAGAAGGGTGGGGTTTATCTACCTTTCTTTAAAGACTTTTTGGAGTTGCTTAGTAGAACTTCACAAATCTAAGGAAAACAAATTGTGTAATAGCTCCTATCCCTCAAATTATTTGACCTTGGTATTTTTATGTGTAATTTTACCAATAGCAAGCATAAGCACTAGCCTTTACATTTTGAGCAAAATCTAGATCAATGAATGTTTTATTAACAATATTCTTCTTATTATTCTTTCTTCCAAGACTGGTTAAAATAAAGCAAAGTCATTTTACAATATCTGCCACAATCATTTGTAAACCACTTAAACCATTGTATCCACCTAATGAAAGACACATACTTCACACCCTTTCTGCAGATTTAAAAAGAAATTAAAGATAGTAGTTCTGATTAATAAACACATCCCACTTCCATCTACAATGAGTTTCTGTTACAGTTCCTCCTTTTCACATTTTTTACATAGGTCTGTAGGGTTGATTGCAGCCTTCTCCCTGGAGAATGGCAATGGCTCATTACCACAGCATTGCTTCCTGACACTGTAATTAACACTAACAGCAATCAGTCAGTAATCAAATGTTATTAATGCTTCCAGGTTTTCCTTCCATCTCACTAGAAAAGTCAAAGAATAAATGCAAGGCACATTTTCATTTTTTTCTGGTTATAACACCTCAGGCTAGACTCAGTTTGTTTTGCCTAAATTTGTGTAATAATTAGCATAACTTCAACACTGTTTTAAGTGAGTATAATTTATCACAGTTATAAATATCATTCACTGAGCATATACTATATGGGAAATATATTTCCACCATATTAACACACTAATTGATTTAATCATGAGGCAAGCATTAACATTAAACTTGTTTTCAAGCCCAGGGAGACAAAATGACATACCCAATGTAAAATTTCTATCAAAATTGTGGCATCACCACTTTTTGAACATGGCTATCTAATGTTTTTTAGCTTGATTTGCTCTTTTGAATATGTCAAAAGTGAGTGTAGAAGTAGAAATGGAATCTAGATCATCTAAAAGAGTTTGAATTTGGGTGTGATTTATTGGAATCCTGTACAGATAATTTCTCTCCAAGGATACACAAAGAACATTGCTTTGAAACCTCATATTTTTTTCAAAAATGCAAAGTACAATCTTCAAATTCATACAGAATTGCAAATAATTTCAATAATTAAAACAATATTGAAAAAGAAAAGCAAATTGGAGAACTGACACTCTCCAATTTCAAAACTGACAAAGTTACAGTAATCAAAACAATGTAATGGAGGTCAGTGCTGTGGCGCATCGGGTTAACACTCCGGCCTGAAGCACCAGCATCCCATATGGGTGCCAGTTCTAGTCCCGGCTGCTCCACTTCTGATCCAGCTCTCTGCTGTGGCCTGGGAAAGCAGTGGAAGATGGCCCAAGTCCTTGGGCCCCTGCATCCATGTTGGAGACCTGGAAGAAGCTCTTGCACCTGGCTTCAGATCGGCACAGCTCCATTGCAGCCATCTGGGGAGTGAACCATCGGATGGAAGACCTCTCTCTCTCTCTCTCTCTCTCTCTCTCTGTCTCTCTTCTCTCTGTGTAACTCTGACTTTCAGATAAATAAATAAATCTTTTTATAAAAAAAAAACAAGGTAACGGTTCCATTAAGGTAGACATATAGACCAGTAGAACAAAAGTAATGGGAAATGTAAACCACAATATCCTTGGTTAACTGATTCATGATAGTCAGTCTAAAATCATTTGACAAGGAAATAAATAATCTTTAGAACAAAGGATGTTAGAACAAGTAGATAACTTTATTTAAAAGAATGAAGCCAGGTCCTAAAATCAATCCACCTACAGAAATTAATTCAAAATAGACCAGCAAATTAATTATAAGTGCTAAAACTATAAAACTGATAGAATGCTTAGTAATAATCTTCATGAACTGGGGTTTAGCAATGGATTCTTAGATAACATAAAAAACACAAGCAACTGTGGGGAGCAACCGAGACTAGACTAAATTACTGGAACTGCTAAGACTAATTCTATGCATCTGATCTCCCATCATATGGCGCTGAGAGGGAGTGAACAGCTTCCACACAGCTGCCTCACCAATTCGACTAACAAGCTGCAGGAGCTGTTCCTGCCCCTGACTGGAGGAGAGCAGCATGCTCGGCGTGTGGGCAGCAGAGCACGGATTGGTGGAAGAGGACTATAAAGGAGGAGAGAGACAACATGCACCAGGAACATCTGAGGAACATCTGAGCAACCCCTGAGAGAGCCCGCTGGCGGTGTGCCGCCCCTCTGCGGAGGCGGGGGGGGGGGGCGGGGGGACTGGCAGCAAACCAGGGAAGGCCGGCAACTAACCTGGGAAGGGCCAGAGAAAGAGAACAGCGCAGGGCCCAGTGTCGTTCCTCCGCGAGTGGGGGAGTGACAGCAACCAAATAATAAATAAATCAATTGAACTTGCCATATATTTTTAAAAATTTTTATGCAAGGACACATAGTAAGTGATACCTTCAAAATAGGAGAAAAAACTGAACTGTACATCTTATAATCATCTGATAAGAATTTAACCTTCAGAATAGATGAACACTTTCTAAGTCAAATACAAAACATAAATTCAATCTAGAAATAGGCAAAGACTTAAACAGACAATTCTCCAAAGACATGCAAATAGCTACCATGTATGTGAAAATATGTTCAATACTTTTGTTCATTATTTCATATCTTAGAAAATAGCAAGTTTTGACAAAGACGTATTGAAATAAGAACATTTATTGTGCATTAGTGTTAGGAAAACAAGTTTTATAATTCCTATGGAAAACTTTCATTTCTCTACAAAACATTCAACATAAAATTGCCATATAATCCAATAATTCTTTTCCTGGCATATATTCAAGGAATTGAAAATAGGTATTTAAAAAATTTGTTCATGAATATTTGCAGCAGCATTAGTCATAATCTGACAGGTAGGAAAATCCAAATATTTTCCAAGAAATGCCTGGGTATACACATTGTGGTAGATATGTATACAAACAAAATGGAACAAATTACTGATAGATGTTACAATTTAGATTACTTCAAAAATATTATGCACAGTTTAAGAAATTACACATAAAATGTTGTGTATTTCATTTTGCTTGTAATCTTACAGTATAAGCAAATCCATAAAGACAAAAAGTAGACTGGTGTTTGCCACCACATGGGAAGTTGGGGACAGAAGAGATTGGGGAGTGATCATTTAATAACTATAAAGATTTCTGGGGTAATGAAAAGCTTCAGATCTATAAAGTAGGGAGTCATAAAACATTGTGAATATGCTGAACATCGCTGAATATTACACTTTTTAAAAAGTACCAGTTGTGTAAAATTCTCCACAAAAATAAAAAAAGTTCAGAGCCAGCAACTCTCTCAAAGTTTAATAATGCTATGAATATTGTGACCCTTACTGTGATTTAAAGTTTTTATTTATTTATTTAGAAAGCTTTTATTTAATAAACATAAATTTCATAATTACAGCTTTAAGGACTATAGCAGTTCTTGCCCCCACACCCGCCCTCCCACCCCCACTCCCATCCGACCTCCTACTCCCTCTCCCATCCCATTCTTCATTAAGATTCATTTTTAATTATCTTTATATACAGTAGACTAACTCTATACTAAGTAAAGATGTCAACAGTTTGCTTCCACATGGACACACAAAGTATAAAGTCTGTGGGAAACTATGCCAAAGTGTATATCTCTTCCCTCTCTTATTCCCACTGTTATTTTTTACAGGGATCAATTTTTAATTAATTTAAACACCTATGAATAATTCTGTGTTAATTAAAGAGTTCAATCAATAGCATTAAGTAAATAAAGAAAATCGTAAAAAAAATAATAAAATAATAAGCTGTTTCTCCACAGTCAGGGCAAGGGCTGATAAAGTCATTGCTTCTCATAGTGTTAATTTCACTTCTGCAGGTTTCCTTTTAGATGCTCTCTTAGTTATCACAGATCATGGAGAACATATGGTATTTGTCCCATTGGAACTGCTTTATTTCACTAAGTATAATGTTTTCCAGATTCACACATTTTGTTGCAAATGACTGGATTTCATTTTTTACTTCTGTATAATATTTCTTTTCTTTTTTTTAAAACTTTTATTTAATGAATATAAATTTCCAAAGTACAGCTTATGGATTACAATGGCTTCCCCCCCCATAACGTCCCTCCAACCCGCAGCCCTCCCCTTTCCCACTCCCTCTCCCCTTCCATTCACATCAAGATTCATTTTTGTTTCTCTTTATATACAGAAGATCAGTTTAGCATACATTAAGTAAAGATTTCAACAGTTTGCTCCCACACAGAAACATAAAGTGAAAAATACTGTTTGAGTACTAGTTATAGCATTAAATCTCAATGTACAGCACACTAAGGACAGATCCTACCTGAGGAGTAAGTGCACAGTGACTCCTGTTGTTGACTTAACAAATTGACACTCTTGTTTATGGCATCAGTAATCATCCTAGGCTCTTGTCATGAGCTGCCAAGGCTATGGAAGCCCCCTGAGTTCACTGACTCTGATAATTTTTAGACAAGGGCATGGTCAAAGTGGAAGTTCTCTCCTCCCTTCAGAGAAAGGTACGTCCGGTACCTCCTTCTTTGATGACCCGTTCTTTCCACTGGGATCTCACTCGCGGAGATCTTTCATTTAGGGTTTTTTTTTTTTTTTCCCAGAGTGTCTTGGCTTTCCATGCCTGAAATACTCTCATGGGCTTTTCAGCCGGGACATGCTCAAGTTGACTTACCTCAAACGGTAGAGTTAGAAACATACCAGGGGATTCCAATTCAATCCCATCAAGGTGGCATGTACCAATGCCATCTCACTAGTCCCAGTGATCAATTTCTGTTCACAATTGATCATAATGATAGGACTAAGAACCAAAGGGATCACAGAAACGAGAATTGTGTCTGCAAATACTAGCTGATAGAATAAAAAAGGGAGAGAACGGTCCAACATGGGAAGTGAGATACACAGCAGACCCATAGAATGGCAGATGTCATAAACAGCACTCTGGCCTCAGAATCAGCCCTTAAGGCATACTTCTGTATAATATTTCATAGAGGACATATCCCATAATCTCTATCCAGTCTTCCATTGACAGGCATTTAGGTTGATTACATTTCTTACCTATAGTGAATTGAGCTACAATAAACATGGAGGTGCAGATAGCTCTTTTATTTGCCAATTTCATTTCCCTTGTGTAAATTCCGAGGAGTTGGATGGCTGGGTTGTATGGGAGGACTATATTTAGATTTCTGAGGTAACTCCAAACTGTCTTCCATTTAAAGTTGCACTTATCCCCTGAGCTTAAAATAACCCCTATGTGGATATAATGCTCCACCAAAGAAAAAGCAACTCTCCAATGATGCAGGGAAAGTAGCTGTGTTAGATTAATCGAGAAAACGCAGAATGGGTTCATTAGAAATTTAAGGAATTGTACAATCATATTTAAGCAACTTATTTAGACATACTTTCAGTCCACAGAAAAGTTGAAAAAGTATTCTGTTGTTATATATTCTACGTTTTGCTTCCTCTAATGCTAGCATGATCATAGAAAATTGCCAAAATTAAAAACTTAACATTGGTTCAAGACTACAAATATAAATTACTTCTTTATTTAAATTGGAACCATGTGTCTTCTAGTGTTGTGAATCTATTCCAGGATCATGGCCAGAATATAGCATTGCAATTTATTGCTATATCTTTTTAGTCTCTTGTAGTCTGACATTTTCCCAGGCTTTCATACTTATAACTTTGACAGTTTCAAAGAACACTAGTCAGATATTTTGAATCATGTCTCTTTATGTGAGTTTGCCTGATGTTTTCTCGAGCTTAAACTGGGGTTATGGGATTTAGGGAGGGATAAAATTGGTAGAAAGTAACTTTTTTACCACATTCTGTAAGGGAATCACAATGACTTCTCACTGGGGACCTTATTGATTGCTGCTTAAGGTGACATCAGCCAAATTTCCCCCAACATAAAGCTATTTTTTATCCATGAATTTATATCAATATGGATTCATGAATTTTTTTTGGTTATAATCCAAAATTGTCATTAGTTCTTTTTCATTGCCTAAATTACTCCAATGGTGACTATGTGGAGCTCCTTCAGATTGGCTCTGCAAACTCACATTCCTCAATCTCTAGCATAATTTTTATTTTACCAATTTTTGCTTTACATTTTGCATTAGTCAGAGAGGAAGTAGGAAAAAATGTTGAGGGAATTTTGATCTGACTTCTGGTCAGCAACACATGGAGTTTTTTGGAGGAGCTATTAGATAGAATGGCCGCTGTGATGCCTTGCCTTTCTCAGCTCTGAGTTTAATCATATCCTAACAACACAAGACATTGCAGAAAGCAGGTGTTAGATTTGGATTCTCTAGTTAAATAATATGAATCCATTCTTTTGGGAAGACCATTTTCTTTTGCTCCTAAGTTAACTATGATCATCATTTGCTAGGACCAGACCTCCTTACCATTTTAATAAGTCTCTGTCTGTGTCTTTAAGAACTAAAATGAAGAAAAGTAGGATGTCATTTCTGAACCACTGTGAGCTCTTGAAATGAAAAGATTTATATAAATTAAAGGTGATAATTTCATTACTACTGAGGTGCCTTTGGAGATTCACACAGTTACAAGCAGAGGGATTGTGCAGACCTTATAGCCTTTTAATTTTTAATTTTCTCATTGAGAGGTCTTTTTCTAACTAGATACAATTCATAGAATGACAGTTTCTGAAAACACAAGACATACCAGGATAGCCAAATCAATACAGCTCCATCAGTCAGATACATGTAGCAGAAGATTTATTGCATAAATCTCACAGACAGCTAACCCGTGGATACCTCCTCCACTAGTGACATATTTTTACAGAGACACATGAAGTTAATCAGAAGGCAACATGTTGATTTGGTATAGACAGAATCATTTTTTTTTTCCTGGAATTAATCATCTCCTATTCTGAACTACAGAAATCTTTCTGAAATTTTCTGCCACTTTTTAAAACCAAACAACATTTTACTTAAATTGAAATAAACTATACAAAATTAACTTTCTCTGGGCTGGTGCTATGGCGCAGCAGGTTAAAGCCCTAGCCTGAAGTGCAGGCATCCCATATGAGCACCGGTTCAAGACCCGGCTGCTCCACTTCCTATCCAGCTCTCTGCTATGGCCTGGGAAAGCAGTAGAAGATGGCCCAAGTCCTTGGGTCCTTGCACTCATGTGGGAGACTTGGAAGAAGCTCCTGGCTCCTGGCTTCGGATCAGCACAGCTCCAGCCATTGTGGCCATTTGGGGAGTGAAACAGCAGATGGAAGACCTCTCTCTGTCTCTGTCTCTACCTCTCTGTAACTGTCTTTCAAATAAATAAAAATAAATCTTTAAAAAATTAACTTTCTCACCTAAAATTAAAGCAAAATATAATTGTCTTTCAGTGATCATGGGGAATTGGTTCTAGGACCCCTTGCAGAAACAAAAACATACAGATGTTTAAATCACTTATGTAAAATGGAGCAACATTTTCATAAAACCTATGCATATTCTCCTGTATATTACAAATAATTTTTATTAATACTCAGAAACAGGTATTTGGTGCAGCAATTAAGATGTCACTTGACATATAGGCTTCCCAGATACCTGTGCCTGGATTTGAATCCAGATGCCCCATCCAATTCCAATTTCCTTCTAATGTACAACCTGGAAGGCAGCAGACAGCTGGGCCACTGCCACCAAAGTGGAGTTCCCCTCTTAACTTTTGCCTGGCCCACACCTGTTATGTGTATTTGTGGAGTGAACCAGCAGAAAAAAAGAATAATATTCTCTCCCTCTCCTTCTCTTTTTCTCACTCTCTCTCCCTCTCCTTTCAAGAAAATTAAATTAAATTAAAAATACATATAATACCTAAATATTTATTCTATTTTTGAAGGATAATGATATATAATGATAAAAAATATGTACATGTTTGGTACAGATGCAATTTTTTAAAATATCTTCCATCCTCAGTTGGTTGAGTGCAAGGATGTGATAACCACAAATAATAAGGGCTGACTATGTTCTGCATTATTTCTAGATACATAGCAAAGCATTCACTGTTGTAGAGTTTCTAGGTTTTACTTATGAATTCAGACAATAGTAGTTGCTATGAGCTAAGCTGTATCCTCCAAAAATTCATATGCTGAAGCCCTAACTGTCAGGCTCTCTCCCTCTGGGAACTGGCCAGGTTGCCATGAAGGAAGAGTCCAGGAGACTGAGGAAGGTCAAGCTAAACACACTTTATTGGTACTCTAGGTGACTAGGAGGAGAGATAGCCCAAGCTAACTCCTGCAGGCACTAGGCGCTATGGCCCAGGAGCTTCTTCCCACGTGCCCAAGACACTACGCATTGGGGAGAGAGGCTGAGCAACCTCAAGCAACCTCTGGTTTACAGCATCTGAGGGTCCCCTTATATACAGTTTCTAGAGGCTAGCCCCGCCCACCCGCCGACCTCCCAGGGTTCTGTAGTCATGGCGATGACAGTTATGACAGTTGGTTTGTGGTTTGTGGTTAGGCCGTCCGATCAGGCCGTCCCTTTTCAAACTTACGCTCTAGAGCGGTTACTTTTCTACTGCGCAGTTACTTTCTTTCAAACTATGCTACAGTTACTTTCTCTGAGAATGGTTCCCTAACACTAACCACCAATGTAACTGATTTGGGGATAAGTTCTTTAGAGGGTAATTAAATTAATTGAAGTTGTAAGGTTCAGGTCCTAATTCAGGTGGGCCAGTAACCTGATAAAAAGAAGTGAGGGCACTTTCTCTCCACTACATGAAAACATATTAAGGATGCTATCTAGAAACCAGTAAGATAGCCCTCATAGAAACCAGGCACTGCAAAAAAAACCTTGAGCTCAAACTTCACACCTCTAGAACTGTGAGAAATTAATATATTATTTAAAATGCTCAGCTTTGATCCAAATTAGAACTTTGCTCCTACTCTCATTTAGTTTATGATGAAATCATAAATCATAGACTTTTTAAAAATGAGTAAATGAGAAAATTGGTATTGTTTAATGTTATATACACATGTATGTTCTAATGTTATATATGTATCTTGAACTTAAAGTCAACATAGTGACTTTAAAAGATAATATTTATGATGTTATTGTGGGTAGAAAGTATACTAACCTAAATAATTGTTTTCAGAAATATAATAAAATATATTTGGTTATCATAAAAATATATTTCTGAGGATCCATAATACTCAGGGAAACATTTGATATACAAGTAAATGAATGGTAGAACATTTCTATTTCTTTCATATACAATAAGATAATTTATGGATTTAGACAAAGATACAGCAATTTGTCTCCTGGTATAAATGCTAAATGTGTGTTGGTATTGTTTTTCAGCTGTATTGTAACTTTTTTTGGTTTTTCCTATATGCTTTCAAAATAAATTCAATCTTGGTACCACAAATCCTATTTGTCTATTTTTGCTTTTTTTTTTTTTTTTTTTTTTTTTTACCTGATATACTGGGATCTTTTCCAAAAATTCTTTGCCTGTGCCAATCTCTTGCAGAGTTTTCAGAATGTTATCTAGTAATTTGATGATATTGTGTTGTGCATTTAGGTCTTTAATCCATTTTGAATGGATTTTTTTGTAAGATGTAAGATAGGGGGCTAGTTTCATAATTCTGCATGTAGAGATCCAGTTTTTCCACCACCATTTGTTGAAGAGATTGTCCTTTCTCTAGGTATTGACTTCAGCTTCTTCCAAAAATAAGTTGGTTGTGGACACATGTATTTATTTCTGGAGATTCTATTCTTCTGTTCCATTTGTCTATATGTCTGTTTTTGTGCCAATACCAGGCTGTTTGATTATAAATCTACTGTAGTACATCTTGAAATATGGTATTGTGATGCATCTGTCTTTGTTTTTGCAATAAGAATGCTTTAGCTATGTGGCATCTTTTATGTTTCCATATGAATTTTAGCACCATTGTTTCCTAGATCTAAGAAGAATATTGCTGGTATTTTGATTGCAATTGCATTGAATCTGTAAATTGCTTTTGGTAGTATGGATATTTTGATGAGAATGATTTTTCTAAACTATGAATATGGAAGCTTCTTCCTTTTCTGTGTTTTCTTTTATTTCTTCCTTTATTGCTGTGAAATTTTTATTGTAAATATCTTTCACATTCTTGGTCAAATTTATTCAAAGGTATTTACTTTTTTTTTAGCTATTGTGAATGGTACTGATCTTAGAAGTTCTTTCTCAGCCATGGAATTGTCTGTGCAACAAAGGCTGTTGATATTTTACCCTGCATTTTTATGAAACTCTCTTATGAGTTTCAATAGTCTCTCTCTCTCTCTCTCTCTCTTTTTTTTTTTTTTTTTTTGACAGGCAGAGTTAGACAGTGAGAGAAAGTCAGAGAGAAAGGTCTTCCTTTTTCCATTGGTTCACCCCCCCAAGTGGCTGCTGTGGCCAGCGCACTGTGCCGATCTGAAGCCAGAAGCCAGGTGCTTCCTCCTGGTCTCCCATGTGGGTGCAGGGCCTAAGGACCTGGGCCATCCTCCACTGCACTCCCAGGCCATGGCAGAGAGCTAGACTGGAAGAGGAGCAACTGGCACAGAATCCATCCGGCGCCCTGACTGGGACTAGAACCTAGGGTGCCGGCACCACTGGTAGAGGATTAGCCTAGTGGGCCCTGAAGCCGGACTCAATAGTCTCTTAGTTGAGTCTTTTGTTTCCCTATATGTAGAATTATGTAATTTGCAAACAGGAATAATTTGATTTCCTCCTTTCTAATTTGCATCTATATAAGTTCTTTTTCTTACACAATGGCTCTGGCTAAAAGTTACAGAACTACATTGAATAGCAGTGGTGAAAGTGGGCATGCTTGTCTGGTTCTAGAAATATTCCTATTCAATATGATGCTGTCTGGGTTTGGTCATATATTACCTTGATTGTGCTAGGGAATGTTTCTTCTACAGAAATTTGCTTAAGGTTTTTATCATGAAAGGGTGTTGTATTTTATCAAGTGCTTCCTCTACATTTGGAGATAATCATATGGTTTTCATTACTTGATGTATCACATTAATTGATTTGCATAATGTGAACCAACACTACAAATCAGAGATATATCCAAATTCCACTTGGAACAAGTGAATGGCCTTTCTTAAGTATTTTTGGATTCATTGGCTAGTATTTTGTTGAGGATTTTTGCATCTATGTTCATTAGGGAGACTGCATAATACAACACATTAAGGACAGAAGTTCTACTTAGAGAGCAGGTGCACGGTGACTCCCGTTGCTGATTTAACAATTGACACTCTTATTTATGACATCAGTAATCACTTGAGGCTCTTGTCATAGGTGGCTAAGGCTATGGAAGCTTCTTGAGTTCACAGACTCCAGTCTTATTTAGACAAGGCCATAGTCAAAGTGGAAGTTCCCTCCTCCCTTCTGAGAAAGTGTTAAGAGGAAAGTTTATAGCAATAGGTGTCTACATCAAGAAATTGGAAAGGCAGCAAAAAAAATGAGCTATCAATGCATGTCAAGGATCTAGAAAAACTGCAGCAAACCAGACCCAAAACTAGTAGGAGAAGATAAGTAATTAAAATGAGAGAAAAAATCAGCAGAATTGATTCAAAAAATTATAAAAGAACAGCAAAATGAAGAGTTGGTTTGTAGAAAAAATAAAATAAATAAATAAAATAAAAATAAATAAAAATTGATGCACTATTGGCACAACTAACTAAAAAAGGAGAGATAAGACCTAAATGAATAAAATCAGAGATGAAAAAGGGAATATAACAAGAGACACCACAGACATAAAAAGAGTCATCAGAAACAACTAAAAAGAGTTGTATGCCAGCAAACTGGGAAATCTATCAGAAGTGGATAGATTCCTAGACACATACAACCTATCTAAATTGAACCATGAAGACATAGAAAACCTAAACAGACCCATAACCGAGTCAGCAATTGAATCAGTAATAAAGACCCTCCCAACAAAGGAAAGCCCAGGACTGGATAGATTCACTGCTGAATTCTACCAGATATTTAAAGAAGAACTGACTCCAATTCTTCTCAAACTATTCAGAACAATCGAAAAAGAGGGAATCCTCCCAAATTATTTCTATGAAGCCAGCATCACCTTAATCCCTAAGCCAAAAAAAGATGCAGAAGAGAAAGAGAATTACAGACCAATTTCCCTGATGAACATAGACACAAAAATCCTTGATAAAATTCTGACCAATAGAATGCAACAACACATCAGAAAGATCACCCATCCAGAACAAGTGGCATTTATCTGGAGTATGCAGGGATGGTTCAGCATTCCCAAATCAATGTGATGCACCACATTAAAAAGACTGCAGAAGAAAAACCATATGATTATATCAATAGATGCAGAGAAAGCATTTGATAAAATGCAACACCCTTTCATGATGAAAACTCTAAGCAAATTGGGTATAGAAGGGACATTCCTCAATACAATCAAAGTAATTTTTGAGAAACCAACAGCTAGCATCTTACTGAATGGGGAAAAGTTGGAAGCATTTCCACTGAGATCTGTTACTAGACAGGAATGCCCACTCTCACCGTTGCTATTCAATATAGTACTGGAAGTTTTAGCCAGAGCCATTAGGCAAGAAAAAGAAATTAAAGGTATATAAATTGAGAAGGAAGAAGTCAAACTATCCCTCTTTACGATGATGATTATTTATTTTGGGGATCCAAAGAACTCTACTAAGAGACTATTGGAACTCATAGAAGAGTTTTGTGACATAGCAGGATATAGAATCAATGCACAAAAATCAACAGCCTTTGTATACACAGACTGCCTCAGCTGAGGAAGAACTTCGAAGATCAATCCCATTCACAATAGCCACAAAAACCATCAAATACCTTGGCATAAACTTAACCAAGGGTGTGAAATATCTCTAAGATGAGAATTACAAAACCTTAAAGAAAGAAATAGAAGAGGATACCCAAAAGTGGAAAAATCTTTCATGCTCATGTATTGGAATAATTAATATCATCTAAATGTCCATTCTCCCAAAAGCAATTTATAGATTCAACGTGATACCAAACAAAATACCAAAGACATTCTTCTCAGATCTGGAAAAAATGATGCTGAAATTCATATGGAGGCACAGGAGACCTGGAATAGCTAAACAATCTTGTACAAAAAAAAACAAAAAAAAAAAACAAAGCCGGAGGCATCACGATACCAGATTTCAGGACATACTACAGGGCAGTTATAATCAAAACAGCATGGAACTGTTACAGAAACAGATGGATAGACCAATGGAACAGAATAGAAACACCAGAAATCAATCCAACTTATATGTTATCAAGGATCTAAAATTCCTGTGTTTTTTTTGTTGTTGTTGTTGTTGTTAATTGTGACAATGGTTTATCAAGTTTGTTTGTCTTTTCAAAAAAAAAAAAAAAGCTCTTCATTTCATTGATTTTTTTTTCTCTTGGTCTCAATATTATTTATTCCTTCTTTCCCCCAATTAATTTTGTGTTTGCTCTATTCTTGTTTTTCTAGGTCCTTGAGATACATTGTTAGGGGCTGGCACTATGGTGTAGCAGGTTAAGCCTTCAGGGACAGCATCCTATGTGGGTGCTGGTTCTAGTCCCGATTGCTTTATTTCTGTTTAAGCTCTTCGGTATGGCCTGAGAAAGCAGTAGAGGATGACCTAAGTCTTTAGGTCTCTGCACCCACTTGGAGATCCAGAAGAAACTCCTGCTCCTGGCTTCAGATTAATGCAACTCAGTCATCTGGGGAGTGAACTTGCTGATGAAGACTCTCTCTCTCTCTGCCTCTGCCTTTCTGTAACTCTACCTTTCAAATAAATAAATAAATCTTTCAAAAAAAGATGCATGGTTATATCATTATAGATGTCTTTCCAAATTCTTGATGTCGGCACTAGCTGCTATTAAATTTCTTCTTAACACCAGTTTTTCTGTGTACCAAAAGATTTGATATGTTGAATTTTCATCTTAATTTGTTTTAGGAATTTTTTATTTCCCTTTTGATTTCTTCTATTACCCACTGTTCATTCAGGAGCATGTTTTTCAGCCTCTGTGTGTTTGCACAATTTCTGGAGTTTCTTAAGTTGTTAATTTTCAGCTTCATTCTGTTGTGGTCAGAAAATGTACATGGTATGATATCAATTTTTTAAAAATTTTTTGAGATCTGCTCTATGGCCTAGCATATATTATATCTTAGAGAAAGTTCCATATATTGATTAAAAAAAAAAACCTGTATTCTACAGTGTGGGGTGAAATGTTCTGTAGATATCACCTATGTCCGTTTGGTCCATAGTCTAGATTAGTTCTGTTGTTTTTTTGTTGAATTATTGTCTAGTTGATATGTCCATTGATGCAAATGGGATGTTGAAATTCCACATTATTATTATATTGGAATCTATATCTCCTTTTAGATCTGTTAACATTGCTTTTAAACAGCCAGGCATCCTGGCATTGAGGGCATATACATGTACTATAGTCACATATTCCTGCTGAATTTATCCTTTAATAATTACATAATTCCCTTCTTTGTCCCTTGTAACAGTTTTTGTGGTAAACTTTATTTTGTCTGATACCAGGATGGCTACTCCTGCTGTTTTTCACTTTCCATTATTGTAGAATATTCTTTCCATTCTCTCACTTTCAGTCTGTGTGTATACTTGTTGATGAGGTCTGTTTCTTGTAGGCAGCAAATAGATGGATCTTGTTTTTTAATCTGTTTAGCCAATATTTATCTTATAGTTGGAGCTTTTAAGCCTTTTATATTCAATGTCATTATTGATAAGTAATGACTTGACCCTGTCATTGTTCCATAAATATTCCTTCTCATTGCTTTGGATTTCATTTTTATTTTTACTGGGAAATTTTCCATTTTCACATTCTTTCATAATGATGACTGAAGGACCCCAAAAGTGGTGCCCTTTTGTGACGACCCCAGAAACACAGACTCCAGACCAGGCGATGCAAAAAGCAAGAGGCAGTTTTATTTCATTTGCGCAAATGGGCCCTCTGCTGCCACAAGCAGCGAGGGAGAGAGAGAGCCCTGAACAATCATTTCACACAGTTTTTAAAGGGCAAAACCACAAAATTAACATACTATAGGGTGGCGTAAGTTCATTGGATAGTTCTCAGCAATTGACCCTATATGGCAGTTTGAAAGCGGTAATGTCAGTGGAAAAGTACTAGGTCAAAGGGGTACACCAGGGAGGAGAGGGTCGTTGGGGAAGAGAAACGGGTGGCTGTGTGCCTTACGTGCCTTGCAGTTTCTTTGTTAAGTTTAAGCAAGCACAGGGGAGGGGGCTTATGTACATAACAGGATGTTCTGTCACCCTTATCTCTGAGTAGTAGCTAACTGCTTTCTCTGTGAACCAGTTTACTCCCCATTTCCCAGGACTGTTTCTGGAACTGTTTGTCTCAGTTCCTGTTTTTCTATTTCATCAAGGCCATTTTTATGGCGGCTCACGGCCGCTCCCTTCATTCCCCCATTTTCTCTTTGAACTAATTTTAATCCTAAAATTGTGTGCCTGTTACTGTCAAAGCTGTTAATGAGGGGTTTCAATATGGTCACTGGTGGCCAGGGCTTGATACTGTTGCGTGAGGACTAATGCCTGCATGGTGGACAGCCTGTCCCTAACAAACTGGAGTAATCTGTTTATAATGCATGGCCCGAAGGTCAGAATTAGGATTAAGATAATAAGGGGGCCCGCTATGGTGGAGAGCAAGGTTGTCAGCCAGGGCGACCTGTTATACCATCCCTCAAACCAGCTCTGAGTCTGTTCTCTTTCTCGTCGTCTCTTTTCCAGCCGCTCTCTTAGTTTGGCTAAAGAATCTTTTACTACCCCGGAGTGGTCTATATAGAAGCAGCATTCTTCTTTGAGGGCAGTACATAACCCTCCTTCTTTTAGAAACAACAGGTCCAAGCCCCTGCGATTTTGGAGCACTACCTCTGAGAGGGAGGTGAGAGACTCTTGTAGTCGTTGGAGGTTCTGTTCTATTTCCATAATATCTGCGTCCACTGCCTGTTGAAGGATTGCCAGCCTGCTGTTTCCTTGGGTCAAGGCAGCCGTCCCTGTGCCCAACCCAGCGGCCGCTATCCCAAAGCTCAGTAGCACTGCCAGGGTTAAGGAGGCCGGGTCCCTACGGAACCTGGTTAAAGTGCCGTCGTACCGCTCCTCGAGTGTGTTCTCTGGATGGTAAATCACCTTCGGGACGACTGCCACCAGGACACAGAAGTCCCCGGTCTCGTTGAGAACAGCGGTGGACACACAGGGAGTGAGGCCGCGAGAGCATGCCCACCAGGTTCCGGGGGGGGGGGGGCACCAGGTACGAGTTCCGGTCTACCAGGGGGGAGTTAGCAGTGGTGTTGCAGAGGCGCCGGTAGGCCGAGGGTGGGTCCCTGACACAGGTCCCCCTCCCCGAGACCTCCGCCAAAGTTATTAGGGGGTTAGTGGCAGGGCACTGCCGGTGGGACAAAGAGGTATTGTAGGTTCCAACGACAGCTATTCCCTCATAGTAGGGCGGGCTTGCAGACAAGCATAGCCAGCAGGGATCGGTCAGGTCAGGGTGTGACTGATTTAATGCCGAAAAAGCGCCCCGAATTAGCCCCATTGCTCTCGCCCCTGCAGGTAGACTTGCGGGGGGAGCCGGTGGGTTTGCCCTCATAGGGGTTGGCGCCGGTGAGCGTATTCCCCTAGAGACTGGCTGCTTGGTTGTTTCGGGCCGGGGGCGGCTCAGTCGGTAGGCAGGGGCCAGAGCCCTGTTGGGCCCTACCGGTAGGGGGTTGGGAGGGGTGATTCTCAGTCTAATTTTGAACCAAAACCCAAAATCTTCACCAGGAACATAATAGCGCAATCCCCAGATTCTCCCCTTTACCCAACTGGACAGCGTTGTGTATTGTTTTCCTGAGGTGGTAAAGGTGATATTAAGGGGATTGCATGTAGGGGAGTTTGCACAGGGGGAAATAGATCCACCACTCCCTGGAAGGAGGAGCTGACACTGGCCTGGGCCCTCAGGGGTAAAATTCCACTGCACAGTGATCCAATCCCAAGAAGAGGAAGGCTTCCAGTATGCCGCTTCTATAGTTTCGCACCCCCAAGCCTTACAATACAGGGACTCCAGCCCCCCCACACTGGAAGATCTGATCCCGTCATCTACCATCCTTGGGGCACACATAGAAATCAAGTTGACGTAGTTTGCATCTCCGAACCGGAAATCTACATCCTCCCCGTCCACCACTCATGCCTCCTCCCGGGGGGTACATGAAGTCTGTCGGTGACGTGCGGGGGATCCTTTCCTGATCAGGTAGATCCCAGGTATCCAATCCCAGGACTATCTGGCATACATCTGGGTTGAGAGAAGGCCACCATGTCCCCGGTACCCGAGTATCGCTGGTTGACCAGGCCACGCTCCCAGAAGGAGAGATCACTTCCCAGGTGAGCTTTTGCGGCGCGTGGGGGTTTGAAAGGGACGAGCTGGATAGGGTGAGACTAAGACTAGGGTGAATCATAAGCAATACAGGCAACAAGCTAATGATTACAAACATTAGGCAGCTTTTAAAAGTCTTATCTTGAGAGGGTTTTGAGTGCGCTGGAGTTTCCATCTCGACGGTTCACTTGTGTCCTTGCTCGAACTCCCCTCTCTTTCTGATGCTGTTTTGACGTGAGAGGCGTGAACCCAAGCCGCGATTCCGTCAACCTTCACTGCAGTGGGCATCGTCAGCAGCACAGTACAGGGTCCCTTCCAACGCGGCTCGAGGGTCCTGGACTGATGTCTGTGGACGTAAACTGAATCCCCAATCTGGAAAGGGTGGGGAGCCACAGGACTCTTAGACTGATACACAGCTGCTAATGGTTTCCATACATGTTTTTGGATCAGTTGCAAGGCTCTAAGCCGGGCCTGCAAAGTGGGGGATGTAGCATAAGAGTCAATGCTAGGTCCCAACAGATCAGCCATAGGAGGGGGACCCCCATACAATATCTCATACGGAGTTAACCCGAACGCGGAGGGAGTGTTGCGGGCCCGGAATAGGGCCATCGGTAGTAACTCGACCCAATCTCTAGTGCCAGTCTCCATCATTAATTTGGTTAAGGTCTCCTTAATTGTCCTATTCATACGTTCTACCTGTCCTGAACTCTGGGGTCTATATGCACAATGTAATTTCCAATCAATCCCCAGTACTTTGGCCACCAACTGACTTACCCAGGAGACAAAGGCCGGCCCATTATCGGATCCCAGTACCTTGGGCAGGCCAAACCGCGGAAAGATTTCTTCTAGGATTTTCTTGACACCACCTGCACCGTTTCTTTTTTTACCAGAAAAGCCTCTGTCCAGCTGGAAAAAGTGTCTACAAATACTAGGAGATACTTAATTCCATACCTACCGGGATGGATCTCGATAAAGTCCACCTCCCAGTTTGTTCCCGGGCGTGCCCCTCGCATCCTTGCTCCCTCTGGTACTTTAATACACTTTGGATTTACTCTGACACAAGGAACACAGGATTCTGTTGCTTGTTTTACTAATGAGTCAAGTCCTATTATGAAGTAGGTTAGTTCCTCTCTGTCCAGTAGGGCCTTTAACTTTTTGTGCCCCAAGTGGGTCCATCTATGGAGGTCTTTTACGAGGTCCTTTGCTTCCTTTCTTGGCAGTACTGTTTTCCCCTGGATCTCCCAAACCTTACGCTGGTCATTGTACACGCCTCCCAGTCTTTGCATGGCTGTCACATCTTGCTCCAAATATGACCACCCAGGGTTATTTGTGGTTCCCGATGACTGCGGTACTAGAGTGATGCTGTCCAGAGCCCTTGTTTTTGCTACCTCATCCACCATTCTATTTCCCTTGGCCACTGCGTCATCTCCTTTCTGATGACCTGGGCAGTGGATGATGCTCACTTTCTTTGGAAGGTGGAGGGCTTGTAGGAGGTCTAGGATCTCTTGCTTATTTTTGATGTCCTTGCCCCCTGAGGTTAGCAACCCTCTCCTCTGATATATTTCCCCATGTATATGCGCAGTGGCAAAGGCATAACGGCTGTCGGTATAAATGTTTACCCTTCGATTCTTAGCGGCACGAAGCGCTTGGGTGAGGGCCACAAGTTCAGCCTTCTGTGCCGAAGTCCCTGGGGGCAGAGCAGAGGCCCATATGACAGTTTCCCCTTCCACCACCGCTGCCCCTGCCTTTCTCTCACCTTGGTGCAAGAAGCTGCTCCTGTCCGTATACCAGGTGACTGCGTCTGACAGGGGTAGATCCGTCAGGTCCTCTCGGGTCCCGTGCACTTCGGCTAACACTTGGTGGCAGTCGTGGTCAACTTGTGATTCAGACCCCGGCTCAGGAAGCAGGGTGGCCAGATTGAGCGAGGCAGCAGTCACATACCGGACCCGTTCAGGGTTGAGCAGCATGGCCTGGTAGTGGGTGATCCTGGTGTTCGAGAGCCATCTGTGTGGTGGTTGGCGGATGATGGCCTCGATGGCATGGGACGCCACTATGGTGAGTGGTTGCCCCAGAGTCAATTTGTCCGAGTCTTTCACCAAGATGGCCACAGCCGCAATCATGCGGAGGCAAGGGGGCCACCCCGAGGCGACACTGTCCAGTTTCTTTGAAAAATACACCACAGGTCTTTTCCAGGGCCCCAAATTCTGAGTTAAGACACCCTTTGCCATTTCCCCTTTCTCATCCACATGGAGGGTAAAGGGCTTAGCGGGGTCTGGGAGGCTTAATGCTGGGGGCCTCCAAGAGGGCTCGTTTTATTCTGTCAAAAGCTAATTGTTGTTCCCTTCCCCAGATGAACGGGGAATTTGTCCTGGTTAGGGGGTACAGGGACGCTGCCATCTCCGCAAAACCTGGTATCCAGAGGCAGCAGAAGCCGGCACTGCCCAAGAACTCCCTGAGGTGGCGAGCATTTCTAGGTGGTGGGATGAGCACTACGGCCTTTTTACGTTCCTCAGTCAGCCACCTCCATCCCCCCTCCAATACGTAGCCCAGGTAGGTCACGCGTTGGGTGCAAAGTTGGGCCTTCTTCGCGGAGGCCCTGTATCCTAACTCTCCCAGCTTATGGAGTAGGGCCTCTGTACCTTTAGTGCAACCCTGCTCAGTCTCTGCAGCCAACAACAGGTCATCCACGTATTGTAGGAGAGTCAACTCTGGGTGGCTTACCCGAAAATCCGCCAAGTCCTGGTGTAAGGCTTCATCAAACAGCGTAGGGGAGTTCTTGAACCCTTGGGGAAGTCTGGTCCACGTTAGTTGTCCTGAAAACCCAGTCTCTGGGTCTTTCCACTCGAAGGCAAAGAGAGGTTGACTCTGGGGACTCAGTCTTAGGCAAAAGAAGGCATCTTTCAAGTCAAGCACCATATACCAAGTTCGGGTCGGGGGCAGGGTGCTCAGCAGGTTGTACAGGTTAGGGACCGTAGGGTGAATGTCCTCAGCCCTACGGTTTACTTCCCGTAGGTCTTGCACTGGCTTGTAATCACTGGAGCCAGGCTTTTTGACTGGTAACAAAGGGGTATTCCAAGGTGACTGACAAGGTCTCAATATGCCCAGTTTTATTAGTCTCTGTATGTGTGGCTGAATTCCGACCTTTGCCTCCACAGCCATAGGGTATTGGTGGATAGATACGGGAGTGGCCGTGGGCTTCAGGTTTACTATCACTGGGGGCTGCCTGACAGCAAGCCCTACTCCTCCCATCTCTGCCCAAGACTGAGGGAGTTTAGTAAGCCATTCAGATGCTACTTGGGGCTGAGCTGGTAGGGGACACTCGTGAAGGCAGTGTTCGTCTTCCAGCCGAAGGGTCAACACATGGAGGGGTTGGCCTGCGGGGCCGACTACTGTGGCTCCTCTGTCTTGGAAATGGATCTGGGCCCCAACCTTTGAGAGCAGATCCCTTCCCAGCAGGGGTATGGGCAGTCTGGCACTAGTAAGAATGAATGTGTGACCCGCCCTGTTGCCAGGTCGACCTTATGCTCAGTAGTCCACTTGTACAGTTTTCCTCCGGTGGCCCCCTGGACCCATGATGTCTTAGAACTGAGAGGTCCCTCAGCTGTGGTAAGAACTGAATGCTGGGCTCCAGTGTCGACCAGAAAGGTGACTGGTCGGCCTCCCACTTTCAGGGTTACCCGGGGCTCAGGGGAAGGCTCCTGGCCCTGACCTACCTATTCGTCATCTTCCAATGACAGGATCAGAGCAGTTCTCTTATGGGGTCTTGGCCGTCCCTTGTTCGGACAGTCCCTGGCCCAATGTCCTCTTTCTTTACAGTAGGCGCACTGGTCTCGTTCCACTCTCGGTCTCCGTTTGTCTCCCTGGTCCCTGTCTTGCCTGCCCTTGTCTCATCCTGTTTTTGACCCTGCAACTACGGTGGCCAGGACCTTTACTGTTTATCCCTTTTCCTGTCCCTTTGATCCTGTTCCCTACGTACTCTTTTTTCCCTTTCTTCTTTAGTTTCTCTTTTGTTATAAATTTTCTCCGCCTCCTTTACCAAGACGGGGAGTGTATATCCCTGCAGGCCTTCCAACCGTTGTAATCTTGTGCGATGTCCGGGGCCGATTGTCCAATGAAGGACATGATTACATCAGCCTGCCGGTCAGGGGCCTGTGGGTCAAAAGGAGTATACATTCTGTATCCTTCCATTAACCTTTCCAAAAATCCTGCCGGAGTTTCCTCACTACCCTGCACAATCACACGTACCTTGGCCAAATTGGTGGGGCGTCTTCCTGCCCCCTGGAGACCTGTCAGGAGAACCTGGCGATAGAGACGGAGTCGCTCCCTACCCGCTGCCGTATTGAAGTGCCAATTTGTTCGAGTCAGCGGGGACACCTCATCAATTTCGTTAGGTAGCTGAGTGGGATGGCCGTCATCCCCCGGCACATTTTTGCGGGCTTCTGTAAAAACCCGCTGCCTCTCTTCCGTGGTCAGGAGAGCCTGTAAAAGCTGCTAACAGTCATCCCAAGTGGGTTGGTGGGTTAACAAAATCGATTCAATCAGGCCGGTGAGGGCCTGAGGGTCCTGCGAAAATCGGGGGTTGTGGGTTTTCCAGTTGTAGAGATCTGATGCGGAGAATGGCCAATACTGAAGCTCCCCCCCCCACCGAATGCAATGGGAATGCCTGGGATGCCCAAAATCCGCCCCCGTCCCTCTGCTTTCAGCGAAGACGCAGGCGGGTACTTGGCGGTGAGGGGTCTCATAGGGAAGTGGGTTGTGGTCCCCCTGATTCTTGGACTGTAGAGTCCGGGGACGGGGCAGAGGGAGGCATCTCCCTCAATGCCGGATGGTTGTATGGCAGTGGGGGATCCATAAGGAGAAGGTCCTCCTGTCCACCCGAAAGGACGGGTGGACATGCCGTTTTCAGTGGTTGAAGTTCTTTTAGGGGATACAGATCGGAAGTTGGCGGGGGACCTTGCACCGGGGTCTCTGCTGGAGCGGGGATTAGGGGAGTTGAGGAGGGAAGCGGGGGAGGCCTGGGACCCCCATCAACTTCCTCCTTATCTTTCTGCTGACGGTCTTTGGTGTCTCCGTGTGCGAGGAAAGGCTTACCCCAAAGCAGGGGCTTCCGGGTCAAGTCCTCCCACACCGTGACATATGGTACTTGTTCTGGACGTCCCCCTCCACTCTTACGGCAGACTTGGTCTTTAACCTGCAAAATTAAGTCAAGGTTAAAGGTTCCGTCCTTCGGCCACCCGACACCGAAAGTGGGCCATTCGGAGGTGCAAAGTGCCACCCACTCCTTTTTGCGGATTTCCATCGACAAACTGCGGGCAATCTCTCGAACCTCCTTCCAGTGTCCTAGAGTCAGGCTTAAAGGTGTTGTTAATTGTTGCCCCATGACGACAGATGGGGGAGACAACAAGAAATAAAGAACAATGAAAACAGCGACACACAGAACACAAATCACAAGCCGCGCGGCAACAGACCGAGACAAAACCGAAACTAAAATTTCAGATGGGAGCGGCCGTCTGGCCAGACTCTCCCCTGGAAGGAAGGAAATGCTCTCTTTCCCCTCTTCCCAGACCACCATCAGAGCGTCCTCCAGGGTGAGACCAGGGGCCTCAGGACACGTCTGTCTCCCGCACTGGTCCAACACTAAGCCTGCACAGGCACCCCAGGACGGATTCCACATCGCCCCGGCAGACAAGGACAAACAGTACAAACCACAATTACAATAATACATAAGTAAGCAAACTTACCTCCGTCAGGCCGATGGAGTGTGGGAGTCTGGGGTCTCCCGATCCCGGACGAGCCCCCAAATGAAGGACCCCAAAAGTGGTGCCCAAATGGGCCCTCTGCTGCCACAAGCAGCGAGGGAGAGAGAGAGCCCTGAACAATCATTTCACACAGTTTTTAAAGGGCAAAACCACAAAATTAACATACTATAGGGTGGCGTAAGTTCATTGGATAGTTCTCAGCAATTGACCCTATATGGCAGTTTGAAAGCGGTAATGTCAGTGGAAAAGTACTAGGTCAAAGGGGTACACCGGGGAGGAGAGGGTCGTTGGGGAAGAGAAACGGGTGGCTGTGTGCCTTACGTGCCTTGTGGTTTCTTTGTTAAGTTTAAGCAAGCACAGGGGAGGGGGCTTATGTACATAACAGGATGTTCTGTTGCCCTTATCTCTGAGTAGTAGCTAACTGCTTTCTCTGTGAACCAGTTTACTCCCCATTTCCCAGGACTGTTTCTGGAACTGTTTGTCTCAGTTCCTGTTTTTCTATTTCATCAAGGCCATTTTTATGGCGGCTCACGGCCGCTCCCTTCAATGACTATCTTTCTGTATTTCTGTGTTTGCTTTCTGTTTACAGCACATTTGTAGGCTGTACGAGTGATGACAAATTCTTTCAATTTCTTTTTCCATGGTCTTTATTTCACCCTCACTGATAAATGAGATTTTTGCCTGGTACAGTATTCTGGATTGACAGTCTTTCTTTTAAGACTTGGACTATGTCTCTCCATTTTCTCCTCAGCTGTAGGGTTTCTGATGAGAAATCAGCTGTGATGCCATTGAAGATCCTAGGAAGTTTATCTGGAGTTTCTCTGGGCACAATTTACAATATTTTACCTTATGTTTTATTGTTGAAAATTTGACTATAATGTGTCATGGTGAAGACGTTTGCTGGTCCTATATATTAGTATTTCTATCTGCCTCCTGTACTTAGAAGTCCCTTTCATTCTCCAAAGTTGGAAGATTTCCTTTTATTATTCCACTGAGTAGGCTTCTTAATGTATTCTCTTTTTCCACACCTCCAGGAAATCCTAAGACCCATATGTTGGGTCTTTTGATTGTATCCCAGAAATCTTGAACATTGTTTTTAGTTTTTTTTTTTTTTAATTCATCCTTTCTTTTTCTTTCTTCCTTTCTTTCTTCCTTTCTTCCTTCCTTCCTTCCTTCCTTCCTTCCTTTCTTTTTTGGTGGGAGATGATCTGGTTGAGATATTCTTTCTTGTCTTATCAATTCTGTTGTTAAGGCTTTCTGCTGCATTTTTTATTTGAAATACTGAATCCTTTGTTTCTAATATTTCAGTTTGATTTCTCTCCAGTATCTTTATCTTACAGGACAATTTTCCATCTGTGTCACATATGGATTTCTTTAACTCATGAATTTTCTTTCTCATTGCTTTTGAGTAATCATATGATCATTCTTTGGAATTATTTTTCAGGCATTTCATATATTTCTGTCTTCATGTCCTAATATTGAAGCATTATTGTGTTGCTTTAGGGGAGCCTAGTTGTCTTCCTTGTTCGTGTCTCTCATTTTTCTACATTTACTTTTAGGCATTTTTAGAACATTTGTTGATTTTCTCCTCTGATAGTTTTTTATCTTTGATATACGCCTGTCTGGCTTAATGGAGTGTCTGCTCCTTCATGGATATTCAGAGGTATGTGCTTGTCATGGTATAACAGTGGCTCACAGCTGGTAGGCTGCACTTTTTGCTGGTTGCAGCAATATCTCTGTCTTCTCTCTCCTTGTCCTACCAATAAGGTATTTTCATTCTTGCATTAAAGCTGGTTTTAGGTTATGTAAATTTGTCTGATCTATTCTGATAGTAATGCTTGAAAGCAAAACTGGATCTCAGAAATCATCGTTTAAAGACTCTTACTTTAAAAAAATAAAAACTCTTAAATTGCCAATTACTCCAATTAATTTTAATTAAAGTTTTTATTAATTTATACATTTACATTCCTAATAATTCATAAAAATCTCTTTGGGGTTTTAGACTTTTACTAGATACTGTATTAATTGTTAAGTTAAAATAATAGTATATGTACTTCAATTTAAATTTCTAATGATCAATATCATACATGTTTTATATTTATGTTTCTTTTGTCCTTTTTGTGCATTTTATTTCTTAGCTTTAATTTTAGTTGAAAGGTAGAGAAACAGAGGAAAAAAGAGAGAGACAGAAAGATAGAAAAAGGTCTTCTATCTGCTGTTTCACTTTCCAAATATCTGCAATAGCCAGGGCTGGGCCAGGCTGAAGTCAGGAACCTTAACCTCAATCCAGTAACCCGTTCAGGTGGCAAAAACCAAGCACTTGAGACATAATCTTCTGTATCCTAGAATGTCTATTAGCAGGAAGCTGAAGCCCAGAACTCCAACCAGGCACTCTTATATGAGTTGCAGGCATCCAAGTTGTGACTTAATCACTGTGTCACATACCCTCCCCCTTTCTTTGTCTTTTATTTGACTCTTGTATTTAGTGATTTAGTGAATGATAAGTATAATGTGATTTCAATAATACATGAAATTTAAAAGAATGGTGATCTCATAGATGTTCAAAATATAATGGTGGTTACAAGAAGCTAGGGAAAGAAGGAGTAGAAGATGGGCAAAGTTTTTCTGATGGGTACTAGGATATAGGCAAATAAGAGTATGAATGTCTAGGTTTCTACTGCACATTAGTGTAATAATGTAAATGTACTATATAAGTTTTATAAGAAGTTAGAAGATAGGCTTTTCGATGGTTTTACTATAAAGAAATGTTAAATGTTTGAAGAGTTAACAATATTTATCCTGATGGCAAACTAAAAATACATACATGTTTTGTCTTTTTGACTGTACTCTGGCTTGGCCTAAAAGACTAACTAGGAGCTGGCACTGTGCTATAGATGGATAGCCTCCTCCTGTGGCACCAACATTGCATATGGGCATCAGTGCTAGCCCTGGCTGCTCCTCTTCAGATCCAGCTGACTACTATGGCCTGGCAAAGCAGTGAAAGAAGTCCCAAATGCTTGGGCCTCTACACCCGCATGGGAGACTCAGAAGAAGCTCCTGGCTGCTGGTTTCAGATTGGCTCAGGTCTGGCTATTGCGGCTATTTGATTCAGGGAGTGAACGAGTGGATCAAAGACCATTCTGTCTGTCTCTCCCTCTATCTGTAATTCCAACTCTCAAATAAATAAATAAAATCTTTTTTAAAAAGGACTATCTATAGTTTGTGTGAGTCACACACATAATCACACCAATAATAAGCAAGTAAAATGTCAAAGGTCATACTGTAACATTCTCATTCAAGCACAAACTCTGACAACCCTGTGACTTAGACAAGCTATTAATTTCCCTGAGTTTTAGTTTCCTTCCTTGAAAAAGAAAAATTTACACATCTTTTTAAAAATTAAAGACCACATTTACTAAAAACATAATTCATTTTTGATAAAGATTATGTCTTTAATATTAATGGCTATTTTAGGATAAAAATGTAGGCTGATGTCAAAGATGAAGTAATGATTTTAAAATGAGAAACAAATTACGGATGATTTCATTTGTGAGATAGTAGGTATCATATTTTTATGTAGAAAGAGAAAAAAAGAGAAAGCGGAATTAAAAAGGTAATGTTGGGTGGTTGTGAAAAAAGAGACATGGAAAAGGTACAGTGGTAAAAGAAGGCATAATGTTGACTCAAAAAGTAGAAAGAGACATATGGGCAATGAAAAATTGGTCAGTAAAAACTTGGGCAATGGGAAACCTGGACAATGGGGAGACTTAAGGCAGAAAGCCTAGGCAACAGGAAATTATTAGTAATAGAAAAGGGTAGTCCATTCTCAATAGCAACAATGTCTTATAAGCAATTACATTTTACATTGTTTTCTGAACACTGATTATCCAACACTTTCAGTAGTTTTCTTATTTCTGTAGGATATTGGAAAACCACTAACTGAATGCCATAGTTATACTCTCCTTCAGTGTCCATGATGGAATACAGAGTAGAGAATAAGAAGGTAATACATAAAAAAGAGAAGTCAATCATAAGTGGAAGGGAGAAATTTTAGGAAGAATTCCTTGGGAGAGAAAGGAGATTCCAGAAAATTCCTAATGATATTGATTAGAAGACACTAAATTACCATCTGTATGTTGCATGAGATGGGTACTAGACAAATTTTAAACAAATTTCACTTTAAAAACAAGCCAAAGTTTTTTGGGATCCTCAAGGTGGTGTTATTTATGTTAAAGAAAGCATGTATATGACAATTACTTGCTATTCAGCAAATGTTATTACACTTCTTTTTATTTGTCACCTTCAATATACAAAAATATGTGATAGTGTTCAGAGCGATCATTGTCATCATCACCATATCATTTCCACCAAAGCATTGTACATAACAGACATAAGCCATCTGTTAAAATTTAGGAGCCTTCAAAATATATTTATTTCATAATTCATCTGGGAGAAAGTGTCAATTCCGATTTACCACATAGCTCCAAAGAAAAAAAAAAACATCTCCATTGCTCCAGAAAATAGGGTTACATGCACTGGCTTAGCTGTCATTCTGCAGTTTCTAAAATCAGAAATTTCAGCACATTTTTTAACCAGTATTGTGAGCACACATTTAACTTAAAATTGATATGTGAACTAGAAGGTTGTCATATATCCATTTACCAATGTCATATTCATTTGGAATTATTCATTAAGATTGTGAATTATTGAATTAAGATTTTACTGATTACTTTAATGGCCAAGTCTAAAGATGTAAAGTGCTTCTTTTTAATGGACCAGGTAACATACCAAAGCAAACACCTGTTAATCAAGGAAAACAGTGGTGACAACTGATAATATTCTAATTAGTGAAGTCCACATGCGATGATTCAGGTATAATTTTTTACTGTCAGTATTAAATTTATTGTTTTGAAACACGGTTAGTTCTCACTTTTCTTGTCATTATTTTGCTCCTTAAGAGGGTTTCCAACAGGCACAGCTGTTTCTTATCACCAGTCACAATGAATGTATGTTGAAGGTCCACTTTTTTGACACTGAAGCCATGAGCTTTACAATCATTTAGACTCATAATTTTCAAACACTTCCTAGTTCTAGATTTCCAAACATTTGTGAACATGTCCCATAGTCTTGAAATCCACATTGGATTTGCTTTCCACCAAATAGAAGACTTTAGGTATTACATAGTGAGTTTAAAAAAATGTTCAGGTAAAATAAATATGACTAAAAATCCTCTTCTGTAAATCCATTTGACTTTTTCTGTTGAGCATTTCCCTCCATTGTCTCCTTTTCCATATAGGAGCAGGTATAATGTATCTAAATTACAGAAGTGCAGAAAGTAGCAAATATTTTAAAATAAATAAAAGATTTTAAAGCAATCATCGCCATCTTTTCCACACAGGAAAAATGTAAAGAACACAATGATTTTTTAGTTTATAGTGATAACTTCTAAGCTAGTAAATAATTCAGATAAAATTATACAATGATTGCTATGATCAAATAATTCCTACACATACAATTGCTATGATATAGATGTGCTCATCTCATTTAAAATTTGAAATATACTGCCTATTCACACTCTTTGAAATTTATAGTACATGTCTAATGAACCAATACTGTTTTTAATTTTCACATCATCCCAATCAATCCTGGCAACCAATTATCTTAAATTTTATTTGTTTTATTTTTAATAATATAATTGATATTTTATTTTATAATTCTATGATAACCAGTGAGAGATAGCATATTTTCCTTTTGCCTTTTGTATTTTTCATTTGAATATTTTAGATTAAATTTATATGACATCCAATGTTACCATCACGATTTTAATGGAACAGTAAGTGGTCTTTATGTTTATGTTGTTTTTTTTTATTTGACAGGTAGAGTTATAGACAGTGAGAAAGAGACACAGAGAGAAAGGTCTTCCTTCCATTGGTTTACTCCCCAAATGGCCGCTACTGCTGGTGCTGCACCAATCTGAAGCCAGGAGCCAGGTGCCCCCTCCTGGTCTCCCATTATGTTTCTGTTTTGACCCATTCAGGTAAAAATATCTTACAGTGTGTGGCATATGTGCCTTTGATAAAAGAATAAGACATTAGAATTTCTATCATTAGTTTAATTGAAAATGGATTCTAGATTCTATAACAAACCATATTGCTCATCTTTCTTTGCAATGAGAAAAATATACATATTTATGACTTTCATCAAATTAAAATTTGATTTTCATCCATGGCAACTAAAATATTATGTGTTTTAATATAAAATTTGTAATATGTCACCATACAAACTATCAGATATCAAAATGTTCTCATTTTAAGCTTTATAACTAACTTTGCAATACACATGAAAGTCATACTTCTGTTTGTATTGTTTTGTTACATTTTCAGTATAAAGGTCAACACACTGCAAAAAGGAATAGTCAAGATAAGAAATGTTTAAAATCAGCTTACAGTACTTAGCAAATGACTTGGAAACCTTAATGGGTCTATGCCATTTTACTGGCTTGTGCAGGGTAGGATAAGAATTAGAGTTCCGTGGCATAGCAGGTTAAAGCCCCCAACTTGTTCTAATCTCGGTTGCTCCATTTCCCATTCAGCTCTCTGCTATGGCCTGGGCAGGCAGTAGAAGATGGCCCAAGTCCTTGGGCCCCTGCATCCACGTGGGAGACTCGGAAGGAGCTCCTGGCTCCTGGCTTTGGATCGGCGCAGCTCCAGCCATTGCAGCCAACTGGGGAGTGAACCAGCAGATGGAAGACCTTTCTCTCTCTGCCTCTCCTTCTATCTCTGTATCTCTGACTTTCAAATAAATAAATAAATATTTTTAAAAAGAATTAGAGTTCCACTATATAAAAAGTTAAAGAATATTGCATTGTCCTGAAATTTCATAAATTCAACAACAACAACAACAACAAAAAACCCTGTACATCAAATAGTTTGATAAAAGAAATGCAAGGAAGCAGAGAGTTAACAAATAGTTTCTAAAATACATGTATATGGTAAAACATTCTTTAAATTAAAACAATTGAATTGAATAAAATATTCTTAAATTAAAATAATTTCCTGAAGATTTTAGTAGGTGCAGTACATTGTTATCTTTTTCTTTTTATATATTTTATAATTATTGTGCTTAGATAATTTATCTTATGTAATTAACCAGTGAAATAGGACTTCATCTTTTTTTTTAAAGATTTATTTTTATTTAGTTGAAAGAGTTACAGAGAGAGGCAGAGACAGAAAGAGAGGTCTTTCATCAATTGGTTCACTCTCCAAATGGCTGGAAGGGCTGGAGCTGAGCGTATCCAAAGTCAGGAGCCAGGAGCTTCTTCTGGGTCTCCCGCATGGGTGCAGGGAGGGCCAAACCCTTGGGCCACCTTCTACTGCTTTTCCAGGCTATAGCAGAGAGCTGGATCAGAAGAAGAGAAGCTGGGACCTGAATTGGCTCCCATTTTGGGATGCTGTCATTTCAGGCCAGGGCTTTAACCCCCTTGCAACAGTGCCAACCTTGGAGTTCATATTCGTAACTCCTGTTATTACTAGTGTATAGTTCCTATATGATAGTTAAAGTCAAAATAATTTTCCTGACTAAATTTCACTGTTTTATTAGTTGTGGGATATCTCATGTCATTAATAATGAGTTAGTACCAGTTTAAAACCAATACCGACATATATATATGTATATATATAAAACAAGTTATAGAAACGTGTGTTTGTACTACAAATAAGTATATATCTCCATGTGTATAAGCTTCAGAATTAGAACAACATCGCAAATTTCATTCCACCATTTTGAAAGATTTCTCCTACATATTGCAAATGACTCTATTTCATACCTGTAGAATTTTCTTGCTTTCTAATATTTCTGTCATTTTCTTGCCCCTGCTGTTTTTCAGCAGGAGGAATGCTTATAATTTACCCTTTAGGCTTCATTGCTGTTGGGGTCAGATCCATGTTTGCAGACGTGAATTTTGATGATTTCTCATATCTTTTTTTAAGAAAAAAGAATATAACATTATGAATAAAAATAAAAATGAATCATTAAATAGGAAACTGAGAAATGATGAAAATATAATTTTCATGGAAACTTAGCAAGGTATTTTATTAATAGATTACCAAAACATAGAGTCCGATATTTGGCACACAGTTTGGGATTCTTGCATCGTCATTGGAGTGCCTGAAAACATGTTTTGGCTTTGCTTCCAATAATAAGTTCACACTAAAGTAGGAAACAGGTGATAGCTCAACTACTTTGGTCTCTGCCATTCACCTGGGAGAACTGGATGGAATTCCAGACTACTGGCTTCAACTTGACCCAACACTGACTCTTACATGTTCTGGGGGATGGAACCAGCAGATGGAACATATCTCTCTCTCTTCCTCTCTCTCTCTGTCTTTCCTTTTCAATGAAAAAATGAAAATTAACTATTTAGTACAAAAGAAAAGTATTATCCATTATAACTCTTACACTATTCATATTCACTATTTGAAAGTTATGCGTAGGATATTTTTCCTAAAACATTTTACTTCACCAGATTCATTTCATGGCATTTCCCTTTTATCTATAATCACTCTACTTCATCAGGAAAAGATGCATCAGCTATTTGGGATAACTCACTGGAACTCATAAAAAAAGCCTTTACACACAGATGCTTATATTGCATGTTCCAACAAATACTGGAAATCTGATTAATTCTATTTCATGATAATCCCATCAACACAAATTGTAGCATGTTTGAAATTGTATACACTTTACTACTGAGCTTAGTCCTAGCAAAAACAAACTTTCATTCCATCTTAATTGGTATACATTGTTAACTGAATTCCTTAGGTACAAGCATATACTTTGGATGCTTACTGAATATTCCATGTGTTACATGTGTTAACTTCCCCTTTTTTTTTTTTTTTTTTTTTTTGCAGGTTTCTTAGTTCATTGTAATATCGGAGTTCTCCATGCCTTGTAGTGGCTTGTATTGATTCTCTGAAGCCCCAGGGCTGCTTTGCTCACCTGTTTGTAAGCTCCAATACTGTTAAGTGCACCTGAGAAGGATCTGTTCCCAGCCTCCCTCCTCTAGGTTTTACCCATCTTTACAGTGTTCTGAATGTGACAACTCACATTTTAAACATAGTTTATGTTTCACTGTCTTCATATTTTTCTGTACTCAGAGTACACACACAAATTTTAGCTAAACCTCTGAACCTGCATACTCAGGTCATATTAGGTAATCAGGCACAGTTGACAGAAGAGATTCAGTTGTCGCTGTCTTTACATTACAGCATAGGTCAATATCTTAGCTGCTCTGTACATGCACTATTTTGTGTGGAATGTGAAAGATTTATATTACATGTTCTTTAAAATCAGTTACTGTGGTAACTATTAAGGCTCCCAAAATATTGGGACTAAACCTGTTAAGAGTTTGGGAAGTAAATATTTGGTTTGGTTAGAAATATTGGGAAAGAGAGAAAGAAAATAGCTAGATCAGAGGAATGATCATTATGAAAAGAGAATAAATACATGGAACTGAACAAAATTTGATGCAGTGACATGAGTCCTTTTCTGATGAGCCAATGGTAAGTGACAACTAAGATGTAACATGAGAAAAGTTAGCAATTTCAAGGGAAGAACCATTTGATATTAGTGGGATAAGGTGGATAAGAAGTCCTGGGATCTCTAACTAGACATGCAGTCAAAATAGAAACTCTGTCCCAGAATGGGTGACAAGAATATTTTTTATATTGGAAAAGAAGTCAGTGTCAACAAATAGAGCATAATCCTCTGAATATATAATAGCAGACAGCAGATGAAAGCCCAGTGGCATCACTGAAACTGAGGGCTGCAATTGTGGTCTACAGTTTTTTTGATGAACAAACAGAACAGAAATACAAAGACGACAAAGCCAAGTTATGTGCGATGATCCATGCTATAGTCAGCCATGAAAACAAAAAAAATCTCAGCTTCCAATCAGGAAATAAAGTCATTGCAAAATGCAAGTGGGATCTCAGTACTAAACAGACAGAATAAAATTAGAAGATAATGGGCATTCAATCTAGTGGTTAAGAGCTTGAGTGAAGTATTTCCAGATCCAGCTCCTCACTCTAGCTTCCTGCCAATGTAGACTCTGAGAGACAGCAGTGATGACTCAAGTAATTGGGTTCTGTCATCTACGTGGGAGAAATGGTTTGCAATTCCAGTTACTGATTTTGGCCCTGGTCCAATCCCAGCTGTTGCAGGCATCTCAAAGAGTACATCGTAGGTTGGAGCACTCTCTCTGTCTCTGTCTCTGTCTCTCTCTTTGAATATCTGTCTCCACCTCTCAAATAAATAACTAAATTTTTATTAATAAATAAATAAAATTAGAAGAAAATCATAGACTGTGAATTTTATTTAGATATATTTAGAGAACAAAAAGTTTTTAAGAAGTTTGCCTGATCTTAAATACACATAATGGTTAACTGGGTTATTTTGGGTCAGATAATAACTTTTATGTGCCAATTTTTCTCATTCACAAATTGAGTATCATATGGTGAATTGGTTACAATTTATAGATGTAGATTTAATGTTCAGCAGAGTATATTACACATTCCAGATAAATTTAACAATTATTGCCGCCATTGTTGTTGTTGCCTTAATTTAATTTTGGGTAGGAGAAAGGATGGGGTTGGCTCTGTGAACAAGTACAAAGGGATAAATATATTGATTAATAAATAGAAGATGGTGCTGACAAAACTAAATATAGATTTGTGGAAAATGAAATCAGATTTATACCTCTCAACACATGCAAAATCAACTCAAGATGAATCAAAATCTAAACATCTAGCTGTGAAATATAAAGCCATTAAACTGATTGAAAAAAGCATAGGGGAAACATTTAAAGACATTGGGTAGACAATAATATTTATATAAGATCCTAAATCACAGGAAATAAAATCAAAACTTCATAAATGATGATATTATATCAAACTCAGAAGCTTGTATTCAACAAAGGAACCATGAACAGACAAAAGAGGCATCTGAAAGAATAAGAGAAAATATTTCCAAAATGCTTATCAAAAAAAGGTTTAATATTCAGAATAGAAAAGTAACTCAAAAAACTCAACAACAACAATAATGAAAAAGCAACTAACCTAGTTAAGAAAAGGACGAATAACCTGAATAGAGAATTCTCAGAAGAAATAGAAGTGGACAACAAATACATGAAAAAAATTATCAGTAACTCTAGCCATCCGGGAAATACAAATCAAAACCATAATTAGATATTTATCACCTCATTCCAGTTCAAAATATGCTGAGATTATTGAGAAAGTGGAGTTCTTATACATTTTTGGTGGGAATATAAATTAGTAGAGCCACTTTGGAAAATAGTACAGAAAGTTGGTAATAAGCTAGACACAGAAATTTCACATGTTCTAGTAGTTCCATGTCATAAGACATGCAATCATTATGTCAAAGAGTTACCTGTTCTACCATGCTTATTGCCACACTATTCAAAACAATCAAGATATGGAATCAACCAGTGTGGCTATAATCAGATTAATAGACAAAGATAATGTGATAGATCTATGTATAATATACACATATATAATGAAATATTATTCAACCATAAAAAATGAAATCCTGTTATTTTCAGCAAAAATAGAAGCTAAAACAACAAATAAACAAAAAAACCTCAGTCTGAACACAAAATATTAGTTGCTAGGGGTGACAGGGATGGGTGATAGAAGGATTTTGGAAAATGGATACCAAACAGAGTTAGGTCAAGGGCATCATTTTCCAGTGTTACAGAGCATAGTGGGCAGAGTGTAACCACAATTCACAATATCCTATTATATATTTTACTAACAAATAGAATAAAAGACACCCAAGGCTGCAATCATAAAGTAATCTCAAAGAAGAAATGTTGATTATTCTATCAGAACACATTACACACATATACTGAAATTAAAAATAAATTTACTAAAAGAAAAAATGATGAAGACTGCAGAGAAGAACATTCTACAGGTAAATATCCATCTATAGGCAACACAGTGAGTACAGACCATGAAGCTGGGAAATTAAATATGATTGTTTATGTAAGCCCATTTATAGAGTGAATTTGTGCTTTAAAAATTGTACTAATAACTTCAAAAACACTTATTCCTTTATACCAGCTATAAGCATAGATATTTGTTATTTTTGATTTGTAAATATCATAGGGAACTGAGCATCAGAGAGGTTATGCTGATGTTTGTAACTGAGTAATAAATGCCAACACATCATCATAATCCAGGAGACACTGTGCCATGAAGTGCATCAAGGGAATCAAATGATTTAAAAACCAGGGGCCCAGTTGGTGTGTGGAAATCAACAGCAGAATAGTTTATCTTAGAGCTTTAAAATTATAGCCTCAGGACAAACCACTTCAGTCCAAAGGCAGCCTGTAGAATTTATTGTCCTAGTGACCTTTGGAAAGTTGTAAAACCCTCATAGTTAAAGTTTTCTGACCTATAAAATGGATCTAAAATAGTACCTTTGAAAGTATCTGTGAGAATTTGCAGAGCTCCTGTGTACAAAATGCTACATTGTGCCCAGAATGTAGTGTTAGCTTCCTTACCCAACTTGCTGCTAACTTTGACAGCCTCTCTCAGTTTTGTGAATCTCAGAAACAAGTAAATACGTTTAAAGTATGTTCTTGAGTAACAAAGTAAGTTTCATGTTTATGGAAAAATTTTTCAAGTAGAGACATCTTTAAAACAATTAACTCCTATCTAATGCCCTTACTATTTCAGAAGCAAAAGATATTCTATCATGAAAACCTTGGGAAAGTTATTATCTTAAATTAAAAAGACTATCCACTAATTTAACCAAAGCAGCTTAACGTAGAACTTGGAGGTGCATTGTTTTTATTTCCTTTTCTTCATTTTCTCCTCTCAGAAATATGATAGCCTCATCATAAACCAGTTTCAAAGCATACTTCAGTAGATCCCTTGTCCTTACAACCAGTAATAAAAATTCTCTTGAAGATCCAAATCTGAATACCCATGGTGGATTCTTGGGCATGTTTGGAGAACATTGACGGAACAATTATAGCCTTTAGCATGAAAACTTCAGGGGTTAAATTTGGGAGGAGGAGGCTGAGTTTCTGTATTAAAAAGGCTTTAAAGAGCTCACAGACATTGTCCAGGAAAGTGGCAGAATTTTGAATGGCACTGTGCTCATCAGCTATCAGAATTAGAGCCAGCATTTGAGAAGCCAAAGTCCTAAGAAATATTGGATTACTTCCTACAGACACCAGATGAGAAGCTATTTGGATGAGCCACAGAGAATAAATTCAATGCGAGGAAAATGCAAATGTACTTTGAACAGATGTGTTTAAATCTCTGCAACAGGAGTAGAGTGGGAGAATGATTTAATAAAGACTATTTGGTGGGATTCTTAACTTTGCAAAGGGGAAAAGGGCTTCATAGAACATACTGAAGTTCCGCTGCCAGTGTACACTATAAATAGCATGGGGATATCACTAACATTGACACAACTGCCTAGGAACAACTGTTCCAAGGACTAAATGATGCCACAGTTAAGTAGAGGATATGGCTAAGTGAAAAAAAAGTTTAAACTACAACATAAATTATTTAAATAGCAAAGGAATCAGCTCAGTGAATTGTAACTTTGCAAATGGTACATTTTTTTTTTTCAAATGTTGCTAAAAATCTGCCTACCAATATTTTATAAGGTAACTGTTGATACTTTTTGGAACACTGAAAGCAAAGGTATAAGATGATGTTTGCCAGCCTTAGTACTGCTAATATGAATGATTTGCCTACTCTTTCAACATTATTATGCAAAACAATTTTTACATATATCAGTAATGTAATAGTACTTATGTAAAATGGTGTTAATCAAACATGAATAATTATCCTCATATTCAGTTCAACTATTAAGTGGTATACTATAATAATTGTTTAGTTCTCTTTAAAAAGTATTTGGGCATAGATTATATAAGTGAATTAGGTGATCACATATAACAAGTAAATCTAAACTTTGAAAACAATGTATACATTAAAAAGGATTTATTGACGATCTGCTTTCTGTGTGACAGAGAGCTAAGAATTATGACAGGAGCTAAGAATTTGTATCAACAAAAAACAGTTTCATCTCTCATGGAAATTGGTAATCTACTCTATTTAACAGAATACAGTCAAAGAGGTATTCAACAAGGTCAAAGCATAGTATGAAGAGGATGGACAATAAACCAGAGTCAGAATGAATGAGTAATTAGGAAAATCAGTAAGATAGTACTAGAGCTAGTTACAATAAAAGAGGGATTGTAGTAGTAAAGCCATACCATTTTAATATGATTGAAGGAAAATCAGACATGCAGAAGAGATAAGGTGTGGAAAGAGTTGATAGCTAGGTAGGTACTGAATTTAGAAAACAAGGGACTTGAATTATATTTTAAGTTGATGGCTATGTGCTTCCCATGTCAATTGCTGCATGTGAAAATCCATTGGGAAGACCTACTTTATATTAGGAAGAAAATGTGAGAAAGTTGATTTTTGAAAGCTGACAAAATGTAGCATGAGGCTAAGGCTACAAAAAACAAAAGTACCCGATAAATCACTCTTTGTGTCCCATATAAGCCCCAAACTCTAATATAATTTGGCACATTTGGTTATTAAATATCTGTTGCTTCAAAAAATTTTAGCCAGTTTCATTAGTATACAATGCTTTGTGGAATTGACACTTTGGAAAAGAAGTGATTAAGGGAAAAGTAATTGTGTTTTTTTGTTTGTTTGTTTTGAGCTAGCTTGAGACTGATAAAAGAGAATCACTGTAGTAAGAAGATGAGAGAGAAAGCCTAAGAAAACATAAGCCCTTGAGAAATATGGAAATATTAAAAGGAGATATTGGATAGAACTCATGTTGGAGGTTTTGGAAAAATTTTTATTTGGTGATATGTCTTTGTTATAAGCAGTGGAGTAGATGAAACTATATGGACAAAGCTAAGTTTCAGAGAGATGGATTTGGCAATCATGTGTATAAAGAAATGAAAATAAAAAAATAGGAAATGGAATAGTTAGAAGGCGATTACAAGAATCACAGAGAAATAATTTTGGCTGTTTGTTTTAGAGAGAAAAAAAAAATAGGAGAAAGAGAGGAGGAAAAATATTATAAGGGTAAAATGTCCAGGACTTCAAAAATTTGGTTGTAGAAGGTATGAAAAGAATGAGATCAGAACAGGACTCCCGAATTGTACTGTCAACTGAGATTAACAATTGAGGACACTCTTCCTGTTGTGGTGAGGAGGTCACATCAAAGAGCAATTGTCCCTATTTGGGATGAATTAACTTTCAAATGTCAGTTGGAAAGCAAAAAACACATGTGTCAAGAAAGTTCAAATTTCAGATGGATTGAGGTAGGTCATGTCAGACCTATTAAAGTTGTGAATCGATTCATCTGAAGGGGAGAGTTGGCACTGCTGAAAGGGCAGAGTATATGTCTAACAAAACAGAAAAAAATTGCTTCCTAACCAAAGACAACAGAACATATCATGCAGTGTTGAGAGATGAGGCCTAAATTGCATGGAAATGATCATTCCTACAGAAAGATGTCTTTGGAAGACAGAAATGTGCAATTCAGGATACAGGGCTTGTGTGCTTGGAAACACTGAGCTTCACTTAACACTAGGTAAGCATTATATAATGGTTGACTTGCAGTAAGGAAACAGGCAAGGAAAGTAAATGCAGAAAAAAGAAAATGAAAGAAAAAGAAAAAATCTACAAAAACAAAACCACAAGAAACGAAGAGGAGGGAAACATACTGCAGATAAAATTCTCTTCAGAATGCAAAAGGGAGATGATGATTCCCTGCGATGCTTTGACAGAAAAGGAGCAAGGCTCAATATACCCACATTTCTAAAGCTGCTCCCAGGACCCCTGTGCTGCTTGTGTATCATCACACGCTTTGCTTGGAGAGTAAACATGTCATAGAATTTTTAAATCTTTACAAAACATAACATCTCAGAGCCTCCCCTGCACAAAGCAAGATAAGCAAGACCCAGAATGAGCTTCCTCAGTAAAATTCACCTCCAGTCCAACCCTGACTTCTACAGCTCCCAACTCCCCTTTTACTCCTTCATTTCATACGGGCAGAAACAAATTGCCAACGAAGCCAAAGCAAGTGTGTCAATGAAGCGTAGGAAATAAGCCAATGGTAGAACTGATGTTCAGGCCCTTTCTGCCTATAGAGCTCAGGTAATTAATTGAAAAAAAATGCTGCTGTTAGGCACTCTGATAAAGACTGTAAGAATGATTCTGGACCATGAAAAAGAGGCCAGGGAAGAGAAGGGTGGTACATACTATGTCCCAGCTTTTAACCCACGTCCAAAGGGGAGTGGATAATTAACCTGATTGGCTGGTGTGCAGCCAGGTGTGGCCAGGTAGGGACATGAGGTCACACAGGGGCATGGTGAAGGTATCCAGTAAGGCATGAGGTCACACAGGGGCGTGGTGAAGGCGTGGTTTTCCAGCTCACAAATCTAATCAATTTTAACCTGTATGCCTGCCTACTTCATTCCCCCCTCAGAGACTCCATCCCCTTAATCCTAAGGGGAGTTGATGGACATTGAATCATCTCTTCTGTAACTTCTTCCTCCTTATGAGGGGCGTAGTGCAGGCCCTGCCTATCCAGGGTCTGGAAGTCTCTGTTTATTCTATCTAACAAATTTGCTTTGTGAGCTGGGGCAGTCTCGGTCATTGCCAAAGTCTGTGTCCCCTGCATGGTCAGTTACTCTTGAAGCTGAGTTCTGAAACATATAAGCTGTTAATTAGCAAAGGCAAAACTGGAGCAAAACCGATTGTAGGTGTGGTACCCCTTTAGATGAAAACAACATGTCTTACAGATTTCCAGGTAGTGGGTAGTGATAGGCTCCCCTTATGTAGATTATAAACCCATTTATCTTGAGTATAAAGAGTTATAATAGAAGAAATCATTAGGTAGTTTAATCATCAATAACAGTTCCCAGAGATAATTAAGAAAGGCAGGTACAGCATGTTTGCCTTAAGGAGATAAAGGCAAAGGTTTTACTTATCATTTTTGGTTTGAATTACTTAAGGTTTCTGATTGGCTTCTAGGAACAGTCAGGCATGTCTTTTGTATTCACCTGTGAAGACTTAAGAGGTAGAAATTTAATCCTAATTTCACAGAGGTAGTTGTGCTCAATAGCACCTAGTAAGGTCCCTTTCATTTAAGCTGAAGCTGATCTGAAGAGGATCTTCTTATTAATGGCTTGCTCAGGAATTTCAAATGTTGGAGTTTTTGTTAAAAAACGCTCAGATTCCTTGGAACACCATTGCAGTTTCCCTGTCCAGCACAGTGTCTGTCTCAGAGGCTGAGTAAACACAAGGCTTAGAATCCAAATCCTGGAATCCGTAACAACTTTTGTAACTACCCTTTTCAGTACAAAGTCTGCATCAGGGCCTCTTTAAAGCTATATACAAAAGTTTGGAATCCAAATCTTGGAATCCAAATTCCAAAGAATCTTGTCATCAGCAATTCCCAATACCGGAGCTTTTATTTAGAAGCTCCTTAATTCTCTGGAACAACTTGTGTAGCTACCCTTTTCAGTACAGAGACTGTGTCAGGGCGTCTTTAAAGCTATACACAAAAGCTTGGAATCCAAATCTTGGAATCCAAAGTCCACAGAATTTTGCCATTCTCAGAAATCTCCTCAGCTGCCTTTAAATATTTGATCCTATGCTAAAACATACAAGAAAGGAATTTTACAGAGACATGTACTTAAGATTTTACATTTGAGGCACTTACTAAACCTTAAATAAAAACCTAAAAACACAGGCAATGGAGTTTGACACTTAGACATAACTAGAACATATGATGCATAATATAGGACAAAGCAAATATTTGGGATTAAGTTTGCCATTAAAGTTAATACTGTAGCTCTTTTGAGAACAGAGGTCTTACATGGAAAGTTAGTACACAGTGACTCCTGTTGCTAATTTAACAATTAACATGCCTACGTGTGACGTCAGTGATCACGTGAGGCTCTTGACATGAGCTGCATAGGCCATGGAAGCCTTCTGAGTTCTGTAATCTTCATCAGTATTTAGACAAGGCCATATGCAAAGTGGAAGTTCTCTCCTCCTTCTGGAGAAAAGTACATCCTTCTTTGATGGCCACTCTTTTCCACTGGGGTCTCAACCAGGGAGGTTCTCCAAATAGGGACATGGCCTGAGAAAAGCCATGGAAGATGACTCATGAGCTTGAGTCTCTGACACACATGGAGGAGACCTGGATGAAACTCATGGCTTTGCTTTCTGGCTAGCCAAGCCCTGGATGTTGTGGCTACTTGCGGAGTGAACCAGTAGATGAAAATATATCTCTCTTGCTCTCTTTCTGTCTCTTCCTCACTGTAACTTTTTCAAATAAATAAATAAAATATTTTAAAGAAATGAAAATTATCATTTATATTTTCTGTAACTAGGTGATGCAACATTTAATGTGGTGGAATGGGAAGACCATGCCAAGATGGTGCTGGCAAGCGAGCAAGACGTGCATTAAATTACTCAGGAAATGACAGTGGGACCCACCTGGCAGAGGCATCTGCCTAGCTACAGGCAGTGATTGGTTATAGCATAAAACTCTCCTTGACCAGATTGGCTGCCTTGGCTATATAAGTTTATGTACTTCCTGGAATAAATGAGTCTGTGGGCTGTTCACCTCTAGCCCACTTTCTCCCGGCTCCCTGTGTCTGTGTCTTGATTCTGTGCCACTTCTCCCCAGTCCACTCATGGCAAGTCAATGAAGAGACCCATGGAACAACATCATAAGAGACCCGCAGAACAACACTTTAATCCAAAGACCAAAAATAGGGGTGGACTTTTGGCCTAGTAGTTAACAATCTGGTTAAAATGCTTGTGTCCCATATGAGAATACCTAGATTCCAGTCCTATCTCTGGTTGCAGATTCCAGGTTCCTGCTAATGTGGACCCTACGAGGAAGCAAGTAATTGTTCAAGTAGTTTTAGCCATCCACGTCAAAGATCCAGATTGAATTTCCAGCTACCAGTTCAGTTTGGCTCAGCTTGAGCAGTTATAGTCATATGGGAAGTGAATCAGCAAATGTGAGTTTCTCCCTATCTTTCTCTCTCTCTCTCATATTCTCTCTTGCTTATCTGTGTGTGTTTCTTTGTGCTTTGAAATATTTGAATTAAATACTGAGAAATTTAAAAAAATGAAGTTTGGAAAGTAATGTAGAGACCAGAATTGTCCATATAAAATTGGAATCCAATGTGTAGAAGCACATATTTGCATCTATATAAACACATACTCATATATTCTTTGGTGATTTAAATAAAAGTAATGGAAGCAATATAAATGTCATACTGCACATCCTAAATTATTAAAGTGAATTTTACCAGCATCTTCCCCTTTTCATTGTAGTGTATAGTTGAATGGAGAATCAAATGCAGCACAGATATATATTAATATGAACTTAACAAAAAGGAAAGAAAACTAGGAAAATTACTTGCCAGGAGTAAGGGGCCAAAAAAGGGATAATTAGTCATAATACTCCAACCTACAATGTTGCAATCATGGCACTGTTATTTTATTTATTTATTTATTTATTTATTTATTTATTTATTTATTTTTGGACAGGCAGAGTGGACAGTGAGAGAGAGACCGAGAGAAAAGTCTTCCTTTGCCACTGGTTCACCCTCCAAAGGCCGCCGCGGCCAGCGCACTGTGGCCAGCGCATCGCACTGATCCAAAGGCAGGAGCCAGGTGCTTCTCCTGGTCTCCCATTGGGTGCAGGGCCCAAGCACTTGGGCCATCCTCCACTGCACTCCCTGGCCACAGCAGAGAGCTGGCCTGGAAGAGGGGCAACCAGGACAGAATCCGGCGCCCCAACTGGGACTAGACCCCGGTGTGCCGGCGCCGCAAGGCGGAGGATTAGCCTAGTGAGCTGCGGCACCGGCTCAGCACTGTTATTTAAAGGGTGAATTCATAGCTACCAGGAGAGCAAGGGTGCATTTTAAATTCATAAATATAGTTGGGGTAGAAAAGGCAGGGTGTAGAGACAAACTGATCTGGGCTCAAGATATAGTCAGACCCAAGAGGTAAGGAAAAAAAATGTGAAGGTGCATATTAAGAAGACTTTTTTCAACAGTGTTGAAGACAGTAATCCCTGTGCTAAGGAGATATTATAAGGTACAAATCATCCAATAATGTGCCTACTGCATAGATTCCTGAGACTTCTTATAGTTATTAGTGACATCAAAAGACTTAATTAATGGGCCCTGAGAACTGTAAACAAATTTTTTTTTTTTTTAACAAGATAGTCTAGTTCAGGAAATGGTGGCTCTTATAGACTGATCTGCAAAATAACAAAAAGCCTCTTTGGGAACCCATTAAAAATTTCTTACAATGAAAGCAGCATCCACAGAGGTCAGTTAGACTCTTCATTCTGAATTTGCTACAAAAAATAAGAAATGAAAGATAATTCAATCATGGTAGTGATTTAATATTGTAAAGTTGCTTAACAACTTATAAGAAAGTCCATGAATTGATAATACTGATTTTGTGAAACTTAGAAAGATAATTTTAAATTCATGAGCTGGAAGCCACACCTCCTTCATTTTGTGTTATCATGTTCATCTACCTGTCAATCAGGGGACCCCTCCTCAGAAAGCATTTCCTCTTATCTGGGACGTGGGGGTGTTACCACATAAACATTCCTGTTTTTCTAAGCACATAAAAAGCTAGGATGATCTGAAGTATGTTCTCTCTTGGCTACATGGACTCAGGACGAGCAGAGTAAGGTTTGATAATTCCTTTTCTTGGGCATCTTTCCCCTTAATAAAGCCCTAATGGGCCTATGTACTTTTCTCATTTGTAAATTAAGTTTATCACACTATATGCCATGTTTGGGCCTGTATTTAGAATTCTATTCTAAGTAAAATACAAGAATCTGGAAAAGTAACTTAGGCCCTAAACCCAACCTATGACAATATGAGCATTTATATTCAACTTCAAAAATCTAACAGCCCTCACCCTGACTGTTGATGAGCAACTTGATATGTTATCCCTCTTAGTATTTTTTGTTTGTTTGTTCTACTTAATACTTTTGGTTGAATACTGTAATCAATACACAATTCTTCTTACGTGCTGAAATTTAACTGAAAAGTGATCCCTGTTAAATATAAGAGTGGGAATAAGAGAGGGAAGAGATGTGCAATTCGGGACATGCTCAAGCTGACTTACCTCAAACGGTAGAGTTAGAAACATACCAGGGGATTCCAATTCAATCCCATCAAGGTGGCATGTACCAATGCCATCTCACTAGTCCCAGTGAACAATTTCTGTTCACAATTGATCATAATGATAGGACTAAGAGCCAAAGGGATCACATAAACAAGAATAGTGTCTGCAAATACTAGCTGATAGAATCAAAAAGGGAGGGAATGATCCAACATGGGAAGTGAGATACACAGTAGACCCATAGAATGGCAGATGTCCTAAACAGAACTCTGGCCTCAGAATCAGCCCTTAGGGCATACGGATCCAGCTGTAAAGCCCATGAGAGTATTTCAGGCATGGAAAGCCAAGACACTCTGGGAAAAAAAAAAAAAAAAGAAAAAAAAGAAAAACAAACACCTAAATGAAAGATCTCCGCGAGTGAGATCCCAGTGGAAAAAACGGGTCATCAAAAAAGGAGGTACCTTTCTCTGAAGGGAGGAGAGAACTTCCACTTTGACCATGGCCTTTTCCAAAAATTATCAGAGTCAGTGAACTCAGGGGGCTTCCCATAGCCTTGACAACTCATGACAAGAGCCTAGGGTGATTACTGATGCCATAAACAAGAGTGTCAATTTGTTAAGTCAATAACAGGAGTCACTGTGCACTTACTCCTCATGTAGGATCTTTGTCCTTAGTGTGCTGTACATTGAGATTTAATGCTATAACTAGTATTCAAACAGTATTTTTCACTTTATGTTTCTGTGTGGGAGCAAACTGTTGAAATCTTTACTTAATGTATGCTAAACTGATCTTCTGTATAGAAAGAGAAATGAAAATGAAAAAAAAATGTGTTGTACTATGTGAATCAACGGCATAAGTAGTACTCAAACAGTACTGTATACTTTGTGTTTCTGTGTAGGTGCAAACTGGTGAAATCTTCACTTAGTAAATACTAAATTGATCTTCTGTGTATAAAGATAATTGAAAATCGATCTTGATGAAGAATGGGATGGGAGTGGGAGATAGGATGGTTGTGGGTGGGAGGGTGGTTATGGGGTGGGGGAAGCAGCTATAATCCAAAAGTTGTACTTTGGAAATTTATATTTATTAAATAAAAGTTAAAAAAAATCTAACAGTAAATTCTGGTAGAGTCTTTACATTTTAAAATGAAAAACTTTAAAACGTGTGCTTGCTTCATACCAGATGCTCATCTCTTTATCATTGGTTGCCCTACAGTATTTTTCTTTAAATTTTTCCAATTTAATGCTATCTGTGATTCTGAGATCACTTTTCTTTAATCTTTGTGACTTGAGTTTGACAGCTTTTGGTACTGGTGTAATAGTTTGTTTCTTTGAGAATGTTTTCTTTTTTTAAACTTTCCCCTGATTTTTTCAAATAATTTGTGTTCTTTTTAAAATTAGTTATACATGCTTTGCAGTTTTTAAATTTAACTTTCCCCTATCCCTACTCATCCAGAGATGCTGAAGGAGAGTATTATAGGTCCTGAATACCACCAAAGACTACAATTTGGGGGTTGATGTATTTCTGAAAGGTCAATTCCAATCTGTCCATTAAACTGGGAACAATTTCATAGTCATTGATGGCTCCATAGTCACAAAATCTGGACTGCTCTTACAGTGTGTTTCATGTTTTTGATTAAACATAGCCTCTATTGTGTGTGCTCACTCACTCCCAGGAGCTCTGTGTATCATAGGGTTGCTTACTTCCTTGGACTCTGGATTACAAGGGAGAGAGCAACTTAATAAAATCATATGACTGAAGTGAACTGTCTAAAGATGTACTCCACTCCCCTACCACACCTTCCATGCCTACTGTATTTTCACTTAGTGGACATTCAATCCATACACTTCATTTTATAAATCCAAGCGCTACCTATATACTTTTCCAGGTTATCTGTTCATTTTTTGAAAAAAAAATATATGAATAAATGGTAAGAAATTAAACTTGGCCAGTGTTAGTGACATTCAATATCCTTTATAGCAAGTTAGTTTCCAAAGCTAATTTCCGTGCATTATCTCCTTTTACTCCTACAAAAACTCCACATGAAATCAGATGAAGGGGATGAGAAGTATTTTTAAATGAATATAACCTATTTATTTTATAGCATTTGCATATAATACTAGAAATTAAATCATCTCAGAAAAGCACCAGCAATCATTTTAGCACCTTGTTTATATATAAAAGATAAAGAAAGACTTGATGATTTCACCTTCTTTGTCTGAGGAGAAAATTATAAACACTGAAAAGGCTTTCTGTTGGCACCATTACATGTCTGTGAAGCAACAGATAAATCACGTGTTATATGCCTTTTTTAAAAAAAATTTTGTTAAAGCTGTTGTGGTGCTTGTAAGTTTGAGTCCAGGAGGCATTTTTGGGTGGAAATGTTATTCTTGAAGAGTTATTTTTTTCTCCATAAAGCTCCACATCTCCATTTATTGTAACCCTCCTTTGATGAAATCACTGACAGATTCTTGTGTGAGTTAAAATGCTTCACCAAAACAACTTTAAGATTCTTGAACTTGACTGTATACTCCACCCTGTGGGTTCACACTCTATAAATCTGGAGCTTGGGTTACATACAGTGATATTTAATGAGCGCCAAAGTGGCAAGAAAGTGACTAGAGGCTCTGTGTCTGCAACCTCACATCAAAACAAAAAAAGTAAAAACCCAGCAAATTAACCTGAAACACAGAAAAAGTTTCAGGCATAAAGATAAGCAGTAATTTATATAAAAAATCTAAAAATCTAAACAATTTTTGTAATCCTGTGACTAAGCTACAATATGTGAATCAAAACTTCTTTAAAAACCTTTTATTATGAGAAAATAAAATGTTAAGTAATAATCAATATTAAAATAATAGGGACTGGAGTTGTGGCATAGTAGGTAAAGCATACGCCTACGAAGCCGGTATCCCATGTAGGTCCTGGTTCAAGTCCTGGCTGTTCTAGTTCCAATCTAGCTCCCTGCTAATGGCCTAGGAAAGCAGCTGGGGAAGGCCTAAGTTCTTGGGCTCCTGCATGCATGTGGGAGACCTAGATGGAGCTCCTTGCACCTGGATTCAGCCTGGCCCAGAGCTGGCTGACCGTCATGGCCATGTGGGGAGTGAACCAGTGGATGGAAGCTTTCTCTGTGCATGTCTGTCTCTCTGACTTTTAAAATAAGTAAGTGATTTGTTAAAAATAGAATAAAATAACATATAAAGTATCTTCAGAACTTCAAATATGTGCATGGGAGCTACTAAAAGCAAATGAAGAGGAGACCGTTCCTGTTCTTCATCAGATTCTAATCTTTCGTCTTCACTACTCCAGGCCTTGATTCCCCTTTTACTTTGAAAATTTTGTGCCCTTTTGACACATAAATCTTTTCCAAAGCCCCTGGCCATTTTAAAGACCAAGATCATCTTTCTCAATGAATCTAGAACTAGTTTTTTTTTTTTTTTTAATTCATATAAAGATGTAGCAGTAGGAGGATATGAGCCCAACTTTGGGTTTTGCTCCAAGTTTTGAAATATCTCTGGTTAGAAAGATTGGAGGCAGGTTAGGCAGGTTATTTTTCCTTTGGGTAAAGACAACTAGCAAACAAAGTTGTTAATCTTCCCCATTCCCTCCATCCGCTTACTCAGATCCTAACAACTTTCTTCCCAGAGGAATGTTAACTGAGGCTGATGGTCCCAAGACCAACTTGTAATAGTCTTGAAAAAGTTCCTTGCCTGTTTTACTTTATTGGAGCAATTTCTTGTTGGACACAAATCACCATGTTAAACATAATCCTTTTTGTGTGGCAGAGTTAGGATTGCTATTTGTCACCAGTGTTATTGTCGTTTGATTATTTTAGACATTTCTCTCATTCTGGATTATTTGAAACCAAAAAATAATTTAGAGTCTTACATATACACATGTATGCATGTGCTTCGTTATTTATTCTGATGATTTTTTTTCTACTCTCTTTCTTGTAGACTAGTTAAGCCCTGTTTAGAATTTTCGGTCTGAGTGAATGAAGTGAAGATGATTATTGGATTCCGGCATGCTGTTAAGTAGGAAGGATAATTTCTAGTGTTGCATAACAGTCACACAATCAATTCAAAACAATTGTCTCAGCAACAAAGCCAGCAGCATTACAATAATAGATTTCAGGACATATTACAGGGCAGTTGTAATCAAAACAGCGTGGTACTGGTACAGAAACAGATGGATAGACCAATGGAACAGAATAGAAACACTAGAAATCAATCCAAACATCTACAGCCAACTTATATTTGATCAAGGATCTAAAGTGAATTCCTGGAGCAAAGACAGTCTATTCAACAAATGGTGATGGGAAAACTGGATTTCCACAGGCAGAAGCATGAAGCAAGAACCCTACGTTACACCTTATACAAAAATCCACTCAACATACTTCTCGGAAAATACCCCGAAGACAGAGTCAAAGCCAAAATTAACAATTGGGATTACATCATATTGAGAAGTTTCTGTACTGCAAAGGAAACAGCCAGGAAAATGAAGAGGCAACCAACAGAATGGGAAAAAATATTTGCAAACTATGCAACAAATAAAGGGTTGATAACCAGAATCTAGAAAGAAATCAAGAAACTTCACATCAAAACAAACAACCCACTTAAGAGATGGGCCAAGGACCTCAATAGACATTTTTTAAAAGAGGAAATCCAAATGACCAACAGACACATGAAAAAATGTTCAGGATCACTAGCCATCAGGGAAATGCAAATCAAAACCACAGTGAGGTTTCACCTCACCCTGGTTAGAATGGTTCACAGACAGAAATCTACCAACAACAAATGCTGGTGATAATGTAGGGGAAAAGGGACATTAATCCACTGTTGGTGGGAATGCAAACTGGTAAAGCCACTATGGAAGTCAGTTTGGAGATTCCTCAGAAACCTGAATATAGTCCCACCATAAAACCCAGCCATCCCACTCCTTGGAATTTAACCAAAGGAAATTAAATTGGAAAATAAAAGAGATGTCTGCACCTCAATGTTTATTGTGGCTCAATTCACAATAGCTAATACATGCAATCGACCTAAATGCCCATCAACAGTAGACTGGATAACGAAATTATGGGACATGTACTCTATGGAATACTATACAGCAGTAAAAAATGAAATCCGGTCATTTGCAATAAAATAGAGGAATCTGGATAACATCTTGCAGAGTGAAATGAGCCAGTCCCAAAGGGACAAATATCATATATTCTCCCTGATCAACGACAACTAACTGAGCACCTAAGAGGAAACCCATTGAAGCGAGATGGACACTATGAGAAATAATGTCTTTTTTTTTTTTTTGACAGGCAGAGTGGACAGTGAGAGATAGAGACAGAGAGAAAGGTCTTCCTTTTTGCTGTTGGTTCACCCTCCAATGGCCGCCTTGGCCAGCACACTGCGGCTGGCACACCATGCTGGTCTGATGGCAGGAGCCAGGTGCTTCTCCTGGTCTCCCATGGGGTGCAGGGCCCAAGCACTTGGGCCATCCTCCACTGCACTCCCTGGCCACAGCAGAGAGCTGGCCTGGAAGAGGGGCAACCGGGACAGAATCCGGCACCCAGACTGGGACTAGAACCCAGTGTGACGGCACCGCAAGGTGGAGGATTAGCCTAGTGAGCCACGGCGCCGGCCAAAATAATGTCTTGATCAATTGCTTGTCCTGACTGTTGAGGAAGAACTTACTATTTTATTCCTTTTAGCATTTTTTGTTCTACTTAATACATTGATTGCACTCTTTAATTAACACACAATGATTCTTAGTCATTTATATTTAACTGAAAAGTGATCCCTGTTAAATATAAGAGTGGGAATAAGAGAGGGAAAATATGTTCAGTTCTGCACAGGCTCACTCAGAGTTACCCTAATGGTAGAGTTAGAAACGTGCTGGGGATTCCAATTCAATCCCATCAAGGTGGCAAGTACCAATGCCATCTTACTTATTAAAGTGATCAGTTTAGGCCGTTGCTGCAGCTCAATAGGCTAATCCTCCACCTAGAGGTGCTGTCACATCGGGTTCTAGTCCTGGTCGGGGCGCCAGATTCTTTCTCAGTTGCCCCTCTTCCAGGCCAGCTCTCTGCTGTGGCCCAGGAAGGCAGTGGAGGATGGCCCAAGTGCTTGGGCCCTGCACCCCATGGGAGACCAGGAGAAACACCTGGCTCCTGCCTTCGGATCAGCTCGGTGCACCGGCTGCAGCACACCAGCTGTGGCGGCCACTGGAGGGTGAGCCAACGGCAAAAGGGAAGACCTTTCTGTCTCTCTCTCTCACTGTCCACTTTGCCTGTCAAAAAAACACAAAGTGATCAGTTTAAATTCATAATTGATAAAAAAGATAGGAATAAGTGTCAATGGGATTACATAAATAAGACCAGTGTCCACAAATAATAATTAATATAATTAAAAAGGAGAGAATGATCCTTCACGGGAAGCAGACTCATAGAATGGCAAATGTCCTAAATAGCACTCTGGCCTCAGAATCAGCCCTTAAGGCATTCAGATCTGGCTAAAAAGCTCATGAGAGTTCCGCAGGCATGGAAAGCCAAGACATTGTGGCAAAAAAAAAAAAAAAAAAAAAAAAAAAAAAAAAAAAAAAAAACACCACACAAACACAAACACAAAACCTAAATAAACTTAAATGAAAGACTACTGTGAGTGAGATCCCAGTGGAAAGAACGGGCCATCCAGGAAGGCAGTGCCTTTCACTGTAGGGATGAGATAAATTCCACGTTGAATATGTCCTTTTCTAAACAAGATTGGAGTTGGTGAGCTGAAGAAGCTTTCAATGTGTTGGCATCTCATTGCAAGAGCCTCGGGTGATTACTGACATCATAAATAAGAGTGTCAATTGTTAAATCTGCACCAGGAGTCACTGTGCTCCTGCTCCCGATGTAGGACCTTTATTCTTAATGTGTTGTACTATGTGAATTAATGGTAAAACTACTACCCAAACAGTACTCTATACTTTGTGTTTCTTTGTGGGTGCAGTCTGTTGAAATCTTTACTTAGTATATACTAAATTGTTTTTCTGTGTATAAAATTAATTGAAAATGAATTGTGATGAATAATGGAATGGGAGAGGGAGTGGGAAATGGGATGGTTGTGGGTGGGAGGGAGGTTATAGGGGGAAAAGGCGCTGTAATTGAAAAGTTGTACTTTGGAAATTTATATTTATTAAATAAAATTTTAAAAAAGTCTCAAACAGCTGATAGAGGATTTTGAATGTTCCCAGCACAAAGAAATAACTGAGGTGATGGATATACTATTTAACTCAATTTCATCAGTACACACTGTTTACATGTAATCAAATATCACACTATGCCCCATAAATATGTACAATTACTATGTATCAAATAAACACCTCATGAAAGCATCTATTGTCTCTAATTTTCAACTCATTTGGGAAAGCATTATTTTTTCATAAGCTCTGTTATTGAGATATGTAAATACAGAGTCTTGGAGGAGTTTGACTCAAGTTCTCATCATCCCAAGAATAGAGGATGATGGTCTGTATACATGTGATGAGCCTTCAATAAAAAAGAAAACTAAGCCATAATTTCAAGGCTAATGCACTGAAAAGTGCAGCTGTACTGACAAAGAGACTAGAATAAGGCAGCAAGGTATGTGCCGCCTTCAAAGCCCCAGCTGTGCTTCCTGACATCTGATCCAAGCATCTGTCTGCAGCACAGTGTGCAGGCCCCATGGAAACCCAAGAAAGGATGCAAATTACTTCAAAAAAGCAGCAGGTGTTCAGTGCACATCTAAGTGGCAGCAGTGCTCAGAAAATTTCATTTAACTTCACACACCAACATTTACAAGATTTTTCTCCTAATTGGCAATTACTTGACAATGAGACAACGTAACTCAAGCTGAAATCATCCTGAGATTCAATATCCAGTATTTCCTAAGGATTGTGGGGAATCGTGGCAGTAGGTAACAACTAATATTGATTTTCTCTTATCTCAGATTCAAGTTTGGCCTGATATGTCATTCAAAATTTTTAAAAAGTCTGAAGCCAGTTTTTATTATTATATAACATAACCAAATATGGCTTGTTGATTAAAATTTGTGCTCTCAGATATTCATATTTTTTCCTCTTGCGATGTTATTCAATTCCTTACTTAAAATAAGTGAGGGAAAAAATGAACTATTGGTGAGAAAAACAATAAAAGTGTTATCTACAATAAGTTATTTTTATCATAGCATAAAATAATACATAATGTACATCTATAATATATAATCTATACGGAAGTTACTAGAAGTAATTTTTATATTTTGTCAAACATATAAAATATATTTTGGTAAAAATATTCCATATATACCTGCTAGTCATGTACATCTCAGCTTGAATTTTCATTTAAGTAGTACAATATCATGTGTCTCATCATAGGCTTAAATAAACTTAAAGCTGTTTTGGAAACTGAGTAAAATTAATTAAGTCTGGAAGCATAACTTGGATATTCTAGTTAAGTAGTCAAGCATGTACTAACTGAAATTTCTGCCATGCTTAACTGAATATCTCTGGCCACTCGAAGATTACTATACTCTATTCCAGTTATCATTTACAGAATTCACCAAAAAAATTAGTAGACATTCTTACTTGAAAAGAAAGTCCAGAAGAAGGATTCATAAGTGACCTTTGTGTATAAAAATGAGGTGGTCAGTGAATTTGGATATAAATTTTATGTTTTTATTTTAATAACCTCTAATTAACATTTAATATGTACTACCTTTATGGATACATCAAACCTTACAATTGAATTAGCAGTATTTACGATTCTGTCCCCAAGAGAAATCCTTCTGTAAAATGTTATTGTTAAAGTTGATACCTCAAATTACTTCATGCATTTCAAAAAGTTCATGGAAAAATGAATAAAATATAAATTTCCTTTTATGAAAAAATTTTGAAATCTGCATTTGCAGGTCTTCAAATACATGGTAAATTTGTATTATGAACAGATTATACATGGGTTTTAAATTATTTCCACAAAACTAATTTACCTTTTAATTCTATTTTTCCATAATATTTTATTTACCTTTCTATATATCATGACTTTAAAATAACACTTTAAAATAATATTATTATATCTATTGCTAGATCTTATCATTTAAATTGTTTAATAACTATTTTAATTAACTTTTGATTTTCCTTCTAATATTATATATTACATCTGTTCCATAAGAGCCTTATTTTATTATTTATATTATTTATTTGAAAGAGTTATGTTAGGAAAAGGGGTACAGAATAGAGAGGAGGCAATATATGAATCTACAGCCAGACTGAATTTATTCAGAGAAAATAAATTCGTAGCGGTGGGTGACCAACTGCCAGTGCGCACATTAATGGGGCACATGGCAGAAGGCCCCGATCCCAGGGACAGGAATTTTTTATATTTTGGAGGGCTAGAGATGGGATTAGGGGTAGAGGGTGCAGGCAGATGTGAATTCCTAGAATTGGTCTTTCAGGTGGCCTTTTAAGTGGACCTGTGGAACACTGGAAACCTGAGAAAGAATATGGGGCTGTAAAGGCAATAGGGTGTGAGACCCAATTGAGATTCAAGGTAAGGAATACATTCCAATGCTTATTTATCTTTTGGCCAATGAGCAACAATGGCTAAGGCTTATGTACTTGTTCTATCAAGTTACATAAAGAGAGGGAGAGACAGAGAGAAAGAGATATTTCACCCAATGTTCACTCCCCCAAATGGCCGCAACTGCCAGGACTGGGCCAGGCTGAAGCCAAAAGCTACGAAATCCATCTGCATCTTCCATATGGGTGGCAGGAGGTCAAGCACTCAGGTCATCTTTCACTGCCTTCCCAAGGGCATTACCTAGGAAGTGATTCAGAAGTGGAGCAGCTGGGAGTTGAACAGACATTCACATGGCATGATACTGTTAACCACCTGTGACACAACACTGGCCCCATTTCATGATATTCTGATTAGAATCCACACATTTCATCATACTGATCCTCTGTGTAACTGCAAAGCTTTCCACTTTTTTTCTGACTTAACCTTAGCATCAACTTCATCTGTCTCAACCTTCAGAACGTCATTCAAATTCAGTTACCTTAATAGATCTCCAACACCACTCTTGAGAATCTGGTGCCAGCCTTACCCACCCAATGTAATAGACTCCTCACTTGGCCGGCGCCATGGCTCACTAGGCTAATCCTCCACCTTGCGGCACCGGCACACCAGGTTCTAGTCCCAGTCGGGGCGCCGGATTCTGTCCCGGTTGTCCCTCTTCCAGGCCAGCTCTCTGCTGTGGCCCAGGAGTGCAGTGGAGGATGGCCCAAGTGCTTGGGCCCTGCACCCCATGGGAGACCAGGAGAAGTACCTGGCTCTTGCCATCGGATCAGCGCAGTGCGCCGGCCGCGGCGGCCATTGGAGGGTGAACCAGCGGCAAAGCAAGACCTTTCTCTCTGTCTCTCTCTCTCACTGTCCACTCTGCCTGTCAAAAAAAAAAAAAAAAATAGACTCCTCACTAACCTTTTTGCTACCATCCTTGATCTCTACTGCAGTGTGTCTCAACTGGTAAAAAGTATGCCCTTTTACTTGCCTACTGTTTTGGGCAACTTCTCTGGACATTTTTGGTTGATAAACCAAGGTTACGTAACTAGTATCAACTACACAGTGGGAAGAAATGCCGCTATATATCACAGAATGCATAGACCAACAAAAATGACATGATCAAAATGAGTTGAGGAATCCTGCTGTGTAACCATTCTCCATATATTGATCATAGACACATTCTCAAACAAATTATTTTACAGCAAAACATATCCCATCCTTTACTAAATCTCCCCAAATATTCTCACCTCATTTATTTTGAAGAAACCCAAAATTCCTTACCGTATCCTATAAAGCCTTATGTGTCTGATCCCATAAATATGTTTGTGATCTTAGCTCTTCATTAAATCTGATACAGTACTTGCCTGTTTTGTTTCTTGCTAGTGTTAGGAAAAGCCATGGCTTTCCTGACTTAATGCCCTTATTTATTCAAATTCTATAATTCAAAGTGTTGTTCTCCTTCTCTTACTCTGATGTCAAATGTCATCTCCTCTAATTTAAATGGTACTCACTACCCCAATCAATTGTGGTGCTTATACCTATTATTTCAAAATGTCCAGTTGTATCTAGATTTTTAGAATATCACTAATTGCAGTATCTACAATATCTGCAGGTCAACAGTTCTTTTTTATGTTGATTTTCACCTAGATGATCATATCTTCTCAACTGTACATATTTGCTTTTAATTTATGCAGTACATTTCAATTGTAATAGTACTTTGAAACCTTCTACTATGTTATTCTGCAGATAGAATTTATCTCTACCTGTGCGAACACTTCCAAGCCAAGATAATCTTCATCCAATTTTGGAGACAGATTGCCTGGAGCTGGGCTAAAAGTCTTTGATAGAGCCCAACTGGCTCATGCTTTCTCCTAGCCTGGAAACTTTTGGAGGAGCAACCCAAACTAGGGATGGCCTATCAGGGGTTTCCCTATTAAAACAACATGACTTGACATGGCTGTAAAAAGTCCAGCTCAATATTTTAAGTCTTTCTCTGCTATGCTATCTCTAACTTAACATATCAAAAGAGGTTATAATCTGATTAACTCTTCAATATTGATAATAGCTCAAAGTATGAGGGAGAAATAGGAAAAAATACAGCTAGTAGTACAACGTATATTTACAATAGCCATTTAGACACCATTTGGGGGGTCAGCGCTGTGGCATAGCCAGTAAAGCCACTGCCTGCGGTGCTGGCATACCATATGGACACCGGTTTGAGTCCTGGCTATTCCACTTCTGATCCAGCTCTCTTGTGTGGCCTGGGAAAACAGTAGAAGACAGCTCACCTTCTTGGGCCCCTGCACCACGTGGGAGACCCAGAAGAAGCTCCTGGCTCCTGACTTCAGATCAGCATAGCTCCATTTGTTGCAGCCAACTGGGGAGTGAACCAGCAGATGGAAGACCTTTCTCTCTCTCTCTCTCTCTCTCTCTCTCTCTCTCTCTGCCTCCTCTTCTCTCTCTGTAACAGTGACTTTCAAATAAATACATAAATCTTAAAAAAAGACACTATTTGGGATGGGATGTCTGCATCCCATATAAGCACCTGGGTTCAACTCATGGCTCTGCACCTGATTCCAGCTTCCTGATAAGGCACATCCTGGTAGACCTCAAGTAATGGCTCTAGTATTTGACTGGGTCCCTCCACTCACATGGAAGACCCAGACTGAGTTCAAGGTTTCTGATTTCTGTCGATTTCACCGCTGGCTCTTGTGGGCATTTGTGGAGAGAACCAGCAGAACGGGAGACATTTCTGTGTCTACTTTTCAAATGACTAAAATAGATAAATACTTTTTTTAAAGGTAATATAAGAGGGTACTTCATATGAATCATGAAAAAGTAAATAAAAAATGACAGCTGTTACTTCATTCTAAACATTGTCCGATAAGACCAGCCAGTTTTAGTGACCATGCTAAAAGAAAAAGTGTTTTTATTATTGTTGTTTTTGTAACAGAACCTTGACCAGAATATATATAAATAAAATGGATTAATGAATCAAAGATCACTGTGAATGATTAGATTTTAAAAATTTGGAGTATGGTACTGTTTAATCATTCATAGAGAGGGTATTTTTTAAACGTTGGCTTGATTTGTGTAATAATTCAGTAAATTAATGTGTGTGAGAGTCAGCTTAATATATTCTATATGCCAGCCTCTGATCAATGTAGGTTACAGTCATGATTAAGGGATGCTCCTGTCCTTCAAGCATGCAAATACTGTTGGAAAAGGCAGGAGGATCAATAGAAAGTTAAAATACAGTATATGGCAGTATTCAGTAACATAATAAGGATGAGTATGGAATATTAACTGAGGAAGGGCAACTTTCTTAGGGAAGAGACAAAACTGAAAGACGAATAGAAAACAATCAAGAAAGACTGGGGGAGAAGAACACGTTTGGTGGTTTGAGAGAGGTTGGAGTGTTTTATTCCTAGGGAACAGGAATGCTGATGAGATCGAATATCACTTAATAAGTGTAAGCATGTAAAGATATATGTATGTTTTCAATTAAATGTTAGTAGAAGAAAGCAGCTTAAAACTCATGCTTGGGTTTTATTTTTATGAAAGTGGAGAAATTTGCTAGGGTATATGCCATTTCCATACTAAGTGCACGCATGTAATTGCATTTCAAAGGTAGGGCACACATTTAGCCAGAGTATGTTTCTATTATTTATGGGTTTATCATTTTCATTTTCAAGTGAACTATTTTAACTGGAAGTCTAGATAACTTTAAACAGTTAAAGCAAGTTAATATATATTTGCCTATGTAAATTAGCAAACTGAAATGGAGTTTTTGAATCCAACAAGCTATTGCTGACATCTCAGCTCTGCTTCTATGCTACTGTGGATTTGAACAAACCATTTAGTCTTTCAGGCTAGGGTAACTTCTAACTAGGCTACCCTACTTCTGTTTATATCACACAAAGAGTTAAGGTGCTTGACAACCAAGAAACAACTACAATCTATAGATATAAAGGATGGTATCTGAGAGTTCTAAGAGAATGGATTAAGATTTTTAAAGTCTCAGGAAATTTCCCAAGTTCCTAGTTCAAATGCTGTAATTGAGTATAAGTAGAATTCTAATTATCTGAAAATATTTAACAAAACACTATTTTTCTTTATGGTTAAGATCCCTGTAGGTGTAGCAGAGATCAGAAACATAAGAGCAGAGTGTTAGCTAAAACAAGATCAAAACACAAATGGAAAAAAATTCTTTCATGATTTTTTGCTACTCCTCTTAACATGAAACTAATTCAAGGCCAGTGTTGTGGTGTAATGGGTTAAGTCGCTGTCCATGACACCTACATCAAATATGGGAAACTGGTTCAAGTCCTGGATGCTCCGTTTTTAATCTGTCTCACTGCTAATGTACCTGGAAGGGCAGCAAAAAATGGCCATGCATCTATATGGGAGACCCTGATTAAACTCCTGGATCCTGATTTTGGCCTGGCCCAGCCCAAATTATTGTGAACATCTGGGGAGTGATCCAGTGATGGAAGATCTCTCTCTCTCTGTCTCTCTCTGTGTGTCTGTATCTGTCTCTATCTCTCTTTCTAACTCAGTGTCAAATAAATAAAATAAATATTTGATTTTATATATTTCTAACATAAAAAAACTCAAGTAAATAAAAACCATTTGTCAAAGTATATTAGATTTTAACTTTTATGCACTATAAGAACATATGCTTTCAATAAATTCTTATTTTAGTTTGTATAAGAATTACAAAGTTGTCAAAGCTAACAAATCTGACATTGAATAAAAACTTTTGTTATATCTTTATTTCTCTGTGAAATTCCAAGTGCTCTTTTTCATTTTTTTATTTTATTTAGTAAATATAAATTTCCAAAGTACAGTTTATGGATTAGAATGGCTCCCCCCCACCCATAATTTCCCTCCCACTTGCACCCCTCCCATCTCCTGCTCCCTCTCCCATTCCATTCATGTCAAGATTCATTTTCAATTATCTTTATATACAGAAGATCAATTAGTATATATTAAGTAAAGATTTCATCAGTTTGCACCCACACAGAAACAAAAAGTGTAAAATACTGTTTCAGTACTAGTTATAGCATTACTTCACATTGGACAACACCAAGTGCTTTTAACAAATGAAAGTAAATAATAACAGTTTAGGACACATTAAATACAAATATAGTTGTGAAATTGTGTAAATATGGTATATGACAGTTAATAGGGGGGCCAGCATTATAGCATAGTGGGTTAAGTCTTCCTGCACCTACATGGGAGACCTAGCTGAGCTCCTGACTCCTGCTTCAGCACGGCAGACCCTAGCCATTGCAGCCACTTGGGGAGTGGACAAGTAGATGGAAAATCCCTCTCTCTGTCTTTCCTCTTTGTAACTCTGTCTGTAAAGTAAGTAAATAAATCTCAAAAAAAGAGTTAATGGAAAATGAAACTTTCATACCTTTTTTTTTTAATTTTTTATTCATTTGACAGATAGAGTTAGACCAGCCTTGGGCTCATGTCTTACATAAAGGAAAATATGTTCCACTAATTAGCAATTTTTTTTATTTGACAGGTAGAGTCACAGACAGTGAGAGAGAGACAGAGAAAGGTCTTCCTTCCATTGGTTCACTCCCCAAACGGCCGCCATGGCCGGCGCTGCGCCGATCTGAAGCCAGGAGCCAGGTACTTCCTCCTGCTCTCCTTTGCGGGTGCAGGTGCCCAAGCACTTGGGCCATCCTCCACTGCCTTCCTGGGCCACAGCAGAGAGCTGGACTGGAAGAGGAGCAACCGGAACTAAAACCCGGTGCCCATATGGGATGCTGGCGCTGCAGGCTGAGGATTAACCTAGTGAGCCACGGCGCCAGCCCATACATTGTTGTTGAAAGTGATAATTCAATATATTTGGAGAACTATTTGGTAATGTGTATTAAAAGATGGAAAGTTGATTGTATTATTCTTTCTCTCCATGATTGCTAGGAATAAACCTTAATAAAATTTTACTTTATCTGGATGAGATAACTAGAAAGATATTGCACACTGGAAATATTTACGATCTTGGAATTAGAAAATTACTTAAATAAAGAAATATATTAACAAAAAGGAAGGTGATTTATCAGCCACTGAAACAGTTGGAAAATGACACTTCTCTAGAGAATATTAATAAACTCTGTACAGCTAAAATTTATTGATCAGAAATAAGCAACACTGCAACCTCCAAAAATGCTCTATAAAAGAAAGCACATAACAAGTAAAAATTAATAATCTCTTTAAAATTCTGGATTCCTGAAAGATGTATTTTTATTCCTGAAGGGAAGGAAGTATACAATGCTACAGTTGACCCATCACCTAAAACATGAGAAATATCACTTGAAACTTGAGATATATAACAGAAAGGATTTCAAGCGAGGTCTTTTGCCTATGACAGGAGGGAGCTCTTTAGATCAGGGACCTATTTTGAGAGAACACACTGATGAATGTTGGTCAAAAGCATTACTAAAATTGTGCAGAATAGGAAACTCTATAAACAAAATATGCAAAAGACTTTTGGATTTCAAGGCCTTCAGGTTTCAAGGCCTTAATGCTTTTTGAATAATTTACGCTTCGATGATGGATTATTTGAGGATAAAGAGCATGTAGAGGGAGTACCATATTGGGAACTAGGCGAGAGGTCACTGAAAATTGGAAATTTAATCCTTACATGGATGTCGATAAGCCAAACTCATTCCCTGCTGCTATCCAATTGTTGGAGACCTATTCAGACATGAAATTTTCTAAGGAGATGTGATTGAATCAAATTTTATGTGGAAGATGATCATCAAGATGACATCATGTCATCAGGGAAATAGGCAAAAAGTGTTCCTTGTATGGGTTTTCAGATTACCTTCCATAGTAGCTTAACCACAGGGTACAAAGAGAGGAATAAATGACACAAAATAATGTTTTTTATTTTCAAAAATTTGGCTGGAGAAAAAAAAAAAAAACTGGTAGCAATAAGTAGGAAGTTTCTCAGAAATAATGAGACAATAATGGGAACTTTCGTCAGTAAGCACTGAGGAAGTTAAATAACAGAACACACATAGTGCTGATTTTTTCCCATTAGTAGATTTCTATACAAGACATACAAGTGTACTTCCAAAAGTTTGTGTGTAATGCAATTAAAAGATCACCTTAACTAATAATACAAAAAACTTTGAAATTCATACATATAAGTAGGTTTCAAAAAGTGTCATGAAAACTGCATGAATTGAAAAATTTTTACATGAAAATAAACAGCTTCCAATTCTCTTTTTCTAAAAGTTTGAAGTACTCTCATATTCAATCAATTAAATATTGGCATAAAATGTATTTTATGTTTTATTTATTTGTATTTTTCAGTTTATGTAGGCTAGCGTTTGTCAGAAGGTTGATTCTAGATTTCGTTTCCAAGTTGCAAGCAATTACACTTTGCATTTATATGAAAGTGACAATTGACCTTGGTACAACATAGTGACACACACTTTTCATACCATTCAGAATAACATACAAATTTCCACTATCTGTTCACATTGCTTTTTACTGTGTTGGAAATGATAATCTAGCCACGTTTTCATCATTTCATGTGATTAAATTACACTGCTTTGATTCTGAGTGTAAGTTTTTTTTATATTAGATATGCAATAATGTAATAAAACTATGGATTGATTATGTTATTATGCATTATTTCCCCTCTGCATTAATTTTCTTTTTTCTATTTTTTAAAGATTTATTTATTTGTTTGAAAGATGAAGTTACAGACAGAGACAGAGAGAAAGAGAGAGAGAGAGAGAGAGAGAGAGAGGTCTTCCATCAGCTGGTTTATTCACCAAATGCCATAGGCCAGAGGTAAGCCAATCTAAAGCCAGGAGCCAGGAGCTTCTTCCAAGTCTCCCATACCAGAGCAGGTTCCCAAGGACTTGGGCCATCCTCTACAGCTTTCCCAGGCCATAGCAGAGTGCTGGATCAGAAGTGGAGCAACCAGGACACAAGCAGGTGCCCATTTGGGCTGCCGGCACTACAGGCTGGGGCTTTACCTGCTATGCCACAGCACAAGCCTCAGCGTTAATTTTAATTATAGTATTCCTATTGGATCATTTTGCTCATTTGAACCTTTCCTTGATTTTGACACATGTGAGGTTGTGGGGAGCAACCGGACTGGACTGAGTTACTGGAATTAAGACTTATTCTATGCATCTGCTCTCCCACAATATGGCGCTGGGAGAGAAGTAAACAGCTTCCGCACAGCTGCCTCCAGTTCAACCAATAAACTGTAGGACTTGCTCCTGATTGGAGAGCAGCGTACTCGGCGTGTGGGCAGCCGAGTTGGGATTGGCGGAGGAGGACTATAAAGGAGGAGAGAGACGGCATGCACCAGGAACATCTATGGGGAACATCTAAGGGGAACATCTGAGGGAACACCTGTGCAGCCCCCGAGAAAGCCGGCCGGCGGTGTGCCGCTCCCCTGCGGAAGTGGGGAATGTGGCCAGGGGGAGCTGCCCTTCCACGGAGGTGGAAGGGACAGTAGCCAACCCGGGAAGAACCAGCAGCAAACCCGGGGAGGGCCGAGCAGACAGAAAGAACAGCGCAGGGTCCTGTGTCGCTCCTCCACGAAGACGGGGAACGACATGAGGTATACAGTTTTTTTTTTTTATAAAAATATAAATCTACTCTTCTGCAAAAGAAACTAGATTTTTCAATCACAAAGTGTGTGAATTATTTAAATTTAAACACATGTATAAGTTCTTTGATAGTTTTATTTTGATCATTAACTTCTTAATTCTATAGTCTAACTTTTTATTTATGTGCTATCTCATCTTCACATCTTTGTGATATTTTCATACATGTTAATATAAGTTTTCCTATGGCAATTTTTGTGCATCAATGAATTTTATCTTTTCCTTAGAATATTCAACATTTTGTCTTGGTATTTCTTTACTGTCTTTGATGTTTAAATTATATTATTTTTCAAAATTATTTTTCTTTAATTTTCCCTCTACATGATGTCTATTAAGAGACTCAATACATCAAAATTTTTTTGTTACATTAAATGAGGATCCTCCTTCAGTACAATAGAATATTACTGGTTGCCTATGTATCTTTCTCACTGAACAATAATCTGTGTGTTGGTGTATGTGTGTGCACACATGTGTATGCACATATGTGTGTGCACATATATGTACCAGGATTTAACTAAGGAGAGGAAGAACTCATTAGGAACACTACAAATATTTATTGGAAGGAATATGTTCCTTGGATGTGCTAAATGCCTTTTTAAATGTTCTCCACCAAATAGGAGTTAGAGCCGACTCCCATGGAATGTGCCTTATAGCTCTGATGCAACTGAGAGCTAAGTCATCTGCTTTCGTTAGAAGTAGTCAGCACTAGACATTCATTTTTGGTGTTTTATACTGAAAGTTGCTGTGATCACAACACATAACAACAACAAAAGTAAATGATTAATAAAATTATTTTATTGGGTTTGCAATGATACTATGCAAATTACATTATACTGAAACAAAAAAAGCATAAAATGTTTAGCTGCATTCAACCTAAGTTTAACTCTTTGTTTTCTAAATTTTATTCTTTATTCTAAAATAATCATACAAAAAAGTTAAATTGACAATGTAGATACATGAAAAAATGAGGCAGGTCAGTTTGAAGAAACATAGGTGAGTAGTTGGGAGATATAGCTTTTTAAAGAAAACCAAATGATTTGTGCATTTAATATATTTGACAAAACAGTATGGAAAATTTTGATTGTGAAACCACTTCCAGTTTATTTACTTGAGAGATTATAAAATTAGAGGAACATCAGCTCATATTAAATCTATTGAAATGCATTCAGAAAATAATGGAATATTACATAGATAAGCATTGTTAATTTAGTTGATGCCAGCATTAACAAAAAAACATTAATAATGACATATAAATGGGAATTAAGTTCCAAATTTATTTTTAATGAAATAGACAGTGACTTGCCAAATGTCCTTTTCTACTGCACTTGATTGACTGTCCTGAAGGAAGGTACTAGTACAAATTTTTCAAGAAACCAGTATTTTTTCATTACAAAGAACACATATTATTGAAATATTTATTCGCTGTAATGTGATTATTCCTTCTTGTCTGCTTTGCTATTTTTTGCAAACTAAAAATATTCAATTTGATGATTCAGTTCTGCAAAGATAACACCTTCTAGGGACTCAGAATTCAATGAGAAATTTCAAGCAAAGTTTAGCTCATTTAACAAACATTCAGTGTGATCCTAATCAGAATATCAAGGACATTCTTCTCACATCTAGAGAAAATGATACTAAAATTTCTATGGAAACATAGGAGACCTCAGATAGCAATTGGAACCTTAAACAACAGAAACAAAGCTGCAGACATCACAGTACCAGATTTCAAGGTATACTACAGAGAAGTTATAACCAAAACACCCTGGTACTAGCACAAAAATAGAAATGTAGGCCAATGGAATGGAATAAAAACACAAGAAATGAATCTGTTAGGTAAGAAGTTAGAAATTTAGCTTATGTATGTGTGATAAAGGCCTGAAGACCAGCACCTACTGTGGAAGCTCCAGAAGCCCAGCATTTTGCACTTCAAAGTCCTGCCTAGATCCTGATAACCTTCCCACAAGGAACTATCTTAAAAATCAGTTTAAAATTGTAGCATCCACTCATCAGCTAAAATAGAGTATTACAAAAACCAGTGACAGTCACACAGGAATTTTATTGAAAATGAGAAGCAAATGAGAGACAAATGAGAGGCAAAGTAACCAATCGGGACTGGCCACCAATCAGGACCAACACTCCTTACCAGAGTGTGGCCCCCAACAGCGGGTTACACAGCTTTTTATAGTATTCTGTCCACTAGGGCTCACAATTTCGAACCGGACCCTGGTATGCAGTAAACAATAAAAAGGAAAACTGGAACATGGTTGTAAGATAACAGTGAAGGACACATTCCGGTCAACCTAGTTCTTGAGAATTTGGGCCCACATAGTTTCACAAGATACACCCTTAGCTAATAGCAGGCAAAGCTGATATGTACAGAAGCAAGAGATCTGCAATTAGCTTTCAGCCACACTCACTCCATTTTGATTCTCATTTCACAAAGATATTATGAAGATGAAACAATATTTTAACAAATGATAGCTTTATAATAAGCAAATATTAATATTTTATGATATACTAAGTTTTAATTACATAAAAATGTTATTATTTGGCTAAATATTGGTGTTCCCATATGTCATTGTATGTACTAAAATATTACTCATCAGGAAAACTTTGACAACTGCTTTTATGAAAAACATGGAAACTTCAATCGTTTTGCAGAGGATAATACATAATTTTAGAAAATTTGTTAAAGCTGAATATTGAAAATCCTAATAAGTTGAAAGACAGGGATGATAGTCAGAACTCTAGTTACATAAGCATAATGTAAGAAGCGAGAATCTAAATTGTGAGTATAATAAAGGTTAAGACGACAGAACAGAATTAGGTGGATTCAGAATTAAATCTGCAATTAAATCAAGGTGCTTTTATTAAGTAGAAGTGAGAAACAAAAGTATATACTGCTCTGTAATGACAAGACATCCAAGATGGTTCATATGATTGAGAAACTAGGATAAAAGAACACACTCTCACTGAACCACACAACGCAACTGTGTGCTTCAGGTAAAAAATGCAGAGTATTGTTAATATTCTCACCAACTCCAGAACAGAGTTGCTGTCTCCTCAAATCCTCCTGCTTCCTTGAGGCAACTACACAAAGCATAATCAACAACTTAGACTGACAACACAGATGGACTAATCAATAACAAGTTGAGCAAAATGATTCTGAGCCCTGAGGACTTACTACAAGGCAGATAGAAGAAGGTGGACTAGGCACTTTGTCCTAATGTCACCATTCATTGGTTAATTAGTGACTTTCATTAGTGGAAGACACACATCTAAATCCAAATTTCTCCTTTTTTTTTTTTTTTTTTGGTACATTTTCTTGAATAACTCAAGTGAATAAGGGTTTTTGGTGTGCTATGCCTACACAATTTAATTTGGAAACATTCTAAATATTATGATGCTCCCTCTTAATTCCTACTATAATTGCCCTTCTCTCAACAAGCAACACTGTATTAACCTTTACATGGGAAACATACAGAGCAAAATCGAATTTTTCCTCAAATTAGTACTGCTTCCAAATATGCAGGCAGTTTTTATATTTAACATCTGATGAATAATCATTTTTCTACAGAAAATATGCTAGTCTCCATGTCCCTGTCCCTCTTTCCCAAGTAACAAGATTGTAACCTTGTTGTCTTTTGGAAGTTGCTACAATGCATCTGCAACTGTCTTAACAGTTCACAACAAATTCAGACTTTCCAAGTAATAACGAGTTTCATTGCTTTGCTTGAATAGGAGATGGTCACTGGCTCTGCCTTGCATTTCTTCCACACCACTTGCTGGCAGCCAGGCATACTTGCACACTATATGTTGGAAATTTTAGATAAGGGCTGTAAAAACATTGTGAGGGTAATCACTTACAATCTCCCTTCAATGGCAGTTCCAGCAGAACAAACACAGGTGCTGCTTACAATTATGGGATGAAAGGTAAGTGCCTTGGCAGTTGTCTTCTTGTTCATGTTGCACCAACAAGGGTCCACCACAGCACTCTCCACTCCCCATTTACAAGCCTCCTTTTATGCAATTGCCAAAATGATATGGAAAAGCAAAAATGAATAGGAAAAGTAGCAGTATGTTTATTTTCAAACAGGACACTCAAGCAGGGTTCTATGTTCAATATTAGCATTTATGCCATGTTCAGGACAACCAAATTAACATGCACTAAATGACAGAAAACTAACTCAGAAAGGGAATCTTAGCTGGTATATGTTAATATCTGGATTTTCTGATACTTTGCTTTTGTTAGAATAGCGTAATGGTGGTGCTTATCAAGAAACAATAAGTAACAAGAAGCAGACCTGGTACAGGCCTTCTCTATGCTCTAAACACCCATACTCCTTGAATATTTTCTCTAATTCCTAAAATTAATAAAGCAGGATGCACATTATCCAAGGACAATATCTTTGTTTATTGTTTAGGGATATTTTGTTTATAAGAAGTACATTGAGATTTAATGCTATAACTAGTACTCAAACAGTATTTTTCACTTTATGTTTCTGTGTGGGAGCAAACTGTTGAAATCTTTACTTAATGTATGCTAAACTGATCTTCTGTATATAAAGAGAATCGAAAATGAATCTTGATGTGAATGGAAGGGGAGAGGGAGCGGGAAAGGGGAGGGTTGCGGGTTGGAGGGACGTTATTGGGGGGGAAGCCATTGTAATCCATAAGCTGTACTTTGGAAATTTATATTCATTAAATAAAAGTTAAAAAATTACAAACCAAATGGAAAAAAATAAAATTATTAAAAAAATTAAAAAAATAAATAAATATATATTTATTACAAATCCATGATTACTGAACACTGTGTCAACACATTGACTATAATCAAGAATTTCAGCACTTTATCTTCACTCATTATTTGTCTTCAAATTTATTTCTGGGCCAACATTTTGTCATAGCAAGTAAAGCTGCTCCCTGTGACTCTGGCATTAAATATGGGCACAGGTTTGAGTCCACGCTCCTCCACTTCTGATCCAGCTCCCTGCTAACGTGCCTGGGAAAGCAGTGGAGGATGGTCCAAGTTTTGGGGGTCCTGCTACCCCCATGGGAGACCCAGATAAAGCTCCTGGCTTCTGGCTCCTGGCTTCAGTCTGGACCAGCTGTGGCTGTTGCAACTATTTGGAAAGTGTAATCAGCAGATAAAAGATCTCTCTCTCTCTCTCCCTCTCTCTCTCTCTCCCTATAACTCTTCCAAATAAATAAAATCAATCTTCACAAATATTTATGCATTATATTTTGCAGATTCCTTTACCTTTGTAGAGACTGAGGCTGAGATAGCCAAGCAACCTTCTAATAGCAAGAGAACTAACGAGTGTAGAATAGGAATTTGAATTTCATCTACCTTAAAAAGCCCAAACCATTGTTCCTGCCAACTTGCACACTGTGTTGTGACGTTGATTGCATTATATGTCTCATCAGACCTATTTTGTCTCTGCTGTTGGAAGACTACATCGATTTCATGAAAAAGCTATTTATACATACATTTTTTAAAGATTAATTCATTTATTTGAAAGCCAGAGCCACACAGAGAGAGGAGAGGCAGAGAGAGAGAGAGAGAGAGAGAGAGAGAGGTCCTCCATCCGCTGGTTCAATCCCCAACCGGCCGCAACGGCCGCAGCTGCGCCAATCCAAAGCCAGGAGCCAGGAGCTTCCTCCGGGTTTCCCACGCAGGTTCAGAGACCCAGGGACCCAGGGACCCAGGGACCCAGGCCATCCTTCACTGCTCTCCCAGGCCACAGCATAGAGCTGGATTGAAGTAGAACAGCCGAGTCCCTAACCGGCACCCATATGGGATGCCGGCACTTCAGGCCAAGGCGTCAACCTGATGTGCCAAATCGCTGGCCCCTCTACATACATTTCTAAATATAGAAAAACAATAACATTCAAGATGTAGTACTAAATGAGCCAGTCTTAAAAAATTTATTTTTTTCTCATAAATAAAAAGTCATTTTCCCTGGTAAAATGGCTTTTCCTTTTATATTTTGATGGATTAAATCTGACTCGACTATGAAGTATATTTTAATTTACTTTAATCTTGAATACTGACACCATCTCTGATTAACACCAAGCCATTTATTGCTTATAGTAATTGATTTTGAAATTTGTTTCATTTATTTACTTTTTACTCAATACTTTTATTTTTTTAGCTAGAATTAATGAGAGGCAAGGCATTCTCTTGAATATTCTACCTTACAGAAATTCTATTGATGCCATCTGATCAAGTAACAAAGAACCTGGTTTTAGTAGTTTAAATGCTTCCTAATGTTTATAAATATAATATTGTAAAAATTGAAATATTTTAAGACTTCTGTGATACATGAATTGCAAAAGATCATCATTGTTTTTGGTAGGATCTAAGTTTAATTTGGGCTTCAACAACTTCCGATTATATAACCTTGAGGAAATATTGGACATATATCTTCTCAACCGTAAGTAGATTATCTTCACATCATGAGGTCAAGCTGAAGACACATCTGATGACAGATGAACGACAACTAGTATTGTATTTATTTGGTTAATTCTTGTCAGAATTGAGTATGCTCAAACTCATATTTAAAACCTTTAAATATTTTCAAAGCTTTTTCAAACACAAAACAAATCTTCAAAACAAGCAAACAAAGTTCAGCATCTATCTATTATTGGGCTGAAGATTCAGGGAGGAGTTCAGTATCCATACCCATAATTTTAATATTATTTTTATTTTTTCATTGGTCTAATAGTGGTTTTTTTTTCACATTTCCTCTTTTTAGGTAGAATACTACCTATTATGAAGACTGCTGGAAATGTGGACAGTAATGATTTGTGTTTTCAGCTCATATTTTCCTACCAACTTGCAATTTCACAATGAAAGAACAAAATATATTCTCAAAGAAAAAGAAAAGTGAGAGAGAGGGGTAGAGGATTGAACATAAGGAGAGCACAGAGAATAGTACTGTCAAATCTTTAAGCATCCCTTGTTTTTTTTTTTTTTTTTTTGAATTAAAAATAGAAAATGTGAGATGTCTCCCTTGAAAATTTTGAAGGCTAATTAACGCATTTGTATATAGTGTTCTAGCTATCAGATTGTTATTTCTGTAATTGTAAGGAGTTACTTTGGCAAGACTGCAGCCAGTCATACTTCTTTGGTATGTAAATGTGTCTTGCCTTCTTAAGCACACATGGCCTTGAAATTAGACCTCCTCACATGGGTGGAAAAGGTGAGGGAAAGAGAGCTCTGACTAAAAGGATATCTGGCTGCTAAAGTAGCTGTCTTCAAATGTTTAACCATATATAAGCTTCCAAAATAAATGACTGTATTTTGTTCAATAAATCTAGTTAGGAGAGGGTTCAGTGACTGGTCTGTTAACAACATGTTAGGATTTTTTTTGAAGTAGTATTCAAAAAAGTCTAAAATATGTCTTACTTGGTCATTTATAATGGAATTCAGGTTACACTTTAGCATTTCAGAAATAATAATTCTTGAGATAGTATTAACCATTATACACAAAATTATAATAGTATGCATAAATAATGAATTTATGTATAATATATGTTATACAAAATATTTTCATTTCCCTGTCCTTTTTTCATCTATTTTTAATAAATCAGGGTTTACCAATTAAATCTATGTATCTGAGTCTCTTAAACATTATGTATTAAAATACATCTTTAATTCTAGGAAATGGTATTGCATAGCTATTAGAAATAGAAACAAATTAAACCCAAGCTCAAATTTTTACTCTGCTTTTTATTAATGACATAATCGTGAACCATCTACTTTATGATTTTGAATATCAGATTGCATGTGTGGCTTTGTTCATTTGTGTCATTATAAAAAATGCATTGGACTCAATAATTTATAAACAATTGAAATTTACTTGTCTAAGTTCGGGGAATTTTGTGACCAAAGCACCAGCAGCTAAAGTATCTGTGAAAGGGCTAGTTACTGTTTCAAGGTAACACTTTGAACGCTGTGTTCACTCAAAGAGAGGAATCATGTTTCTTCACAAGGTAGAAAAGATGAAAAGCAAAGAAGGAACACATCATATACACTCTTTGTTACAAGTCAGCATTAATCTCATTCACGAGTGTGAAGTCTCATGATCTAAGCACTTCTGTACAACTCCCTCACCCCTAGTCTAATACGATCACTTTGGTGATTGTGGATAGACACATTTTGGAGGAGACATCTACATTCAAAACCCACAGCAACGTATAAATCACAAAAAAGCACTGTAATCTTAAGGTTGCTGGAAAAAATTAGTGAGAGCTGGCTTTAAAATATTAGCTAGGCATAAAGAATAATACAATGGATGTAGGACCATCATTAAGTTCAGAATAGGTAGGTAGAGCACAGATGCAGTGCCACAACAAGACAGGACTTCCAAGAAAAAGGGAAGGGAGACTAAGCATTTGATATTTGGTTTTCAAAGTATCAGATGACTATAGCAATTGGAAAAGCATTTATTTATTCGCAAGCTGAAGTCCAACCACCAGTGGCTCCACATATCAGGATACCATTTTCTCATGAAGTAAAAGAAATTAGCTGTATGGCTGCTACCAGCATCATTTAACTCGTTCAGTAATACTGTCAGAAACTAAGGAGTTTCAATTTTCAATGTTCATTATTTTTATTTGGATTTAGTTGGAAAACAGAGTGACAGAAAGAGAGAAAGCAGGAGGAGGATGAGAAAAAGAACTTCCACCAATTGATCTCCTCAGAAGTCTGCACAGCAGGGACTGGGCCAACTCAGCCAGGAACTTTACCTGGGTCTCCCAGCTGGATGCCAGATACCCAACTGCCTGAACCATCACCTTCTCCCCCCGCCCAGGCAAATTGAACGGGTCATGTGCTTAAAGCTGCATGGTAGATAGAAATAAGTGGTGCATATACTAACAGCTAACATAGTAGGTACTGTTATCCAAGGAAGTAGATACAACTTTGAGCATATAACACACTCATTTAACTAGGAAATGATTACATAGAAAATGTCTAAGGTTCATTGAATTCAACAAGGTAGATGGTATCAAGGCTATTTAATCTGTGCATACTGAAGCTCCCATCATCTCTCTGAATTAAGAAGTTTCTGAGGGGCTGGCATTGCAGTACAACAGGTGAATCTGCTGCTTGCCATGCCAGCATCCCATGTCAGAGTGCATATTCATATCCTGGATACTTCACTTTTCTGATCCAGCTTCCTGCTAATGCACCTGGGAAGCAGCAGTGATGGCCCAAGTACTTGGGTCCCTGCCACCCAAATAGGAGACCCATATTGAAGTCCTGGCTTCTGGCTTCTGCCTGGCCTAGCCCTGGCCCTTTTGGACACTAAGGGAGAAAAATCAGTGGATTGAAATATATCTCTCTCATGTGCAGGCCCTTCCATCTCCTCCCCCCCTCCCCTTTCTTTCTCTAATGTACTTTCAAATAAATAAATAAATAAATAAACTTTCAAAAATTTCTGAGAAGAAGGATTTGATCCCATTTCTGTTTCTAGCTGTGCTAAATTAGATTAAAAGAGGACAACAGTTTCAATCATAATCAACCCTTAGTACAACCAACCACCAATTTACTACAAATCTGGCACAAAGCATGAACTTCCCAGGCAGCTCTATCTTTTGGATATAGTTACTAAGAAGTCAAGAACATATTATGTTATCTAACAGTAAAGATGGAGCAGAGGAGGCATAATAATAATAATAATAATAATAACGTGAAATAATTGGAAATAAGAAGTAGCAGAAACCACAAATGATAATTGCTGCACAGACAACATGTAGCTTGGAAAGAGAGAAGTTTATAAAAAGTGAGAGTGAGTAAGTCAGTTATTCCTACATGGAGCTGATTCTGAACAACAGCTACCACTATTAAGGTTCCTCTGGCTGGCTTGGATCCAAAAGCAACCACCAACCTCTAAGCCGTCTGCCTTATTCAATCCAGATATCAATAAACCAGCGTGATTTGAGTTGATTTGAGGATACCTAGACAAAATAGCTCAATACTATCTGACTCTGGCTGAAATTCAAATGGAAACTAAGCATCACGGAACTCAAGCAGTGTAATGTGTATTTCTGTAGTAATACCTCATAAACACGTGACTTTCAGGGTTAGCAATTTTATTGTAATGTTAGTACCTTTGGTTTATTCGTTTGTTGTTATTCTAAACAAATCAGAAAAATCATACAAAAATAAGTAAACACTAAATTGAATTAGCCACCTTGCAAGACTATAAATTTCCAAGACCTTTTCTTTTAACTCCAACTTATAGGGCACAATCAATTATGTAAAGGGAAAAGTCATCATTTTTGTTTCTTTATCATCTAATTTTTAACCATAAATGATATTGCTGAACTTCAAAACCTGCCTTATTTGACACCTAAAGTAATTATGTTTCCAAAATCAACCATTTGTAGTAACATAAATTTTCTTTCACCACAATTGTTGAAAGTGACTTTTAGCAGCCTCCAGTGGCATATCCTACCAAGAGTTCTAAAATATATCCTGTATCACTGAAATAAGTTCCTAGTTACACAGAGAGACAAAAGTGAAAAGCATCGTATTTTTTTAAAGTTCTCATTGGAGCTTTTGCCTTTTATTTCATTATGCTAGGAGTTCAGAAGGTTTAACAAAGATACTGTTTTCTTGGGATTTAAATCTATGGTGCTTTATCTGGTGTGTAATAGTGAACATTATTTCATCATGTTTTCCATGCACATTGTTTATTGTGTTGCCTGAAATTAGTTGGATTTCTTGATGTGTAAACAAATTTCTATCAAGCCTCAGCTAGTCACAATAACCAGCAGCTGCCAATCAGTCAGATTGTCTGTATAAGGCAAATTCCTCATCATATCACATTAGGCAAATGTTGACTGTGGCCAGTGCTGACTGTCTGTATGCCATTACCTTTTCTTCAGTTATAAACATAATCTACAGATGGAGTGAGGTGTGGAGATATTATATATCAATTTTGTTCTAGAATATAGCCCATTTCTAGTACCTTTTTTCCTTGCTTATATAAACTTGCTTAAGTTTAATTAATTTCAGATTTTCCATTAAGAGAAAAACATTATCATGTAAAGAAAATGAATTTTTGGTTAGCAAGATGGTATATAGAAAGTCTTCCATTCAATATTACCCCACAACAACAAGAATTTCGCAGCCACCTATGAACATATGTGCCTTTGTGGGAGCTTTGGAATCCACGAAGGTTGTGAAAGTCAGTGAAGGTCATTTTTTGAAAAGGCAGAACCACTAACAATGGTCCTGGCTATAGACCTAGCAAGAGCCCTACCCTATTATGTCCACTGTTCCTGCTCCATTAGGCCTTGGTTCTGCCACCAGCACCCTGTGCCAGAAGGCCATGGGAGAGCTACACCCTCCAGGGGATCTTCTACCTAATGAAATAACTCTTGGAACTTAACAACTGCATAATTATTAGAATGAAAGATGTAAAATGCTATTTATTCAGGGAAAACAGTCTTAAATGTAAAAAGTCTTCAGTAATTTATGAAAATGCTAATACATAGGTTTGGCAGTTTTGCAGTTTATGAGAAAAAACTATAAACCATGTTGTATTGCTATATAACTAGCAAAATACATTGCAACAAATGAAATTAAGAGACGATTGCATTGGCAGTGCATCAAAACTAATGAAATTTATCAAATGGAGTATAATAGAAGAACCTGAAAAATAAAACATCGCTCTTAGAAATTAAACAAGGATTACAAAATTGCTAAAAATCCTACAGTACATAGAATTACCTCCCTCACATGCACAACATGAAGTATTGGGCTCTAGATAGAAGTTGCTGGTACTTAGTGTAGCAAAACCAACATAAAATTGTATTGGGTTAATAAATTAATATCTCCTTCCCCCAACTAATGCTACCCCATTAAGGCCAAGATGTATAGTAGTGGAAAAGAGAAAGAAACCTTTCACCATTTCAGAGGTATTTTTTGGTCTTTACAATCTTGAAAACTTTCCTCTTTTTATGGCAAGTATCTTCCAAAATTCAGTGAACTTTTAATGGTTACATCTCCACAGAATGATAGCTGTTTGCCTTTATTTATGTCTGTTCCAGAGTTGTGCCTATTATTTAAAAATGAATCTCAGATAATAAAATTTTATATATTTCTTGTACATTGGAGCACCTGTCTATAGTCCTTCTATATGGAGAGCTTTAACATAAATTACTTGTTTTCCATTTTTTTGTAGCGAATTGTTAGTTCATCATCTTTCTTTTATGTTTGTTAAACAACATAAAAGTCCCAAAGTATCTGGCTTCTACTTAATTCAGGTCTGTGAGATTCTACTTTTGGGATTCTCAGAGAACAGATTGCTTTGGGAAATTTTAGTGTCAAAATGTAACAGTAAAATTGATCAACTGCATCTAAACTAAAAAGTACAAATTTGATTTCCCGTTAAATTGTGATTACTTGTCTCTGAGGTAAAATAAATTTGTATTTCTAAGATGCAGTACATATAATGTTTTATTTTAATTTTAACATGATAGAAAATTATAGACCTTAAGTTTGGATATAAAAGCAGATTTCTGTCTCAGCAAATCAATAATAATTAAGACCCCATAACAAAATTTCACATAGTTCATGAGATAGCATGGTAAGTACTTCTCATGGCCTTTTGACAAGTGCTAACTTATAATCTGAATCAATGCTAATATCTTAGCCATGACAAATTGAAGTACATATTCAATATCATGAATTTGAATTTATTTAATGGTAATTAGAGTTAATCTCTATTTTATCATGATTTTTTCTTGCCATCATTATTATATTAATTGTAGAATTTTTTCACTATTTCCCTTCCTTATAAATCTTTGGGTAAAGCGCAGGAGGTTAGAAATTGTGAGATTGGCTGTTATCATTTACAAAACCTGTAAACTTTCCTGACTATTCCTCCCTTGCTTCCTTCTATAGCTGTCAAAAAGGTTACCTTCTCATTGATTAAAGTCTTCCAGGAGCCATGGCAGTAGGAAGTATTGATGAAATCTCTGAAGTGGGAAAATGCAATCTTGATTTACTGTTAAATTCCACTTGGGAATCTGTTTCACTACTTCTCAATTGAAAGGTAGTTTCATTGTTCTCTCCTGTGATAAGCCAGTGTGTTACACCACAGGTGATTGCTGAAGGATATTGCAGTGACAGTTCCCAAATGTCTTTCCTACAGAAAGGACTCAGGGAAAGCAGCCTGTTTAACTCAAACCTGACTGCCTCACAAGATCATACACATTTCCATTTTTTTCTCAGTGGACATTAATAATGGAAGTAGATGCTGTTTTTGATGGAATTACCCATGTTCAGCACTTTGTCGCTTTATCACAAGAATAATTCTCTTGAGTTGGATGTTATTGCTTCAATTTCCTAGAACCTGAGATTCAGAATAACTTGTTTGATGTTATAAACCTACTATGCAGGCTGCAGTTAGCATTTGAGTTGCAGAAACTTGCTCTTAAGCTTATTTGCCTTTTTTCCAACATATAAAAAGGTCACACAATGAAGGGAATATTAATGGATTCCAAATCATGACGATACTACTTCTGGTTCACTGTAGTTCCACCTTTATACATAAGAAAATTTCTTTCAAACTCATGTGAGCTGGTTTAGCTTCTCTCCATCAATTTATTGATACTCTGTAAATTCCCTGGTAGTTATTTGTTCTGGGTCTTTGTTCCTAGTGTTGGAATATTTCCATAAGTATTTCCATAAGTCTGTTAACAACCCGCTTTATATGATGATATTGATATATCTTAATTGTTTCTTTAAGGCCCTGCAAATCCACTCTAGAAACTATATCTGGGGATGTGTCTAAACTTTATTACGCCAAAATGGTTCACATAAGGAATATTAAGCTCGAGCATCTTACTCTTTAACAAATCCATTTACTGTTCTATCTCTATTACTTGATTTTTTTTCTTTACCTCACAATTATCTTTCATAACCTGATATCTTACTTCTATATCATTAACTCCCTTGTTTTTGAAATTACTTCTGAATACAGCAAAATAATAGCAACATCAAATAGTTCTAAAAATAATGTATCTATCCAAAGACTATGAGTCTGTCAGGATAGAGAAGTAATTAATGATTTTCTTGGTTTTAATATTCAGAGCCAAAGCTAGTCCTGAAATAGCACTAAGTCAATGATTGCAGGGGAAGGAGAAATGAGTGAATAATGTACAATGGTGGGGGTCAGGAGGAGGAGGGGGGAGAAAGAAAAGGACAAAAGGAGGGAGGGTGGGAGGAAGAAGGAGAAGGGAGGTGAGAATTTAAGGCTTCACTTGGAATTCATATTTGATATGTTTCAACCTTGTGAACCATGAAAATGTGTTTCAAGCCTCTGGCATCAGTTTCCTTCTTAATAAATTTGAAATGATGCTGCGTATTTCAAGCACCTCAAATTACATTCCTAAAAATGAGATCAGATAACCACTGGGCAAATGCTTTGTACATTTTAAATAGTTACAAATGTGGAATCGGAGCTGTGGTGTAGCAAGTAAAGCCACCTCCTGAAGTCCAGACACCCCATATGGACACCAGTTTGAATCCCAGCTGCTCCACTTGCGATCCAGCTCCCTATAAAGACACATGGGAAAATAGAAGAAGATGTTCCAATCCCTTGGGCCTCTGCACCCACGTGTGAGACCTGGCAGAGGAAGCTCCTAGCTCCCAGCTTCAGAGCAGCTCAGCCCTGGTCATTGTAGCCATTTGGGGTATGAACCAGCAGATGGAAGACTCTCTCTCTCTCTCTCTCTCTCTCTCTTTCTTTCTCTCTCTCTCTCTCTCTGCTTTTGCCTCTCTGTAACTGCCTGGCTTTCAAATAAATAAAAAAATCTTAAAAAAAACAGTTACAAATATTAGGAATTGTTATTTGATAAATTTTGTCTTTCAACAATCACTATATTAGAACATTAACACATTGGCACATTGTGCAAATGCAAATGACACTCAACAAGTATTTACATCACACCTACCACAGGGCAGATGCTGGAAATCTAGCAAGGATCACACAGAACAGGTGATCAGAAGACACTTTCTCATATCTTCTACTGGAGTAATTATAAAGTAATTTGGTTTGTCAACTCATTGTGTTGAATTTTCTTATAGTTTAACATCACAAACTGTTTTTTTGAGTCTGTAACTCTGACTTTATAATAAAAGTCAGAGTTAGAGAAAGAGAGAAAAGAGGGAGGGAGAGAGAGATCTTTCATCTACTGGTTCAGTCCCTGGATTTCCACATATTTTGAAACCATGTGTCAGATGAAGTATTAATATCCCGAATATAACAGCAACTTAACAAACTCAACAACAAAAACACAACCAATACAGTTAAGAAGTGGGAAAAGGACCTCAATAGCTTTCAGATGAAGAAATAGAGGTGGCGAAGAAATGTATGAAAAAATGTTCTACATCATTAGATGTCAGGGAAATTCAAATCAAAACCACAATGAAATATCACAGTATCCATATCAAAATCAGTAAAATCCAAAACACAGAGAGTAACAAATGCTGGGGAGGATGTAGAAAATGGGCAATACTTATACACTGTGGGAATGTAAGTTAGTACAACCACTGTGGAAACAGTATGGATATATTTTATAAAACTAGAAATTGACTTGCCATATGATCCAACAATCACACTACTGGGTACATACCCAGAAGTTGTGAACACATTATGTTAAAGAAATACTTGCAGCACCATGTTTATAGCAGCAATGTTCACAATAGCAAAATTTGGAAGCAATCAAGGTACCCATCATCAAATGAATAAATAAAGAAAAGGTAGTATATATACACAACAGAATATTATTCAGCTACAAAAAGAACAAAATTTTACCATTTGCATCAAAATGGATGCAACTGGACAACATAATGATGCTTGAAGTTCGGTGGACACAGGAAAACAAATACTGCATGTTCTCTATTATATGTAGAAGGTAAAAGTTAAAAATAAATAAGTGAATAACAACCCCTGCAAAAAAGGAAGAAATGTCTATGTGTATCAGTATTGCTGCAAATATAATTTCGTAAAACTTTTATACCTTTGTCAAACCAATAGATAAGAATGTTACACTACTATAGTTTTTAATGATCAATGATTACTTTGAAGTTTACTGTATATGGATGAAATGGCCATTTTTCTTTCAATTAATGTTTATAACCATTGCCTATATTCTCATTAAACTAAGGTTTTTTTTTTTTGGTTTGTTGTTTGTCTTTGCTTTTTATTTGCTAAACTTCTAATTTGTTGAAACTTTAAGCCTTTTTACTGTAATGTAAATTTAAAGTTTGTCAAAAGCAAAAACAAGAATAAAGAACGAAAAGTAGGGTGGCTAGGAAGGAGAGAGGGAAATTTAGGTAGAAAAGAAATATCATTATATTCTTTCTTTATTTATTTGAAAGTTAGAGTTACATAGAGAGTGAAGGAGAGGCAGAGAGAGAAAGAGAAGAGAGAGAGAGATATCTTTCATCTTCTGGTTCATTCCCCAGTTGGCTGCAATGGCCAGAGCTGTGCAGATCCAAAGCCAGGAGCCAGGAGCTTCTTCCCGGTCTCCCACACAGATGCAAGGGCTAAGTCTTGGACCATCTTCTTCTGCTTTCCCAGGCCATAGCAGAGAGCTGGATCAGAAGTGGAGCAGCCGGGACTTGAACAGCGCCCTTATGGGATGCTGGTACTGCAGGGGCAGCTTTACCTGCTATGTCACAGCGCTGGCCCTGATATCATTATATTCTTAGAATTGTATCAACAAACTATATTGAATCTATTAAAATGAATTAAAAACTTTAAAATTAGATAAATAAAATTTAAAAATTAATGTAAAACAGAATAAAATATATACTTATTTTGGTGCTTTTTTAAATTCCAGTGTAGTTTTCAGTAATATGAATTTGTCATTAAGTTTTTGATAATCCCTCATGTATACAATTTCAACATTTTTCTGCACCAAAATTATATTTAACCTCCTTTTCCAAGAATTCTTTTTTGAAGTATGCTTGCGTTGAATGCATTTTTTTTTCTTTATGAAATTACTTACTAAACACTCTACAACAAAGCCTTTGCTTAAGTACCAGGAGTTTAGAAGGAAAGATACATAAGGAATTAAGTAGTTACAGTATAGAGTGATAAAGATGTTGACAGAAAAAAAAAAAAGTATGGAGAAAAGGGGAATAAGTAGAAATGTCATCCAGATATGCTCAAATGTTAGTAGAATTTTCCAGAAAGAGCCAAGGTCTCTGCTGATGATGGAAAAAGAGTCAAATGAAAGTTCAGAAAAAAAAGTTTCTTCCAATTAGATAAAGCCCTCTGCTGTTGGGTAGATTCTGGTGGATGAGAGATACTAAAGCTGGGGAGGAACACAAAGAGGTCAAATTACTCAAGATCGGGACCAACACAATTCTGATTTGAGTTCGCCTTTTTCCTCACATAGAGTTAGGATAGGTGGAAGTTAAAATAGGTAAGACATCAATCAATGAAAAGAGTAGCTACTGGGCACCAGGACATGTTCCTGCTGGTCTAGAGACTGGCCCTTTAGGGGCTGGATCATGGAAAATTTAAGGATGGAGGATCAGGATGGAATGGTGGAACTCTTGATGAATTCAACACATAAGTCATTCCAAGTTTTTGTGGAAAGGTTTCAACAGTAAATAACCACAATAACCATGCTTTTGTGTACTAGCTAAACATCAATTCTAGATTTAGGTTAAAACAATGGTAATTGAAATCATGACTTGAATTTAGTTTTACTCCGAATCACTTTGTGTGTGTTTTGAGTTACACAGGATCCATATTCCAGCTATCAATAAATAGGCCAGGTTTCAGATAAACAATCACATTACTTATTTTCTAAGATTAAATTTATAATTTGGAATTAAAGATATTAAATTGGTGATTGTGGCACCATGCAGACTATATTATCCATTTAAATTTTCCCACAAAGCAGTGGTAACCACATTGTGTAGAATTGTTCCATTTTCAAAGCACTTTCACATTATCAAATGCAATCCTCACAGTAATATGATATGGTAGATGGAGCAGGCATTCAATAATGTATGAACACACTTCAAGTGAACTTTCATGACTGCCACAGTAGCAGGAGTAAAAGGGGTCATGCATTATCATTATATCTACTTTGTAAGTGAGGAGCTTCAGACCTGACAGATAAAATGCATCTTGACAGGTAGAATGAGTGTGGTAGCTCTGAACTGAAAAAAATCAGGAGAAATATATATGGACATACATTTTTAAAACCTTCACAAGTGCTCCAGTTCCTATATTAATGATTAAAAAATAAAATACTAAGAAATTACTTCTCCCCAAGGTCTCTAAAGCATACAAAATTTGGAACTTGATTTTCATCTCAAAAGCTATTTTTTAGGCTGCCATTTTAACATGCATTAGAGAAGATTAGAATTTGCTTTTTGTATCCAAAACTAAAGTTTGCCCATTTAGTGAAACCTTCAAACAATAATACACAGAATACTTTTGATTCAACAAGCGGTCAGCAATGGGATTCCAAATGAGAATGCCAGAATATGAGTAAAATAATCTTGAAATTTAGAAAAAAAAACTCTAAATATTATTACTTTTGTGAAATTTACTAGTAACACTGGTTTCATTGATGAACTATTGAGACCCTCCGTATTCATAGAAGTAAGTTTATTTCCTCTATCACACAGGCAAAATGAATATAAAACATTGAAATTAAAATTAAATAAATCACCTTAAAATATTAAGATTAAGAAACTTCAAACTTGGTATGGCCCAAGTACATGGGTTCCTGCTGACCAGGTGGGAGACCCAGACGGAGTTCCTTGCTCCTGGTTTCAGCCTAATCCAGGCTATTAGGTGCATTTGAGTAGTGAACCAGTAGATGAAAGTTTATATATACATATATATTATGCGTGTGTGTGTGTGTGTGTGTGTATATATATATATATATATATACACTTTTCTGATTGTCCATGGCAGATTTCTTTGGAACAGTTAGTACCTACAATGTATTATATGTAAAAAGGTATATTATTATAAAAATAGAAATAATACAAGTGAAAACAACATAAGTGAGAAAGAAAAAGAAGGCAACATAATTTATTGATTAGTCAATAAGTGGAAACCAAATTATTAAAAAACTGGCTAGTTAACATTAAATAATTTATAGGAAAGGTCAGCATTTTGGTCTAGGAGGTAAAGCCACTGCTTACAACCCCAGAGTCCCATGTGGGTGCTGCTTCATGTCCCAGCTGTTCTACTTCCAATCCAGCTCCTACTAATGGCCTGAGAAAATCAGCAGAAGATGATCTAAATATTTGCGCCAAGCCACACTTGTGGGAGACTTGGATGAAGCTGTTGGTTACTGGCTCCCTGCTTCAGGCTGGTCAAGCCAGGGAATTGTGGCCATCTGGGGAGTGAACCACTAGATGGAAGATCTCTCTCTTTAACCCTGACTTTTAAATAAATAAGAAAATCTTTACAAAAATAATATAACAGGAAACTAAAGACACTTAAAAGACATAAATAAAAATAATAATACACTTTGCAAATCCTATGAGAGCTCATCCTGAATTTCCTATGTGTTGATTCCTTAGTGACAAATGACACTGCTGCAGAGAGACTTTTCTTCACCTATGGTCACTAACTCAGGTTGACCATCCTGGATTTTTCAATGCTAGGAGACTGTTTCCCTCTCAAGATCTCAAAGTCCATGACCTGGATAAGTGACATCCTATTTCAACACCATTGCACATTTGTCTTTAACATGGAACCCTTTGAACCTTGGGTTGTTGTCTCCATGGTATCAGAGAAGAGTCTTAATTTACTTTATGCTCACCAAATGTGATTACAGGGAAGAATCCAACTCTCAGTTCAGAAAAGGAAAGGGAATTTCCCTGGGTGAATGTGCATTTCTTTCTCATCTCATCCTTGAAAATTCCTCTGATTTGAATTTAGAGAACGCTATTAGATGTTACAGCTTATGTACCAGATAGAGAGTAGACACTTCTAGAGTTGTAAAGCAACACTAAGACTGGCAAGAACAAAGAAAGCAAAAACACAGCCATATGTTTGGTGTACAGCATTCATTGGCTACTCAAGATTGAGGACAGTGTTTACCATTTCTCTGTGTTTCTATCTCTAGGATTTGACTTATGTTTGCCATGGCATGTCTGGCTTAGGCATTTCCCAGCTTGAATTCTCTAGCGCAGTGTACTGACGTGGCAACACTGGACTGTATTTTAGGTATGAATTTTGGGAAAGAGGCAATTTTGGGGAGGCAAAGTGTTCTTTTCCAAACATCCACCCATGTAAAACTATGAATCAGTTTACATAGCATAGCTGTTGTCTTAATGCCAAGAGCTTTTATCTCAGAAAGTTGTTACAAATGCTTCTGATAAGTCCTTCAAACAAGATCAAGTAGCCAGTTGGGTCCATTTTACAGAGGGAGAAAAATCCTTGAGGAAGTCAGCTAAATGTATAAATTACACTCAAACTTGTTTTTTTTCCATATGTCATGTTCTTTGCACCATATCATTTACCAATAATTAAAGTTATGACACATTTGAATTTTTTCCTAAGCAAGGAAGGATTGTATTGATGTTCAGACACACTTCTAAAGCACATTTGCAATATATATTAACATTCATCACAAGGTAATTGATTTTCATCATATATATAGAGAGAGCAATTATACACATGAAAACAAATATTTACAATATTGTGTTACTAAACACACTTGCATGTCATATATTTTGCATTAAGATTTGTTATATAGAAGTTTCTCATAGATTTAATTCAATTCGTCATTTGGTAGATGAAGAAAATGAGCCTTGATTAGGTTAAACAATTTATACTTTAATCAACTGAGAGACATAAGTCTGACACCTTGCGTAGGATCTCAGTGATACTATTTACACAATATTTTAACATTTTATAATCTTGTAGAATGTTCAGATGGTATTGTTAACATTTTACACAATGGCAATAATTCCTAAGTGAGACATAGAAATCAACATTTGCCCCTAACTTTAATGTCATAAGGTTGAATAGTGGCAAAGATAGCACTAAAATTTGAAAGAATATATGCTAATATATAGGCTGGCGCCGCAGCTCACTAGGCTAATCCTCTGCCTGCGGCACCAATACTCCAGATTCTAGTTCTGGTTGGGGCACCGGTTCTGTCCCGGTTGCTCCTCTTTCAGTCCAGCTCTCTGTTGTATCCTGGGAAGGCAGTGGAGGATGGCCCAAGTGCTTGGGCTCTGCACCCACATGGGCGAGCAGGAGGAAGCACCTGGTTCCTGGCTTTGGATAGGCACAGCACGCCGACCATAGAGGCCATTTTGGGGGTGAACCAATGGAAGGAAAACCTTTCTCTCTGTCTCTCTCTCTCTCACTGTCTAACTCTGCCTGTCAAAAAAAAAAATCCTAATATATAATTTTTAGGAACAATGAGCAAAAATGTGTTACAAATGAAAGATGAGACAAAGTATATGTTGCTATATCCTTTTTAAGATTGATTCCAAGTTTGGAACATAGGAATAATTCATAGATTTTAAGTAATTTTCACTCTCAAACTTCACTTACAAAATCAATTTTAAAAATATTATCATTATAATTCTGCAATATTTTAATAGATAATGGTCCACCGTGTCCAAATGCCACTTTCAGAGGTATAGCCATTTATTTACTTAGGTTTTTAAAAAGAATTACTTATTTATATGTTTATTTATTCACTCATTTGAAAGAGAAAAGAAGAGAGAGAAAGAGAGAGAGTAGTATCTTTGAACTACTGGTTCATTCCTCATATTACCACAATAGCAAGGTCTAGGCCAAACTGAAGGAGCCAATAATTCCATCCTGGTCTTCCACTACCTTCACAAGTACTATCATTGATATTTTATCAGAATAGCATTTAAATATTGTAGATAGTGCTGGAATTTCCAATTTATTGTTGAGGAAGCTTTGTCACAATGCAATTCTGCCTAAAGCAAATTCAAACTAGGCCTCTCCTAGGGTTTAACAGCAGCCCTACTGTAGGGTTTTAAGGTTAGGCCTGCTCCGCTGAATTCCAATCATTTTGTAATGATTTGCAAACACTTTCAGTGTACCTCTATAATCATTCTAGAGCATATTGTAGCTACTGAACTTAACCAAATCCCTTATGTTTCAATATAAAATCTGAGGATCATGTATTACTCTTTTCATGAAAATATCACTTTAATTATTAAAATGGAAATTACCATGCTATCATAAATGGGCAGCAATTAAGGTAGATTAGATGCCAAACAGCAGTAAATGACTGATGTCTAATTTATACTGAACAAAAATTATTGAAGGTTTAGTGGCATGCTCTACATTAAAGTGACAATTAAAACATCCAGGTCTTTGGAAAAAGAGGAACTGAAGTAAGTACAGCCATAGAGGGTTGCTTCATATTCTATTATTTTTGGAGGATCCCTGTATATATGTTAATTTGATTGTTTCAGATGATTTATGATATGTCTCCACCTTTCTATTGTGACCATAACAGTGTTTGTTCACCTACATGTGCATAAGTTCTGAGAATCTAGGAGGCTTTTATTTGCTCTTGGTTTCATCCATGACATACCTATTCCTCTGATCAGTATTAAGTGTTTTCTTCTAGCCACATAATGCATAGGTATGGATGTTAAGAAGGAGAAATGGGAAAAGATATGCATTCATTTGCAGAAAATAATACAGAGAAGTACCAAAGTGTTAACAAATAACACTGAGGAAATGAGCTGGGCTGAGTGTAAGAGAGATGGAATATTATAATTTGTACTATTTCAATTTAAGTTTTTGACAAAAGATCAATAGAGGTTAACCTCACAGTTGCTATTTCTTCTGATTTGATTTTTTTTCAAGGTTTCATTATAGATTGGTCTAACACAGATTGGTCTAACACAGATAGATGTTTGCTCCATGGATCAATTGTAGGGGTCATTTAGAGAAGTACAGACTTCAACTGTCCAGTGTGACTCAATTGCTCACATACTGGGCTGGGAAGACTGGTACTCTTATCAGATGAGATAGGGTGCGTTCAGGGTGGTATGGTCGTAGACTGGTACTCTTATCAAAGGGAAAAAAAAACACACTAGGCAGATGAAAGCAAAGTAACTGTAGTCCTTCTCTTGACTCCTGTGAGTTTATGCATATGCAAGTTCACATACACACCCAGGAGGAAACAACATAATCATTTCATTGTAACCAGACACACATCTTTTCTATGTGTATAATATATTATGCATCCCTGTTGCCACCATTCAATTTTAAGCCTTAATGATTTTAGAAAAGTAAAAACTATAACTTACAAATAATATGAGTTGAAAGTTGAATATTCTCTTTTCCCTTCAATTATATAGCTTTGTGTACTTTTTAGTTTTTCATTTTTCTCATTTCTATCCATCGGATTGGAGATGAAAAAGGTGACAAAATCTATCTTTGAAAGGGTACTACATTAAATAAGTACAAATGACATACAAATAAACACACAAGTTATGTTTCAAAAATCTGGTAGTATTTCTAAATTTAAAGTTATTAAACTTCAAATTGCATCATGATTTGGGAGACACCTGTGTATACATAGTTGGGCATATTCCAATCCTCTTAGACATTTTTCTTTAAAATTGTTGTTTCTACTGTTATTCATACTACATATATTTAAGAGCATTGCTGCAACTTGCTATTATTTGAATGTCTCCAAGGGCCTGTGTATTAATATTTAACTGCCATTGTGTGACATTAAGAGGATGGAAAGTTAATCCAACTATGAGGTTAGGTGTGGGGACCTGGGGCAGAATTAGCATTACATTAGAGGTTTAGGGTAAAGCCCACATGACTGAATTGTGGTGGTTTAGGAATTAACATATGGAAGATAAGTATCCTGTTTACCAGCACAAATATCTTGAATTCTTATATAATCAAGAAATAGATTCATCATGTGTTAATTACCATGGCCTAGCTGTTAACTAATGATGTCAGGGTGTAATGTAATTTAAAAAGCAGATAGTTAGATCTGATAGTCAGTATGTAACTGATTGTATTGGATATTAATAGTATTGTAAATAGATGTGATTATATACTCTACAATTCTCATTATTTATGCTACTATATCTTTGAATGTGCAATAATTTTATTGAAATTGAAGAAAAGACAGCTTCACTCTCCGGGCTGTCCAGTCACCAAGAGCCTCAGAAAGTGCCTGAAACCCCCAAATTCTGGTGCAAGTATCAGATTAAGTAAAAAGGTTTCTTTAAATAATTTAAATAAGTTAAATAATAAATAATGAATTAAATATTTGATTAAATATTAAATATTCACTAAATATTAATTCATCAAATAATTTATTAAAATTAATGAACATTAAATATTTTTAAAAATAAACAATAAATTTAATAATGATTTGAATAATTTAAATTATCAGATTAAATAAAAAGAAATGCCTCATTTATAAAAATACTCTAGACTACCTTTGTCTGTGACAGGATGACCTAAAGTAATTTTGTGTAGGGAGCACTAGTCCCTGGCATTATTATCAGTGTCCTGGATCCTCAGGAAGACCTGTGTATGCACAGAACCTTCACTCCCAGCCCTATCCATCTTTATATTTCTCCTTCAAGACAACTAGGATTCTTTTCTTCCTCCTTTTGCGGTAGGCAATTTCTGTTGACCTTATACCTGGTGAATATTCTAAGACATGCCTGTTGATAACTTTGGGACCTGAGGGGAGTGTATGCTTTCCAGATGCTTTTTGTTTTGTTTCTGCTTCATGGTTCAACTCTTTGGAGAATTACTCACATCACGAAAATTTCTCCTGCAACTCTGCTTCCAGAGAATTGATCACAGGTGGTGATAAGGAATAAAATGTGAAAATTGGAGAAAAACAAATCGCATGACAGGACCTCTCTTCACCTAATCACTCTTCTGCATCATTCTCAGTACAGCTATTATGTTACAAGTCATCACTAAAGTCTCCACAATATCCTGTGACATATTGATGACATCAGTTAATTCCTAGGACTTGGCAAGTACTTACAGGACTGTAGGAGTTCCATAGCCCTCAGCCTAGGGTGATTTATTATTTTATACAAAAGAAACTCTAACATTAACTGGGATTTTTATATTTAGCACTTGATACCAAAGACAGAATGTAGATGACCTAGATCAAACAAAAAAAATTGTTTTGTGCACCAGGGATATTGTTTTACTAAACCTCTCTAATGGTTTGGATATGGCAGCACCAGACAGGATTAGGTTTAAAGTCATACCTGTCTCATAGAAAATATTAAATATCATATCTTAGCAGTAGTAAAATATTTGAAGAGATTAATGCCCTGATTAGACATTATGCAATACATACATGTACACAAACATTGTGTAACACTCTCCAAATGAATGCAATTTAATGTGCCTATTCCATTGACATATGTTGCAGTGGTATGACTGTTTTTCTATTTTGTTTATAAATTCAGAAAACCAGCATTTTGTTGACCTTTTTTACTTTTTAGGTTCTATTTCATCTATTTCTGAACAGAATCTACTATTTTTCCTCCTGCTAAATTTGATCCTACAATTTTATTTTGAACATTTATATTTTGTAGTATCAATTGTAATGTCTTCTTTTTCAAACTGATCCAAGTACATATAGCCAATTGATTTTTGACAAATGTGTCAAGAACATATATTTGAGAATGCATAGGCTTTCATATAAATGGTTCTGGAAAAACTAAATGCACATATACATACTTCAAATGTAGATATACACATATACACAATATATGTATGTTTGTGTATAGGTGTATATGGATGGATGTACAAAAAATTAGATTCGCTCTCTCTCATCTCATACAAAAACCATGATATATTAAACATCTATATTTACATCCTGAAACTATGGGATCTTTAGAAGAAAACAGAAAACACTTGGAGACGTTACTATAAGTACTGACTTTTTGAAAAGATCCCATAAACACACAAAAAAAATAAGAAAACTAGAAGAAATATGATTATATTAAAATAGAAGCTTCTGCACAGCAAAGAAAATAATCAATAGAGTGAAGGAACATCTGACATGATGGGAGAAAGTGTTTGTAAGCTATGTATCTGACAAAGGATTATGATACAGAATATCGCCTTGGGGCACCAGCACACTGGGTTCTAATCCCGGTCGGGGCGCCGGATTCTGTCCCGGTTGCCCCTCTTCCAGGCCAGCTCTCTGCTGTGGCCAGGGAGTGCAGGGGAGGATGGCCTAAGTGCTTGGGCCCTGCACTCCATGGGAGACCAGGGTAAGTACCTGGCTCCTGCCGTTGGATCAGCGCAGTGCGCCAGCCGCAGCGCGCCGGCTATGGCAGACATTGGAGGGAGAACCAACGACAAAGGAAGACCTTTCTCTCTTTCTCTCACTCTCACTGTCCACTCTGCCTGTCAAAAAAAAAAAAAAAAAAAAAAAAAAAAAAAAACCAAAAAACAAAATGATACAGAATATAACAGGAATTCAAAAAACTCAACAACAAAGCAACCAATCCTATAAAGAAATGGTCAAAGTATCTAAATAAACAGTTATCAAAAGAATAAATACAAATGGCCAACAAATTATGAAAAATATACTCAGTATCACTAGCCATCAGATAAATGCATATCAAAACCTCAATGAGATATCACCTTAACAATATTTCAATGGCTATTATCAAAAAGACATAAAGTGGGCTGGTGCCGCGGCTCACTAGGCTAATCCTCCATCTTGCGGTGCCAGCACACTGGGTTCTGGTCCCAGTCGGGGCGCTGGATTCTGTCCCGGTTGCCCCTCTTCCAGGCCAGCTCTCTGCTATGGCCAGGAAGTGCAGTGGAGGATGGCCCAAGTGCTTGGGCCCTGCACCCCATGGGAGACCAGGATAAGTACCTGGCTCCTGCCATCGGATCAGCGCGGTGCACCGGCCACAGCGCGCTAGCTGCGGTGGCCATTGGAGGGTGAACCAATGGCAAAGTAAGACCTTTCTCTCTTTCTCTCACTCTCACTGTCCACTTTGCCTGTCAAATAAATAAATAAAATAAGACATAAAGTAACATAGTTGCCATGGATATGGAAAAAAGCAAACTCTTGGACACTATTGGTTGGAATGTAAATTAGTACAGTCACTGTGTAAAACAGTACATAGATTTCTTTTTAAAAGGGCTCTCTGCACCTCCAGGTTTATTATAGCTCAATTCATAATAGCCAAGACATGGAAGAAATTCAAATACCCATCAACAAAAGACTGGATAAAGAAATTATGGGATATGTGTTCTATGGAATACTACACAGTGGTAAAAAAAAAAAAAAAGAAACCTGGTCATTTGCAACAAAATGGATGAACCTGGAAAACATCATACTTTAATGAAATAAACCAGACTCAAAGGGACAAATATCATGTGTTCTCCCTGATCGGTGACAACTAACTAACCACCTAAAAGGAAACCTGTTGAAGTGAAATTGACATTATGAGAAGCATTGATTTGAACAGCCCTTGTCTTGATTGTCAAGGAAGTTTATTGTTTTATTTTTCTACTATTTTCATTTTCTACTTAATATCATTGGTTGAACCCTTTACTTAACAAAGAATTATTCATAGGCATTTAAATCCAATTGAAAATATACCCCAATAAAAAAATAAGAGTGGAAATAAGAGAGGGACATATTCCCACCAACTTACCCCTAAGGATAAAGCTAAAACCTTGCCATGGGACTCCAAATCCCATTAAGCTGGATGGTACTAACGTCATTTTACATGTTAAAGTGATCAAAATAAGTGTGTAACTGATCATATAGATAGGATTAAGTGTCAAAGGGATCACATAAATAAGACCAGTGTCTAGCAATAACAATAGATGGAATTAAAAAGGAGAGAATGATCCAACACGGGGGCAGTCAATGCAGCAGGCTCATAGAATGACAAATGCCCTAAAACAGCACTCTGACCTCAGAATCAGCCCTTAAGATATTTGGATCTGGTTGAAAAGGCCATGAGAACATTTCAGTCATGGAAAGCCAAGACACTGTGGCAAAAAAATGATCCACATGAAGGATTTCTGTGAGTGATATCCCAGTGGAAAGAAGGGGCCATCAAAGAAGGAGGTACCTTTCTCTGAAGGTAGGAGAGAACTTCCACTTTGCTTATGACCTGTCTAAATATTGATGGAATTAGTGGACTCAAAATGCTTCCATATCCTTGGCTGCTCATGACAAGAGCCTTCAGTGATCACTGACATCATACATAAGGATATTAATTGTTAAATCAACAGCAGAAGTCACTGTGCACTTGCTCCCCATATAGGACCTCTGTCCTTAATGAGTTGTACCATGAGAATTAATGGTAAAACTTGTCTTCAAACAGTACTTTGTGTGTCTGTGAGGGTGCAAACTGTTGAAATCTTTTCTTAGTATAGAGTTAATTTTCTGTATATAAAGATAATTAAAAATGAATCTTAATGAAGAATGGGATGGGATAGGGAGTCGGAGGTGGAATGGGAGTGGGAGTGGGAGGGCAGGTATGTGGGGAAAAACATTATATTCCTTAAGCTTTATCTATGAAATTTGTATTCACTAAATAAAAGCTTTCTAAAAAAACAAAAACAACAACAACAACAACAAAAAAACAAAAAATTAACAATTACAGATGATTTAGTCATCTCGCTCCTGGGTATATATCCAAAAGATATGAGATCACTGCACCAAATGGCACCATATATGCATGCTCCACCATGTTTATTGTTTCATTGTTCACCATAGCCAAAAAATCATCATATGAATAAAGAAAATGTGGTAGAGGTACACAATAGAATATTATTTGATGATATAAAGGAATGAAATTTTGTCATTTGTGCCAAAATATATGAACTAGAGGAAATCATGCAATGTCAGAGGAGAAATGTTGTTTACTCTTTTAATAAGTACACATTGTTGAAACAGCACATTGTAACCCATAAATAGGAACAAGTATTATTGATAAAAAACTAAAACAGAAACTAGCATGCCTCAAGAGCAGCCTAACAGTTCTTGAAGGAGAGATGGGAGGATAAAGTGATCGGATTCCTTCTGGGAGACCATCACTGCTGTCTTCCGAGACTGACCATGAAGGAGCCTTTAAAATTCTGAACACATTAAGCCCTAAAAAACAGCATCCTTTCATTCTCCTTACCTTGCCATTTGTTTTCCCAAAAAAGAAAAGAAGACTCTTTGGTAAGTTACTGCATCTTTTAAAAGCATTCAATTTTTACAAAAATAAAAATGTTAGAAATCCATTTGATTCACCATAAATAGAAATGCAGGCATTGTTTGGATTTTTTGCATCAAAGAGTTGTATCTTCAATGGATTCTAAGAAGTTTATTGGATTCCCGCTGAATGACTACTTAATTTCTCTCTAATTTTTGCTTTTCTTTATTTCTGTTGTTATGTAGTTCTGACTTTTAAAAAATGCATTTTCCCTTTTCATATATGAGGTAATAATTTTGCTACCAACATATTCAGAAGGCCATGTATTTTATGCTTTCTCTTCCCATGTAGGGAATGGCACTGTAACAATTTTTTCCTCCTAGCACACCTCTTGTGAATATACAGACTGTGTTTTACATGGGATTCACTGAATCTTTTAACATTCAGGGGGACAATTCAAGCATCAAGTCTGGCTTGAGGAGACACTTTCAGATATAACGTAAAAAGCCATATGTAGAAAGCTGTCTCTAGACATTGGTAGCTAAGATATCTTTAAAGACGTAACAAAAATTCAGACTGCTTTCATAAGCTTATAGTAAGCTTCTGCTCACATTTTGTTGCTGTCTCTTAAATCAACCATGGCATTTAAAAACATTCTAATGCTTACAGTGCTTCTCCTAGAAGTATGATAAAAAGGAATCAAAATCTCCAATTAAATGTGAAAAGGTACACACATAAAACTAAGAGACAAGGCAATAGTTATTCTGTTTAAATGTAATACCACAAAATTTATGGCACCATATATATTTGGCATACACTGTTGTCAGGCAGAGTGTAATCTAAAATCCTGGCAAAGTCTCCCAGCTAAAGTGGTTAATGTTTGCTCAGGGAAAACATAAAATCTCAGTCAGGAGTACTGTTGGCTAATTGGTAACTGGGCACAACTTATGCTCTGGTGGGGTTTTCCATTTCCTGCCAGCATGGTAAATGCTTTTCCCCAAGGGTTTTTATTTGTTAATCTGCAAGGGACTCAACAGGAATATTACAGGACAGTGACAATTTGCTAAAATGGACTTTAATGAATACTGGCAGATATTTGTTTTTAATTAAAAGCCAACATATATTGGAAAACAGATACTGGCATATCTCTAGGGAGTGCCTAGGATAGATGTATGTTTTAATGTTATACTTGCTGTTACTTTTATTGCAAGCAGTGCTCCTCTTCTCCTAGAGTACAGCTGCTTTGTGGATGTTACTACATTCATCTTCACAGCATGGTGAGCAGGTGTCATCTATTATCATCTTGGTTTTGCAGATGGCCAAACAGAAACTCTGAGAACTTACATGACTTCATCAAGGTCATAAAATGACCTTAATCTGCAGCTGCTTGGGACACATTATGTTCCCTATTAATTTAATGAGGTGGGGGAAGTAAAGTAGGAGACAGCAAAGGGGAAACAATATTTTCTAAATGACTACTTGTGAAAATCCTAGTGTATATAGCACAGTTTAATCTTATTAACTCTATAGATGCAAATCTTCACAGGTAGCCTAGGTAGTTCAAGTTTGTGAAACAAATTAAAAGGTTCAAAGAGAATTTGAATTGTTGATCCCTGTGATTCTTGCACTTAATTTTGATGGTTGATTGTCACTACCATGGAAATTCATGTGTATGTATCTATTTTTCCAAGAGAACACCATAGAAACAACAGTTATAAAGCAGTGTGTAGGTTTGAGAAGGTAAAGGAGGTAGAAGATAATGGATTATATCTATATTCAAATGATCAGTTTGTACTCCTTAAGTCTAGAAAGCTCATTTTAATTACTGTCAGGATTTTCTTGTAACCTTGCTGCTGTTGTATATCACAGCTTACATCTTCAGGGTAATGGAGTATCTTATTATCCATCTCAGATATTACAGATGAGGAATCCATTGAAAGGTTTCTCTTTGGACCAAAATCCTAAGTACAAAGTCGTCTATCCAGGTTCTCTTTAAAAAAAATATTTATTTATGTGAAAGGCACAGTTACAGAGAGGCAGACTGAGAGAGAGAGAGGTTTCCATCCGCTCATTCACTGCCTAGATGGCTGCAATGGCTGGCACTGCACCAATCTGAAGCCATGAGCCAGGAGCTTCTTTCCAGTCCCCAAGCTGGGGCAGGGGCCCAAGGACTTGGGCCATCTTCCACTGCTTTCTGAGGCCATAGCAGAGAGCTGGATTGGAAGTGGAGCACCTGGGACTGGCACTTTACCCACTATGCCACAGAGCTGGCCCTTATCCAGATTCTTTTTGCTCTTGGTACAAGAGTCTCCAGAGAGAAAAATCTGGAAAGGAGTTATGAACACGTCATTGCCCCCTTCTCCTGTACACAATTCAATAGTAACCATATTTATGGCTCTCTCTTTATACAGTCTAGTTTAATTCAAAATGGTATACTTTTTTTGACAGGCAGAGTTAGAAAGTGAGAGAGAGAGAGACAGAGAGAAAGGTTTTCCTTCCATTGGTTCACCCTCCAAATGGCTGCTACAGTCAGCACGCTGCACCAATCCGAAGGCAGGAGCCAGGTACTTATCCTGGTCTCCCATGGGGTGCAGGGCCCAAGCACTTGGGCCATCCTCCACTGCCCTCCCGGGCCACAGCAGAGAGCTGGACTGGAAGAGGGGCAACCGGGACAGAATCCAGCGCCCCAACCGGGACTAGTACCTGGGTTGCCGGCGCCGCAGGCGGAGGATTAGCCAAGTGAGCCGCAGCGCCAGCCAAAATGGTATACTTTTAAGGCAGAATGTATTAGATCTTGAACATTTTTGATTGGACCATAAATACATTAATTGAATTATAATATAAAATTTATAAGTTAAGTCCTGGGACTGGTGTTGTGGTGTAGTGGTTAAGTCATTGCCTGTAATGTTGGCATCCTATATAGAAGCAGTAGTTCAGTCCCTACTGTTCTACTTCTTATCCAGCACCATACTAATACTCCTGGGAAAGTAGCAGAAGATGGTCCATGTACTTGGGCCATTGCCACACATGCAGAGACCTGACACAGGTCTGAATGTTGCAGCAGTTTGGGGACTAAATCAGTGGTAGAAGATCTTTTTCACTCTCTCTCTCTCCTCTCACTGTCACTCTGCCTCTTGAATGAATAAATCTTCCAAAAAAGAATAAGTTCCTATGGATTTGCTACCCATTTAACATCAATTCTATGAAGAAATGAGTCTTACTAAGAATTTTGTAACAAATCAAAGGTTTTGTGTTTGTGTGTGTGCATTAGCACATCTGTGTGTATGTGTGTGTGTGTGTGTGTGTATGTATTTGTGTAGTAACAAGTAAAATATTCTAAAATACCTGGGAGAAAGAAAGGCAGAAGACAGGAGGATTTCGAAAGAGGTAGGGAAGGAGGGAGGGAGGGAAGGAAGGAAGGAAAGAACAGTCATCAAGTTCAAATTGCCAACCGAGGTGGAGGAAGCATCTAAGATTTTCTGTCACCAAACTAGCGATTGTTCTTATTTCATACTGACACAAATAACTGAAATTCATTTAAGTCATTGCTATGATGTCAAAGAATACTAGAAAAGGAACACAAAATTACCACTGCTCCAAAGATCTTGATCCTGATCCTGATCTTGATGAGAGGAGGATTCATGCTATATTTGGATGATTAATTTATTAATTTATTTATGAAGAAGTCAAATATCATAAGAAAACCAAATATCTAATGTAAAATATTCACAAAAATATTTCTAAGTAAGAATCACAAAAACGTATCAGTTTCACAAGCAAGTGGTAGAGCTGCAAAGAGTTGGAATCCAAACATTTTAAATAAAATAATTTTGGAATTGACTAAACCAGGGTGTGTGAATTGGTGTTCCCAATTATAGAGAATAAGAGGTTGAATAACTTTCAAAGGAATAGATTCAGCAATGTTATTTCTGGGATCATTTAAATCATTCATTTGGATGTCCTTTAAAGTTATTTCAGAAACAGAGAGAAGATAACAGTTAATTTTGCTACATCTGGAGGCCTGGAAAAGAAATCAGATACTGCATATTTTAATATGAGTATTCATATTTGGTTATTTTCGGAGTTTTGATTTTTCCTTTCAAATATCATACCGATTGTCTTCCAAATTCTTGAAAATAGTTTTAAAACTTGATTTAACAATGTGATTATTATTTTCATTAAATTGGTGATCTGTAGTGAGGCTTTCATTTTATTTTCTCTTTAAGTTACCTATTTCCTACTTTATCCTATAACTAGGTAATTTTAATTACATTCATAACACTGTATATTGGAGAGATTAATGTATGGGTACTTAACAAGCCTTTTTTTTTTTCCATTTGAAAATGTTGATATGGGTTCATCTTTCTAGTTTCTACAAGAGTTGTTCTGTACAGCTCCAACTAAATTTTCCCTGTGATTATTCCAATCAGCAACCACCCCAAAATTCTAGGAGCTTCCTTCCTTTTTCTTTTCTTTTTTTTTTTTAATTATTTATTTATTTATTTATTTATTTTTTGACAGGCAGAGTGGACAGTGAGAGAGAGAGACAGAGAGAAAGGTCTTCCTTTTTGCTGTTGGTTCACCCTCCAATGGCCACCGCGGCCAGCGCGCTGCGGCCAGCGCACCGCGCTGATCCAATGGCAGGAGCCAGGTACTTCTCCTGGTCTCCCATGGAGTGCAGGGCCCAAGTACTTGGGCCATCCTCCACTGCACTCCCAGGCCACAGCAGAGAGCTGGCCTGGAAGAGGGGCATCCAGGACAGAATCCGGCGCCCCGACCGGGACCAGAACCTGGTGTGCCGGTGCCGCTAGGCGGAGGATTAGCCTATTGAGCCACGGCGCCGACTCTTTATTTTCTTTATTGTCCTTACTGCTCCTCCTTTTCTCTTCCTCCACTTTTTTTTTCATTTTTTTCTAATGTTCTCCTTTTGTTATAGGGACTAACTTGAGGAAAGGTGCAAGAACCGTTTAAGGCATTTTTAGTATCTTTTGAATTGATGTATTAATGGTTTCTCTCTGTTTCATCTCTCTCCCACTATCTGTCTCTCTCCTGTAAAATATGTTTGTATTTATATGCACATTTTATTTTCTATGAACATTTCGAGACCATTTTCATTTGAATAATTCTTTCATAATGTAGAGTCATTGCATTTCTTCATCCTTGAAAACATCCTTAGAGTACTAGCCTGACTACATGACCACAGTACCCTACATCTACCATTGATTTAATATTTACTATGTACTACTCTCAAACCCAGTATTTTGCAGCAATTTTCTTTCTGTCCAGGATCAAATTGTGTATCAAACTTTGCATTAAGTCCTTATGGCTCTACAGTCTCTTTAATCTGGAACAATCACCATTCATTGTCCTTATCCTGGATACTTTAGAGGAGGGCAGGGCAGTTATTTTGCAGAATATCTGCTAATTCAGATTTGTTTAATGATTTCTCATGACAACTTCTAGGTTAAATATGCTTTTGAAATTCACGCTGTCATTTTTAAGGAATCCCATCAGGAGGCCTAAGGTGTCAGTCTGCCTTATTATTAAATTTACAAGATTAATTCTGTTAAGTTTTCATACATCACACTGCTTCACATAAAATTACTCTTTTCCCTTTGTAATCTTCTAGTTTGAGTCTTTAAAAAAAGGTTTAGATATGAAATAGATTTTTGGGTAAACCATAATTGAGAAAAAAAAAGTACAGAGGGGATTCAAGAAGACAGTGAAAGCCAAGAGAATTTTATATAAAGAAGAAAGGAAAAGAAGGATGAGCACGCAGGAAGACTCTGTACTGTAGCAGTCCATAAAATGTTTGGCCAAGGGGACGGTGCTCTGGTACAGCAGGTTAAATGGCTGTCTCAGATGCTAGCATTCAATACAGATGCTGGTTAGTGCTCTGGCTGCTCCACTATGGATCCTGTTCCCTTATAATGCAGCTGGGAAGTTAGTGGAAGATGGCTCATGTGCTTGGACCCTTGCACTCATGTGGGAGAACTAAATGATGCACCTGGTTCTTGACTTCGACCTGGCCCAGCCCTGACCATTGTTGCCATATAGGGAGTGAATCAACAAATGGAAGATCTCTCTCTCTCTCTCTCTCTCTTTTCCTTCTCTTTTTATAACTTTGCCTTTCAATTAAATAAATAGTTATCTTTTAAATGTTTGGCCAAGTTAGTGAAGGGCTTCTGTAGTCAAAATTGGCCTTGGAAGGATCCATGTAGTACAGGTGAATACATCTTTGTTACAGAAAAATGTTCTGTGCATTGTGGGATGGGTAGTATCCTTTTCCCAAAAGACACCAGCTTGCAGTTGTGAAAAGAAAAGTCTCTAGATATTACCAAATGTGATGCGTTTGGAGGGAGAGTAAAACTGCTTTTAGTTGAGAAGCACTGCAACAGCCATGTCAGTTTTCTCCTGCTCTCTGGTGAAGGTTAACACAGCTCTGAAGTCCAGCTATACCCACACGAGATTTCCCTTAGCATTGCCTATTTTTTTCATGATAAGGTGACATTTCTAAATCCTTGTCTACATTCCTTGTATCTACAGCTTCTCTGCAAGTGTTTACTCTGGTGCCTTTTAAAGTGTGACTTCAGTTGAAAGCCCTCCCCGCATTTATTGCAAACATAAAGGTTTTCCCGAATGTGCTGTATGATGTGTAATGAGTTCCCTTATCACCAAAGCCCTGGTTCACACTCCCCACATATGGGAGTCTTCTCCTCTGAATGTGTCTTTTAAAGTCTTATGAGGAATGGCTTATTGCTAAAGCCTCATCCTCACTGCCTGCATACAAAAGGCTTCTGTTGGGGCTGGTGCTGTGGTGCAGTCGGTTAACGCCCTGGCTTGAAGCACTGGCATTCCACATGGGCTCTGGTTCTAGTCCCGGATGCTCCTTTTCCAATCCAACTCTCTGCTAAGCCCAAGTCCTTGGGCCCCTGCAACCACGAATAAGACCCGGACGAAGTTCCTGGCTCCTGGCTTCGGATAGGTGCAGCTCCGGCCTTTGCAGCCAATTGGGGAGTGAACCATCGGATGGAAGACATCTCTCTCTGTCTCCACCTCTCTCTAATTCTGTCTTTCAAATAAATAAATTAATAAAGGCTTCTGCTGGCTGGCGCTGCAGCTCAATAGGCTAATTTTCTGCCTGTGGCGCCAGCACAACGGGTTCTAGTCCTGGTTGATCCTCTTCCAGTCCAGCTCTCTGCTGTGGCCCAGGAGTGCAGTGGAGGATGGCCCAAGTCCTTTGGCTCTGCACCCACATGGGAGACCAGGGAGGGCACCTGGATCCTGGTGTCAGATCAGCGCAGTGTGCTAGCTGTAGCATGCCAGCTGCAGCGGCCATTGTGGGGTGAACCAATGGAAAAGGAAGACCTTTCTCTCTGTCTCTCTCTCTCATTGTCCACTCTGCCTGTCAAAAAAAAAAAAAAGGCTTCTGTCGTGAGTGGGTCATCTTATGCCTGAAGAGATTCACTTTCTGGTTAAACTCTTGCCCATACTCTGTGCAAATATGTCTTCTTTCTGGAATGAATTCTCTGATGACTGATGAGGTGTGACTTCTGCTTAAAGCCTCAGCCCCATTCCATGCACACGAGTCTCCTTACCTGAGAATGTCCTTTGATGTATGATGAAACTTGATTTATGTTGAAAAAACCCCACCCACAATCTGCACAGAGATGGCTTCCCTTCTGAGGGTGTTCTTCAGTGTGTGATGAGAACTGACTTTACACACATATATAAGTTCTCCTTTGGTTTGTGGAATGGTTTGACTTTTCAATGAATCCTCACCCACATTTCTGACACATGAAAGATTTCTCTCCTGAGTATGTCCTCTTGAATTTAATGAGATGTGATTTCTTACTAAAGCTCTGGCCATATTCACTACACGAATGAGGACTCTCTTCTGAATGAATTCTCTGGTGCTTGTTTGAGAGTTGATTTATCTCTAGAGAATGCACCACAGTCCCCACATACATAATGCTTCTCGCATAAATGGATCCTCTTATGTGTGATGAGGCTTGACTTACCCTATAACCTTGCCCACACTCCTGTACAGAAAGGGCTTCTCTCCTGAGTGTGACCTAGTATCTGATGAAGGTTAACTTCTGGCTACAGCTTTGCCCACACTCCGCACAGATGAACGGCTTCTCACCAGTGTGTGTTATCTTGTGAGTGACTAGGTATGGCTTCTGGCTAAAAGCATGCCCACACTCTGGGCGGGGACACAGCTTCTCCTTCTGTGATCTCTTGTGTGTCATGAGAGCTGATTTATAGTTAATCTTCAGCCATTCTCACTGAAATGCAAGGCTTTCTTCCTCAGAGAGTCCTCTGATGATTGAAAGGGACTGACTTGCCTGCCCACCATTTCCACAACAGCCTACGGTAAATCCTGCTATTTCCACCCACTTGAATAATTTATCTGTTTCTACAGGGTTCAGTGTCTAAGCTGAGCACAATGTTCTTTCCACAACCGTGTTCCCTTCTCTAGAGTTTATTAGCTGTCCTTCTTGTACACTGGAGGAAGTCCTTAAAGTAATTCTTTCTTCTGTTCCCTCAAAAAAAAAAGCCTTTGGAGCTTTCTTTGTGCTGATGGTACACTGCATCCCTGCTGCAGCTTTGATAAGAGAGTGGTTGTGGGTGTTGTTTCTCACCTACAGGCCAGAAATCTGCCATTTCAAGAGTTCCTGCAGAGAAACCTGGGCAGAAACCAAGATGATGATCATGCAGCACATACTAGCATAAAGGCTGACTGCAAAAGGCTAGAACAGAGGAGAAAAATGGCTGCAATTCTGGCTTTGGGTCTGCTGATCGGTGGCAGACATTTCATCTCCTGTTTCCAGCACTCTTCCTCCTGTTCCAGCAGAATGATCAAGGTTGGATTGGAAAATGGAATTCCCAAGGGGACTGTATTGCTGTAGTTTTCCAGTACCACATTCTTCTACAGGGTTCTTTGAGTAGGACTTAATAGCCTCCATTCCTCCTGGGTGAGATCCACAGCCACATCCCAGAACAGCAAGTATGCCTTTTCTTTTTTGTCTCATAAGAGTCCTAAGGCCATTTGTCTGGTCTCCTGATTGGTCTTCCTGGAGATATGTGAGGTATTATCCTCACATAGCCTTGTTTCCTGTTCAGTACTACAGGAATGACCCGTCAGATTGAGCCCAGAGCTGGGCAGTTCCCAAAGCTTGTAATGGACAGAGAGGCTAAAACTGGTGAAATTTGCAATTGGGATAACTGTCCCTTAGTTGTTAGGAGAACAGTAAGGGATGATAGCTTAGAGGTAGCCTGCAATATCATCTTTTGTTCCACATAGATAACTGGCTCTTCCAATAGCACTTTGTTAAAGAGACTGTTCCTTCCTGTTTGAATTGTGCTGTCATTTTTGTTAAAACCAATAGACTTTTTAAGTGTGTGCCTCTTTCTTGACCCTGTTCTGAATTCTGCTCTGTTCACCTTGCAATTGATGCTGCTTTGGTACTGAAAGTGATGGCTTTAGGCTCATAGATGTTTACTTCATCATTGGGTTAATTTCCATATGTTATGGCATTCAATCACTCAGAGAATACCAGAGACTAAACAGATTCCATTTAACTACCAGGCCTTTACATGCTGCTTCTCTCTCAGTGAAATTCAAGGGGAGAATTGGGGCAAGAAGTATAATTACCCAACTGAGTAAGCTTCCTGAAATCTACAATCTATGTTGCCAGCCCTCATTTTCTGGAGTCCTGGTATGAATCCAAATCTCACAATGGTTCCCGGCTGGAAGTGGCCCTCATTGTCCCCTTCTTTGTTTAGAGCTTTTTCTTGCTAGAATTCAGTTCATTTACTTTCCATGAATCCACCAATTTTCTCTGCCCTCATAGAAGTGTATGGCTTTTATTTTATTTTGTCTTTTCTGTGTGTTGTTACTGTTGTATTAGAGATCCTCTCTGTACTTTTGCAGTCTAACTGCAGCTGGAGAATTCCTGGTAGGAAACAAGAATGAAGGGATCATTTAGAATTGTTCATACGGGCCGGCGCCGTAGCTCACTTGGTCCGGCATCCCCATATGGGCACCGGATTCTAGTCCCACTTGCTCCTCTTCCAGTCCCGCTCTCTGCTGTGGCAGAAGGCAGTGGAGGATGGCCCAAGTGCTTGGCTGCCTGCAGATGCGTTGGAGACCAAGAAGAAGCATCTGGCTCCTGGCTTTGGATTGGTGCAGCACGCCAGCCATACCGGCCATTTGGGGGGTGAACCAATGGAAGGAAGACCTTTCTCTCTGTCTCTCTCTCTCTCACTGTCTAACTCTATCTGTCAAATAAATAAATAAAAAAGAATTGTTCATAACCAAAGTACTAATATTTTTTTATCTTCATGCTGCTAATCTTTTCCTCTTCTCCAATCTCAAATTAAATAGGTTCTGTTTTCAGACATCAGAACCATGCAAGCTTCAATTTTTGCGAAATTATTCTGGAACAAACGTCCATTTTATTTTTCTTTTGTGGATAGGAAGAGAACAATATAAATCCACATGACAAAAGAATGGGATTCACCTTAACTTGTTCTCCACATTTTTATTTACTATTTAGTGTGCTATCCAAAAAGGCTTTCCTACTCAGCCCTGAGAAACACACTCCCAGTAGAAGCAGAGGAATAGAAGGCCAGAGGTTAGTTGGTTTATTATCTCTCACTTTAAAAAGGAGCAGAATATATAACATAAAGATAGAAAATAGAGTGATGAATGCAACATACTAAGATATGTAGAAATAAGATTTTTAAAAAGGTAATCCGAGGAAATTGTTTCTTTTCATTTAAATTATACAGTGAGGCTTAAAATGATGATTCATGAACCAATAGCAACAATATTTAATTTAGATCTCACACTAGTTATTGATTCACAAGCAAACCCCAATCTTGAATTCTAAATAATGACATTTGCACATGAAATGAAACATAACTTTATTGAGTACACAGATAGTTTCAGATAGTTTTCTTTTTTTTTTTTTTTTTTGTCTTTCTTTATGGGCACTATTCACTGTAGCTTTCCTGCAGTGCTTTAAGGTATGTGAGCCAAGTAAATAGATAATATGAAGGAGGAAAATAAAGTCTTTGTATGCGTCCCCTGTTTTGGGCACATATAAACATGGTTATACTGCCTTTGTCATGCTTCTTCACTCAGAGTACACAGGAGGAGTATTTAGGTGACAACACTTTTCATAGTAAAGAACATGATTAAATACTAATATTAAAAATGTCAAAGTTCTATACAGGGAGTAGCTAGCAGGCCTTCCTAGTGGTGAATACTAAAAAAAGATCACTTAATAATCTAAATATTTATCATGTTTTTCGTAGAATATAGGACCATATGAAAAAAATGCATATTCCCAATACTGAACAGTTGAAACAGAAATTATAAACATCCATAATAAAAAACCACTAAATTTTTACAATGCTGACATATAAAAATCAGAAGTTCAAGGGACTAGACTTGTTTTGTGAACACAATAACTCATAGCAGAAAATAATTCATGTCAAGCACAAAGATTATATAGAAATTCCAGCAAAAAAAAAAAAAAAAAAAAAAGCAAACCTCTCAGTTTTCAAGAATGTCATAGAATCAAAATAAGTAAAGTAAGTTCAACTTGGACTGGTGCTGTGGTGCAGCAGGTTAAAACCCTGGTCTGCCACGCTGGCATCCCTTATGGCTGCCAGTTCAAGTCCTGGTTGTTTCACTTCCAATCCAGCTCCCTGCTAATGCATTTGGGAAAGCAGCACCGAGAGGATGGTTCAAGTCCTTGGGCCCCTGTAGCCATGTGGGAGGCCTGGAAGAAGCTCCTGCCTCCTGGCTTCGGATCAGCCCAGTTCCAACTGTTGTGGACATTTAGGGAGTGAATCAGCAGACTGAGATCTCTCTCTCTATCTCTCTCTCTCTGTCTCTACCTCTCTGTATAACTCTTTCAAATAAACAAAATAAATCTTTAAAAAAAAGTTTAGTCTAATGCAAAATAGTTCCACAAACATCAGAGTTACTCTAATTATAAATAAGAGAGAAATTATTGGAGTTCTGTGGGCCAATGATTTTGAGAACCATTTGATTGCTCTTATACATGTTTCTTAAGTTAGAAATCTTCTTAGACATCTCAGTATGCCTTAGTTCATGCTGAACCTCCAAGGAAACAACGTGAGATATAGTTCTTTGAAAATCCTTTGATTAAAGAATCCCTTTTCCTTAGAATACTTCATGGGAATACAGCACTAAAAAATACTTTAAAAATCTGGTGCAATATAAATAAACCATCTTTCCTTTTCCTTTTCTTTTTTTTTTCAAAGCACAAAAAGATCTGCAGTTCGTTTTATTTAAAAAGAAGACAAAATGTCTAAAAGGAAATGCTTTATTGCATTTGTTTATTTTTAAAATGTTGATGAGAATTTAAACATTTAATGAATAAGAGGTAATGAGAGGAAATAACTTTTTTTTTTTTTTTTGACAGGCAGAGTGGACATTGAGAGAGAGAGAGACCGAGAGAAAGGTCTTCCTTTTGTCGTTGGTTCACCCTCCAATGGCCACCACGGCTGGCGTGCTGCGGCCGGTGTACCGCACTGATCTGAAGGCAGGAGCCAGGTGCTTCTCCTGGTCTCCCATGGAGTGCAGGGCCCAAGCACTTGGACCATCCTCCACTGCACTCCCGGGCCACAGCAGAGAGCTGGCCTGGAAGAGTGGCAACCGGGACAGAATCCAGCACCCCGACCGGGACTAGAACCCGGTGTGCCGGCGCCGCTAGATGGAGGATTAGCCTATTAAGCCGCAGCGCCGGCACAAAATGAACTTTTACAAATTCTGTTTTCCATGAATTTTTAAAGGGTCCTAATTTCAGCTACTAGAAGATATATTTTATGTCACACCAGAGTTTTGGCTGCGACATTGTAGTGTCAATGGTGGGGCTTGAGACAAAGATAAAATTGCATGGCATGTCAGGTTGAAGATGTGTGTAGGTAGATATGGATTGAGACAGATTAAATTGCGAAAGATTAAAAAGCTGGAAGTTTTTGTTCAGTCTATGCAGCATCTGAAATCCAGGCAGGATCTGCTAAAATAAAGGCTGGAACTCAGTTTCAGTGATGCATTATTTTCAGGGCCTAGAGTATAGGCTCATGCAAAGCGCTTGAGACTACATAAATCAATGAACAAAGTAAATGCAAAGATGAGTAAGTTCTAAAACGGTAAAATGTAATCTAGAATTTAGGCCCCAGTGGAGTTTAACATGAAATGTCAAATAACATTTCCTTTACTTTTTAAAATGATAAATGACAAATCAGACATGTCAAGTAAATATTTTATAAAGACTCCTTGCAGTCTTAAAATGTAAGGTGTTTTGTAAAAGACTTGCAGCTTATAATCTGCTTTGTCCCATCCCAACTCATGATTAACTGGAGATGAGTTGAATCCTGAAGGCAGAGAAAGTTATGTTGGCCTTGATTCTGCCATCCAAATAATCTCAGTGTAAGATTATGTTTGTGGGGCCGGCATTGTGGCATAGTGTTTAAAGCTGCCACCTACAATAATGGCATCCCATACGGGCACCAGTTCCATTCCAAGAAGTTCTGCTTACAATCCAGCTCCCTGCTAATGTTTCTGAGAAAGCATCAGAAGATGGCCAAAGTCCTTGGGACCCTGCTGCCATGTGGAAGACCCAGAAGAACCTCCTGGCTCCTCCTGACTTTGACTTTGCCCTGCCCTGACTGCTGCAGTCATTTGGGGGAATGATCAGTGGATAGAAGATCTATCTCTCTCTCTTTATTTCTCTCTGATTCTCTGTCTCTCACTGTGTAACTCTGACTTTCAAATAAATAAATAAAGTCTAAACAAGATTTTGTTTGTTTAGGACCATAGAAGTCAAAACTTGGAGGAAAAAAATAGATCTCAGTTTCCTTATCAGCTTAAGGAAAATAAATTACAGTTCCCTGTAAGTACATCACCAAAAGAATGAAGTTTTAATAATATTTAAGAATCAGTAACAGTCACCCAGAATAAAGAACATTGCAACACCAACACACATTATCTAAGTTTTCTATAGAAGACATATAATACTGTGTGTGTTTGTTTATAAAGTGATGTAAATACTCATTTGAATAATTACAAGGAAATATATTTTAAAGAGGTTAATTTCAGCTTTGTACAGTCAGTTATAAAGGAGGAGCCATAATAAAAGATGGGAGGGGGCTGGCGCTGTGGTGTAGTGGGTGAAGCCACTGCCTACAGTGCTGACATCCCATATGGGCACTGGTTTGATTTCTGGCTGCTCCACTTCCGATCCAGCTCTCTGCTATGGCCTGGGAAAGCAGTAGGCCATGGCCCAAGTACTTGGGCCTCTGCACCCGCTTGGGAGACCCAGAAGAAGCTCCTAGCTCCTGGCTTTGGATAGTTAGTTGCAGCTTTGGCTGTTGCAGGCAATTGGGGAGTGAAACAGTAGATGGAAGATTCTCTCTCTCTCTCTCTCTCTCTGGCCAATTCTCTTAAAAAAACAAACAAACAAACAAACAAAACACATTGTGCTCTTCCTCATGTCATTATGGCTCTCCCTTGGTCATGTTAGAGAAATGGCTTTCTATGGTTGGTTTTCTCAAATGCTCTCTTATACTCACCCATGTCATTTACAAAATTTTGGAAAGTATTTGAACAGTTTTATGGAACCTCCTTCTGCCCCCTTATGAGTCAAAATAATAAATTTTCTTTATGAGTACATCTTCAAAAAGTTTTTTTAAAAAAACTATGCTCATGTTTCCAAATTTTTTTGCACAAAAATAAACATGTTCTTAAATTTGATTTTATTTAAAATTTTAAAAATACCCTTCTATCACTATCTTGTTAGTTGACTGATACATAGAGACAAGGACGTATAGAAAAATTTCTATACAGTGCCTTAATATAGGAACAGAGTCAAAATAAGAGCATAGAAGTCATACACTATCACTATGCTATCAAACTCAGGAAATCTATCTTTTTTTGCAACAAATTTATTAGATATATTATTCTTGAATTTAACATAATACACAGTACCAATCACATCTACTAATTTTGGGTGTCATTTTAAAAGTTTTAGAGGAAATAATAAATAAATTGACATTAACAGGAATCGTATTGCTCATAGGTAATGTAATTACTTTTAAGGTTAATGTAAATCAATTTTTAAACCAACATAAAAAAATCAAAGTGAGGAAAATGGAACAAGAGTTTTGCCTCCATATCTCTACCTCTTAAAAATTCTAAACTAAAGCTGTTTGATAAAATATCAGGTTTATCTCCCTGTGAACTATAGCTTTTATTTGCTTCTAGTTCATCTCTGACCTGTTTTCTTACGGAATGTAATCTCAGGATAAAAACGAGAAAAAAAATCACATTGACAGCCAGCCTCAATCACACTTGGAAAAATATTCAAGAAATGTATTTTCAAGACTCTATAACTGGCTTTAATTAGAGTCTGTGAGACAATCAACATTTTGTAAGTTAGCAAGTTTCTTGATGAATATTACATGAAATTTTGTACAGGTGTTAGAGAAACACACAATTTACTTCCCACAAATTAAAGCAATGAGAAAATAAGACTGCTCTAACTCAGTAGAATGCACGCCCAGGGTTTCCAGAGGGCGCTAGTAGGACAAGAATCCTTGCTCTGTCCCTCAAGTGCACTGAGGAGCAAGGTGAGCAAACTACTTCACCTCTCTGTACCTCATTTCTTTGTGAATGAAATGGAGAAAGCAGTATTCCTACTACACAGCAATATTTCTTGGGAGAGAAAATTAGGAAAAACGTACGGTGTATATGTATATGAAGATACTTCAAAAAGTATGTGAAAAAAGTGTGGTAAAAGATGAGTTTACTTTGGTGCATTTTTTTTTTAATTCACACATAGTTTTTTCAAAAAATGCATTTACTATGAAATTTTTGAAGAAGCCTCGTGCACGCATCCTGTATGCTTATAAAACACATGAAAAATAAGTTTTTAAATATTTTATATTTAATGACATTATTAGTACATCTTTTATTACCACTTTAATAAGATCTATGTGCTAAAAATTACAAAACACAAGTAGTTTGAAATTTAAAACTGTCTTTTTGCATTAAATGGCTAGGATTATCCAAATATATCCCAATGTCACTTTGACAACTAAAGGAATAAGAGAAGTTTTCTATATTTCTGGAAAAAAAATGAAGACAGGCTTTGTACACTCAGGGATTTTCTTTTCTGAGCTTTGTCTAAGCCAGGTAGCTCAAGAATGAGGCATTCCAAAATAGCCTAGAGTGTTGACACATTTGAAAATGAGCTTTATGGAATTTTGTGACACATAGCTTCTAGCACAACCATACTGAAATTTACACTTACATTTTGCTCATCTTTATATACAGCAGTAAAATAATTTATGATTAATTTAAAATAATTTTTCTCATAAGGAATTCTAGAGCAAAACTTATAAGATGCGCTGAAAATAATTATTTAAATTTCCTTATTTGCAAGATAATGGTTAGTTGATGAATAAATTCTTCTAATGAACATTACTCAATGTAAACAGACTGGGATAAAATAATATAATTCAATATGAAAGTCAAATTAGGGAGGCTCATTAAAATCTGTATATCTTCCAAGGATGTACAGCATTGAATAATTCAGTGACTATTTAACACATTTACGTATCCTAAAAAACATGCAAACTATTTTACTTGACATTTTTCTCATTCTGAAAGGGATTATATATATTTTTCATCCATGAGACTTCATAAAATTAGATGCAGAATAATTAACATTGAACTCTTTCTAATTAAATCAGCAGAAGAGATTTAGCTGACACTATGCTGGGTACTCAAATTAAGAGACTGTCTCACTGCATTAAACAGAATGCATTTATCACAGATAAACTCTTAGCCTATTTATTTGATATGACATTCAATAGGGAAGGAAAATCAATCTTCCTAGTATTCTAGGCAACAAACACACAACTTTCTTGTTTCTTATTGTCTGATCTTGATGTTTCAAAATAAATAAAAAGGATATAAACACTATTTTCTTTAAACTGAACCACAATAAAATAAAATTAAAATAACTTCTATTTCATTAGGTTGAATAGTCTTTTAAAACTAAATAATGAGAAAAAATTTCAAGATGTATGCATAAGCAAATCTGTTTCATTCAAGCATCAGTAAACATCAAGGGATGCACCATAGCTTAAATTATATTAAGTAGTCCTAAAATTTAACAATGACATTATCCTGTGCTTATTCAAAATATCATTATAGTGCACCCTCAATAGCTCAGTTGGTGGAGCGGAGGACTGTACAGTGAACAAAATATCATTATATAAATGCATAAAATCAGTAACCTATTTCATCTAATATTTCCATTTATTGAATTAAATCCCTAGTATATGTATATCAGTATGCTAAAGGCTGCAAATATAATTTTGAGGAGCATCATATATCTTCCTCTTCAGCCATTTCTTTGTAATCCATTTTATAGAAAATATCTGAGAATTCTGTATACAAAGAGTGGATATAAACATGTATATATAACTTAGAATCTGCATGTTTTAAGCTTTAGAACTATTGACTGGAAGAGAAATGGTGTTTAAATAGTGGGAGTGACTTAATACATATAATAAATTTCTAATTTTAATATGTGTGTGAGATGTTTTGTTATGTTTAAGTAAAATAAAATAATTTTTGATTTAACACGTAAGTCAATATATAAGTTAATTTTCCAAACTGCCATATTCTTAACAAAATGATTTTCTTTTTAATATACTTTTCTCCTCAATTTTTAAGCAAGGGTCAAGAAAAATTAATCTTAATTATTGCAATTACCACTAGATTCCGGACTCAACTAGTCAGCAATATGGACTTATAGGACAATAAACTTAGGTATAATAATTTTGCCTATATAGTTCTTCATAAATAGGCTTCTATGCCTCATGAAAATTGGAAAGGGAAATACTAATAAAAACAACATTGCTAAAGTCATCTTAGATGTCACTCAAGTTCCTTAAGATAAGGTTTCTTACACTTGCATACCATATTTCTCTCATTTGGCATTTAACAATGTTCTCTGAGAGTTAATATATATTTCACCCAATTGCAAATAGGAAATATCTTATAATTTTCAATTATTAGAATTAACTAAAAAAGAAAGAAATATTCACATATCATTTAGGAGCCACCACACTTGTATGCCTCCCCCACTGTATCACATTCCCTATTGATACCTACATTTATGAGAGATTCACAAAAAAATTTCTATTCTATTGTGTTATATTACATAAAAGTTTTTAATGTACCTGTGGCCAGAGAAATGAAGGAATATTCTCTAAAGTAGCACTTGTCTGCCCTGAATTTAACATTGAAAGCCCAACATTACATTCTATATCTGATCTCCTTTATATGTGACTTGGTGTTCCTAAAAGACATATTCTTCCATTCCTTTTACAGTACTTGACTCTAGACTTTCCTGCTGTAGGAAAGGGCTTAAATAAAATTACATGTCCGAATCTCCTTTACAATGAAGTCTGACCATGAGAATATTTCTGGTTTATGATAATTAACTGAAAGTTTTTGGAGGGGTTTTTGAGAAAGCATATTAATAGTACGACTGGGGTTTGGGATCAAGAAACTGTTGTCTTCTGATCATAACATTTCCCACCTAAAAGTAAAGCCAGATGCTTGAATACAAGCATATCCAGTAAATAATGGGCACACAGTACAAAAAATAGGTTTATAAAAACGTTGATTCCCCAAATCCTGTTTTCATCCTGGAGCCACCATCCTTGTCCTTGTAAGCATCGTGTGATAAAAATAAAATATTGTTAAGCTACTATTTCCTTAGCTTATTCATCTTAAATGAATGCAATTGTTTTTAATACATATATTCCATGGATATGATATTAAATCTAATCTTTTTTAAAGATTTCTTTATTTAGTTGAAAGTCAGAGTTACACAGAGAGAGAAGGAGAGGCAGAGAGAAAGGTCTTCCATCTGCTGGTTCACTTCCCAGTTGGCTTCAACAACTGGAGCTGTGCCAATCCGAAGCCAGGAGCTTATTCCAGGTCTCCCATGTGGGTGCAGAGGCCCAAGGACTTGGACCATCTTCTACTGCTTTCCCAGGCCATAGCAGAGAGCTGGATGGGAAGTGGAGCAGCCAAGACTTGAACCGACACCCATAAGGAATGTCAACACTGCAGGTGGCAGCTTTACCTGCTATGCCACAACACTGGCCCTAAATCTAATTTTCACTTCAGTCCAAAATGGAAAAAAAAAAAAAAAACAAGCAAACAAAAAAAAAATTCTGGTTTATGTCTGTCAATCAGTATTCTAATAACTAATAGAATCAGTTAAGAACATAAAGCAAGAGGAGTTACCACAGTACCTGCCACAGAATTTGCACTCACTGAATCCAAATAATTATTATTATTTGCTAGTTGACAGCAGATTTTCCATTATTTTTCTTCTTTATAAATTTTTTCCATGTGATACCTTACACCTTAGAAACAAATAAGTTAATCACATATTTAATCACTTGGTTTTAAGTGTAATCATGTGTCCTCAAAATTCTTTCAGTTTTTAATCTATTCCTTGATTGTTCTAAATAATCATGAATTATCTTCTTTAAAAGTATAGTGAATACAGTTATTTTACTTGGTGGCTATCAACAGGAATGCACAATGTATAGATTTTAGAAAAAAAAAAAAAAAAAAAAACTTGCTGTGAATTGAAGCCTTTGAGAAATCTCCAGAGTGTGCATTCCTGTTTATCTCAAAATACTGACAAATATTTTGCTTTAAAACTTAATAAGATGTTTCTTATGGGAAGCAAAAAGTAACTGCAGTTTCTTTACTTTGTAAATGGTTTGACTTTTTGAAAGGCTAAAGGAAAGCACTAATGGATCAATTTATAAAGCAACTGAATTGTTTCTGATTAACTTCAATGACAAAGAGTTAGTGAATTGGGGCCAGTGTTGTGGCATACCAGGTAAAAACACTGTCTGCAGCGCTGGCATCCTATATGGGTACCTGTTTGGGTCCTGGCAGCTCCACTTCAAATCCAGCTCTCTGCTATGGCCTGGGAAAGCAGTAGAAGATGGCTCAAATGCTTGAGCCCCTGCACCTGAATGGAAGAATTGGAAGAAGCTCATGGATCCTGGCTTTTGATTGGTGCAGCTCTGGCCTGTGTGGCCATCTGGGGAGGGAACCAGCAGATGGAAGACTCTTCTTTTTGTTTGTAATTCTACCTCTCAAATAAATAAATAAATCTTAAAAAAGAATGAGTGTATCAAATTTGTTAGTGATTTGAAGAGACTTTGGTAAGGAGACAAATCAGCCAAACAGAAAAAAATAAATAAATAAAAGCCCAAAGCATGACTCTTTCATGCTCTGTGAAAAGATGAGTTCTTACTCATCTTCAAGTATGTATTCCCTAAAGTTGTTACAATTTCCAATGAGTTAATAAATAATTTGGTGTTAAATATTTCCTTTCATTTATATTTCAAAGAGACTTTGGAGGGTCAAAATAGAATCTTTCTTATAATTTGAGTCACTAAAGTGTAATCCTCTATTATTTGTCAGAAAAATAATTTATTATTTAGTTGTGGCTGTGTTTACATTTAAAAAATATTCACATTGTCAGTTGCTTCCGAAAAATGAATCTTGACATGGGCCATGATAAACAGGCTTACAGAAATCTGTAATTATGCTCACCAAATAGCAAAATGTTTAGGGTAGGCCGGCGCCACGGCTCAATAGGCTAATCCTCCTCCTGCGGCGCCAGCACACCAGGTTCTAGTCCCGGTCCAGGCACCAGATTCTGACCCGGTTGCCCTTCTTCCAGGCCAGCTCTCTGCTATGGCCCGGGAGTGCAGTGGAGGATGGCCCAAGTGCTTGGGCCCTGCACCCGCATGGGAGACCAAGAGAAGCACCTGACTCCTGGCTTCGGATCAGCGCAATGCGCCTGCTGCAGAGGCCATTGGAGGGTGAACCAACGGCAAAGGAAGACCTTTCTCTCTCTCTCTCTCTCTCTCTCTCTCTCTCACTGTCCACTCTTCCTGTCAAAATAAAAAAAAAAAATAAATAAATAATAAAAAAAGTTTAGGGCAGCTACCTTGGTTGAATTCCTACCTTCAGCTCTTAAATCCAGCTTCCTCCAAAATCTGAATCTTAAATATTGCCTTCCTGGAAGGCTGCAGGTGATGGCTCAATAGTTGGGTCCTTTTAAACCACATGGGAAACCTGTACTGAGTTCCCAATTCCTGACTCTGGCTTACCTCCGGCTATTGCAGGCTTTTGAGAAACTTTATCTTTCTGTCTCTGTGTCTCAAATACATGTATTTGTCAGTTATGATATGTGACTATATAATGAGTGAGTTATCAGAGTGTTTCATTGTTCACACATTTATTTCCTAATAAAGAAATAAAAGGAACACTGTAGAAAATGCAGGTGAAAACATGGAAATCAAGGAGGTAGCATTAAGGTAAGGGAGAGAGACAACATCTCATGGTGTTGTGATGCATGGTGGGGAAGGAAATATGTCTTATCCTCAAAGCAGATTCACACATTTATAACCAGTTTTGGATTTGTTTCTCTCATCTGAATAATGGGATAATATCCATTTCTTAGAATCCTTATGAGAAATAAATGAGATCTAAGCTTGATACATGAGAATTTCTGATATGCTGCCAAATATACCATAGGAATATTCAATTTTGAATCACTTTAATTCCAATTTTTTTTTGATGAGTTAAATGAAGGACTCAGGACCAAGAAGGGCAGAAATTATAACCCTTGCTTGGCATTTGGAGGAAGAAGGAGCCCCATCCTCATGTCCATTGCTGTGCAGAGTGGACTTTCTCTATCATCCTGACCTAAAGGGCAGAAGGTGAGAGCAGCTCACACATCAAGGTTCACTGGCCATCATTATTTATGTAGACCTTTAATAGGTTTTATTAATCAAATACATTTTTTTCCATTTGTTGTACCACTTTAGGACGATTCCAATAACTTTCCACATAAACAATTGAAAACAAGCACACAATTGTCTAGTTACATGTGTATGGCTACATACATATGTATTTTATATATATATATATATATATATATATATATATATATCAACAGTTACGATTGTTTCTCTGGGGGGTGAGTTCCGAGTTCCTCAAATCTCCTTTCCAGTGGACTCTGCCTTACTCTTCTGAGCTTGTGTCAATCTCAAAAATGCCTTTGAACAGAACCTTCTTTAGATAGCCAATAATTATTTGTGATTACATCTGAGTTAAAGTCATTTTGCTAAAAACTAAGACAAATATTTAGCCAAGGAGAAACATAAAGATATGTTTATATAATATTCATGTTCTTTCCAACTGGACAATGATAATTAGAGGGATTTTGTGTGAGGAGTGTGGGGAACCCCTGGCTGGCCACCTGTGGGAACTTCCTCACTTTGTTGTTTGCATGGCCTGTTGTAAGAACTTGTGCAAAACAAGTTAAGGAAGTGCTGGCTGCTGAGCAAAACAAGTCAAGGAAGTGCTAACCACAGGATGTCTTGAAGACACACAAACAACCCTGATGGAGCAAGATGAACTTTCGACCTGAGGCACTATGTGCCCTTCAACTTGATTGGACTGTGCCCACATGCACTGCATGTGAACAGTCTTGCCATTGGCTGGGAGCGTCCTGCTAGGGGAACCTAGGGTATATAATGGGGATAGGATTGTGTAGGGGGATGAGGGCTTGGCTTCTTTTCTTTCGCCTTGCATCTGGATGAATAAAGTTCCATGAGAACCGAGTAAGCAGCGATCGTGTCTTTACTACGCTGGACTCTCGTGGGCGAGTGTCTGGCAAGTGGTGCCGTGACTCGGATCGGGAGTTGTCGCTGGAAGAAGGTAAGAGAACTAAAAGTGTGCATACACGGGAATCTAGGCGGGTAGAATAAAGCCTAGGACTAGACCGTGGTACCGTTGGTGAAGACAGAAAAAAGAAAATATATAGCCGCCAAAGCGGGCAATAAGAGACCCCTAATAGGCGGGGACTAGAACGCCGGAAACGGGCAGGAGTTGTGAATGAACGCCGGGAACAGGCGGGAGTTGTGAATGAATGAATGAACGCTGGTAACAGGCAGGAGTTATGAATGAACGCTGGTAACAGGGCGGGAGTAGTGAATGAACGCTGGTAACAGGGCGGGAGTAGTGAATGAACGCTGGTAACAGGGCGGGAGTTGTGAATGAACGCCGGATTCAAGGTGGAAGTTGTCTTTAGCAGCAATGGGTAACACTCTGTCCGTGACGGAAATGCTTCTGCTGCTGAGCTGCTTATTAAAAACTGCGGGGACGCCTGTCAAGGATCAGGCACTGCAAGCAGACTCGGAACAGATAGCGCGCCCCCTGGATGAGGGGTCTGAAAGTCTAGAAGAGGTCCAAACGGAGTTCATAAGTGGAAGCCGTTGTGAGGAGAATGAAGAGGCTTCTAGTGAGGAAGGAGATGTGAGGGCGGGGGATACGGAGCCCCTTCCACCCGCACCTCCGTATCCGGGGTAGGGACCCTTGCACTATCAAGATAAGCCCGGTTGCCAGCGCAGATTTGCTAACTTATCAATAGAAAATGCATCAGCCTGGCAACCTCTCACATTGAGTAAATCTATGGCTCGTGAGCACGATTCCTTATTCGAGGATGGGCCTATAGACAGAGGCCCCGCTATGATGAGAGACAGGACAGCCACAGGGGGAACACGTGGTGCCCCCCCGAATTAGGAAGAATATCATCAGGTAGGACAAGTCTTTCCTGTCATTTTGGATGGTCAGGGTAATCGAGGATGGACCCCTGTGGATCATAAGCCCTTAAAGGAGCTGCAGCAGGCTGTACAAGCTGTACAGGCTGTACGGGCTGCATGCAAATTTCACAAAAGCAGTTTTGGACAATATAGGGACTCAGGGGTTGGTCCCAGAGGACTGGAAAAATATAGCTAAGGCCGTGCTCGGTGGAGGAGACTTTCTGCTCTGGCTGGTGGCCTATAGAGAACTGGCCAGAAAGCAAGCAGCAGAGAATGCTAGAAATGGGCGAGCTCCCTGGAATGAGGACATGCTCAATGGGGAAGGAGCATTCAGTGATGAACACCAACAGGCAAGGTGCCCTAATGAAGTTTTGATGCAGGTTAGAGAATTGGCCCAAAGGGCCTGGAAAATAATTCCAAAAAAGGGGGAGATTAAGCACAGTCTGACTAAAATTATGCAGGGCCCTACAGAACCTTATCCTGATTTTGTAAACAGATTAATGGAGGCCACAGGAAATATCTTTGAAACAGTAGATGAAGCCATGCCTCTGATCAGAAGACTTGCTTATGAGCAAGCAAATAAAACATGCCGTGAGGCCCTAAGGCCCTGGCAACACAAGGATATCCCCCACATTTTTAAAAATTTGTAGAGATGTTTTGGATGATGTTGCCTCCGGCACGCATGCAGCAGTGGCTATGGCTAGGATGATGCGTAACAACGGGAATGGGCGCAGATGCTTTAAATGCGGGAAGGAGGGCCACTTGAAAAGGAAATGTACAGCTCAAAAGCCCTCAGGGCATCAACCGGGGCTTTGCCCCCGATGCGGTAAGGCCAACCATTGGGCAAATGAATGTTACTCTAAAATGGACAAAGCAGGTAATCCAGGTAATCCAATAGTACCAAACTTTAACCTGAGGCAAAAAGGATCAGGGTCAGCACCTGCAAAAAACGGAATGGGGACCCCCTCACCCAGGGGCCCGAAAACTCAAATGGGTGCAGGGGCAACCGTTAGGACAGCCCCAAAGGGAACAACAGGCATTTGCTGCGCAGAGCTGCAAGCCACCGACTATACAATATTAACACCACAGATGGGAGTGCAAGCAGTAGATGTGCGTTTGCCGGACTCCCTAGATGATTTGGAAGGTATAGGAATTACCATAGGAAAAGCTACTAATTCTTTAATGGGTCTTTTAGGAGTGACAGGAATTATTCCATTGCCCTGTAAGAAGCTCAGGGTAATGTTGCACTCCACCAAAGGGATTTTTTTAAAGGACTTTGGCATTGTGCATTTAACTGGCATTCCGTATAACCCCCAAGGACAGGCTATTGTGGAACGTACTCATTTGTATTTGAAAAATCTAATAATTAAACAAAAAGGGGGAATAGAGGAATATGTGGTATCTAACAAGGATGCTTTAGCCCTTGCTATATATACCATTAATTTTTTAAATAAAAAGAAAAATGGGAAAACTCCAGCTGAATTACATTCTCAACCTGCCGAAAAGGAATCAGTGCAATGGATTATGTGGAAGGATTTACAGGATAACAAATGGAAAGGCCCGTTCCCTTTATTGAGAAGGGCACGGGGAGCTGTTTGTTTCTTTCCACAGGGAGCCACGCAACCCATTTGGACACCAGAAAGGAGGATCTGGCTTCTCGCAAAAGGCGACGATGAGCAGGAGCCCACTAAGGAGCCCACAGAACCATTGGGGGACAACGCCTTGGATCATCCCGAAACAGAGGACTACCAACGTGAGGAAGCAGTGAATGAGGCCCAAGGCCAACTTATAACAGAGAGTGAGTGAAAATTATGAAGAGACTTCTACTTGTGCCTTTGATAGTCTTGTTTTTAGCTTGTATTGGTGGTGTTTTTGGAGTGATACTTGATTATGCATTGCTGATATTTGCGACTATTAATAATAGAACCAATAATGCTGTTTAGAGTATTTTGCTTTGTGATATTTAGCAATATTGTTAGGGGCCAGGATTATGGAGTGTATCGGGGCCTGCTTAGAGCCCTACCCAAGCCCAGATAGAAGTTTGGTCAACCTTTTCTGTAATAGGAAGATTGATCTCTGGTACATGGTCAACCGTTAAAGAATGGGCAGCCATAGGAGTATTGTTTGTGCTGTTACTTTTAGGGTTCATTGTGATTAGCAGGGCTATTGCAGCCATTGTTCAGCACCAGCAATGCACCAACTTGGTTGTACATCAGGCCATGCTCGCAATGTATTACTCTGACCCTCATAAAGAAGTATGGCTCAGCATGATGGAGCGGTAGTCAATGATGGGTAATCACTGGAGAGCGCACCTAGCAACCTAAGACAGAGCATGGGGCATGCTCCCCAATGTCTCAATGACGGGTAAGCAGGTGACGCATCTCCGGGAGCCTAAGACAGGCACGACTCCACGCCATACTACTAATAAAGAAAAAAGGGGGAGATGTGGGGAACCGCAGGCTGGCCACCTGTGAGAACTTCCTCACTTTGTTGTTTGCATGGCCTGTTGTAAGAACTTGTGCAAAACAAGTTAAGGAAGTGCTGGCTGCTGAGCAAAACAAGTCAAGGAAGTGCTAACCACAGGATGTCCTGAAGACACACAAACAACCCTGATGGAGCAAGATGAACTTTCGACCTGAGGCACTTGATGTGCCCTTCAACTTGATTGGACTGTGCCCACATGCACTGCATGTGAACAGTCTTGCCATTGGCTGGGAGCATCCTGCTAGGGGAACCTAGGGTATATAATGGGGATAGGATTGTGTAGGGGGATGAGGGCTTGGCTTCTTTTCTTTCGCCTTGCATCTGGATGAATAAAGTTCCATGAGAACCGAGTAAGCAGCGATTGTGTCTTTACTACGCTGGACTCTCGCGGGTGAGCGTCCAGCAAGGAGAATCCTATGTGATATCTGTAACAAGGGGAACAAAGAAAACCCACTTAGAAGTGAATTTCAGATATGCTTTTAACCAAATCTTCCATTTACTTGAAGGTACCCAACAAAGAGACTGAATCTTAAATATGGTGATTCTAAGTCAAATTGTCATATTTAAATCATTAATGACTAACAATCTTGAAAGTTTGAGAAGGTAACACATATATCATATTAATGTTGCTCAACATCATAGCATTGTAGAAAAAGTAACGCTCAATTCAGTCTGTGTGTGCGTGTGTGTGTGTATGTGTGTGCATGTTTCTTTTGGTGTTTGGATACCCTTCTTCTCTTAAACATCTAAATTCCAGATGTTCCAGTGTTTCATAACCAGAATGTGCATCAGCCCGCACCCCCAGTTTCACAGACGTTTTATTTGAGAGTTAGAGACGTATATTAACAGACTTCCTTGTGTTGAAGACTTCAGATCAGAGTAAGCCAAACTACCAGTCTTCCTTGTTCTCCAGCCTGCAGAGAGTGTGTCATAGGTCTTCTCACCTTCCTAAATACATGAATGTATTTCTCAAACAAATTACTCTCCCTCCCTCCCTCCCTCCCTCCTTCCAGTCATATTTTTTTTTCAATTAGTTATGTATTCTGGAGCTCCCTGACTAACACAATGCTATAGTGATGTCAATTCCTGAAGGATTGAAGCATACAAGAAGTACTTGGTACCTGAGATGTGGTTTCAAGGATGACATTCTGAGGGATTTCGTATATGTAACACAAAAATATATAGAAAAATTAACTAGGAGAAGATGGGCTATGGGTGTTGATAAAATAAAAACATATAATAGAAAAGATGAGAAAGAACACAGCACATTTGAAAATGTGAATTGAAAGTATATATTGAGATAGAAAGAATAAGAGAGATAATGGGGAGCAGTATGGTTATGTTTGTAGAGTATGCACAGAAGGGAAATTGTAAAAGAAATAGCCCAGGATAGGAAGCTAAAGTAAAAGCTTAGAAGGTTTGGTACACAATGATACTGATAGACACTAACAACTTAATGAAGGGTTTCCAGTTTTCCAGGCTTCCAAATGTCCTATCTTCCAACCACAGGACAATGGTATAATTCAAACACGATTCCATCCATTAATGCATTTTCCACTCTCCATGCTTCTCAGAGTGACTCTTAACCCCCTCTAAATTCCACATTGTCTTTTGATGTATCCATCATATGCCACTTGCTTCCCTGAAGTATCCCACTGAAATTTTCTGAGAAAATGCATTTGCTCCTTTCTCTAATTGTAACATTGCTCAATTTTTATTACTTTAATACAATGGCTGAACACATATTCTTTACAACATATAACATGTAAACATATCGCCCCTACCCATTACACAGACTTCTTCAGGAAGATCTAAAGCATTTTTTTTTAAAATATTTATTTATTTATTTGAAAGTCAGAGTTACGCAGAGAGAGGAAAGGCAGAGACAGAGAGGTCTTCCATCCGATGGTTCACTCCCCAGGTGGCTGCAACAGCTGGTGCTGTGCTGATCTGAAGTCAGGAGTCAGGAGCTTCTTCCCAGTCTCCCACATGGGTGCAGGGGCCCAAGGACTTGGGCCATCTTCTACCGCTGTCCTGGGCCATAGCAGAGAGCTGTACAGGAAATAGAGCAGCCGGGTCTCGAACCGGCGCCCATATGGGATGCTGGCACTTCAGGCCAGGGCGCTAACCTGATCTAAAGCATTTTAAAATATGTGAGAGGGAAGAGGAAAGAGGGTTGCAGCATGGGCAGGAGGGGTGGGGAGAGTGTCACTATGTTCCTAAATTGGTATATATGCAGTACATGAAACTTGTATAACTCAAATAAAATTTAAAAAAAAATCATATGACATGGTAATTCAAAATTTATTAAGTTAACCATTACTGTCTTATTAGGAACAAAGTAAACTTAAGAAAACAGATGTTATGATGTTTCCTAAGATTTGCATATCACAATAGACTATTATTTACCACGTTGTAACCTCATCTGGAGAGGAGAGGTTGGAAATTCACAGTTCTTTTATATTAACTTGGTTATATTTTTCCTTTTTAAAAAATATTTATTTATTTATTTATTTACTTGAACATCAGAGTTACAGAGAGAGAGAAGGAGAGGCAGAGAGTGAGAGTGAGAGTGAGAGAGAGAGAGAGAGAGTGAGAGATCTTTCATCCTCTGGTTCACAACCCAGTTGGCCACAAAAGCCGGAGCTGAGCCAATCCAAAGGCAGGAGCCAGGAGCTTCTTCCTGGTCTCCCACATTGGAGCAGGAGCCCAAGGACTTGGGCCATCTTCTACTGTTTTCCCAGGCCATAGCAGAGAGCTAAATCAGAAATGGAGCAGCTGGTACTCAAATGGGTGCCCACATGGGATTCCGGGACTTCATGCAGCGGCTTTACCAGCTGTGCCACAGCGCCTGCCCCTCTATTTTTTTCGATTCATTTAATTCTTATCATCAGTTTAACTTAAAATACTGAAACTGTAATTTAGAATTTATTTTTTACACTTGAAAGAATCATCATTCACCGCTGATTAAAAGACTGAAAGCAACACTATCAAGTAGATAGTATGAATACAATGAAATCAACAGGAATTATATCTACTTTTAGTTTTTAAATTTTCATTTATTTTTTGTTTATTTCATTTGAAGCAAAGAGACAGAGGAAGACAGAAACGGAGAAATTTTTCCATCTGCTGTGTCAGAAAGCAGGAGACAGGAATTCAGTCAGAGTTTCCTGGATCTTTTCATGGACCCAAGTTCGTGAGCCATTATCTACTGGCTCCCAGGATGTGCATTAGCAGGAAGCAGAAATTTAAAATGGAGCCTGAACTTGAACCAGAGACTCAGTTATGTGAAGTATGTGTCCCCAGAACATCTTAACCATGAAATGCCCACCCTTATCTGCACATTTCATCAGTAGTTTTTTTCCCCATTAAGATGAGATTAATTAGATACCTAATGCAGTTCCTTAAACTAAACATTTTGCTTTAACACAATTTGAAAAGAACAATTTAACACATTTTGGGAACATGAAAAATATCTTTTCATTTTTCCATTTAGGTAAGAAGGAATTGATAATTGGGTGTTTATTAGAGGTTAAAGTTCTCTTAAAAGAGTAGAAAACCGGGGCTGGCAGTGTAGCGCAGCAGGTTAAAGCCCCAGCCTGGAGCTCCAGCATCCCCTATGGGCACTAGTTAGAGTTCCAGCTGCTCCATTCTGATGAAGCTCTCTGTTATGGCCTGGGAAAGCAGTAGAAGATGGCCCAAGTCCTTAGGCCCCTGCAGTTGCGTGGGAGACCTGGAAGAAGCTCCTTGCTCCTGGCTTCCTATCAGCTCAGTTCTGGCCGTTGCAGTCATTTGAGGAGTGAACCAGCAAATGGAAGACCTCTCTCTCTCTCTTTCTCTCTCTCTGGCTCTACCTCTCTCTATAATTCTGTCTTTAAAATAAATAATATGAATCTTAAAAAAAGAGCAAAACCCCAACAAATCAAAAGATAAAATCATGCAACTGCACTTTCTAGATCCAATAAAATACTAAATTATTGATGTGTTTACCTACATACACTCTGGGTCCTAATGGGAATAATATATTTGTGTCATGCAAATTGAGAATTCATCAGTATAAAGGTAATTGTATCTCATATATACTGCAGGATAAAAATAGTACAAAGCACTACTGAGTCTCTAGGTTTATTGTCTCACATTTTTTCTTATAACTACTTAGAGGTATGCAGTTTGTTGTTTCAGTTTTGCCAATGAACAGAAGCTAAAGCTGAGAGAGCTGAGCTAAATTGTTCAGGGACAAGAAGCTAGCGAAAGGCAAAGCTGAGATGTGAACTCCTAATAGCTTGACTTCACAGTACAAGCTGTTTACACTGCAATATGTCTTGCAACCTTACAAAAGTACCGCACAGTGAGTAGTGGTGCTCCTGTGCTAAGCCTGAGACTCCTTCAGAGCCTTCACTTCACCTCGTCATTTTCACCTCCCCCCTAATCATTAAAGCAATGTGTTTTCAAAGCTTGAGGAATCATGTTTTAAAAATTAAATTCTAGGGGCCAGTGCTATGGCATCCCATATGGGTGCCAGTTTGAGTCTTGGCTGCTCCATTAACAATCCAGCTCCATGCTATTGAGCCTGGGAACAGTGGAAGATGGCCCAAGTCCTCGGGCCCCTGTACCCATGTGGGAAATCCAGATAAAGCTCCAGGCTCCTGGCTTCCACCTGGCCCAGCCCAAACTGTTGCAGTCATTTGGAGAGTGAACCAGTGGATGAAAAACTTCTCTTTTTCTTTCTTTGTAACTCTTTCAAATAAGTAAATTAATATTCTAACTGAATTTGTATTCAATTTAAGTGAATCTGGACTAGTTAATGCTTTTTAGCACTGGGTCTAAATAATTAGTTTAAACATAAAGCCTGAAGAATGTGCAGAAACAGCAACAACAACAAAAAGTCACATTTTTTATTTTGCTATTTTTGTGAATAAATTTATAGCTTAGATATCCTGTACATTTGAAAGATACTTTAATGAGCTGATTGGTAGCTATCCATCATTTTTATTAAACTTACCATGACAAAGGAGGCTTTAGTAGGTGGTGGGTAATGTAGTACCTCTGAAAGCTTTCAATTTTCATTTTTACATACTATAAAATTTCTGCTTCTTATTGAGTAAAAACTCTTCTCACTGAAACTGATTATTTTATCATGCAGTCACAGTGAAAAGTTTCCATCTCATTTACTCATTTGTGTGCTATCTTTCAAACATCTGAAACTAAGATAACAAACATGTTAAACCTGTGCCCTTATTTTTCAGAGAACACATGCCTAGTTGCTTCATCTCTTTCTTAAAATGATGCTTTCAAAGTGCCTCACTGTTTTTAATGGTTTAAGGTTTAAACTGAATCTTCCTTAAAACCCACCATCCAGAACTTATTAAGGTACTTAGGATGATATTCAGCCTGCTGACTGGGACTACCATTTTCTTCTGGGAATTGTCTTTCTATTAATTCCTAGTTGCCTTGTGTTAATTATATTGGCAGGTAAATTATGCAGATGTGTAATTAAGTCTATAGTTAACCAAGATTTTTTCAGTATCTGTCTTGACTATTATTTCTTCCCACCAGATGCAAGATGTCTCACAAGATAAATACTAGACTGTTGAAATGATTTCAGATTCTGTGCTTATTAATTTTTCATTTAAAATATTAAAAATCCAACATTGAGACTTTTTGGTATATAAGCTCAAATATGAAGGGAAATCAACACTAAAGTGTCAAACAACTCAATAATTGCAAAAAAAATCTAATTAAAATTAGGCAGTAAGTATGAATATTTTTTTCAAAAGAATGTATACAACAGATCCATAGTACAGGAAAAAGTCCTGACAACAGTAACCATCAGGAAGAAGGAAATCAAAACCACAAAAAAATATCACCACACTGCAGTTATGTTGGCTATTATCAAAAAGACAAATGAATAAATGCTGGTAAGGTTGTGCAGAAAGTGGAATCCTTGCACTTTTGTTGGTAATGTAAATGAATACAACCACTGTGTAAAACAGTATAACGGTTATTCATACAACTAAAAACAGAAGTACTGCATGGTCCAATGTTTCCTCTACTGGGTGTATATTCAAGAAAAATGAAATCAGTCTGTCAAAGAGACTCCTGCACTCCCTCATTTATCCCTGCACTATTCACAATAGCTAAGAAATGGAAATGATCTGTGCATATCCAATGATGAATAAATGAAGAAAATGTGCTGCATATCCACAGTGATATGCTATTCAACCTCAAAAGAGGATGAAATCCTCTCCTTTTCATTTTCAATAACATGGATAGAATTAGAGTTGATTATGTTAAGGACAACTTAAACACTGAAGACTGATACTGCATGACCTCACTCACATATGCAATCAAAAAGTATGGATTCATAAAAAGTAGTATAATAATTGTTACTAGATAGTGGGGAAGGGGTGTGGGATAACAAAAGGTTATTTAATGGATAATAAGCAACAGATAAGAATAATTTCTGGTGTTCTGTTGCACAGACTACAGAAAATGAAAATATACTGTTTATTTTTCTAAGATATGTCTAGAAGAAAGAATTTTTAATGTTCTTACCAGAGAAAATGTTAAACACAAATTAATGTATTTACCAAAACTGAACATTACACAATGCATACATTTATTGAAATGTCACATGATACCCACAAATGTGTGTAATTTTTGTATAACAGTTATTTTTTAAATTAAAAAAAAGGAAAAGAAAAATATAAGTGATCAGTTATTTCAAACACTGTGGATTCAATTATATTTTCAGAAGACTTAAAATTAGCCTGCAGCTAAACAGAGGGAAATGTATGTGTCTGGCACAGCAGTCAATATACCTACATCTCATGTTAGAATGCCTGGGTTTGAGTCCCAGGTCTGTTCTACATTCTAGATTCCTACTGATGTGCAACCTGATACAGAATGTGATAACCCAAGTAGTTGGATCCGGCCAATCATATCAATGACCTGGACTGAAGTTTCTGGGTCCTGTCTTAAGCATGGCCAGCATTGGCCATTGAAGGCATCTGGGGAGCGGACCAGCAAATAGGAAATTTCTGTCAGTTACTCATTCTCTCTCTCTCTCTCTCTGGTTGTATGAATTTTCCTTTTTCAGATAAACAAAAGAAACAAAATTTTTAAAACAAACAAGAAACTGAGGGGAAATACTTTCATTAAAATGGGAAAATTTTGTTATTAATACAAATTTGTGTTGTAAAGTGATATGCATAGCATAGACTAAACCTTTTTTCAGAAATTAATTTGTCATTTTATCATCACCCAATCTTCTTTTTTTTTAAGAATTATTAATTTATTTGAAAGGCAGAGAGAGAGAGAGAGAGAGCTCTTCTAGCCTATAGTTCACTCCCCAAATGGCTGCAAGGGCAACAACAGAATCCAAAACCAGGAGCCAAAAGTTTCTTCCGAGTCTTCCATGAGGATGCAGGGGTCCAGGCACCTGGGCCATCTTCTCCTGCTTTCACAGGCCATAGCAGAGAGCTGGATCAGAAGAGGAGTAGCCGGGACTTGAACCAGTGCCCATATGGGTTGCTGGCACCACAGGTGGAAGCTTAGTAGACTAAGCCACAGTGCTGGTCCCAATAAATAAATCATTAAAAAAGGTTTTACTTAATTTTGGAACAATATTACCCATGAAATTTCTGATACTATAGCGTACAATTATCTTTAGAACTTCAGGGAAGTAAAGCAGCCTAGTCGAAAATAAAGCCTAGTCAAACAATTTCTGTTCTCTGCAGTTGCAATTCCCAATTTAGCTTTTTATGCTCTCCCTACTGGCACTTCAGACTGGATGCAGAAACTAAAGCCCAGCTATCAGTACTTTAGAATCACATTTACAAAGGAAAACAAACATCAAACTTCTGCACACTGAAGAGTAAATGTGCCAGGAGGAAAACAGGTCTCTTGCTTAGCCTGAACAAAGGCATTCCTCCTGTAGAGGGAAACGCTTTCACAATCCTTTCAGTCCCAAGAGAGCCAAAGGACGTTCTTGACTATGGCAGTTTAACTCACCTTTTCTCACAAAGGGAAAAGCTTCCATTAAGGGGAATGGCCTGCTTAAGCAATTCAAATGTGAAAATGGATCACTAACACTAAAAAGATCATGATGGGACATGTAAGCAAAATGATAGGGGCATGAAATACTGTCATTTAGCTTAGAACAGACATCTTTCACCTGTAATGTCTCTTGAGTGTCTAAAATATTATGCACTGAATAGTAAATAAACCTCCAAAAGAAAATAAGAGTGACTACTTTGAAGCAAAATGATTTTTAAAAAATGATTCCAGGGTACACATTTGGTACAATAGTGAAGGTGTTCTGGGGCCTTCCACATTCATATGTGAGTGCCTGGATTTTAGTTCTGATTTCACCTAGATTTCTTGCTTCTTGGTAATGTGCACCATAGATGGCAGTAGGTAAAATCTCCAATTCTTGGTGCCCTATCACCCTTATGTTAAACCTGGATTGAGTTATGGAATTCTGGCTTCAGGCTGCCCCAGCTCTGGCTGTTGTGGACATTTAGAGAGTGAAGCAATGTATGAAAGATCTCTCTCTATTTCTCTGTTTATGGCCACTTTGAAAATGAATACAAATATATAAATAATAGTTTTAAAATTCTTCCTCTTCATACATTGTTCATCAGGGATGATATTCCTAGTAATAAAAGACTTAATTTGTCCAAAAGCCTCATTCTAAAAACAAGGTCTTTATTGAAGATTTGTGTATAAGTGACTCACTTTTTACAAGAATTTAAGATTTAGAGATTAACATCAAGTGCTTAACATAAGTGGAAAATGGAAACACACAATTACTAAGGAAATTTACATATTGTCTTTTATTTTTCATGAAGCTCATTTTAGTCATGTAAGTAAAAAAAGTTTTTACTCAATCATGTAATTATGAGCACAGAACTTTATATGCATTCCATCATTTAGTCCCATATATAAATAAAATGTATCAATATTCCCATTGGGAATTTAGGCTATATGAAATAGGTCATAGTCAAATAACCTAAATAACCTTATAGCTGAATATTGAACTCAGTTGTATTAATAGTAACCTTCACAACTTTTATATGCAAAATTGAAATACAAGACACGTGTGACTGCATGGTATGCTCACACACACACACACATACACACACATATACAAAGACATTAAAAGTTTAAAACTGAGTTGATAAACATTTTCCGTAGGAGGCCAAAAATGTAATAGTTTAGGGGGTGTGAGATGTCTTTGTCACAAAGATTCAGTATTAGTGTTTTCCCTTAATAGCAACCATGAACAATATGATCTTAAATGCATTTCAATGAAAAGTTATTTACAAGAACTAGTCTCAGGCTTGATTTGATCTCTGGGGAGTGGTTTGCCTATTCTGACTTAAAATAACACAAAACTCGGAAGAAGCATACAGTCTGTCTTCTGTCACAATAACGGAAAAAACTTTGAAAAAAATACATGAGAACAACTGAGTGATAGAATTTCAAAGTTTAAAAAGAAAATATTTAGAGGATGGAGGAACCGAGATCTAAATCCTTCCTAACACATTGCCAATGTTCTATTGCTGAGCAGCAGAAACAAAACTGTGTGTACGTGAAAATAAAGGTGACCTGAGTACCGTGGGGAACGTTGTTAAAGGGAGAGCGAGAGCTCTGGAGATCTACCGTGGGTGTCTTGTGAGCCTCTACAGAAAGGTCAGCTTTCACCGTAGAGAAAACCGTTCAATGTGAATGAAAGAACCACCCAGAGGATGATATCATCATGTTATTTGGAACATAGCCATGGCCAGGAATAATTCTTGCCACAAGCCAAAAAGGAAAAATTCATCTCACAGGGCAGTAATGCAGTTACTGTCAGTAGTGTTATGGAATTGTCTTTAGCTTACTGCTCTGGACTCATCTAAGAAATTTTAAAAGCACTTGTCTGAAATATTAAATGCTTTGAAAACAACTTAATGTCTCAGAACAACTGAAGAATGTTTATAGGGATAAGAGAATATCTACCATCTAAGAAGGTAAAATTCACAGCATCTGGTATCCAATAAAAACTATCTGCAAGCAATTTCCTTCACCTTGTAAGGAGAAGAAAATATAACTAATAGAAACAAATCAAGAAATTATACACAATAGAATTAACAAGAACATAACCAATATACCTTCATAAGTATAATTTGAAATAGGCATAGTTCAAGAAATATTAAGCCTGTATGTAAAAAACAATCTAAGTGAAAATTCTAGAGTTGGGAGAGTAACCATTTTCAGAAATGGCAAATACAATGGATACGAATTAATTGTCCACTGTCAAAACTTTTGGTAAATTTGAACACATGCCAACAAATCTACGCAAGAAATAAAAACACTAGGAATAAAAGATGAACAGAATATCAGTAAGTCATGAGAAAATTTCAAACCCTGATATACACGCATATATGGAGTCCTCACATACAGGGTAACAAGAAGATATTTGAAAAGCAACACAATGAATCCTTAGCAAAAGATACATTTTGGACTTTTTTGTTTGACTAGTTTTCTAAAAAAAGAAAGAATAAAAATTAAAATTATCATTTAACATTTCCCTCATTTTAAAATATTTCATTCATTTAAAGTATACTTTATTGTGTATCCAAGTGCTTTTCCCCCTAAGGTGATACATACAAATATAAGTTTTCAAAGTATGGGTATTGTATAGAATTTTTTAAAGATTTATTCATTTATTGGAAAGGCAGAGTTACAGAGAGGCAAAGGCAGAGAGAGAAAGAAAGAGGTCTTTCATCTGCTAGTTCACTCCCCAGATGGTGATCCGAAGCCAGAGGCCAGGAGCTTCTTCCAGGTCTCCCATGCAGGTACAGGGGCCCAATCACTTGGGCCATCTTCTACTACTTTCCCAGGCAATAGCAAAGAGCTGGATCAGAAGTGGAGCTGCTGGGACTCAAACCGGCATCCATATGGGATGCCTGCACTGTAGGCAGTGGCTTTACTCATTATGCCACAGCGCTGACCCTTTTGTATATAATTGACATTCTGTTTATAACACATGAAAGCAAATTGGGGTGTCTATTAAGCAGTGGTATAACTGTTTCTTGTACCAATTTTCGTCAACTTTATTCACATCTTTTTAAATTGAATGTTTCTATGAAGTAAAAATTCATTAAAGTTGGAGAGTATAAATATTGGGGTACTAGAAATTTGCTGGGGTTGGGGGGCAGTGCCGTGGCTCACTTAGTTAAACCTCCACCTGTGGCGCCGGCATCCCGTATGGGATCCGGGTTCTAGTCCTGGCTGCTCCTCGTCCAGTCCAGCTCTTTGCTATGGACCAGGAGGGCAGTGGGGGATGGCCCAAGTGCTTAGGCCCCTGCACCCACAGGAGAGACCTGGAAGAAACACCTGGATCCTGGCTTCGGATTGGCACAGTGCCGGTCGTGGCAGCCATTTGGGGAGTGAACCAACCAAAGGAAGACCTTTCTCTGTCTCTCTCTCTCACTGTCTGTGACTCTACCTGTCAAATAAAAACAAATTTGCTAACTAGTGGAACATATTTTCCTTTATGTAAGACATGAGCCCAGAAGGATTTTTTCTTATTGCTGCCAATACAATATTCTGCCCTCCATATCTATGAGTGGAGTAAACTAACATCATACTTAAAATGTGTGCAAAAAATTGTGCCTGTACTGAAAATATAAACATATTCTTGCTTTTATGTCCTAAGCAATTTGTTATAACAACAGCTTACATAGCATTACATTGTGTCAAATCCATAATCTGCACATATTTGAAAGTACAGTATAAGGTAGGAAGTGTGTAATTTATGCAAATATTAGGCCATTTTATTTAAGAACTTCAGGATATTAAATCACTCTGGATATCCAAGGGTAACTGTACTTTCTGTGAAAAACTAAAAATTTTAACCTTGACTTAACTGTTATAATTAGAAACATTTGAATTAAAAAAAAAATATTTTTATCCTTGGATTCATTCTCCAAAAAAAGCAATGTAACATGCCATTTAAGTCATGATGAAGAGATGTAAAAATTTGATGTATAATTATCATCATTTCTATTTATTTCCATGGTAAGAACTGAAGAAAAGCACTCTTTAGCTCGAAACTAATTATTGCTACAAAGAATTCTATCTATTTATAATACTATAATGATGGGTGCAATTTATCATTTACAAACAGTTTACGCTACTTTGGGTCTAAAAATTCCAATTTACCTGCTGGTATTGTGACAATTGCTGGTCATTCACAGTTTCATCAACTTACTTTGACTTAAAATAGGAAGACGATCAAACTCAGCCAACTAGGTAGTTGTGTGACAAAAATAGTTACTCCTTGAATACATTTTGAAATCATTTGGATTTCCCTAATGTTTGTATTTGCTTGTAATGGGCACACAGCTACATGTTGATCATAGAACTTAGGAACTGATCTTAAAAGTCTATATAAAAGGAGCAATTTGTGAACACTAATAACCCTGTCCTTTAGCTTATTCCAAATAGGATTCATTAGCATCAGTTGGAGTATCAACTCTTTTTTTTTTTTTTTTTTTTTTGACAGGCAGAGTGGACAGTGAAAGAGAGGTCTTCCTTTTGCCGTTGGTTCACCCTCCAATGGGCGCCGCAGCCAGCGCGCTGTGCTGATCTGATGGCAGGAGCCAGGTACTTATCCTGGTCGCCCATGGGGTGCAGGACCCAAGCACTTGGGCCATCCTCCACTGCACTCCCGGGCCACAGCAGAGAGCTGGCCTAGAAGAGGGGCAACCAGGACAGAATACGGCGCCCCGACTGGGACTAGAACCCGGTTTGCCCACGCTGCAAGGTGGAGGATTAGCCTAGTGAGCCATGGCGTCGGCCAAAGTATCAGCTCTTAAAAGTGATCTGACAATTTTGAAAATAGACATCTTTTGGACAACTGGATTCAAAACTCAAGGACCAATGAGCTGATAAATAACTGTAAATTATTTTCCAGTTTTCTCAGGTGAAAAATCTTCTCTGTTTTAATTATCAGTGGTTCTTGAAATATAATGAAAAACAATGCCCCAGGTAAGAATGTACACTTGAAAAAGTCACACAGCTTTTTTGCTTCCTCCAGAAGGCAAACTTTTAAGAAATTACAACCACAAAGCATGTGTAGCAAATTAAATACTCACTTTCTACTTTAGAATAATTCAGAAATTTCAGATGGCATGTGCTGAATATCTGTGCATCAAGAAATGTTGGTTCGGGGCCAGTGCTGTGGTGCAGTTGGTTAAAGGCTTGACCTGAAGCACTGGCATCCCATATGGGCGCCGGTTCTAGTCCCAGCTGTTCCTCTTCCCATCCAGCTCTCTGCTACGGCCTGGGATAGCAGGAGAGGATGGCCCAAGTCCTTGTGCCCCTGCATCCACGTGGGAGACCCAGAGGAAGCTCCTGGCTCTTGCCTTTGGATCAACATGGCCCCAGCAGTTGGAGGCATCTGGGAGTGAACCAGCAGATGGAAGACTTTCTCTGTCTCTGCTTTTCTCTGTAACTCTTCTTTCAAATAAATAAAATAAATCTTTAAAAAAATGGTAGCTCTGTAATAGAGCAGGCTCAGTAACTGGTAGGAAGTTGGGGAACAATGAGTTCAAACAGTAGTTTGATTCTAGAGTGCTTTGCTATAATGCGCTAGTTTTCAATACTTAATGCTGTCTATCTAGTAATATCAATCCTTCTCTGAAAAGCTGCTAATCTATTTCTAGAAACTATTAATAATGGATTTTTGGCCCCACACTGGTAAAATGTTTTAAAATAACATATAATTAAATCTAAATAGTGTTCTTCAGTGAAACAGCCTAAAATGATTTTGAATTATATTTTTAAAACAGAAATGTATGCAGCCTTTATTGTAAAGTATTTCTTCCAGATTGAATTTTATAGAAATTATCGGTGGAAGATATGCCATGTATGAGTCAGTGTAATGAGACTGATATATTAAACTTCAAAGCAGTAAAGTTGATTCATATGTATTCCTAAGCCATATTCATTGAAAAGATGTCTTATAATGGTTTGAATATTAAAATGAATAATCACACAGATACCATTTTAGAAGCTGAACATTTCAGAATCATATTCACAGGATTTTATTAGCCCATACTTGATGCTTGCTTTTAATCACTCTTTACTGAGCAGATGCATTTGTTTCTCTTTATTATTGTGAATTTTTCAACTGATAAGTTAAAAATGCCATTAATGACAGCTGCAAATCAAAAAATCCTATAATTGTTCCCATTAAAAAGCATTTAATTTAATATAAGTTGTAAAAGATTCACAGAGAAAATTGCTGCTTCACTTAAATCTATCTCTGTGTCCATTTTCCATATGAATGGTGGGCAATTTTTGTGTGCTTCCAATTAATCTTAGCATCACCTAAAAGGGCTGGGACATCTTTCACTAGAACACATCATCAGTTTCAGACAAGGATTACAATTTAAGAGTAAAATAAAGATATCTTCAGTCGTCAGCAATTTTTTTTCATATTTTGAAGAATTTATACAAGGACTTTTAAAGTGGAGTAATCCAAGAATTCTTTAAGCACAATCATGTTTCTTTAAAGATGAATTAGGCCAAATGAGTTTTTAACATTCTGTTAAATTAATACATTGTCTTGAGCTAATAATTTGTATCCATCTAAATTGTCATTTCTCTTTTAAATGAAAATGCAGTAGGGGAAAAAGAAATAAACTAACTCATCACAGCATGAAACAAACAAACAACAACAACAACAAAAACCAAAACATGTTATTATGACAAGGTTCCAAACTGTTAGGAAGGCAATCTTTAATCTTAAGGATTCTGTTTATTTCATTAGGAGTAGTTTGCATTCTTTCTCTTTGATTTTTTATTTATTTATTTATTTATTTTTTGGACAGGCAGAGTGGACAGTGAGAGAGGGAGACAGAGAGAAAGGTCTTCCTTTGCCGTTGGTTCACCCTCCAATGACCGCTGTGGCTGGTGTGCTGTGGCCGGTGCACCGTGGCCAGCACACCGCGCCGATCCGATGGCAGGAGCCAGGTACTTATCCTGGTCTCCCATGGGGTGCAGGGCCCAAGCACTTGGGCCATCCTCCACTGCACTCCCAGGCCACAGCAGAGAGCTGGCCTGGAAGAGGGGCAACCGGCAGAATCCGGCGCCCCGACTGGAACTAGAACCTGGTGTGCCGGCGCTGCAAGGCGGAGGATTAGCCTAGTGAGCCGCGGCGCCGGCCTTCTCTTTGATTCTTTTGGATCAGAAACTTAAAACTTTTCCTTGAATCTCATCCCTGATCTTTCATCCCTTTCTACTATGGAAAAACAACTGAAGATTAACCTAGTGGATAGTCTTGTATAAAAAGATGTAATCTACATTCATCTTCACCACACCTGTAACTAATGACTAAATTGCTAAAAGTGGCTTAGCCATTTATCCAGACTTCAGACTATCCTTTTTATTACTGCAAGTGACTATTTCCTAATTCACTATTAAACGAATTAACTAGAATTTATTGCATGAAAATAGCTTTGTATAAACTATAACATTCTCTGAAAGACTTTGTTCCAAGATGTTCTTTGATAAATATTTCCATTAATTATGGAAATATATTCCTACCACCATTTCTTCCTTCCAGCTTTCCTGTACTATCTATAATAATAGTTAGTGCTTGCCTAGTATCTTGTTTATTCTTTGTGGCCTTCCTTGTAGTTTGGTAGAAACATGGTCATTTGAGTTTCTCAGGTTGAAAGTTGAAGGCTTATATAGGCACACACTTTTGAGTGGTTCAGAGATAGACCAGAGGTAAAGAAAGATGATTAGGCCGGCGCCGCGGCTCACTAGGCTAATCCTCCACCTTGCAGCACCGGCATACCAGGTTCTAGTCCTGGTCGGGGCGCCAGATTCTGTCCCGGTTGCCCCTCGTCCAGGCCAGCTCTCTGCTGTGGCCAGGGAGTGCAATGGAGGATGGCCCAAGTGCTTGGGTCCTGCACCCCATGGGAGACCAGGATAAGTACCTGGCTCCTGCCATCGGATCAGCGTGGTGTGCAGGTCACAGCGCACCAGCCACGGCGGCCATTGGAGGATGAACCAACGGCAAAGGAAGACCTTTCTCTCTGTCTCTCTCTCTCATTGTCCACTCTGCCTGTCAAAAAAAAAATAGAATACATTAGAAGATTTAAACATTAAAATTTAACAATTTGCTTATAAATTTAATTACAAAATATATATCATTTCACAGTCGATCTTAACTATGTATTCCCTTATAACTATATTTTGGACAACATTAAATTTATTTTTTAGTTTATATGTTTTCCAAAATAGAAATTTAGTGAAATTTTTTGATTTGTACTCTGTTCATTATTAGGAAGTTAATTTTCATATATTAAATTTATTTTAAAAATCATCTTATGAAATTTATATTCATGTTCTTAATCAAATTTTCTAGTCATTTATCAATAATTTTAATGTTTAATACATTTAGAAACATTCCAGACTTTTTTACCTTTAATAGAAGAATTGTGAAGAAATGAACTATTTATTACACATTTTTGATGAATACATCATTCTAAGGAAATCACAGAGCTTAAAATTGTATTTCTTTTATCTAACAGGTTTTGATCTTCAGAAAAATTAAGGTAGTTAGCAAAATAAAGATCTTATATAAACCAAACACTGAGGTGGATTCTACCATAAAGAAAAAAAACTTATTTTGAGAGTCTTGCATTATAAAACATGCAAAATCATGAAAAGGTAAAGGATTCTTTAATAAATAATTAACCTTTTATTTTTAGTAGCAAATTACCTTAGTAATATTAATATACGTGTGTTTATATACCTTATTAATAAACATGTGTTTATAATTATAGTGTATATATATATGTAGTTAACCAAAGCTTTTGTATTAAAATAGAAATATTGAGCCTAAGCCATTTAAATAGATTGAACATGTTTTAAAAGCATAGAGTAAGAAAATAAGTAAATGTGAATTTTTTAGTATTATCTATCAAGAATAAATCAGGAATGCATAGAAAATATAAATATACTCATAACAAGCAACATGATTGACATAGAAATTGAAAGTCTTTCATAAAAGAAAAATCCAGTTCCTGGTGGCTTTACAACTGAGTTCTTCAAAACATTTGAGGAGGAGCTGAATTACTTTTCAAACCATTACAAAATACTGAACCGGATAGAATTCTGTTAAACTTTTTATTAAACTAGTATCACTTTGAGAATGAAACATAACAGACATAACATACAAAGAAAACTAGAGACTTATATCCTTGATGAAATAGAATCAAAACTTCTCAACAAGATACTAATACAACAACAACAAAAAGTTTTATCAAACAGATCATATATCACATCAAGTGGAAGATTGGTTAAAGATTACATATCAATAAACACCATGAAACATATCAACCAAATGAAGAGTAAAAACAATATGATCATTTCAACAGATGTGGAGAAGGTATTTGATAAAATTCCATATCTCTTTATGATTAAAAAATTCCATAAATTAGATATAGAAGGAACATTTCTCAAAATTACAAATGCTATACATAACAAACCAACAGCCAATACCATTTTCAATGGGAAAAACCTGAAAACATTTCTCTCAGATCTAGAACAAGACAAGGATTACATTTTCATCATTCCTATTCAATATAGTATCAGAAGTATTAGCAAGAGCAAATAACGACCGGCGCTGCGGCTCACTGGGCTAATCCTCCGCCTTGCAGCGCTGGTACACAGGGTTCTAGTCCTGGTTGGGGTGCTGGATTCTGTCCTGGTTGCCCCTCTTCCAGGCCAGCTCTCTGCTGTGGCCAGGGAGTTCAGTGGAGGATGGCCGAGGTGCTTGGGCCCTGCACCCCATGGGAGACCAGGAGAAGCACCTGGCTCCTGCCTTCGGATCAGCACGGTGCGCCAGCCGCAGCACGCCAGCTGTGGCGGCCATTGGAGGGTGAACCAATGGCAAAAGGAAGACCTTTCTCTCTGTCTCTCTCTCTCTCACTGTCCACTCTGCCTGTGGAAAAAAAAAAAAAAAGAGAGAGAGAGAGAGAAAATAAGAAGAAGAAAGAAACAAAGGACTTTGAATTTAGAAATGAGGAACTCAAAATTTTCATGTTTGCAGATGGCTTGATATTGCATGTGGATAAACCTAAACACACCACCAAAAAGCTGAACAACTCATGAACCGATTCAGTAGATTCACAGGTTACAAAATCAGCAAACAAACAAACAAAAGGTAGCATTTAACATACCAATATGAAAGAGAAATCAAAAAAGAGAAATCAAAAAAAAAATCCTATTCACAAAAGCCATAAAAATCAAATATTCAGGAACAAATCTAATCAATGACTTGAAAGCTCTCTCCAATGAAAATTATAAAACATTGATGAAAGAAATCTTCTAAGACACATAAAAGTGGGCAGATATTCCTTGTTCATTTATTGGAACAGTGAATATAATTGAATTGTCTATAATACCTATATATACAGAATCAGTGCAATACCTAAGAAAATATCAATGACATTCCTTACAGAAAAACAATCTTAAATTTCACTTGGAATCACACACACACACACACAAAAAAAAAAAAAAAAAAAAACCAGAATAAAGTACCTAAAGTGATTCTGTACACAATACACACTAAACAAAACTGGAGGCATCATACTATCTGATTTCAAAGCACACCACAAAGTTATGGTAATTAAAACAGTTTGGTACTTACATAAAAACTGGTACATAGATCAGTGGAACAGAATAGAGAGCCCAGAAATTAATACACACACACATGCATACACATGGCCAACTAATTTTTTGAGAAGTTTCCAGAAGTTCATACATTAGCAAAAGGGTCGCCTTTTCAAGAAATGTTGATGGGAAAAACTGTACAGAAATATGTAGAAGAATGAAATTAGATAAAAAAAAAGTCACCTCAAAATGAATGGACAAAGGATCTAAATTTAAAACTTCCACAGTAAAATAAAGGTGAAACACTTTAAGATACTGGTGTAACTTATGGCTTCTTGAATAAAACCCACAAAGCATAGACAAGAAAATAAAAGTTAGACAAATTCAGAAGCTTCTGCATAACAAAGTAAGCAATCAACAGAGTGAAGAAACATCCAACAGAAGGGGAGAAACTATAATTTACCTGAATGACAAAAGATTGATATCCAGAATACATCAGCCCTTCAAAAACAGCAACTTCAAAAACTAACAAACCAGTTAAGAAATAGACAAATGACCTGAATAGTCAGTTCTTGAAGGAAGAAAAATAAATGTGTAAGAAATAGATTTAAAAAATCATAATATCACTGACCATCAAGGAAATGAGAACAAAAACCACAATGAGGTAACTCTTCACCCCTCTCAGTAGGGCTGTGATCCCAGAGACATAGAGCAACCAATGCTCGTAAGAATGTTGAGAAAGGGAAACTATTATATACTGTCGGTGGGGATGTGAATTAGCGTAGTCACTGTGGAAAATAATATGGAGATTTCTTAGAGAGTAGAAATAGTGATTGTTATTGAGCTAAGTTGCCATTTTCTATGCTGACATCCTATGTTGGAGCACCAGTTTGAGTCCAAGCTGCTCATCCAACTCGCAAGAGCTAAATGGAGCTTTGGGCTTCTGACTTTGGCCTAGCCCAGCCCTGACATTGCAGCCATTTGTGGAATGAACCATCAAATGAAGGATCTCTCTCTCTCTCTCTTAATCTCTACCATTCAAATGAATGAATAAATCTTTCTAAAAAACTAGAAACAGACCACACGTATGATCCAGCATTCCCACTACTGGATCTATACTCAACAGATGTGAACTCACTTTGTTGAAGAAATACCTACACCACCATTTTTATAGCAGCATTCTTCATGATAGCTAAAATATGGAATCAACCCAAGTGCCCATCAATAGATACATGGGGGCAGCACTGTGGCATACCAGGTAAAGCCGCCGCTTGCAGTGCTGGCATACTGTATGGGTGCCAATCTGAGTCCTGGCTGCTTCACTTCTGATCCAGCTCACTGCTATGGTCTTGGAAAACAGTAGAAGATGGCCCAAGTCCTTGGGCTGCTGCACGCATATGGGAGACCCGGAGAAATCTCCATGCTCCTGGCTTTGGGTAGGCCCAGATCTGGCTGTTGCTATCATTTGGAGAGTGGACCAGCGGATGGAAGATTTCTCTCTCTCTGTCTCTCTGTCTCTCTGTCTCTCTCTCCCTCTGCCTCTACCTCTATTTAACTCTGCCTAAAAAATAATATAAATAAATCTTTAAAAAAATAGATGCATGGGGAGGCCGGCGTCATGACTCACTTTGTTGGTCCTCTGCCTGTGTCACCGGCATTCCATATGGGTGCCGGGTTCTAGTCCCAGTTGCTCCTCTTCCATTCCAGCTCTCTGCTGTTTCCCAGGAGGGCAGTGGAGGATGGCCCAAATGCTTGGGCCCCTGCACCTGCATGGGAGACCAGGAAGAAGCACCTGGCTCCTGGCTTCGAATCAGTGTAGCAGCCCATACCGGCCATAGTGACATCTCTCTCTGTCTCTCTCTCTCACTGTCTGTAACTCTACCTGTCAAATAAAAAAAAAAAAAAAACTTCCCTAAAAAACTAAAAACTAAAAAATAGAAGCATGAATAAATATTTTACCCACACACACAACTTACAGTGTAATATTCATCTATAAAAGGAATGAATTTCCATAATTTACAGCAAAATGTTTGAAATGGAAGATGGAAGACATTAGGTTGAATGAAATAAATGAGACACAGAAAGACAAATACCACATGTTCTCCCTTATATGCATAAGCTCTCATTAAAAAAACTGCCCATGTGTATCAGTTTTGCTACAAATACAATGTTTCATCAAACTTTATTTTAAATCTTTACCATTTTGATAGAAATTATATCTGTATAATTTATCTATTATAAATTTATATATGTAAAAATTTCTACTGTAGTTTTAATGATTTTTTTTGACTTTTAAAATTTATATGAGTGAAGTTAAATAGTTTTTCATTTGATTATTGCTTATAATTTTTAGATATTTTCTTGCTGGAATATGGTCTTTTTATTTTTATTTTTTGAACTCTTTATTTAGTGGAGAAATTAAGCCTCTGAAGATTAATTGAAAATATGCAATCTCGACAAATAAATAGGAAAGAAAAAAAGATACAACTATAGAACATGATGTTGTCTTGACACAGAAAAACGAATACCACCGTTTCTCCCTTATATGTGTGATCTAAAATTGAATAAGTAAAAAAAAAAAAAAAAAAAAAAAGAAATGGCTGTGTGTATCAGTGTTGCTCCAATTATAGTTTCAAGGAATTTCTCTTATATCTTTTTCACACCAATGGTTAAGAATGATCTTTGACTATTTTTTTTCTTTTTAACTTTTATTTAATAAATATAAATTTCCAAAGTACAGCTTATGGCTTTTACCCCCATAACTTCCCTCCCACATGAAACCCTCCCATTTCCCACTCCCTCTCCCATTCCATTCACATCAAGCTTCATTTTCAATTATCTTTATATACAGAAGATCAGTTCAGCATATATTAAGTAGATTTCAACAGTTTGCACCCACACCAAAACACAAAGTGTAAAATACTGTTTGAGTACTATTTATAGCATTAATTCACAATGTACAACACATTCAGGATAGAGATCCTACATGGGGAGTAAGTACACAGTGACTCCTGTTGTTGACTTAACAAATTGACACTCTTGTTTATGGCATCAGTAATCACCCTAGGCTCTTGTCATGAGTTGTCAAGGCTATGGCAGCCTTTTGAGTTTTCCAACTCTGATTTTATATAGACAAGGTCATAGTCAAAGTAGAAGTTCTCTCTTCCCTTAAGAGAAAGTTACCTCCTTCTTTGATGACCTGTTCGTTCCACTGGTATCTCACTCACAGAGATTTTCATTTAAGTTTTTTTTTCCAGAGTGTCTTGGCTTTACATGCCTGAAATACTGTCAGGGGCTTTTTACCCAGATCCTAATGTCTTAAGGGCTGATTCTGAGGCCAGAGTGCTGTTTAGGACATTTGCCATTCTGTGAGTCTGCTGTGTATCCAACTTCCTATTTTGGATCCTTCTCTCACTTTTTTATTCTATCAGTTAGTATTAGCAGACACTAGTCTTGTTTGTGTGATCCCTTTGACTTTAATCCTATTGTTATGATCAGTTATGAACTGAAACTGATCACTTTGACTAGTGAGATGGCATTGGTACATGCCACCCTGATGGGATTGAATTGGAATCCCCTTGCATGTGTCTAACTCTACCATTTGGGACAAGTACAGTTGAGCATGTCCCAAATTGTACATCTTCTCCCTCTCTAATTCCCACTCTTATATTTAACAGGGATCACTTTTCAGTTAAATTTAAACACCTACGAATAATTGTGTTTTAATTAAAGAGTTCAAACAAAAGTATTAAGTAGAACAAAAAAGTACTAAAATGGATAAAGTATTAAGTTGTTCATCAACAGTCAGGACAAGGGCTGATCAAGTCACTGTTTATCATAGTGTCCATTTCACTTCAACAGGTTTCCTTTTTGATGCTTCGTTAGTTGTCACTAATCAGGGAGAACATATGATATTTGTCCCTTTGGGACTGGCTTATTTCACTCAGCATGATGTTTTCCAGATTCCTCCATTTTGTTGCAAATGACCAGTTTCATTGTTTTTGACTGCTGTATAGTATTCTATAGGGTACATATCCCATAATTTCTTTATCCAGACTACTCTTGATGGGCATTTAGGATGATTCCAGGTTTTAGCTATTGTGAATTGAGTTGTAATGAACATTGAGGTGCAGATAGCACTTTTATTTGCCAATTTAATTTCCTTTGAGTAAATTCCCAGGAATGGGATGGCGGGGTTGTATGGTAGGGTTATATTCAGGTTTCTGAGGACTCTCCAAACTTTCTTCCATAGTGGCTTTACCAGTTCGGATACCCACCAACAGTGGGTTAGTGTCCATTTTTCCCCACATCCTCTCCAGCATCTATTATTGGTAGATTTCAGTATGTGAGGGATTCTAACTGGGGTGAGGTGAAACCTCATTTCATTTCCCTGATGGCTGGTTATCCTGAACCTTTTTGCATGTGTCTGTTGGCCATTTGGATTTCCTCTTTTGAAAAATGTCTATTGAGGTCCTTGGCCCATCTCTTAAGTGGGTTGTTTGTTTTGTTGTTGTGGAGTTTCTTGATCTCTTTGTAGATTCTACTTATTAATCCTTTGTCGGTTGCATAGTTTGCAAATATTTTTTTTTTCCCATTCGGTCTGTTGCCTCTTCACTTTCCTGACTCTTACATTTCCGTTCTGAAACTTCTCAGTTTTTTACAATCCCAATTTTTAATTTTGGATTTTAATGCCTGTGCTTCCAGGGTTTTTTCCAATAAGTTTTTCCCAGTGCCAATATCTTGCAGGGTTTCTCCAATGCTCTCTAATAATTTGATGGTGTCGGGTCTTAGATTTAGATCTTTAATTCATGTTGAGTGGATTTTTGTGTAAGGTGTAAGGTGTATGGTAAGGGTCTTGCTTCATGCTTCTGCACGTGGAAATCCAGTTTTCCCAACACCATTTCTTGAATAGGTTTTCCTTGCTCCACGAATTTGTTGTAGATCCTCAATCAAATATAAGTTGGCTATAGATGTTTGGATTGATTTCTGGGTTTCTATTCTGTTCCATCGGTCTATCCATCTGTTTCTGTACCAGTACCATGTTCTTTTGATTACAACTGCCCTGTAATATATCCTGAAATCTGGTATTGTGATGCCTCTGGCTTTTTTTTTTTTGTGTGTGTGTGTGTGTGTGTGTGTGTGCAAGATTGCTTTAGCTATTGGAGGTCTCCTCTGTTTCCATAGGAATTTCAGCACAATTTTTTCCAGATCTGAGAATAATGTCTGGTATTTTGATTGGTATCACATTGAATCTATAAATTGCTTTTGGGAGAATGGACATTTGATGATATTGAATCTTCCAATCCATGAGCATGGAAGATTTTTCTGTTTTTGGTATCCTCTTCTATTTCTTTCTTTAAGGTTTTGTAATTTTCATCATAGAGATCTTTAACATCCTTGATTAAGTTTATTCCAAGGTATTTGATGGTTTTTGTGGCTATTGTGAATGGGATTAATCTTAGAAGTTCTTTCTCAACTGTGGCATTGCCTGTGTACACAAAGGCTATTGATTTTTGTGCATTGATTTTATATCCTGCTACTTTGCCAAACTCTTCTATGAGTTCCAATATTCTCTTAGTAGAGTTCTTTGGATCCCCAAAATAAAGAATCATCATCGTAAAGAGGGATATTTTGACTTCTTCCTTCCTAATTTGTATCCATTTAATTTCTTTTTCTTACCTAATGGCTCTGGCTAAAACTCCCAGAACTATATTGAATAGCAGTGGTGAGAGTGGGCATCCCTGTCTGGTTCCAGATCTCAGTGGAAATGCTCCCCACTTTTCCCCATTCAATAGGATGCTGGCCATGGGTTTTTCATAAATCACTTTGATTGTATTGAGGAATGTTCCTTCTATACCAAATTTGCTTAGAGCTTTCATAATGAAAGGGTGTTGTATTTTATCAAATGCTTTCTCTGCATCTATGATATAATCATATGGTTTTTCTTCTACAGTTTGTTAATGTGGTGTATCACATTGATTGATTTGTGAGCATTGAACCATCCTTGCATAGCTGGGATAAATTCCACTTGGTCTGGGTGGATGATCTTTCTGATGTGTTGGTGCATTCTATTGGCCAGAATTTTATTGAGGATTTTTACATCTATGTTCATCAGGGATATTGGTCTTTAATTTTCTTTCAATGCTGCATCTTTCTCTGGCTTAGGGATTAAGGTGATGCTGGCTTCATTTAACTAATTTGGAAGGATCCCCTCTTTTTCAATTGTTCTGAATAGTTTGAGAAGAAGTGGTGTTAGTTTTTTTTTAAATGTCTGGTAGAATTCAGCAGTGAATCCATCTGGTGCTGGGCTTTTCTCTGTTGGGAGGGCCTTTATTCTTGTTTCAATTTCCTTCTCAGTTATGGGTCTATTTCTCAGTTATGGGTCTAGAAAACATAAACATAAGTTTTCTATGTCTTCATGGTTCAATTTATGTAGCTTGCATTTGTCCTGGAATAAAAATGTTTTCATAAAATATGGTTAATTTTAATTTTATGTTTAAATTTTCCTGTATAATTCAAGCTTTCCACAGTAAAATGAAATTGCTTTAACTTTTACATCTACTATTTATTTTATTTACTGTTTATTACTAAAAATTGGAATTCCCAAGTGAGCTAAATAGTTCTATATCAATACTACATTCTGGGTTTTTCCTGCTTATGAATATGATTATATATATTTATAATATATATTTTTAATGCTCCATAAAATGTCTAAAATAGATGTTTACATATACATTGCTTTAACTTCACATAGCATAGAAAGTCTCAGTTCTGTACATATCCTTATTTCTAATGATGATTAATGCTCCATATTTAAGTTTTCTTTACTTTGTTTTTTTGTTAAAATTGATCACTCTTGTCTTCCAACATTCTGCAATGCACACATGTGTTTACTTTTTTTTTTTCCCAAGATTTATTTATTGGGCTGATGCTGAAGCGCTGGCATCCCATATGGGTGCCGGTTAGAGTCCCGGCTGCTCCACTTCCCATCCAGCTTTCTGCTATGGCCTAGGAAAGCTGTAAAAAAGATGGCTCAAGTCCTTGGGCCCATGCACCTGCGTGGGAGACCTGGAAGAAGCTCCTGGCTCCTGGCTTCAGATAGGCACAGCTCCAGCATTTGTGGCCAATTGGGGAGTGAACCAGCATATGGAAGACCTGTCTCTCTCTCTCTCTCTGCCTCTCCTCTCTCTGTGTAACTCTGACTTTTGAATAAACAAATAAAACCTTTAAAAAATTTTAAAAAGATTGTCTTATTTATTTCTATGTCAGAGTTACATAAAGAGAAAAGGAGTAGCAGAGAGAAAGATAAGTCTTCCATCTGCTGGTTCACTCCCTAATTGACCACAATGGCTGGAGCTGCACTGATCTGAAGCCAGGAGCCAGGAGCCAGGAGCTTCCTCTGGCTCATCCCATGCTGGTGCAGGGGCCTAAGGACTTGGGCCATCTTTACTGCTTTCCCAGGCCACAGCAGGGAGCTGGATTGGAAGTGGAGCAGCTGGATCTCAAATCAGTGCCCATATGAGATGCTGGCACTTCAGGAGGTGGCTTTATATGCTATGCCACTGCACCAGCCCTGATGTTTATTCTTTAAATATTTTTCTGGCAATCTGAAATATAGACCAAAAAGGAATATTTTCCTTCTCTGATTAGTAGAAGAAATGTTCCTATATTTGAAATGAATTTGGCTTAAAAAGAAATGTATGTATTGGGAAAATAATATAGAACAAAAACATACCAGAAATCAATGAGAATATTGTAAAAAGGAAATAGCATCTAGAGACTTCATAAAATTGGGGCAGGCATTGTAGCACAGTGGGAAAAGCTGCTTCCTGCAACTCCTGTGTCCCATATGTTCTCTGATTCGAGTCCCAGCTGCTCCACTTCTGATCCAGCTCTCTGCAAATGTGCCTGGGAAAGCAGCAAAGGATGGCTCAAGTATTTGAGTACCTGTTGCACCCACGTGGGAAACCTGGAAGAGGCTCCTGTCTCCTAGCTTCATCACGGCCTAGCCCTGGTAGATGCAGCCATTTGAGGGTGAGTCAGTGAATTGAAGACCTCTCTCTCTCTCTCTCTCTGTCTCTCTCTGTGTGTGTGTGTGTGTGTGTTTATCCGTCTCTCTCCCTAATTCTGCTATTCAAATTAATAAAATAAATCTTTAAAAATACCTCATAAAATTGAAACCTATTCAGCTAATAAAAGATTGCAGGGGAATCTAATTAAAGACATATCTAAGTTGCCTTAATAATTCAAATTCAAAAGACTCAAAAGAAAAAATGTACAGAAAAACTTTCAGAGGTAAAAAAAAAAAAACTGTTCAATTCAGTCAAACAATTCAAAATGAGTTAACAATGCAGCAGAAAAGTGTGTGTATGTGTCTGTGTGTGTGTGTGTCTGTGTGTGTGTGTTTGTGTATAGATGAGTATGTTTGAGTACTTGAAAATAAAAATTAGAAAATCAAAGATTTGGGAAATTAAAATATTCACTGAACTTCACATATTATCATGTTAAAATTTGAGTGGTTTTGCGTTTCAAAGTTAGGACTATATAGCACTACATTTTCAACAAAGCAGTTCTAAATTTCATAAAACATATAGAAACAATTTTTGACTGCAGGATAGCTATAAATATGTCAGTGGGTGTATTTTTGCCTTTGTAGTGCTCCTAAGATTTTTAAAACAATTTTGTGTATTTTATTTATCAAGCTTATCTATGTATCATCTATCTATGATTATTTATTCAATTTTTAAATTAATTATTTGAAAGGCAGAGTAACAGAAAGACAGAGACCTTCAATCTGCTGATTTACTGCCTAACTGACACAATGGCCTGGGCTGAGCCCAGGCTAAGGCAGGAGACTGGATCTCCACTGGGGTGTCTCACATGGCATAATAGCATGGAACTGAATGGAAAGTAGAGCAGTCATACCTGAAAACACAAAATTGCAAGCAGTGGCTTAATCTTCTATGCCAAGACACCAGCCCTTTATTTGTTTAGGAAAAAAAAAGTACTATAAAATTATATATGTACTGTTTAGTTTTAGCAACAGGTTGAAGTACAAAGAAATGAAAAAAAAAAAAATTAACTTGCTCATGTTTCTAAGGAGAATGAACACCTGCTGGAAGGTGGAGAACAGGGTGTCCTTGCTGGTAATTGCAGCTGTCCTAACTCTATGAGCTCACTTACCTTTATGGTTTTCTCAAAATCTACATTTATTCAAGATAATTCAGGAAATGACATCATTCTAATTGCTTCTGTCAAATCAAAGGGAGTTTGATTTAGCAAGACTTTTGGAAACATTCCCTGCAGCAAAGAATATTCTCTGTCCTTTTTCAAAGTCACCTTAATATGTCTGCTCTGTGATTTATAATTGATCCCAATTGTCTCTAAAGCTGTAGTTTATTCGAGGTCAGATACTTAAAACTAAAAGATTATTGAGATCCTAACACGGAGACATAATAAATGGATGGAGTGCTTCATTTCTGGTCTGGCAAATTAACAAAGAATATATTTATATTGCATAAAATTTCAAGTTAAGCCATTAATATTCTTATAAATGTGGGCCACTGACACCCGTCATTTGAATCTTGAAAATTGCTTTCAATAGTTCACAATTAAGTTGATAGATTGATTTGATTTTGGAACTATTATGTCAGTGGAAATCTTACTTCTTCCCTGGATGCTGTGCCAATGAATATAAAGAAGTTAACAGACCTCAGATATGATATTTTCTGATCAATAAAGATATCATTATTTTCACATATAGTGGGTCTCAGGAAAAGGATTGGTTACCATCTGGTCTTTAGTTACTCAGGGTCTATATAATTGGTTCAACCTCTGAAGTGAAAAGAAAGAATAATAGGCAACATTTAACCTAGATGTCACAATATTTGATCTAGCAGAATAATAGGCAACATTTAACCTAGATGTCACAATATTTGATCTAGTGGAATCTTTCTGCAAGGGTCTTTTCTATATAGGGAAATTCTAGTGCCAGTATATTTCAACAAACCTTGAATTCTTGACAGAGCAAAATGTCATACTGCAAGTTGGACCATATCTAGTTAAATAAGCCCCTGTTAGGTACGATGCATGGTCAGTGTAAGAGGCCAGTAGTAGTAATTTGAGTTCTATGTAAAACCTGTGAAACCAATATTTTATCTTAAAGCATACTGTATAATTTTACTTCAATGAAATTAAATACAGCAATTAAAATTTCTATCACTTTACAAAAAATGACACAACTGGCTAGATGCATTTCCGAAGTACTTCCAGAATGTGAGATAATTAATTTAAGAACAAGATATCCCATTTCAGAATCTGTCCACATTCTTGTTTAGGGTAAATTAAATTCTGACTTATTCTTTTAGTAAACATAAGGAGTCAATTCACCCTCTCTCGCTTCTTATGCCTCACCTAACCTACACTATTTTGATAGGTATTCATAAAAGTAGAATGAATTAAGAAATCTTCCTCATACATTGTCTAAACAAAACCACTTAAAAATTCCCAAAAGTTGCACATGCTTTGAAAACAAAGTCAATTAAAAATTACTTCACAGGGAAATTAGGCAAAAAATTTCGCTTACATTACTAAAATAATAAATTAGGCCATTTAATACATTTACTTGAAAATGTTAATTATAAGGATCATTAATTGAAACTGAAAAAGTAATCGAAATATGCTAACTTGATAGGTTGAATAATATTGCCAAAATGTGCATTGAAATTGATTGGTAAATATGAAGAATCAAATCTGGAAAATAATTGCAGTTTTCTTAATAAACCTAAACTCAGAGCTTGATTTCTATCAGGGCATTTGCAACTTCAGAAATGAATTAACATATTGATTAATCACAAACATTTTTAAACCCTGTTTGTTATTTAAGATCCCATTGTTGGGCCAGTGTTGTGACAGCGGGTAAAGTCGCTGCCTGCAGTGCCAACATCCCATATGGGCACTAGTTTGAGTCCCAGGTCCTCCAATTCTGATCCAGTTTTGCTAGATAAATTGTGTTTCAAAAGTATCGTAACTATTAAGCTTGGCAGAATCTCTAGTAATGTAGCAGAAATGCCTAATGAGCTTCTTGTTTTTAAAAGTGTGACATGGGGTGGGGTGTGTATTTGACTTATTGTTAAGACACTACTTGTAACACTTGCACGCATATCAGAATACCTGGGTTTGAGTCCTGCATTTGCTCTGGGTTGCAGCTTCCTGATAAGGTGCACCCTGGGAAACAACAGCACTGATTCAAGTAGTGGCTCAAGTACTGACACCATTTGCAGAAATATACTCAGTTCCCTGATCCAGACCTTCTCTCTTCCTCTCAAATAAGTATATAAATTTTAAGTATGATCATAGGATTCACTGGACTATTTCTTACTGCACCTACTTTCTTATCCAATTTTTATATTAAATCCAAAAGATATAGCATCTTAGAAGTAAGAGCAGTGTCTAGAGATCGCCTGAGAAAAAGAAAACCTGACTGTCTTCTCAAATATTTGTTCAGCACATATCCTAGGATTTTCACAATGATACCTGCAGGACCTTAAGAGTACTGAGATTGACATTTTCTGTCTAATCCAGAAATTTCTATTTAACTCACATATCTCAGTTTTAGTTATGGATACATTTAACACTGCCTATGCAATATTTATATCTTTATGCCCCATCATTGAGACCTATGTCATATTTTTATTTCTTTCCAGAAAATGCAAAAATAATCAAGCATTTCACATGGATGCTTGATGTACCTTCTTTGAGAATACCAGGGAGAACAAAGGCTGAATGCATTCTTCCATTTCTTAGACATTTCCAGAAAGAGTAGATACCTTTTTTAAAAAGAATAGTCTTTTTCCTCTGTTATAGTCTAGTTTTTATTTTTATTCATTTATTTGAAATTTATAGAGACAGAGACAGATATAAAGAACTCCCATATACTTTGATTCACTCCTCAAATACCCAAAACAGCCAGGGCTGGGATGGACTGAATTCTGGAGTCAGGAACTTAGTCCAGGTCTCCCATGTGTGTGGCAGGGTTCTAACTCCTTGAACCACCATCCCTGATCTGGAAGCTGGAGTTGGAGGCCAGAGCCAGCAGATGAAGCCATGTACTCTGATGTGGGAAGTGATGTGTTAACTGTTGGGCTAAATGCTTGCCACAGCCTGTATTTAGTGATTCACAGAGTGTTCTTATATGAAATTTAGTCTGCTCTCACTTTATATTAAAGTGACTGAAGAGAAAACAGTATTTGCAGTATTTCAGTTGGTTGAGGTGATAGATTTGAGGTAATGGTGGAAACATATATTACTAGGAATACTTTAAAAATATTTTTGAGAAAAAGCTATAAAAACAAAACTATACCTTTCATTTTCTAAATATGGGAAAATGAAATTTTCATAACTTGACTCTTTTGAGGGGTGCAAAACTGATCATAAGTAAGGTGATGTATACATAATCACATGAAGTGGCTTGTGGCAGTCTTATTTTGTGAATAAAGCTGGGTAAACTAATTCAAATTCCTCTGAGACTATTTCAGAGAACTTGAATGTGAACTGGTTCCAATGAGGATAGCATTTCCTTACAACAGAACATAAGTAAACATCTGGTTCATGTGCTTAAGTGCAGAGGCTCCAGGAGGGATCTTCATAGTGATTTTTATCAAGCAGATTATAAATTACTATCTGTTTAATGCACCTGATTTATGCAAAATCACCTAAATTCAGTAGAACATTACTCCTTTCTTGGGATGTCTCTTTCACTCAAACCTAACATGACAGAACCACAACAAAATTAATACAATTTCAGCAGAATAAAGCTTGAGTACTTCAATGTTCTCTTCATCATAACACTAAAGAAATTTTCATGTTACTTTTTCTTTTCATACCTAGAAACTTCCTTTCTGAAGTGACTTGTTTTGTAATAACAATTTAACTTCCACAGAATAAAGTGGTTAAAAAATGCATTCTATCCTGCATGTATTAAACTGACATATGTTTATTTTTCTTGATCACAGCTATTTCATTATGTTAAATAGTTTCTGTATTAGCTACTTTATGCATATCATTAATTACATTTCACTGAGTTTATATGATATCTCCTTAGAGGAAGAACCAGTTGTCAAGATTAAGTAGCTTTGTTTATCTCTGTGGGGTTCATCAGCTTAAAAAGGATAAGTGTTCAGTTTTTGCTGAAGACTGAGTATTGAACTTTCTTGTAAGACAACTAAGGAAAACTAAACTGGGGGACCCGGGGTTCTTTTCAATGTGCAGAACATTATGGACTTACAAGTATAATAATGATGCAACTTCTATAATTGCTAATGGAAAGGTGATGAGAGGAGAGAACGGGAAAGGAACATTACATGAAATTTCACTTTTAAGAGCTTTTATCCCTGTAGTTATAATAGTATTATGCAAAGACTATAATTTCTCTAATTGCAGTTAACACATTCCTTTAAGAGAATGCTGAACTTTTAGACTACCAAATAGAAAAACATAGTAAGGTATTCAGCAAATGTGTTATTTTTGAAGCAACAGACAAAAAGATTATCCCTAAGCTGGAAAAAATGCAATAATGGCTAAGCCTGACAACTGCTTTACTAAAAATTTTAGGTTAACAAAGAGTATTGAGCTACAAAATGCTCCTGTAATTGGTGGCTGCTGATGAGCTACGCTATTTTTATTAACAGGCAAAAGAACTTGACACTTCTACAATAGTTCTTGTCTAGTATAGACTCTAGCCTGCATATTCGCTGTGTGCATACAAAGACTTTTGAAGGAAGGGTTGTGGAAGATGAGGGGAACTGGAGAAATTAGAACAGGAGGGAAAACTGAGAAGTGAAATAAAGAAAAGTTGGTGAATAAAAAAAGAATGACATCACATCATAGCACAATTATAGAATAATTTCTTGTTGTAAGAAGAAACAATGGTAGCACCAAATTGATTTTAAATGTGTTCATGGTGATTATAGGTCGTGTATAATCCGTGTAACTCAACAGTAATCATTCTAGCAAAATATTCATTTGAGTTTTTCTTTCCAATCAGTTCTCTTTATACTAATAAAAATTAAAGGGCCGGCACCACAGCTCACTAGGCTAATCCTCCACCTTGCGGTACCGGCACACCAGGTTCTAGTCCCGGTCGGGGCGCCGGATTCTGTCCCAGTTGCCCCTCTTCCAGGCCAGCTCTCTGCTGTGGCCCGGGAGTGCAGTGGAGGATGGCCCAAGCACTTGGGCCCTGCACCCCATGGGAGGCCAGGATAAGTACCTGGCTCCTGCCTTCGGATCAGCATGGTGCGCCGGCCGCAGCGCGCCGGCCGTGGCAGCCATTGGAGGGTGAACCTTTCTCTCTCTCTCTCTCTCTCTCTCACTGTCCACTCTGTCTCTCAAAAAATAAATAAATAAAAAAATAACATTTTTTTGTTGATGAATTTTCAACATATGAAATAGTTAAGCAGCAATTTATCACAGTCTTCATATATAAATTATAATTCAGAAATTACCTATCCAAATTAACTACTAGGATTGATCACTCAGTTTTTTGCTATATACATGTTAATTTAAAATTTAATATTATAGAAATTTATGGCAAAAATAAGATGTTGCTTATCTTTCTTTGCCTCAACCATCATTAATATATCAAAACCTGGTACTATAAAGATTTTGAATACAATTAAACATGTTCAAAAGACAAATATATGCTTGCAATTCTGAGCATTTTATTTCCTCTTCCTTTAATATAATAAGGAGTTCTAGGTAATATTCTGGATTCAATTAGAAACCATTCAGGAAAGTGAATATCACAATAAAGTTAATAACACAAATTTTTGTATCCCAGTGCATTTAATAGTTATGTTTATATTATAAATATGGTCTATTATGTATAATATAGCATTATGTCTTTTAAAAGCACATGCTTAACTAAAAATACTTTTTTAATTAAAACCCTTATAATAATCTGAGTCATTAATTAGTCATAATTTTTTTACTGGTGACTAGTCATGACATAATATTGGTGGTTGCTGGATGATCAGATTTTTGGTAACTTAAAGCTGTTCTGGCTGTGATAATTTCTCATTGTAAGACAGCAATGAAATTTGCCTCATAGATTGACTTTCCCTTTCTTGCAAGATTTCTCTGTAACATGAGATGCTGTTTGATCTTTATTTTTCACAGAATAGAACTTCTTACAAAATTAGCCAATCTTATGAAACTCTGCCTCTGATATAACAACTAAGTTTATGTGATGTTCTAAATTCTTTGTTGTCATTTCAACAGCATAACAAATGTTCACAGAAATTCACTAGGAATAGATTTCATTTCAAGAAACTATTTTCTTTGTTCTTCCATAAAAAACAAGTGTTCACACTTAAAGCTTTATCAAAAGATTGCAAAAATTCATTTATACTTTAAAGATCTACATCTAATTCTAGTTCTCCCATTATTTCCACTACCTCTGCAGTACTTGAACTGTAGCTCTTGAACCCTTCAAAGTCTTGACCCTCTGAAAGTCATCCAAGAGAGTTGGAATCAACTTTTTCCAAACTCCTGTTAATGTTGATATTTTGACCTCCACCCAGGAATCAAGAAAGCTTGAATGCCACTAAGGATAGTGAGTCTTTCCAGAAACCTTCCAATTTACTGTGCTCAGATCTATCACAGGAACCACTAAATATGTAAACTCTAGTCTTATAAAATGTATTTCTTGATTAGATGTGAAATTCAAACAATACTTGATCCATGAACTATAGGATAGGTGAATTAGAGTCACAGAAATAACATTAATCTAATTGCTGAACTCCATTGAACTGTTGGATGACCATGTGCATTGTCAATAAGAAGTACTATTTTGCAACGAATCTTTTTTTTAACCTGAGCATTAGGTATCATTGGTGGGTTTAAAATATTCAGTAAGTCAGGTTGTAGAGAGGTGTGTGCTGTCATCTAGGCTCTGTTATTCCTCATCTAGGCTCTGTTATTCCTCATCTAGGCTCTGTTGTTCCGATGACAGTGTGGAAAAAGAGAGGATTTAGTATCCTTCTTAAAGGTTGTAGAGTTTGGGATGGAAATGAGCATGGCTTTGGAAAATGGTAACATAGAGCACTGGCAATCAAATATAAACTACTATAACCATTGTGGAAGACAGCCTGGAGACTCCTCAGAAATATGAAAATATATATATCATATGACCCTGCCATTGCACTCCTAGAAATTTACCCAAAGGAAAGGAAACCAGCTTATGAAAGAGTTATCTGTACTCCCATGTTTATAGCAGCTGAATTCACAATAGATAATATATGGATTTAGCCTATATGTCTACCAACTAAAGACTGTATAAAGAAATTATAGACACAATGGAATACTACTCAGCCATAATAAAGAATGAAGTCTTACTTTTGCAATAACCATCAAAATGGATGCAATTAGAGACCATTATGATTATGCTTAGTGAAGTAAGCCAGTCCTAAAAAGACAAATGCCATATGTTTCCACAAATTGTGGAACTAACCCACAAAGTACAAAAATAAATAATGCGTATGAGTACAATCGTCATTCTGAGATTTGATTATTTTTATAATCCTTGTCTGTACTCTTGAGGGACAGTGGTTGTTCTACTTATATTTTATTTATTACTTCTTAATTTGAAGGGTAATCTTGTGATTATCAAGTAAATTTAAAGTAGGTCATTGCAAAAATCAAAAGAAAAATAAGAAAGAAAAGAGGATGGAGGGTGAAAATGAAGGAGACTAGAGTAAGGTGGGAATTATAATTATGTTGTTTAAAATGAATATATGAAAAATCTGAAAATTGTTCTCTTTAAATATATAAAAAATTTAATATAATAAGGTCACCAGCAAAAATAGCTCTTAACAAGGGAAACAGCTTAGTCTTTGAGACTTTGAAACCAAGCACTGACCTCTCTAGCTATGAGAAACCTACATGAAATTTTCTTCTAAGAGAAGGCTGTTTTTTCCACAGTGAAAATCTGTTGTTTAGGGTATTCACCTTCATAAATCATGTGAGCTATATCTTTAGGAAAATTTACTGTAGATTCTATATCAACATTTGCAAATTTACCTTGTTTTTATGTTGTGGATATTCTTATTTCCTCAAACCTCATGAATCAGTTTCTGCTAGCTTCCAATTTTCCTTCAGCAGCTACCTCAGCTCTCTTGGCCTTTCCAGAATTTAAGAGAGTGAGCAACTTTCTCTAGATTATATTTTGGCTTAAGAAGATGTGAGTGATCTGCTCTTCTATACAGACTACTAAAACTTGTTCTGTATTAGCAATAAGAACCTTTCACTTTCTTATCATTCTAGTTTAATGAAGTAGCAACTTTGTTTGAGCTTAAAAGTTTTTCCTTTACATTCGCACTCAGCTGTTGGGCACACGATGCCTAGATTTTGACTTGTTGCAGGTTTTTCAAAAAATCACCAGACAGGGATGCCCACTCTCACCACTGCTATTCAATATAGTTCTGGGAGTTTTAGCCAGAGCCATTAGGCAAGAAAAAGAGACTAAAGGGATACAAATTGGGAAGGAAGAAGTCAAAATATCCCTCTTTGCAGATGACATGATTCTTTATTTTGGGGATCCTAAGAATTCTACTAAGAGAATATTGGAACTCATAGAAGAGTTTGGCAAAGTAGCAGAATATAAAATCAATGCACAAAAATCAACAGCCTTTGTATATATGAGCAATTCCTCAGCTGAGAAAGAACTTCTAAGATTAATCCCATTCACAATACCTAAAAAAACCAATCAAACACTTGGAATAAACTTAACAAGGACCTTAAAGATCTCTATGATGGGCCTGAGCCATGGCTCAATAGGTTAATCATCCGCCTTGCGGCGCCGGCACACCAGTTCTAGTTCTGGTCAGGGCAACAGATTCTGTCCTGGTTGACCCTCTTCCAGGCCAGCTCTCTGCTGTGACCCTGGAGTGCAGTGGAGGATGGCCCAAGTACTTGGAGCAGCGCACTGGCCACAGTGGCCAAAGGAGGGTAAACCAATGGTAAAGGAAGACCTTTCTCTCTGTCTCTTTCTCTCACTGTCCACTCTGCCTGTCAAAAAATAAAAATAAAATAAAAAAAAAATCTCTATGATGAAAATTACAAAATCTTAAAGAAAGAAATAGAAAAGGATACCAAAAACGGAAAAATCTTCCGTGCTCATGGATTAGAATATTCAATATCATCAAAATGTCCATTCTCTCAAAAGAAATTTATAGATTCAATGCGATACCAATCAAAATACCAAAGACATTATTCTCAGATCAGGAAAAAAATGAGCTGAAATTCATATGGAGACACAGGAGACCTCCAATAGCTAAAGCAATCTAGTACAACTAAAACAAAGCCAGAGGCATCAATACCAGATTTCAGGACATACTACAGGGCATTTGTAATCAAAACAACATGGTACTGGTACAAAAATAGATGGATAGACCAACTGAACAGAATAGAAACACCAGAAATCGATCCAAACATCTACAGCCAACTTATATTTGATCAAGGATCTAAAACCATTCCTGGAGCAAGGACAGTCTATTCAATAAATGGTGCTGGGAAAACTAGATTTCCACATGCAGAAGCATGAAGCAAGACCCTTACCTTACACCTTACACAAAAATCCACTCAACATGGATTAAAGACCTAAATCTACCACCCAACTCTAACAAATTATTAGAGAACATTGGAGAAACCCTGCAAGATATAGGCACAGGTAAAGTTCTTGGAAAAGACCCCGGAGGCACAGGCAGTCAAAGCCAAAATTAACTATTGGGATTACATCAAATTAGGAAGTTTCTGTACTGCAAAAGAAACAGTCAGGAAAGTGAAGAGGCAACCAACAGAATGGGAAAAAATATTTGCAAAATATGCAATCAATAAAGGATTAATAACCAGAATCTATAAGAGATCAAGAAACTCCACAACAACAAAACAAACAACTCACTCAAGAGATGGACCAAGGACCTAAATAGACATTTTTCAAAAGAGGAAATCCAAATGGCTAACAGACACATGAAAAAAGGTTCAGGATCACCAGCCATCAGGGAAATGAAATGAGGTTTCACCTCACCCCAGTTAGAATCCCTCACATATCACATACAGAAATCTACCAATAATAGATGCTGGCGAGGATGTAGGGAAAAATGGACACTAACCCACTGTTGGTGGGAATGTAAACTGGTAAAGCTACTATGGAAGTCAGTCTGAAGAATCCTCAGAAACCTGAATATAACCCTACCATACAACACAGCCATCCCACTACTGGGAATTTACCCAAAGGAAATTAAATTGGCAAATAAAAGAGCTATCTGCACCTCAATGTTTATTACAACTCAATTCACAATAGCTAAAACCTGGAATCAACTTAAATGCCCATCAACAGTAGTATGGATAAAGACATTATGGGATATGTACCCTATAGAATACTAGACAGCAGTCAAAAACAATGAAATCTGGTCATTTGCAACAAAATGGAGGAATCTGGAAAACATCATGCTGAGTGAAATAAGCCAGTCCCAAAGGGCAAATATCATATGTTCTGCCTGATCGGTGACAACTAACTGAGCACCTAAAAGGAAGCCTGTTGAAGTGAAATGCACACTATGAGAAACAATGACTTGATCAGCCCTTGTCATGACTGTCTATGGACAAATTAATACTTTATACATTATAGTTTTTTTTTGTTCTACTTAATACTATAGGATGAACTCTGTAATTAACACACAAATATTGTTAGGTATTTAAATTTAACTGAAAAGTGATCCCTTTTAGATATAAGAGTGGGAATAAGAGAGGAAGGAGATGTACAATTTGGCACATGCTCAAGTGGACTTGCCCCAAACGGTGGAGTTAGAAACGTGCCAGGGGATTCCAATTGAATCCCATCAAGGTGGCATGTACCAATGCCATCTCACTAGTCAAAGTGATGAGTTTCAGTTCCTAATGTCATAATGATAGGATTAAAGTCAAAGGATCACATAAACAAGACTAGTTTCTGCGAAAACAACCTGATAGATAAAAAAGGAGAGAACGATCCAACATGGGAAACAGGATACACCGCAGACTCATAGAATGGCAGATGTCCTAAACAGCACTCTGGCCTCAGAATCAGCCCTTAAGGCAGTTGGATCTGGGTAAAAAGCCCATGGGAGTATTTCTGGCAGGATAGCCAAGACACTCTGGGAAAAAAAAAAAAAAAAAAACTTAAATGAAAATCTCTGTGAGTGAGATTCCAGTGGAAATAATTGGCCATCAAAGAAGTAGGTACCTTTCTCTTAAGGGAAGAGAGAACTTCCACTTTGACTATGACCTTGTCTATATAAAATAAGAGTTGACAATTCAAAAGGCTTCCATAGCCTTGGCAACTCATGACAAAAGCCTAGGGAGATTACTGATGCCATAAACAAGAGTGTCAATTGTTAAATCAACAACAGGAGTCACTGTGCACTTACTCCCCATGTAGGATCTCTGTTCTTAATGTGTTGTACATTGTGAATTAATGCTATAACCAGTATGCAAACAGTACTTTACACTCTGTGTTTCTATGTGGGTGCAAACTGTTGAAATCTTTACTTAGTATATACTAAATTGACCTTTTGTTTATAAAGAGAATTGAAAATAAATCTTGATGTTAATGGGATTGGAGAGGGAGCGGAGATGGGATAGTTGTAAGTGGGAGGGAAGCTATGGGGCGGTGGAAGCCACTGTAATCCATAAGCTGTACTTTGGAAATTTATATTTATTAAATAAAAGTTAAAAATCATTATTTTTATATTTGGAAAGCAGAGTGACAGAGAGATCAGGAGGAAAATAAGAAGGGAAAGGTACAGAGGGAGGGGGGCAGTGAGAGGGAGAGATCAGGAGATCATTTATCCAAAGGTTTATTTCCCAAACTGACAATCGCCAGGCTTAGTCCAGACCAATTACAGGAGCCTAGAATTCCATCTAAGTTTCCCACCTGAATGGCAGAGCTCCAAGGACTTTAGCTATCATCTCATACCTATCAGGAGCATTAACTAGATGCTGCATTGGAATTAGCAGCTCCAAGACTTAATTGTCACTCCAGTATTTGATGTGAGCATCTCAGGTTTTGGCTTAACCACGTTTCCCTCTCCCTAGGCTCAGGTTTTGATACAGCTTCCTCATTAATTCTAATTATCACTAGTTTTTGACTTAAAGTAGATGAATCAGGATAATTAAGGTTTCTTTCACTTTATCATTATTTTATAGATTTTGGGCTCCTCACTTATATTTATTCATAAAATGCATATTAGAATTATTGTAAACTATAATATATAGATATAATATATAGATAGTGATATAGAACACTAGAATTATTTCTTCTTTCTAACTGGATTTTGGACTGATTGTCTAATCTGTTTTTACCCCTCCACCCTTCTCTACCTCTATCAATCACTACTCTATAATCATATTTACTTTTTTGGCTTCCACATGAAAGACAATATATAGTACTTGCCTTTCCATTTCTGATTCATTTCACTTAACATGCTGTTCTCCAATTCCATCAATTTTGTTGCAAATAACACTATATAATTATTTGTCATGACAAAATAATATTCCATTGTCTAAATATACACCATGTTTTCTTTATTCATTGATCTGTTGATGGGCACTTAGGTTGATATCCTTATTGTAAATAGTACCAGAATAAACATGAGAGTGCAGGTATCTCTTTGATATGCTGATTTAATTAATTTAGATGCATACCCAGTATTGGGAAAGCCAGACTATGTCATCTATTTTTAGTTTAGTTTTTTTTTTTTTTTTGAGCAAACTCCACACTGTTGCTCAGAGTGGCTGCCCACCAACAGTGTATAAGAGCTCTTCTTTCTCCACATACTTACCAGAACTTAATATTTTTTTCTTTGAAAATGACCATTATAACTAATGCAAGGTGATATTTCCTCGTGGTTTTTATTCGTATTTCCCTGATGGTTAGAGATGTAGAGCATTTTTTCACAAAATTTTTGAGAGGAGTCTGTTTATACATTTTTAATTATATTGTTTGAAGTTTTTCTGATATTGTTTTGTGTTCCATGTGTATTCTGTATATTTATTATTTCTTTTTCTATTCATACATCCTCTATATCTTAAGGCCTATTTCAGTTTAGATTAATAATAAAAGAATATATTTCTGGCAATAAAAAATATATTGATAAATATTGTGATTCATGCTATTCCTTGAGCAAGAAAGCAAGCTCCTTATGAATTTTGGGCATTTAGTCAAAAGTAAAGAATTACAAAGCTCTTTAGTATCTACATTCAAAATTTTCCTTTCATAGAGATTGTCCAAATTTAGAATAAAACTAAATTGAATTGAATTAATTGTGTAAAATCCTTTTATAGGAGTAGCTAACTAATTACATCAGTTATAAAATTTATACCAAAATGCTTTTTTAATTTTTCTCCAATGTGTATGATTTCCCAGGTACATTAGTGGGAAGCAAGTTCAGAAGTATATCACCCAGGGCATGAACTGGCAACCATATGGTTAGAGGCAAATATTTTTAAGGTAATAATTTTAAAAACTCAGCAAATGACAACAACATTCTTTATAGTAAATAAACACAAAGATGAAGCTGGTGCTGTGGTGTACCTGGTAAAGCCACTGCCTGCAGTGGCAGCATCCCATTTGGATGCTGATTTGAATCCAGGCTGTTCCACTTTCCGATCCAACTTTCAGCTATGGGAAAGCAGTGGAAGATGGCCCAAGTCCTTGGGCCACTGCACCCACGTGGGTAAGCTGGAAGAAACTCTTTGTTCCTGGACTCAGATTGGGCCAGATCTGCCACTAGGCCATCTGGGGAGTAAACTAAGAGATGGAAGATTTCTCTCTCTCTCTCTGCCTTTGTAACTCTGTTTTTCAAATAAATAAATCAATCTTTAAAACACACACACACACAAGCACACACACAAAAATGATAATTATTGGTCTGAGAATTGAGAGACAGGACTTTGGAGTTTCCAAAGCTGGAGAAAATTTAGGCAAGAGGAGCATGGTCATCCTTGATGAAAGAACCTAGAGAGGGAAAACACATGGGCGTGTAGATAAAAATCTCATATATCTTTGTCTGAGGTACTTATTCTTCTAATTAAATGGGAAAAGAGTAGTTTCATTTATTTTATGAAAGAACTGGATAACTACACTAAATGTATGAAAAATGGCTCTAGAAGAGTGTGCATCAGGAAATAAAGTCTATTAAACCTTTAAGTGAAGAGGAAAACAAGAAAGGAAGCCTTTAACACCCACTAAGAAATATTTCAGTCCACGGAGTGGGAATTCGACACCATTGAATAGCACATTGGTTTATCTGAGTCAAGATCAACTTGGAAATTTGGAGGAGTTGATGCTGCTGGAGTCCTCTGAGCAGAGTACAGAGGAGACAGCAACATACAACATTGGACTTCAGAGAAACACCTTCAGGTTCTCAGTTACATATAAAGAAGTACATCCCCAAAGGAAATTACAGTAGGTTGAGGAATGAGAAGTGCCTCCATTGCTCACCCTGAATCAGGAAAATCACTTCCAGTCAGCAAGAGAGAAACACTTCATGAATCACATGGCAGTGTTAGAAATATCTTGCCTTGGTGGTAGAACATACTTCTAAACTTTAACACTATTCTAGTTTTACCTAATAAAACACAAAAGGAAGACCCTGAAGTATCAATCTACTTCTAAGAAACATAACAGCATTTTATAACTCAACTCTCAAACATTTTTAGAAATATGCGCAGTATCCAACAAAAAATTCACAATGTAAGCCTTATAATAAAAAATTATTTCACAAAGAAACATGAAACAAAGCAAAGTAAGGAAAAATTCAAGCAATTCAAACTGTTCCAGAAATGACACTTATGATTGAATTTATAGAAAGGAATATTAAATAGGCTATTAAATGTGTTACATTATCTTTGAGAAGACAGAGGAATAATTAAATATATTGATAATAGACATAGGAAATATCAAACTTCTAGAGATAAAAGTTTTTCTCATTAAAAGAATAGTGATTTTTAAATAAATCTATTTTCTATAATATATTAGCTGGTATTCATATGTGGAATTGAGTTCTTGAAATAGGGCTAGTCCAATTTCAGGGTACTATGAAAAATATATGATAAATTTTGAAGACTTGATTTGAAAAAGATTTTAAATTACTATTTTAGCATTTATTTGCATTGATGATATTGTTGAAATGATGATATTGTTGACAGTAGGTAAGTAAAAGTAAATTATTATCACTGGATTTTTTTTTTTACTACTTGTTATTTATACCATAAAGTATTAAGTTACCTACATGCTCGCATTTATGGACAATGCTATACAAGAGGACTTTAAAAACTGTGAAAACATAAATTATAAAGAAAAGTATTTAATACAAAACACTTTTTAAAATTCACACAAGTTTTCCACACTAAATGCTTTCCATGAACTTTTTGGAACCCTTTGATTTTCAATGGACAGCATCTATCACAGAGATGTGGAAACTGTGACATAGACATGTAATTTGAAATTCTCATGAATGCTCTTCAAACTCTCCTTCAATGAAAATTCCAGATTTATAACTGCAACAAAATGGGTACTATGGCACACAGTTGCAAAGGAGATGAGATAGCAGGGAATCTGGCTGGATCTAGGCATTTTTTGTACCATCTAGTAGAAATTCTCCCTTTTGAATGAGTATTATATTCCTCCAATGTATGTTATTTTCAATGTGAACCCTTTGTGAGTGATAATTATGGCCTTATTTTTAAAATTAATATTTGCATTTCAATTCCCACTGCAATGTTATTAACAATAGAGAATATAGGTAATCGACCTACGTGCCTATTAGTAGATGGATGGACAACGAAACCTGCATACATGCATGCTCCTAATGATAGGAGATCACGTCATGGGCATTTGGCACAGCTGCTAAAACGCTACTTGAGACACATGCATCTCATTTTAGAGGGCCTGGGTTCAAATCTTTCCTCTATTTCCTATCCTACTTCCTGCTAATGGGCACTTTGAGAAGCAGGAAGTTATGATTCAGCTACTTGGGGTCATGTCACAACATGGGACACCTTGATTGAATTCTGAGCATACTCTGGTCTGCTCCATCCTCGGCCTTTCTAGATATTTAGGGATTTTAGCACATGGAATATTTCTCTTGGTCTCTATCTATCTGCCTATCAAATAAATGAATATAAGTAAATACACATTTTAAAAAAGAATGAAATTTTGCTATTGGCAGCAACATTGATGAACTTGGAGGATATTAAATGAAACTCACATTTATGTAGAAAGAGTTAAATGTTGGTTGCCAGAGCTTAGTGTTGGAAGAGTTTTGAGAGATTTGTTCAGAGTACACACAATTACAGTTGAACAGTATGAATAAGTTGTAGAGATCTATCATATAGTTCATAATACATTGTATACTTGAAAATTATATAGTACATAATACATTGTGTACTTGAAAATTGTTAAGGTAATATTTTTTAAGTGTCATCACAACAAAAAAAGTATGTGAAGTAATAAATATGTTAATATCTTGGCTTGTCATTCCACAGTTTATACACATATCAAAACATCAATATATAAACCAAAAATATACAGAATTTTTACTTTCAAATGAATAAAGGAAAATGTACTAGAAATCTTTTTTGGCTAGATATGTTATTTTATTCATAACAGAAAAAATGATTAATTAATTGAGTCTGTAAAAACTACTGGGGCATAAAGTGTAGAAACAAAAACTTCATTATGAAAGCATTGTAAAAATATTAGATCGGACTAAATTTCAGTCAGCGACACATAAGTGACTGTATTTATATCTTTTGATTGAAAGAGAGTCCATTTGAATCCTATTTGTATGCATATGAGTGTTGGTACAAGTATGTATTCTTTCCTTAGCAGGCCCATCAGAAGTCCCCTGGGGAAAAATTAGGATCTCCTACCAGGGATAAATTGACATATGCAAAATCTAGGAAATTGCAATCACTTTCCAAGGGCTCACATCATTCTCTGTCTTCTGACTCTTGCATCCTTGAGATACAGGTTAAGAACATACTCATCTAACTCAAGGCACTATTCACCAACACTAAGTGTTAAGTGTTGGGTTGATGGTACATAAGATATTTCGGAGGTGATGTAAATATACTATATTTACATACATTTGCTAAAACTCATCTCTCATTCTGAAGGTGTCTGCTAATTGCTATTTGCTATTTGTTTACTTCAGCTTATGGGACATTTAAAAATGTATGCATTCTCTCACCATTTGGCCTTCTCCAGGCATTGAAATAAATCATGTCAGGACCTATTTGCTTTTGAAGGATATTTCACAGATCTCAGAACATATCTGCCTTCCTTGTCAACCTAGTCCCTAAAATCACACACCTGTGCTAGGGTTAGAAGGTTGTGTGTAATAAAACAACTCCAGTGCAAGGACAATGCTGTATGGCTACTTCCTCCTAGTATTTTAGTTCTATGCTGCTTCTCTGGTCTTTGTCACACATGGGTTGTCTGCTCCCTACTGTTGAGGCTGGTGAGAAACCTGATGTCTTAGTTAAGAGGGGAAAAAAAAAAAAGCAACAACACTTTTCTGATGGCACAGAAAATGTAGTTCCGAGATTTTAGGCAAAAGGCGTTTGTTATTTCAGATCAGAGTCCTAATGTTAGGGACCATAACTGCACAGGATAATGCAAGGACCTGAGAGATTTTGACCTGCAATAGGACCAAACTTTCACCTACCAGGCCCCTTTCTCAGGTCCCTCACACTTTGGAATTCCACAGGTGCTGATACCCAGCACCCACGAAGAGAGGTAACAAAAAGTGCACTTCTCTGAATTTCTTGCTGTCGCCTTCTGGGGGCTTCCATCTCGACTCCATGCTCTCCAGTCTCCTCTAGGTCCTGTGGCTCCTCTGCTCCTGGTTCTGTTTCCCCAACGGTAATCAGCCTATCCAGGAGTGGACAGAGACTGCCTAAGGGACAGAGGCTTCTCTAAATCAGGAACAAGAAACAGGAATTCAAGGGATACAAATGGGAAAAGAGGAAGTCAAACTATCCCTTAGGGGATCCAATAAATTCCTCTAAGAGACTATTGGAACTCATAAAAGAGTTTGGTAAATAGCAGGATACAAAGTCAATGCTCAGAAATCAACAGTCTTTGTATACACAGACAATGCCATGGCTGAGGGAGAACTTCTAAGATCAATCCCATTCAGAATAGCCACAAAAACAATCAAGTACCTTGGAGTAAATATAACCAAGGATGTCAAAGATCTCTATGATGAAAATTACAAAATCTTAAAGAAAGAAATAGAAGAAGACACACAAAAAAAGGAAAAATCTGCCATGTTCATGGATTGGAAGAATCAATATCATCAAAATGTCCATTCTCCCAAAAGCAATTTACAGGTGCAATGCAATACTAATCAAAATACCAAAGTCATGCTTCACAGAACTAGAAAAAATGATGCTGAAATTCATATGGAGAAACAGGAGACCATGAATAGCTAAATCAATCATTTACAATAAAAACAAAGCCAGAGCCATCACAATTCCAGTCTTCAAAACATACTACAGGGCAATTATAATCAAAACAGCATGGTACTGGTACAGAAATAGATGGATAGACCAATGGAACAGAATAGAAACACCAGAAATCAATCCAAGCATCTACAGCCAACTTATATTTGATCAAGGATCTAAAACCAATCCCTGGAGTAAGGACAGCCTATTCAATAAATTGTGCTGGGAAAACTGGATCTCCACGTGCAGAAGCATGAGGCAAGACCCCTACCTTACACCTTACACAAAAATCCACTCAACGTGGATTAAAGACCTAAATCTATGACCCGACACCATCAAATTACTAGAGAGCATTGGAGAAACCATGCAAGATATTGGCACTGGCAAAGACTTCCTGGAAAAGACCCTGAAGGCGCAGGCAGTCAAAGCCAAAATTAACTATCGGGAGTGCATCAAATTGAGAAGTTTCTGTACTGCAAAAGAAACAGTCAGGAGAGTGAAGAGGCAACCGACAGAGTGGGAGAAATTATTTCCAAACATCTATAACTAACTCATATTTGACAAAGGACCTAAAACCAACCCCTAGAACAAGGACAGCCTCTTCAACAAATAGTGCTGGGAATACAGGATGTCTATATGTCAAAGTATGAAGAAAGACACCTACCTTACACCATTTACAAAAATCTACTCAACATGGATCAAAGAACTTAATTGAGAGCATAGGGGAAACCCTTCAAGACATTGGAACAGGCAAAGAATTCCTGCATAAGACCCCAGAGGCACAGGTAGTCAAAGCTAAAATAAACAAATGGGATTACCTCAAACTGAGAAGAATCTTTACAGCAAAAGAAACAGTCAGGAAAGTGAAGAGGCAACCAACAGAATGTGAAAAAATATTTGCAAACGATGCAACAGATAAAGGGTTAATAACCAGAATCTACAAAGAAATCAAGAAACTCCACTACATCAAAACAAACAACCCACTTAAGAGATGGACCAAGGACCTCAATAGACATTTTTCAAAAGAGGAAATCCAAATGGCCAACAGACACATGAAAAAAGGTTCAAGGTCACTAGCAATCAGGGAAATGCAAATAAAAAACACAATGAGGTTTCACCTCATCCCAGTTAGAATGGCTTATGTACAGAAAACAGCTAACAACAGATGCTGGCAAGAATGTGGGGGAAAAGGGACACTAACCCACTGTTGGTGGGAATGCAAAGTGGTAAAGTCACTATGGAAGAAAGTTTGGAGAGTCCTCAGAAATCTGAATATAGCCCTACCAAATGACTCAGCCATCCCACTCCTTGGAATTTACCCAAAGGAAATTAAATTGGCAAATAAAAAGCAGTCTGCACCTTAATGTTTATTGCATCTCAATTCACAATAGCTAAAACCTAGAATCAACCTAAATGCCCATCAACAGTAGCCTGGATAAAGAAACTATGGTATATGTACTCTACAGAATACTATACAGCTGTCAAAAACAATTAAATCTGGTCATTTGCAAGAAAATGGAGGAATATGGAAAATATCATGCTGAGTGAAATAAGCCAGTCCTAAAGGGACAAATATCATATGTTCTCCCTGATCGATGACAACTGACCGAGCACCTAAAAGGAAACCTGTTGAAGTGAAATGAACACTATGAGAAACGGTGACCTGATCAGCCCTTGTCCTGTTGAGGAATAACTTACCAATTTATTCTTTTTAGTATTTTTTTGTTTTTTGTTCTACTAATACCACTGGTTGAATTCTCTAATTAATACACAATTATTCTTAGGCATTTAAAATTAACTGAAAAGTGATCTTGATTAAATATAAGAGTGGGAATAAGAGACTGAGGAGATATACAGTTTGGCCCATGCTCACTTGGACTTACCTCCAATGGTAGAGCTAGAAATGTGCCATGGGATTCCAATTCTATCTCATCAAGGAGGCATGTACCAATGCCATCTCACTTGTTAAAGTGATAAGCTTAAGTACATAATTGATCAAAAAGCTAGGTTAAGTGTCAAAGAGATTTCACAAATAAGACTAGTGTCTGCAAATATTGAAGGATAGAATCAAAAGGGAGAGAATGATCCTGCGGAGGAAGCAAGATGCAGAGCAAACTCATAGAATGGCAAATGTCTTAAACAGCACTCCGATCTCAGAATCAACCCTTGGGGCATTCAGATCTGGCTAAGAGGCCCATGAGAGTCTTGCAGGCATGGAAAGCCAAGACACTGTGGCAAAAATGACCTGAATGAAAGATTGCGGTGAATGAGATCCCAGCAGGAAGAACGGGCCATCAAAGAAGGAGGTACTTTTCTCTGAAGGGAGGAAGGAACCTTCACTATGATATGGCCTTGACTACCTAAGTTCAGAGTTGGTGAACTCAAGAGGCTTCTATAGCCTTGACAGCTCATGGCAAGAGCCTGAGGTGATTACTGACGTCATAAATAAGAGTGTCAATTGTTAAATCAACAACGGGAGTCATTGTGCACTTGCTCCCCACGTAGGATCTTTATCCTTAATGTGTTGTTCTATGAGAATTAATGGTAAAACTACTAGTTGAACAGTACTCTATATCTTCTGCAGTTGTGTGGGTGCAGTATTTTGAAATCTTTGCTTATTATATACTAAGTTGATCTTCTGTATATAAAGATAACTGAAAATGAATCTTGATGAAGAGTGGGATGGGAGAGAGAGTGGGAGATGGGATGGCTGCGGGTGGGAGGGAGGTTATGGGAGAAAAACCCACAACAATGGAAAAGTTGTACTTTGTAAATTTACATTTATTAAATATAAAAAAAAAGGAATTCAGCTACAGGTGAGATGGCGACTTCCAGCTAGAAGGGTTCTGCTCAGATTTCCCAGAGCCAGGAAGGTTTGCTGTCCATGGTTCCGGAGGGAAGCGGAAGGCTGCCAATCATTTAAGGCTCTGACCCGTGGCTGAACTCAGCTCACTGCGCTACATATGCCTCCAGGACTCATCATTTATTCCCACCTCTCCGGCGGATGAGGAAGGATGGGATAGAGGCAAGAATAATCTTATTCTGCCCCTTGTGGAAACCGCATATAGGGCAGGAGTTTGACAGAATTGCTGGGAAAGACTCAGAATTTAGAGTGGTAGGAAAGTGTCTGCCTGGGACAAATGTCTCTCATGTGATTACACAGTGCTTGCACTGCTTTCTAGTAAGAACATTTAAAATTCTGTTCTTATTAAAGTTGTGTGATAACCTGCATAAAGCAGACACTTAAAGGGAGTGAGGGAAATGGGTAGTAGGCATGAACAGCATTTGGAATACACAAGATGATACTTTTGAGGTCATTGTGTCATTTGCAGACTTTCTAACGTGGGTCCTTTTGCTCAGATGGAATTCATCATATGGAATTAATGGAGTAAAAATATACCAGTCATTAACCCAGAATGATGAGATTGGATGATTGGGATTATTCTTTTAAAAAATCTGCTCATTTATTTGAAAGGCAGAGTTTACAAATAGAAGATGGAGATCTTCCACCCACTGGTTCACTCCCAAAGTGGGTGTAATACGATGCCTGGAGCCGAGCAGGCCCAAAGCAGAAATCCAGGAGCTTGTTTGGGTTTCCCATGTGGATACAGGTGACCAAGGATTTGAGCCATCTTCTGTTGATTTCCCAGACACATTAGCAGAGAGCTGGATTGGAAGTGGAGCAGCTAGGACTCCAACTGGAGTGCAATTTAGATGTTGGATACCTATCATTTGGCTAACAGCAGAATCCATAACAGATATAACTGGGCTGTACAAATGAACACACATGGATACTTCATGTTATTTATGAGAAATTGGTGGCATACTTTATTCAATCTGAACTCTGGAGACCTTCTTTTTCAAGGAGCTAGAGACTTGCAGCATCATTTCTATTGATGCTTTACATTAATGCACATTATATTTTCTTTATCCCTCTCACTAAATAAAAACACCTCTGGATATAGAATAAATAAAAGGCATAAGAAAAATCTTCAAAGCAGAAAGAAAAGCTTGGGATCTCAGGATTTGGGAAGTGACAGGTCTTCTTCTCCTGAAGTGTACTTTGTGTTTAAGACTTGTAGAAACCTTGATACACCAATGATAAAAAAACAAATAAAAATAAATTCTCTGGACAACCTGCTCAGTCCTACCAAAGGATCAGGAAAGAGATGTCCTTAAAAGAAGAAACAAATTAAATAATATGGCTCTATACAAGCCAAACATTGCAGAAAAATATCTAACTTCACACCAAACAAAGTAAAAATCAAGCAAGGAACCAGAAATTTCATTTCCAGCAGGTTATAATAAGATTGCCTTGCTCCATCTCTGTGTTACAGAAGACCTTGTGTGGAGCTCTACTTTCATTCTCACCTAGAGGTAAGAAAAATCCCCTCTCTTTCTACCCTTGGATGGTGTCAGTGAAATCTGAGGACTTTGAGCATTGGTTAGCAAAAAAAGGACACCTTGCCTGCCCTGCAGTGGAAGCCTTCCCGAGAACAATACAACTGTATGCCTACCTCTATTCAGCCAGAATTGAATCGCCAGAGGTCTAGTGGTATCCTGGACCAACCACTTGCCCAGCAATTACGAGGAACCCTTATTCTCATGGCTGCCAATAGAGGTTAGGTGGATCTGAATTCCAACTTTAATCTGGCAATCATGAGATTGCATCCCTCTTCATCAATCAGAGTGATATGGAAGGAGAAATGCTAAAACACAAGATGTAGATAACACCTGGAATCTTACAACATCCCAAATTTTCAAGTTCGTATATCACCAACTATAAATAATAAGAACCAAGAAGATCTCTAAACTGATGGAGGAAAATATAATCAACAGTCTCTATTACCAAATGATCCAGATGTTACAATTAGAACATTGACATTAAAAACGATGCTACAATAATATAAAATAACAAAAATAAATGGACAGCCTAACCTGCAAATTGGAGAGATCAAAGGAAGTAACCAGTTAACTTGAAGACACAGCAATTAAAACTTGCTTACACTCAACAACAGATAGAAATAGGTTGAAGAAGATTGTAGGGTTTCAAAGACAAATGTGATGAGAATCTGGAAGGATAGCAAAGAAAATGCAGATGGAAAGATATTTGAAGCAATTTCCTGTTTTGGCCACATACATGCAAAACAGCATAAACATATGGACTCATGAAACTGAAAGAAAATAAAGAAATCCAGTTAAGATGCTTCATATTCAAACTCCTGAAATAGGAATTCAAAGAAAATAATATGGAAAACAACCACCTGGATATGGGAGATTCAATTTTGAGCTGGAAATTGAAGACATGAAAAGACATCATTTTTCAAATATTTAAGAATAGTAACTCTTGATTCAAAACTCTATATCCATTGAAAATAGCCTTTGAGACTGAAGGGGAATCAAGAGATTCTCAAATGAAGGAAAATTAAAAATATGTTACCAGCACACCAGCTGTTAAAAGAGTCCTTAAAAGAAAGTTCTCTAGACACACCCATACACTGATGAAAGAATGCAAAAATAACATAAACTTACCTTCCTCTCTTGAGTTTTCTAAACTACATTTGAATGGTAAAGAAAGTTGTAAGAATGTCTAGGTTTTAAGGTATATGTATGGAGATTGGAGGGAAGATGGTGGAATAGGGAGGGAGCACACCGAAGGTCTGGGAAGGGAAGGTTCAAAGAGGGATGAGAATTTGTAGTTTTGGGGAAGGAGAAGCTCTTCCCAAAACTGGGGAGACAGGGTGGACCCGCGAGGAGCACGCGGATGCCTGAGGTGCAGGACACCAGCAGGAGTGTGTACGCACCAGCACTGGAAGCCCAGGTGAGACGGGGCACTCGCCCAGCACTGCGGCAACAGCTGCTGCCACCCCTCCCCCAACCCATCCTGGGATGGACACTGAGACAAACACAACTGAGTGGGGGAGGAAATAGAAAATGGAACAGAGTGAGTGGCGCCTGCAGAAAGAGTGCGTGATTCAGGGGTACTAATTGAGAGACTGAATAAGCCAGTATCTCTTGGCGCCTCCTCGGAGCTGCAGCGGGGTGGGGGGGGGGGAAGCAGCCATTTGTCTGTTTACATTTGGGCTTAAAGGAGAACTGTCTTTGCCTTGACACTAACTTTCGGAGGTGGAGCCTAAGGTGGAGTGGAGTGACAGGACACTTCTTGCGCAGGGGTGGGTATTGAGGGAGGGCAGCTCAAAGCCCTGACGCCCATCTACTGAAGTTACAAGAAAAAGAAAAAAAAATTGAATAGCACCTGTGGGAAAAGGGCAGGATCAGAACTGAAGGATCAACAAGAGCCGCCCAACCCATAATCAGAGCTGCAGCAGGCAGAGAGCAGCCATCCTGTCTGTTTACATTTGGGCTGTGTAGAGCAGCCTGCTTACACTGGATATTGGTACAGACTCACAGCAGCCTATAGCAGAGGGAAATCAACCTGAAAAACCACCCAGATGGAATGCCAAAAAACAAAACAAAAACCCACAATAAGAATATAGAAGAACATATAAACTTGCCAATGGAGCAGGCTAAACCAACCATAACAGAGGCTGAAGAAGTTGAAACCATACCAGAAAAGAATTCAGAAAATTAATAATCAGAATACTTAGAAATAATGAGAAACAGTGTCAAGAGCTGAATGAAAAACAAGCCCAAGGATTAGAGATCCTAAAGAGAAGCCAGAATGAAATAATAGAACTGAAAAAACACCATGGAATCCATCGGAAATCGAACAAATGAAACAGAAGACTGAATATCAGAATTCGAAGACAAACTTCCAGAAATAATACAGTCAGTTCAAACACAGGAAGAAGAAATTAAAAAATTAAAAAATATGGTCAGAGACGTACAAGATTCCATCAAATGGTGTAATGTTCGGATAATAGGAGTCCCTGAGGGGGTGGAAAGAGAGAATGGTTTGGAAGGTGTCTTCAACGAAATAATATCAGAAAATATCAGAAAACTTCAAACAAAGGCAGCTGAATAACAACACACAAATACAACAGATAGCCAGGACTCCAAACAGAGTAGACCAGAAGAGAAATTCACCACAACACATTGTGGCAACACTCAGCTCAGTGACACACAAAGAACAAATCCTCATATGTACCAGAGAAAAGCGACAAATCACATTCAGGGGTAAGTCAATGAGACTCACCCCAGACTTCTCATCGCAAACACTACAGGCAAGGAGACAATGGCATGATATATTTCAAGTTTTAAAAGACAAACAATGCCAACCTAGAATACTATACACTGTAAAGCTATCATTTATGAATGAAGGCGAAATAAAAATCTTCCACGACAAACAGAAATTGAATGAATTTGTATCCATGCGTCCAACCCTACAACACTTGCTCAAAGACGTGCTGCACACAGAAATACAAAAACAAGAGCTTCACTGCAAAAAAAAAAAAAGTGAATGTAGTGTAACCCACAAGCAAAGTTCAAAATACATAAACAGCTCGTTTCAGGAAACATGAAGGGGAAAAGACAGTACTTAACAGTAATCACACTGAATGTGAATGGTCTTAATTCCACGACAAAGAGACATAGCCTAGCTGATTGGATCAAGAAAGCGAATCCATCTATATGCTGCCTTCAGGAGACACACCTTATCAGCAAAGATGCACGCAGACTGAAAGTGAAAGGATGGAAAAAGATACTCCAAGCTAACGGAAATCAATTATCTTATATACAGAAGATCAATTTAGCATATATTAAGTAAAGATTTCCACACTTTGCTCCCACACAGAAACACAAAGTGTAAAATACTATTTGAGTACTAGTTATAACATTAATTAAACACCTAAGAGTAATTGTGTATTAATTACAGAGTTCAACCAATAGTTTTAAGAAGAATATAAAATGAAACTTTTGTATTGTTGTGGCTTCCCCCCCAACCTCCCTCCCTCCCGTGGCCCTCCCTTCTCCCACTCCCTCTCCCATCCAGCCCTTCATCACATTTCATTTTCAATTACCTTCATATACTGAAGATCAACTTAGTATATACTAAGCAGGGATTTCAACAGGCTACACTCACGCAACCGATACAGGTATAGGGTATTGTTCGACTAGTAGTGTTTTTTTTTTTTTTTTTGAGTTTCATAGTTTAACACATTAAGGACAGAGATCCTACGTGGGGAGCATGAACCCAGTGACTCCCGTTGTTGATTTAACAATTGGCACTCTTATTTATGATGTCAGCAATCACCCGAGACTCTTGCTATGAGCTGTCTAGGCTATGGAAGCCCCTTGAGTTCACCAACTCTGAATTTGTTTAGTCAAGGCCGTATCACAGTGGAGGTTCCTTCCTCCCATTAGAGAAAGGCGCCTCTCTCCTTGATAGCCTGATCTTTCTGCTAGGGTCTTGTTCACCAGGATCTTTCATTTAGATTGTTTTTTTGCCACCGTGTCATGGCTTTCCATGCCTGTGAGACTCTCATGGACCTTTTAGTCAGATCGGAATGCCCCAAGGGTTGATTCTGAGGCAGGAGTGCTGTTTTGGGCATTTGCCATTCTATGAGTCTGCTGTGTGTCCTGCTTCCCCCGCAGGATCATTCTCTCCCTTTTGATTCTATCCTTCATTATTTGCTTACACTGGTCTTATTTGTGAAATCTCTTCAACACTTACCCTATCTTTTTGATTGGTTGTATATTTATACTTATCACTTTACCAAGTGTGCTAGCATTGGTACCTGCCTCCTTGGTAAGGTTGAGTTGAAATCCTCTGGCACATTTCTAGTTACACCATTGGAGGTAGGTCTGAATGAGTATGTGCCGTCCTATATATCTCCTCCCTCTCTTATTCCCACTCCTATGTTTCACAGAGATCAATTTTCTGTTAATTTTTAAACACTTAAGAATGATTGTGCATTGATTGCAGAGTAAAACCAGTGGTCTTGTGTAGAGCAAACCAAGCAACAACAACAACAAAAACAACAACAAAAATACTAAAGGAACAAAATAGTAAGTTGTTCCTCAACAGTCTAGACAAATGCTGCTCATGTCATTGTCTCTCATAGTGTCCATTTCACTTCAATGGGTATCATTTTAGGTGCTCGTTTAGTTGCCATCGATCAGGGAAACATGTGATATTTGTCCCTTTTGGACTGGCTTATTTCACTCAGCATGATGCTTTCCAACTTCCTCCATTTTGTTGTAAATGCCCGGATTTCATTGTTTTTTACTGCTGTATAGTGTTCCACAGAGTACATATCCCATAGTTTCTTTATCCAATCATCTGTTAGGTTGATTCCATGTCTTAGCTATTGTGAATTGAGCTGCAACTAATATTGAGGTGCAAATGGCTTTTTTCACCCCTTTAATTCCATTTGGTTATATTCCAAGGAGTGGGATGGCTGGGTCCTGTGGTAGTGCTATATTCAGGTTTCTGAGGATTCTCCAGACTGTCTTCCATAGTGGCTTTACCAGTTTGCATTCCCACCAACAGTGGATTTGTGTCCCTTTTTCTCCACATCCTAGCCAGCATCTGTTGTTGGTTGATTTCTGTATGTAAGCCAATATAATTGCAGTGAGGTGAAACCTCATTGTGGTTTTGATGTGCATTTCCCTGATGGCTAGGGATCCTGAGCATTTTTTCATGTGTCTGTTGGCCATTTGTATTTCCTCTTTTGAAAAATGTCTGTTAAGGCCCTTGGCCCATTTTTTTATTGGGTTGTTTGTTTTGATTCTGTGCTGTTTTTTGCTCATTGTGTAGATTCTAGTTGTTAATCCTTTATCTGTTGTGTGGTTTGCGAATAACATCTCCCATTCTGTTGGTTGCCTCTTCACTTTCCTAACTGTTTCCTTTGCTGTTAAGAAACTCTTCAATTTGATGTAATCCCATTTGTTTATTTTATCTTTGATTACCTGTGCCTGTGGGGTCTTCTCCAGGAATTCTTCGCCTATTCCGATATCTTGAAGAGTTTCCCCTATGCTCTCAATTATTTTCATGGTGTCGTGGCGCATCTCTAGTTATTTGATCCATGTTGAATGGATTTTTGTATAAGTGTAAGGTAGGGGTCTTGCTTCACACTGCGACACATGGACATACAGTTTTCCCAGCACCATTTGTTGAAGAGGCTGCCCTTGTTCCAGGGGTTGGTTTTAGGTCCTTTGTCGAATATGAGTTAGTTATAGATGTTTGGATTGATCTCTGATGTTTCTATTCTGTTCCATTGGTCTATCCATCTGTTTTTGTACCAGTACCAGGCTGTTTTGATTATAACTGCCCTGTAGTATGTTTTGAAGACTGGAATTGTGATACCTCTGGCCTTGTTTTTATTGTAAAGAATTGCTTTAGCTATTCTGGGTCTCCTGTTTCTCCATATGAATTTCAGCATCATTTTTTCTAGGTCTTTGAAGAATGACTTTGGTATTTTGATTGCTATTGCATTGAACTTGTAAATTGCTTTTGGGGAATGGACAATTTGATGATATTGATTCTTCCAATCCATGAGCATGGCAGATTTTTCCATTTTTTTGCATCTTCTTCTATTTCTTTCTTTAGTGTTTTGTAATTTTCATCATAGAGGTCTTTGACCTCCTTGGTTAAATTTATTCCAAGGTACTTTATTGCTTTTGTGGCTATCATGAATGGGATTGATCTTAGAAGTTCTCCCTCGGCCATGGCATTATCTGTATGTACAAAGGCTATTGATTTCTGAGCGTTGACCTTGTATCCTGCTACTTTACCAAACTCTTATGAGTTCCAGTAGTCTCTTTTAGGAGTTCATTGGGTCCCCTATATATAGTGTCATGTCATCTGCAAATAGGGATAGTTTAACTTCCTTCTTTCCCATTTGTATCCCTTTAATTTCTTTTTCTTGACTGATGGCTCTGGCTAACACTTCTAGGACTATATTGAATAGCAATGGTGAGAGTGGGCATCCCTGTCTGGTGCCAGTTTTCAATGGAAATGCCTCCAACTTTTCCCTATTCAATATGATGCTGGCCATTGGTTTATCATAGACTGCCTTAATTGTGTTGAGGAATGTTCCTTCTAACACCAATTTGCTTAGGGTTTTCATCATGAAAAGGTGTTGTATTTTGTCAAATGCTTTCTCTGCATCTATTGAGATAACCATATGATTTTTGTTTCTCAATTTATTAATGTGATGTATTACATTGATTGACTTTCGAATATTGAACCCTCCCTGCATACCAGGGATAAATCCCACTTGGTCCGGGTGAATGATCTTTCTGATGTGTAGTTGGATTTGGTTTGCCAGAATTTTGTTGAGTATTTTTGCATCTATGTTCATCAGGGAGATAGGTCTGTAGTTTTCTTTCTCTGTTATGTCTTTTCCGGGCTTAGGAATTAAGGTGATATTGGCTTTGTAGAAAGAATTTGGAAGGATTCCCTCTCTTTCAATCGTTTTGAATAATTTGAGAAGAACTGGGGTTAGTTGTTCTCTAAATGTCTGGTAAAATTCGGCAGTGAAGCCATCCGGTCCTGGGCTCTTCTTTTTCAGTAGTGCGTTTATTACTGATTCAATTTCTTCCATGGTTATGGGTCTGTTTAGATTTTCTATATCTTCACGGCTCAGTTTAGGAAGGTTGTATTTGTCCAGGAATCTATCCATTTCTTCCAGGTTCCCCAATTTGTTAGCATACATCTCTTTGTAGTAGTTTCTGATGATTCTTTTTATTTCTGTTGTGTCTGTTGTTACATTTCCATTACTATATTTGATTTTACAGATTTGGGTCTTCTCTCTCCTTTTTTTGGTTAGTTGGGCCAATGGTGTGTTGATTTTATTTTTTTCAAAGAACCAGCTCCTGGTTTTGTTGATCTTTTGTATTGTTTTTTTTGGTTTCAATTCTGTTTATTTCTTCTCTGATCTTTACTATTTCTTTCCTCCTTTTGGATTTGGGCTTGATTTGCTGCTGTTTTTCTAAATCCTTGAGGTGCATGGAGAGTTCATTTGTTTGGTTCCTTTCCAGCTTCTTGATGTAGGCACTAATTGCTATAAACTTTCCTCTTAGCACTGCTTTTGCTGTGTCCCACAGGTTTTGATAGGTTGTGTTATCATTTTCATTTGTTTCTAGAAATCTTTTGATTTCTCTTTTAATTTCTTTGATGACCCACTGTTCATTTAGGATCATGTTGTCCATTCTCCATATATTTGCATATGGTGTAGAGATTCTTGGGTTGTTGATTTTGAGTTTCACTGCACTATGTTCTGAGAAGCTGCATGGTATAGTTTCAATTTTTTGAATTTGTTGAGGCTCCCTTTATTGCCTAGCATATGGTAAATCCTAGAGAATGTTCCATGTACTAGGGAGAAATACGTGCACTCTGTGTCTGTGGGGTGGAAGGTTCTGAAGATATCTATTAGGTCTATTTGGTCTATGGCATCAATTAGCTCTGCTGTTTCCTTGTTGAATTTCTGTCTGGTTGATCTGTCCATTGGTGAGAGTGGGGTGTTGAAGTCCCCTGTTACTATTGTATTTGAGCCTATATCTCCCTTTAAATCCTTTAGTAATCTTTCAGGTAGCCAGGTGCCCTGTAATTAGGTGCGTATACATTTATAATAGTAATGTCTTCCTGTTGGACAGATCCTTTAATCATCATATAGTGCCCTTCTCTGTCTCTTTTAATAGTTTTTATGTTAAAGTCTATTTTGTCTGATATTAGGATGGCCACACCAGCTCTTTTTGAAAATTAATCTTGACGTGAAAGGAAGGGGAGAGGGAGTGGGAGAGGGGAGCATTGTGGGTGGGAGGGAAGTTACGGGGGGGAGGAAGCTATTGTAATACATAAGCTGTACTTTGGAAATTTATGCTCATTAAATTAAAAAAGCTATATGTATGGGTAACATCTAAAATAATTATAATGAAGAAAGCAAATTTAATAAAAATCTCTACTCTCAGACTGGTAAAACATTGGCACTAAATTTGATAAGATATATATTTGATGTTCATGACATAATACATAACACATATCACATATGTGTGTGTCTTAATACATCCAGAATTCACTAGAAGGTTATAAGAAGAGATCCACTTTAAAAACTATAGATAAATCAAAACAGAAATCTAGAAAGTGTCAAGTAGCCTCGGGAAGGCAGTTTAGAAAATAGAACTGAAAATACAACAAACAGAAAGCAATGTTGTAAATTATATAAATGGCAGCCTTAAAATATCAAGAACTACATTAAAGGTGGAAAGTCTAATACCCCTTTAAAAATAGTGGCAAGGTGAATAAAAATGTAACTTTACATTGGCTTAAATAAATTCATATGAAATGTGATTTTCAGGTAAAACTAAAGGAACAGATAACGATATATCATGCAAACATTAATCAAAAAAGTGATAGGTTTCTATATTAACATCTGAAAAAAAAAAAAGGTCAAAGTAAAGAAAATTGCCAAAGACAATGAGGCACATTACCTAGTGATATAAAGGGTCATTCAACAAGGAAAACATAGCATCCTAAATCTGAATAAGCCTAATGTAACCACAAAATATAATAAGGCAAATTGAAAGAATTAAAAGTATACAGAGATACACCAACATTGTTAGACATTTTAATAGATCTTGACAACAATTCAGAGAACTAAACATACAATCATCAAAGAGGCATAGGAATCCAGTAACAATTAGCCTACAAGATTTTATGGATAATTTTAGTATACTCAATCCATTAGCAACTTAATACACACTTTTTCTTAAGTATATATGGTGTATGTAACAAAAATATATAGTTTGATCTATTAAACAAAGCTTAATACATTAAAGTTATTTAATGTAGAAAATGTTCTTACATTGCAACAGAATAAAATTATATGTTAAAAATCAATAGAAAAAGGAAAATCTTTGAACACTGAGAAATTTAACACATTTCTAAATAATATAGGAGTAAAAAAGTTTCAAGGGGATTAGAAAACAACTCCAAAAATCCAAATAAATCTTTGAACTGAATGAATATCAAAATATAAGATTTCAAAATTTTGAGATGCACGTAAAGGAATAAATGCCTAAAATCAACAAACTAGGCTTCTGAAAAACATTTCTTTGAAAGGAATAGTGTCAGAGAGTGAGAGAGAGAGAGGAAGAGACAGAGAGAGAACTTCCATCTGCGGGGCCAATCCCCAAATGCCTACACCAGTTGAGGATATGGCAGGCTGTATACAGGAACTGCATCAAGGTCTTCCAAGTAGGCAGCAGCAAGTCAAATACTTGGGTCATCATTTGCTGCCTCCCAGGTGTATTATCAGGAAGCATGGAGGAGCACGGACTCAAACCAGACTCTTTGACAGTGGGTGTACTCATCTGAAGCAGTGACTTAACTCACTGTACTGCAGTACCCAAACTATGATTTTATTTTAACAGACTAAAAAAAAACTAGAAAATAAAGGTCAAAACAAACCCAAAGCAATTATATGAAGAAAACAATATAGAAAAGAAATCAATAACATTTAAAATTCAGAGAAAAGCTGTTTATTTAAAAAAATCAATAAAATTGACACATTTTTAACAATGTTGAGAAGAAAAAAAGACACATTTCCCAAAGAAAGAATACCTATCACTATAGACACTACTAATTTTATTTCATTTATATGTGGAAAATAAAAAGTTAAAATCAGAAAATCAGAAATAGTAAAAGCATGGTTACCAAAGGCAGCTGGTGGTTAAGGGACAAGGTAAATTAGGAAGATGTTGGCCAAAGGACACAAACTTTTTTAAGAGAAATAAGTTGAAGCCATTTGTTGGACATCATGTCCACTACAGTTAATAACAATATATTGTGGGCCGGCACCGCGACTCACTAGGCTAATCCTCCACCTTGCGGCACCGGGACACTGGGTTCTAGTCCCGGTCGGGGCGCTGGATTCTGTCCCGGTTGCCCCTCTTCCAGGCCAGCTCTCTGCTGTGGCCAGGGAGTGCAGTGGAGGATGGCCCAAGTGCTTGGGCCCTGCACCCCATGGGAGACCAGGATAAGTACCTGGCTCCTGACATCGGATCAGCGCGGTGCGCCGGCCGCAGCGCGCCAACCACGGCGGCCATTGGAGGGTGAACCAACAGCAAAGGAAGACCTTTCTCTCTGTCTCTCTCTCTCACTGTCCACTCTGCCTGTCAAAATATATATATATATATATATATATATATATATATATATATATTGTGTACTTGAAAGTTGTTAGGGCTGGCGCTGTGGCATAGTGAGTAAAGCCACCACCTGCAGTGCCGACATCCCATGTGGACGCCGGTTCAAGTCCTGGCTGCTCCACTTCCAGTCTAGCTGTTTGCTATGGCCTAGAAAATCGGTAGAAGTTGGTCAAACTCCTTCAGCCCCTGTGCCCACGTGGGAGACCCAGAAGAGGCTCTGGGCTCCTGGCTTCAAATGGGCACAGCTCTGGCCATTGTGGCAAATTGGGGTATGAACCAGCAGATGGAAGACTTCTCTCTCTCTCTCTCTCTCTCTCTCTCTCTCTGCCTCTCCTCTCTCTGTGTAACTCTGGCTTTCAAATAAATAAATAAAATCTTTAAAAAATCGATTCCCTTCATTAATATTATACAAACTTTTAAAATCAATTATTAGATAATTGAAAATGAATCTTGATGAAGAATGGGATGGGATAGGGAGTGGGAGATGGGATGGTTGTGGGTGGGAGGGAGGTTATGGGGGGGAGCTGCTATAATTCAAAAGTTGTGTTTTGGAAATTTATATTTATTAAAGTTGAGAAAAAATAATTAAAATAAAATTTTGGTCATAAAAATATTAAATTTGGAAGACAGAAAATACATGTAAAACATGACCAAATGGGACAATTTCAAGGCTATGAGGCTTGTTTAATATCTAAAAGAATCACTGTTTCTCCTCAGAAGCCAAATAAGAAACATAATGTGATACCATCAATGGTGGGACAAATAATTTAACAAAATTCAATACTTTTTCACTACCTCTTCATAACAAGTGTTATGAGGTTAGTGAAAACTGTGAATAATTAGTGAAGAGATACACATCTAGATCAATGGAAGACAATAGGCAAACATATTTTGGGGAATATTATAATAACAACTCAATGGATTTAAAATAACCATTTCAAGAAATGTTGCTGGAGCAAATGGTTACCTACCTGAGAAAAGAAACTATATATCTATGTGGGCATTTATTATAAAATTAAAAAAATAATAAAACAAAATTATACTAGCCTACATCTCAATCCTGTAAATTAACTTCAAGTGAATCATAAATTCAAACATAAAATATAGAATCATCAAAATGAGAAGATCGTATATGACAAAATATTCAGGCTGTGGGGCTTAAGAGTTTTGAGACATGGCACCCATAGTATGATCTATTAAAAGAAACTGATGATTTGGATTTCACCAAAATTAAAATTTTGCTTTATGAAAAGACCCCATATTCTCAGGAAAAGACAAGCTATAGATTAGAAGAATTCCTGGCCAAAGATTCCTAAGTATAATACATAAAGTTTTATGAAAGCTTAACATTGAAGAAAACCAATAATTCAATTACAAATTGGGGAGATGACATGAAGTGTTATTTCAATGAAGAGGATAAAAATATAGCAAATACACATATGAACACTTATTTAACATCGCTAACCCATTAGAGATAAAAATTGAAATGTCATAAAATATCATACAATATCTATTGAAAAGTTAATTTTATTTAAGAAGATGATAATACCAAATGCTCTCAAGAATGTATGGAAACTTAGTTTTGCATATGTTGTTGATGGCAGTAAAATATTTTATATTCAGTATACAACACATTGAGGGGTTTCTTATAAGCTCAACATGTTCTTAAAACATAACCAAAAGATCACAGTCCTAAACTTCTTTCCCTGACAAGTGAAAATTTAATTCAACATAAAAACATGTCCATGAATATACATAGATGATCTTTTTTGTTCGTTTGATTTGTGTGTGTGTGTTTTTTTTTTTTTTGACAGAGTTATAGACAGTGAGAGAGAGACACCCACAGAAAAAGGTCTTCTTTCCCTTGGTGTACCCCCCAAATGGTCACTAAGGCCGACGCTGCACTGATCCGAAACCAGGAGCCAGGTGCTTCTTCCTGGTCTCCCATGCAGATGCAAAGGCCCAAGCACTTGGGCCGTCCTCCATTGTCCTCCCGGGCCACAGCAGAGAGCTGGACTGAAAGAGGAGCAACCGGGACTAAAACCTGGCACCCATATGGGATGTGGTGCAGAGGATTAGCCAAGTGAGCCATGGCGCCAGCCCTAGATGATCTTTTTTTAGCAATAAATAACTGGAAACAAACAACATTCATCCCAAACAGTGAATAATTTAATTATGCTACCTCTGTATCATGGAATACTACTTAGAAGTAAAATGAATAAATGATTGATACATAGAACAACTTGAATGCATCACAAAGGCATTATGTTGAAAAAAAATCCTCATTCTTAAAATGTTACACACTGCATGATTCCAGTAAATGAAATACTCAAAATCATGGCATGATAAAGAACAAAAACAGAATAGTGGTTGCTAGGTGTGGGGGTTGTTGGAAGAAATGGGATCAGTGTGATTATGAATGGATATCATGAAGGAGGTCTTTGTGACGGTGGAAATAGTTCTGGATCTTGATGGCAGTTGAAGTTAAACTATTCTTTCTTTTGATAGCATGAAATAGAACTTGTACTGGTTTCCTGTGGCTCCTATAATGAATTATTATAAACTGAGCTGACTGAAAACAGCAGAAATGTATTGACTGACAATTTTTTTTTTTTTTTTTTGACAGGCAGAGTGGGCAATGAGAGAGAGAGACAGAGAGAAAAGTCTTCCTTTGCCGTTGGTTCACCCTCCAATGGCCGCTGTAGTCAGCGCGTTGCGGCCGGCGCACCGCTCTGATCTGAAGCCAGGAGCCAGGTGCTTCTTCTGGTCTCCCATGCGGGTGCAGACCCAAGGACCTGGGCCATCCTCCACTGCACTCCTGGGCCACAGCAGAGAGCTGGACTAGAAGAGGAGCAACCGGGACAGAATTCGGCCTCCCAACCGGGACAAGAACCCAGAGTGCCGGGGCCACAGGTGGAGGATTAGCCTAGTGAGCCGCAGCGCCGGCCAACTGACAATTCTAAATTGAAGAATTCAAAATCAGCACTTCTGGACTGAAATTAAGGTTGCCTTCCCACCGGATGCTCCAGTGCAGAATGTGTTACTGGCTTCATTCAATTGCTAGTGTTAACCAGCCTTTCTTGTCTTCTGGTTGCATCTCTTTTGGTTTCATATTCACGTAGATTTCCCTTTGTTTATAAGCTACTTTAGCTTCTTGAGTCTACTGTTATAGCAATTAATATCCACCTGAATTTTTTTTTTATAATGGTTTCCAGTTACATCCATTTTGTTGCTAAAGACAGGATTCATTCTTTTTTATGACTGAGTTGCATTCCATCATGTATATATACCACATTTTCCTTATCATCATCCAGTCCTTTGAGATATTATTTTTTAAAGATTCATTTATTTATTTGAAAGTCAGAGTTACAGAGAGGCAGAGGCAGAGATAGAGAGAGAGAGAGAGAGAGAGAGAGAGAGAGAGGTCCTCCATCCTCTGGTTTTCTCCCCAGATGGCCGCAACGGCTGGAGCTGCATTGATTCAAAGCCAGGAGCTAGGAGCTTCTTCCGTGTCTCCTATGTGGGTGTGGGGCCTAAGCACTTGGGCCACCTTCTGCTGCTTTCCCAGGCCATAGCAGAGAGCTGGATCAGAAGTAGAGCAGCCAGGATTCGAACTGGTGCCTGTATGGGATGCCGGCCCCGCCAGCAGCATCTTTACCTGCTATGCAACAGCACATCCACCTGAATTAACCTGGCTAATTTCCTCCTTTGAAGGTCCCTAATCACATATTTTTCATTAAAAGTTATATATATATATATGTACATATGTATAGTTTTTATATTAAATAGTATTTGCATGTGCTGGAGATTTGGAAGTGAATATATCTTTCATATCTCAATTAAAAAGCCTAAACAGAACTATTGGAGGAAATTGGGCAAGAGACATACAGGGTATTTCTGTAATATTTGTCCACCTGATGAGAATACATAACTATTTCAAATAGGAAAAGTAAAAATAAAATATTAAGAAGTATGACTCTAAGGAAAAAAAATTAAAAGAGGATAAATTTTCTATTCATTTTAGAAGCAAATATTTTGCAATGCATTCTCTGCAAGAAGGTAATGTATTTCCATCATCCAGACAAAGAAGAAAGTTTAAAATAGGAACATAATGTACATTTTGGTTTTCATGCCTTTGTATATGTGTGTGTTTGAAAAGACAAAACTTTTTTTTCATACAGTATTAATGTAGAGATTGGCACTCAAAGGCGAGTTCCATGATCCTAACTGGAACCTAGATTTCTTCAAGTTCACTGCCTTTGTTTCTCACTATTATGCTTCAACCTGAATGTTAAATTTCTTTCTTTCAAAATAGCTTTCTGGAAGCAGGATGGAGAAAGGGAATAAGGACATCTTCCTTCTTCCCACATTGAAGGTGGATTATCAGAAGTAAGATTGAACCATGACAGTCACTGACAGATGATTTGGAGCCATTGCAGTTTACTCCAAATAATTACATCTATTACATGAAGTTTTAAAAATTCTCAATTTATTTCTCTTAAAATTTTATTTTTGCAACTGGAACTCTGGTGTAGAGGATAAAGCCATGGTCTGTAGCCATATAGGTGCCAGTTCAATTCCCGCCTGGTCCACTTCCAATCCAGTTCCCTGCTGATACACCTGGTAAAGCAGCAAGGAATGACCTCAGTCCTTGGGCACCTGAACTCAGTTTGGAGACTCACAAGAAGCTCCTGGCTCCTGGTTTTGGCTTGGCCCAGTACTGGTCATTGTGGCCATCTGGGGAGTGAACGAGTGGATGGAAAATCTCTCTCTCTCTCTCCCTCTCTCTCTCTCTAACTCTTTCAAATAAAATAAGTAAATCTGAAAACATTTATTTTGCTTATTCACAAGAATTATACACATTTGATATTTATATTTAAATAAGTGTAAAAATGCTTAAAAATAAAAGGTAAAACTTATGATCATTAAAAATACTATGTCATAGTTAATTGGGAAGTATTTTTTTAAAAAATCTATTTTAATTATTTGAGAGATAGATAGATAGATAGAGATAGAGAGATAGAGATGGGGTGCGGGGGGAGACAGAGGGAGATAGTCCCATCCATCCACTGGTCTGGACCAGGCTTAAACCAGGAGTTTCATGACATTTTTATATCACGGTTCTATGTGCTCATCAAAGAAGGTAAGTTTGTTATCAACTGTTGCTATCAATTTTCTCTTTTCCAGAAAAGATTGTCACAGAAAGACCAGATAACTTTCTCAAAGCCACTAAATTACTAAAGTAGTATAAATATTAATAAATGGTATCACTTCAGAATTTTTACACATTTAATAACTATTATTTTTATGGAACCAGTGAGAGATTATTTGCTACCAATACAAATTGTATTACATTTCCTAAATAAATCAGTTTCTAAAAATGATCTCAGTCATAATAACAGAAATATATCCAAATTAACATTTTTCTTTCAGATTTCATTCACATACAGCTATCATAAGTGTGTCTTGTACTGGCTGCTCACAAGTCACTCTGAAATTAATTGTCATGTTGTCCCTGTCCTGAAATCTGAAAAAAGATATCTAATTTAAAAAGTGAGGATATTATCACGGAAACACATAGTAGAAAATGAGCCTAAGTGATATTAGAAAATTCCTGCAATTTTAAAGGATTAGAGAACCATATCCTGAATTCTGTTACAGCTTGGCCTTTTAGCGGAAATCTTTTCTTGCTGGGAAATCATAAGATCAGAACTTTCCTCTATTTATAACATTTGTCAGCAGTCATAGAGGTAGTCAAATCCATAATTAACTTTTTGACTTCAAAGATTTGGTAAAAACTTTTAAAGGCCCAACTGTTAAGTAGGTACATAGCAAAAAAACATTCATACCATATTGAATTCAGCACAACTGTTCAACTTCTTTTTACAGAACCTACACTGTATCTTGAATAAGGACCACTAGAATCATCCATGCAATTACACTGAGAACCCAGGCTCCCTAATCTAACAGGATTGGGAAGAACAGAGAATAAGTAGATCAAACAGGCTTTCATTGTAAATAGTTCACTCTGTGCAGTGTGACTTGACATAAGGAATGTCTGACTAAACTCTCTGCTATCATCAATTTATGAAATAAAGGCACTATCTAACTTTAAGCTCTTTTGACCATAAATTCTTGTTATAAAATACGTTGAAATGGCATTTAATCCATTTTCCCCTGGTTAAAACTCCCTATTTCCATTTTATTGAAGTCACTAACTTATTTTTTTTATTTCAGTTATGTGGAAAAAAAGGCATTGTGAAAATAGCATTATAGAAGGTATGGGTTCTCACTTACAGATTATCTATGGATAGGATAATTTATACAATGCTTGAACATTTCTTATTATTTAACCCCAAAACTCAGACATATATTATTTGTTTGTCATACTTACTCCTAACGTCCAGACTAATAGATATATAGGTTTTTAATCATATTGGGAGAGGCACAGGATTCATGAAATCTGATCACATAACCTTGATCTGAATATGTTATTGAGCTGAAAGCTAAAGACTCAAGCAAAATTCCACCCAAAGGGACCTTCATACAAAAAATCTTTTTTTTTTTTTTTTTTTGACAGGCAGAGTTATACAGTGAGAGAGAGAAACAGAGAGAAAGGTCTTCCTTCCGTTGGTTCACCCCCCAAATGGTCGCTACGGCCAGCGCACTGCAACTGGCACACTGCGCCAATCCAAAGCCAGGAGCCATGTGCTTCCTCCTGGTCTCCCATTAGGGTGCAGGGCCCAAACACTTGGGCCATCCTCCATTGCCCTCCCATTATCACCAAATGCCTGATATTCAAATAGTTTAAGTTGAGAAAAATTAGTTAATATAGTGGATGTGTTTATGCACATACATACATATATGTATAGATATACATTTATATTAAGATGTAATTGTATATATAATCATACACTTAACATTTTCTTTTGCCTGATCAGTCTCCATTACATTGGGTCTGAAATTAACACTGACTTCATTTTTCTAAAGATTTATTTATTTATTTGAAAGAGCAACAGTGAGAAGCAGAGAGAGAGAGAATCTTCCATCCACTTGTCCACTTGCCAAATAACTGCAACAACCCTGGTGGGGCCAGGCCAAAGCCAGTAGACAAGGATTCCATCAAAGGCCCAAGTTCTTTTGCCATCTTCTGCTGCAATCCCAGTCACATTAGCAAGCAGTTGAATCAGAAATGGAGCAACCAGGACTCAACCTGACACTCTGATGTGGAATGCCGGACCCATTGCACTACAATGCTAGCCCCAATACTGCTTTTCTCTGGAGGAAAACTATCCCTCGCTATCTTAGTCTTTGAAATGGTGTTGAAAACTTAACTTTTAGAGGCACATGTGGGCTTCAAAACTGACCACTTAGCATATTCTAACTCCAGGTACAAAGATAGTGTAAGTCCCAATCTTTTATGATTGTTAAAAGAAATATTGTATATGTAAAGTCATAAATACATCACAAAAGCTAACCACAAAAAATATCCCATTAACCTTTGAATATTTTCCAGATTACAACTGATATTCCATTTTACTCTACTTTTTCTGTTTTCTGTGACATTTGAAAAAGATGGCATCTATCTGGTCAATTTTAGTTTTCCCCAGCACTTTTTATTTTGTGACTTCAACTACTATGTCAAGCTTTGCATTCACTCAGTTGAATAGGTCTCAGAAGTTCAACTGCCATATCGTCATTTGACCTGACATTTAGTATTGTTCTTGATAATATTAGTTTGAAACTATACATTTCAGAATTTCTCCTTTTTTAAGATTTATTAATTTATTTGAAAGGCACAGTTACAGAGAGAAAGAGAGAGAGAGATCTTCTACCCACTGGTTCACTCCCCAAATGACCTCAATGGCTAGAGCTGCTCCAGACCAAAGCCAGGAGCCAGGTGCTTCTTCCTGGTCTGCCACATGGGTACAGGGCTACAAAGACTTGGTCTATTCTTCCCTACATTCTTAGGCTCATTAGCAGCGAGATAGATTTGAAGGGGATCATCTGGGATTCAAGCCAGTGCCCACATGGGATTCTGGCACTGCAAAATGTATCAAAGGTACATCTTTATTTATTGTATCTTAGTCTGTTAAGTGATTGTGAGATGCCTGTAAGTTTTGTGTCTGTATTTAAATCATGTCTCTGGGGGGCCAGCTCTGTGGCATAATAAGTAAAGCCACTGCCTGCAGTGCTAACATCCCAAAAGGGCACTGGTTCTAGTCCTGGCTGCTCCTCTTCCAATCTAACTTTCTACTATGGTTTGGGAAAGCAGTAGAAGATGGCCCAAGTCCTTAGGCCCTTGCAACCACATGGGAGGCCTGGAAAAATTCCATGTTCCCTGCTTTGGATTTCATAGCTCCTGCTGTTGCAGATATTTTGGGAGTGAACCAGTGGATGGAAGACTTCTCTCTCTCTCTCTTTTTTTAAAAGATTTATTTGTTTATTTGAAAGCCAGAATTACACAGAGAGAGAAGGAGAGGCAGAGAGAAAGAATCTTCCATCAGCTGGTTCATTCCCCAATTGGCCACAACAGCTGGAGCTGGGCCAATCTGCAGCCAGGATCCAGGAGCTTCTTCTGGGTCTCCCACATGTGTTAAGGGGTCCAAGGACTTGGGCCATCTTCTGCTGCTTTCCTAGGCCGTTGCAGAGAGCTGGATTGGAAGTGGTACAGCCGAGACTTGAACTGGAGCCCATATGGGATGTCAGCACTACAGGCTGCGGCTTTATCCGCTATGCCACAGTGCCAGCACCCCCTCCAGCCTCTGTCTCTGTCATTCTGCTTTCCAAACAAATAAATACATCTTTAAAAATAAATAAATAAATCACGTCTCTCTTTTTATTTAATTGTCTGTGTTATGCCCACACTCACCACCTTCCAATTCCTTATCGTCTCAGGAAATTACACTTCCCATAAGCAGCTACCCAGAGTCATACTGAGAACTCAGTCACTCACTAAAAATTCAAATGATTCAACTTGGCAATGTACCTTTTGAAAAGAACTGATTGAAAAAGCTTTTGCTTAAAATTGAATACAGATGTAATTGACAATAAAACTTGGATTTTGTAACACTGAGTCTCTCAATGCATGCACATCATAAAAGCATGTACTGTTATACTGTAAGAAAAATGAAGCACAGGGAGTTCAAGTAATATGCCCAAAGTCACCCTGAACGATGATCAGTGAGCTGAGATTGTAATATGAACCAAGGGAATCCAATTTTACTGATCTGTGTACCATAAACCCTCTGTAGGCATTCTTCTCACTGACTGTGTATGTGTTATTCATTGTAATGGATGTTGTATAGAATGCAGGGACTAATAAGATACAGCATCTCACGATGCACTGGCTACCGTAGATATTTTTATTTTCCCTCTTTACTTATTTGAACATTAATTATTATACAAACTCAATAAATTTAAATAATTAGACTGTAATTTCTCCTCAATTTCTATTTGATTGATGCTACAGTTCTTTACATAGCTGCTTTCAAAACAGTGTTCTTGTGAAGCATATATTTCTTTTCCAAAGAGACTATAAAAGCTCTACATGGAGAATAGGGAGTTGAATTGAGTTCAGTGTTACAGCTCTACAAGATTCAGATGGTATAAAAATCTGGAAAATGACTTCATGCTAAATTATGTTCTTGAACTTTTCTGAGACTCTTAGGCATTGAGTTTTTATTATGTTGCTTTGTTAGGAATAAGCCCCCCGCCCCAGAATTTTTTTGGTTAACAAATCAATTTGTAGCTTTCAGAAAAGTTATTTCCCAGCCTTCTAACATGTGCTGTTACTGTGTACTTGGCTAACATATTGAATGTTGTATGTCTGTAATGGGAAAGTTCCACTGGGAAATGATGAGTATAATAGCAGTAAGTTCATTTTCAAGATTGACACCACAACTATGGAATTCAGAGTTCCAGAGATTAACATTCTTTGAACAAACTTTACTTTGGATCACATTTAATTTTCACAAGGAAATCTTTCTAAGTATTTTTCCCCAGGCACAAGAAATATTATGATGCCTCCTATGATCCCTGCACCTTCATGTCATAGTCAAGATTATGTTACATTACACAACAAAAGAGATTTTGGAGATGTAGTTAAGATCATTAATACAGAGATCTTACAATAGGGAAAGTATTAGTCTGATTTAGTTATGAATCAATTAAAAGCAAGTGGTTTCTCTAGCTAGTAGCAGAAGTGGAAATGTCAAGCTATGTCTGAGAAGGAGTTGATGTACCATTATTGATTTGAAGATGAAGGTGGTCAAGTGTCCAAAAATATGAGTGGCCTCTTGTTGACAGCAAACAGGGTAACAAAGACTTTAGTTCTATAATCATAAGGAATGGAATTCAGACAACAATCTGAATGATGTTGATTCTCTCCCAAGGTCGTTAGGTAAGGGCCAAAAGTAGTCAATACCATAGTTTCAGCCTTATGGTAACCTAAGCAGAGTACATATGTGAGCCTGACTGGATTTCTGACCAACAAATCAGTGAGTTACTGAGTGAAGGTTTGAAGCTGCTCAGTTTGTGGGAATTTGTTATTTGACAATTGATTGCAAATACAGTACCTAAGGAACTGATTTCTTTAGTTTATTCTGCCCAATAGCAATAGCTTGACTGGTGACTAAGAGTCTTTGGCTAAGTTCTGAATAGCCAATTTTGAAGGAACACAATCCTTTGATATGTTTTTGTTTCTCATAGAGTCTACACTACCCAAATCCACACTTCCCACAAGCCTAAATCCTGTTTCTTTCATGTTTTTCATTGTAATTTTAATTTATAAGTTGTCTCTTTATTAGAGTTAGATAACATTGTATGCCATCAATGATCTGAGTCCATGGACCTTGGGCTTAAATCCACAATTTAGGCATTAGCGTTTTGTGTTAAAATTCTAGCTTTGTTGCATGTTAGCTGCATGACTTTGGACAAGGTTGTTTTTGTTTTTGTTTTTGTCTTTTTTCTTTTTTTTTCTTTTCTTTTTTTTTTTTTTTTTTGGCCCAGCAGAGTTAGACAGTGAGAGAGAGTTATAGACAGTGAGTGGTTCATTCCCCCAATGGCATCTACAGCCAGCGCTGCACTAATCTGAAGCCAGGAGCAGGATACTTCCTCCTGGTGGTCTCTCATGCAGGTGCAGGGACCCAAGTACTTGGGCCATCCTCCACTGCACTCCCAGGCCACAGAAAAAAGCTGGACTGGAAGAGGAGCAACCAGGACTAGTACCCAGCGCCCCAACTGGGACTAGAACATGGGGTACCGGCACCACAGGTGGAGGATTAGCCAAGTGAGCCATGGCGCCAGCCGGACAAGTGTTTTTTTTTGAGTAACAGTTTATAAATCTCAAAATAATATGTAATAGTTGTTATAATACTACATAATAATAATTAACAGAATGTATAATAGAATCAGTAAAATTGAACTAACAAGAACTAAACAAGATAACAAAGAAAAATAAACAGGATAACAAGAACTAAAATATAAAATATATTCAGCATCTAGTAAATACTAGGTAAATGCTAGCAGTTACTATCCTTGGCCTGTTTCCTTACTTGTAAAGCCAGTGTAAATAACACTAGCCTTAATATGAGATCAAATGACCCAATGCATGTTTGCAAAGTGTGAATCGTCTCACACATATATGCTATATTGTTTCCATCATCATGGTAAAAAGGAAAGAGGCTTATACCTAGTGTCTAACAATCCACCTAGCAACTTAATGAACTAATGTCTAAGGAAGAATCTTAGTTGATATCCAATAATTTTGGCAATACATTTTAAAATAAATTGACCATGTGTTTTCTTCAATGTTTATCACAGTTTGTTACTGTGACTTTAGATGAGCCAATTAATAGATTTAATCTTAAACTGCCATCTATTTCAGAAACAGATTTTGTGATGAAAATTGATGAAATAAGTAAACAAAGGCTTTTGTGACTTGAGATTTTTAGGTGAAAAACATCACGTGAACAGAATATTTATTGGTTGTATTAGTGAGAAGGAGCACAAGTGGCTTTACAATCAAGAGGAAAATCAAGATATTAAATAAACTGTGTGGGGGTTTTTAAATACTTATTTATTTATTTCATTTGAAAAGCAGTGTTACAGAGTGGGGGAAAGAGCATGGCAAAGCTGGCCTTGATCTGCTGGTTTACTCCCCAGTGGCTGCAATGACCGGAGCTGGGAAAGACAAGCCAGAAGCCAGGAGCTTCTTCTAGGCCTCCCACATGGATGCAAGGGTCCAAGCACTTGGGCCATTTGCTGCTGCTTTCCCAGGCTCATCAGCAGGGAGCTGGAATAGAAGTGAAGCAGCTGGGAATTGAACCAGTGCCCATCTGGGATGTTGGTGCAGCAGGCAGTGGCTTAAACCGCTATACCACAGTGCCAGCCCTTATTTGTTTTTGTATTCACAAAGCAATTATTGACCTTTTTTAAGGCTCCAAGGGACACCTTGATTAAGCCCCATTGTGAGTTCAAGGTGTAAGGGAATGTTGTCTATATTTTTATAAATACATATTTACCTTTAATAATTACCAAATTCTAATATTTGACTCAAACATTATCATATTTCACTGAAAATATTGTCACTGCCATCTTATAAATGAGGAAATCTGCTAATAAAAATGTGACTTGAATTATGGCTAAAAATTCTGTACCTAGACTACTGACTGCCTGAGAGCAAATAATGTTTTATTATATATTGTTCATGTAACATTGAGCAGATTCTCCAAACTCCTCATGATGGTACAATCACATCATCTATGAAGGAATATTGTTATTAATACTTAATTTATGAGATTGTTGAATAAACTAGTATTGTAAAGTGATTAGAATATTGTTTATTTTGCAGTAAACATTTGTAGTAACATAACTTCTGTTATTACAGGCCATGTAATTGGATTTCAAACATAACCCATCTGCTGTCACCTTGTAGAAAATAACACTCTCTGGAGAATAAGGAAGCAATTTGCAGTTTCCAGAATGATCAGGAAGCATTCCAGGAAGAGTTTCTAGCTGAACTTCTCAAAAAAATAGTTTGGCAGTGGAGGAGTATCAGATTGTAATCCAAAATTAGGAGCTGTGAGAAAGATGACTGGGGGCCTGTGCCGCGGCTCAACAGGCTGATCTACCGCCTGCGGCGCCAGCACCCCGGGTTCTAGTCCAGGTCAGGGTGCCGGTTCTGTCCCAGTTTCTCCTCTTCTAGTCCTGCTCTCTGCTGTGGCCCGGGAGTGCAGTGGAGGATGGCCCAAGTGCCTGGGCCCTGCACTTACATGGGAGACCAGGAGAAGCACCTGGCTCCTGGCTTCGGATCGGCAGAGCACATTGGCCGAAGCGGCCATTTGGGGGGTGAACCAACAGAAGGAAGACTTTTCTCTCTGTCTCTCTCTCTCTCACTGTCTTTCTCTCTCTCACTGTCTAACTCTGCCTGTCAAAAGAAAAAAGAAAAAGAAAAAGAAATGACTGGGTTAGAGACCCAAGAATCTTCCCTTTCATCTGAAGCTTTGTGCATGAATCTTGTTCCTGTATAGAGACCTCCTGCCTAAAGGCCTCACAAATAACCCATTAACCTCTGACAAAATTATCTCTGGTATTTTCACTCCATGAAGGACCAGGGGACTTTCTCATTCACAAATGACAGCCATCTATTTCAAAAATTAATTAGTTGGCTAACTTCTCAATCACCAAGTGAAACTGAATGTGGAAATGAGCAGAGTGCCTATTAATAACAATATCATCTGCCTATAAAATTTGGTTTCTAACAGCTATTATAAGTACTGCGTGGCAAATACTGAATAACAGGATGTGATGAATAGTGCCATTCAATTGGATTGAACATTTATGAATGCTCTCTAAATCCTTAGTATGCTAAATATCCTCTCATGTGTTCAACCTCACTCTACCATTTGAGAAGTTCTGCAATGCAAAACAGGCAGACTTCTCGCATTCACTATATTGTAATTAATAATGCAATATGAAACTGATTATTCTTTCAATTTATGTGTTCTGTCTTAAATAATTGATGAATTATTAGTACATAAATGTTCAATAGTTGTTTATACTTAAACACATACTCTAAAAACTCTACTGAGTATTTGACCTGGAGAGTTATGAAAAAAAATCACTGAAGATCTAGAAATACAGTGTTCTTAGAAATCATGAGGAGTATGTTCTAGGCCAAAGTCTGCACTGGGACCCTACTGTTGTGGGCTGAATATTTGAGCCCCCAACCCAATTTATTCATCAATTCTTTATTTCTCAATGGAGTGATATTTGAATAAAGGGCACATGACTAAGTTTAGATGGACTCACAAGGACAGAGTCAATATAATGTGCTAGTACCCTTTCCAGGGGGTGAAAAGATCAGAGCTCTCTCTGCCCTATAAGGATAAAGCATGCAGGTGTCTATCTGCAAGTGAGGAAGAGGACCTTTGACAGGAACTGAATCACCTGACGTCATGATCATGGGTTTCCCAGCCTTAAGACAGTGAGAAATGAATTTGGTTGGATTAGTTACTTAGTTAAAAATATTTTTACTATAGTGGCCTAAACTTACAAATGTACTTGATTTCTTACCGACTCTAAAAATTTGATTTTTTCTGTATTTTCATCTTAACCACCTCTTTACACTCCTGACATGTGAATAATTGTTTGTGGAATTCTTATTGATCACTGATATGAATGATTTCATTTCACTTGTGTATTAATTATTATATGTCCTTAATGAATATTTAAATTAATTTTTAAATTTTATTTTTTTATTTATTTGACAGGTAGAGTTATAGACAGTGAGAGAGAGAGAAGAGAGAAAGGTCTTCCCTCCATTGGTTCACCCCCCAAATGGCCACTACGGCTGGCACTGTGCCGATCTGAAGCCAGGAGCCTGGTGTTTCTTCCTAGTCTCCCACACAGGTGCAAGGGCCCAAGCACTTGGGCTATCCTTCACTGCCCTCCCTGGCAACAGCAGAGAGCTGGACTGGAAGAGGAGTAACCGGGACTAGAACCCAGCACTCATATGGTATGCCAGCACCGCAGGCAGAGGATTAACCAAATGAGCCATGGTGCCGGCCCCCATGAATATTTAAATTAAATAAGTTTAGTAGCAAACACCTACTTCAAAACTTTCGCATGGATGGCATCATTCCAGGTACAAGTATGATGTAGGCCTAGTCCTTGACCACAGGCAATTCAAAATACAGTAGAGGATACAGAGTAATCTATGGCACCTCTATAAATGAATAACACTGCAATTTATCTCAGTCAGCATTAGTTGAGCATCTAATATATAGCCTGTACTGTTGTGTAGTCTAGTTTTAACTGAAATGCTCATGTGATTAATAAGTTAATAGGAACTTAACTTGATTTAGTCCTTGAACAATAGGAGGTTTCACAGAATAAATGTGACAAATAACAATGAGGCTAGGCTTTACAAAGATCATTATTAAAGGCAAAAAATAGGAATGTAAAGGTGTCGTGCATCATCATGCACATGGCACTAAGACTCACACAAGTCTTTAGCAGACAAAGATAGCTGGGCTAGATACATGGATTTGGGCAAGAGAAGGAGGTGTTAAAAGTCACACTTCAGATTTCTCTCTTGATTCTCCAAAAACCGGAAACCATGACAAATTTCATGAAAATGTGTCACATCTACATGCGAATTGAAAGATGGGTTTAATTATACTATATGAATGAGCAACTGAAATGATGAAAGATAAAATCAGTAACTGCTTCAGGAGCATTTCTAAATTGCAACTGAAAGATGGGAAACAGTGAATAGTTGCACTGAGAATAAAAATAAAGATATATGTGAAAACATGCTACATTTTATATTAATTACCAAAGGATATTGATCATAAAAACTGTTTGTTTTTGGGTGGGTGCAAGGGCCTAAGGACTTGGGCCATCTTCTACTGCTTCCCCAGGCCATAGCAGAGAGCTGGGTGGGAAGTGGAGCAGGCGGGACATGAACTTGTGTCCATATAGGATGCTAGGGCCACAGGCTGAGGCTTAGCCCATTGCACCACAGTGCTGCCCCTTCTGTCTACCATCTTTCCAGTTTATCTGCAGGTCTCTGATTGTAACCAAGTAGGAAGTCATGAATACTACATATGAGGCAACAATGTCTTCCTGTAACTATGAAGGAGGTAAACATAGATTAGAATTTTGGGGGATGATTATTATGTTATTCTTTGTCTACCTCTTTTACATAGATCTTAAATTAATCAAAATAGGCCGGCGCCATGGCTCACTAGGCTAATCCTCCGCCTAGCGGCGCCGGCACACCGGGTTCTAGTCCCGGTTGGGGTGCCGGATTCTGTCCCGGTTGCCCCTCTTCCAGGCCAGCTCTCTGCTGTGGCCAGGGAGTGCAGTGGAGGATGGCCCAGGTGCTTGGGCCCTGCACCGCATGGGAGACCAGGAAAAGCACCTGGCTCCTGGCTCCTGCCATTGGATCAGCGCGGTGCGCCGGCCGCAGCGCGCCGGCCACTGCGGCCATTGGAGGGTGAACCAACGGCAAAAGAAGACCTTTCTCTGTCTCTCTCTCTCACTGTCCACTCTGCCTGTCCAAAAAAAAAAAAAAATTAATCAAAAAAACAGTTTATGTAAGCCCCAGTCCATGGATTAACCTTATCTCTTTTCTGCCTCTCATGCCTCAATTCTGCTAGTTATCAAACATATTTGATTCTGTATGTTACATGGTTCTTAACGCATCCTAGCTCATTATTACCCACTCACCTCATATGCTGTGTTTAAAGCACCACAATACAGTAAGCAGAATTTTATTACTTTTTTATTTTAATTTTTTAAGGTGAACAAATTTCATGTATTTCATATATACAGATTTGGAGCATTGTGATACTTCCTACCCTGTGCTCCCTCCAGCTCATACTCCCACCTTTTCTCATCCTTCCTTTTTATTCTTTCTTTTAATTTTTGCAATGATGCCCTTTGTTTATTTTGTATTCTTTAAAAAATGATGCATTTATTTATTTATTGAAAGTAGGAGTTACATAGAGAGAGAAGAAGAAGAAGAAGAAGAGAGAGAGAGGTCTTCCATCTGCCTGTTCACCCCCCAATTGGTCACAGTGGCCAAAGCTGCACCAATCCGAAGCCAGGAGCCAGGAGCTTCTTCCAGGTCTTCCATATGGGTGCTGGGCCCAAGGACTGGGACCATCTTGTACTGCTTTTTCAGGCCATATTAGAGGGCTGGATTGGAAGTGGAACAGCCAGGCCTCAAACTGGCGTCCATATGGTGTGCTGGCACTGCTGGTGGCAGCTTTATCCACTATGCCACTGCGCCAAGTCCTATTTTGTATTCTTAAGATTAATACTTCACTAAGTAAAGAATTCAAAAAACAGTAAGAAGAAGAAGAAGAAAAGACTGTTCCTTGAAAGTAGAGACAAGAGCTGTAAACAATCATTGAATCTCAAAATGGAAATTTTTCTCCAATACATTACATTTTTTTTTATACTCCATTAGTTACCACTGATTAGGGAAAACATACAGTACTTGTATTTTGGGGACTGGCTTATTTCACTAAGTATGGTGGTTTCCAGTTACATCCACTTGATTGTGAAAGACAACATTTCATTCTTCTAATGGCTCAGTAGTGTTCCATAGTGTATATACACCACATTTTCTTTATCCAGTCATTGGTTAATAGAAATCTGGATTGATTCCCTACCTTTACTATTGTGAATTGAGCTGCAATAATTTGGGTATAGATAACTCTTTCATATGCTAATTTCATTTCATTTGGATAAATTTCCCAGAGTTGATCATATGGTAGATATAATTTCATATTTCTGAACTATTTCCATACTGCCTTCCACAATGGCTGCACAAGCTTACATTCCCACCAACAGTGGCTTAGGGTACTGATGTCAAAATGGCATCTTCTCCCTGCTGATTGCTGGGTGCCTTTGTTGGGGGATGGGAATAAAGAAATGTGATTGTCTTTTACTGGATTAAGTGGGTTCACTGCCCCTTACTAGGGCTCTAGGTCTGACAGAAAGTCAGTGTGGTCCACAATACTTCCTCAGCACTTCACAAAGTGAAGAGGAAAGCAACAGAATGGGGGAAAATATTTGCAAACTATGCAACCGATAAAGCATTAATATTCAGAATCTATGAAGAGCTCAAGAAACTCAGCAACAACAATGATAATCCAGTTAAGAAATGGGCAAAGAATTAAACAGGCATTTGTTTAATGAGGAAATCTAAATGGCCAACAACAGCAACAAAAAATGCTTAGGATCACTAGCCATCAATGAATAAAAGCTAAAACCAGAATGAGATTTCATTCTCTAGCTGAGAATGGCTCTAATACAGAAATCAAAAGACAATAAATGCTGGTTAGGATGTCAGGAAAAAGATACCCTAATGTTTTGAATTTCCCACTTGTGTGCTTATGTGTATACAAATTTCAAAAAAATATTAAAAATAGGATTAAAAGATAAGTTTATTTTGTAGCAAGAATTTTGAGATCCATAAAAAGTTTTTCATAATAATTTTTCCATAAAATTTCTTATGACCTCTCTTATGTACAGATTTCTAATTTTGAAGTACTAAAATAAACATAATTTAATTTAATTTTTCAGGAACATTTTGAAATCACTTCATGTAAGTGCACATATATGTGTATTTATATAGTGAATGTGCTTTTTATTTTCTAGATCTGAATTAAAGATTTAAATGGATTTTTGCACTCTGGCTTACTCACCATGACTCTTGACTACCTTGGTTAAAAAATTCTACTGATAGGCTGGCACTGTGGCTCAGTTGGCTAACCCTCCGTCTACAGCACCGGCACACCAGATTCTTGTCCTGTTTGGGGCGCCGGGTGCTAGCCCCAGTTGTTCCTCTTCCAGTCCAGCTCTCTGCTGTGACCCGGGAGGGCAGCGGAGGATGGCCCAAGTGCTTGGGTCCCTGCACTCACATGGGAGACTAAGAGGAAGCACCTGGTTCCTGGCTTTGGATCGGCACAGCACCGGCCATGGCGGTCATTAGGGGAGTGAACCAACGAAAGGAAGACCTTTCTCTCTGTCTCTCTCTCACTGTCTATAACTCTACCTGTGAAATAAAAAAAAAAAAAAAAATTCTACTGATAAATGAGTTCCACAGCCAGAGGCTGGAGAATATGCCAGCATTGGAGATCCAGGTGAGAGAAGACTGGAGTAGACTTCGTTTCTGTCTTATACATTTTGATAAGTGGATATTAGTTAACTCTGTGCAAAGCTTCTATATTACTACTCTTAATTGAAATATAGAGTCTTTACACCAGAAATCATATTTACAACTCTGAGCTATGGCATTTTACTCTATAAGTTAGCATATAAAAGTAAAATGCAAAACACATACTGTAGAAGTCATTGCATACAAACAGGTTCAGTACTAAACCAGTGCATGGTGGATATGTTAGCATTCCTTTTATCTCAGCTAATTTTTAGTTAACATTATGACACTGACGTTTATAATTATTTTCTGTTTGAAAGTTATATAAGAATTATTATAAATTCTGAAGAAGCTGCATTGTTATAGAAATGGTTTTCTCTTGTACCAATGAACTGATTGATGAAAAAGACATAAAAAATATACAAAATGCATGGTATAACTTATTTTGCAAAATGTGATATTTAGAAATACACATCATTCAATCTATAGAATATTTTTGTCTTATTTTTGTGCCATATGCACTGTTTGGGTATTTATGGGATTATTGGAACTACAATTTTATGAATTCTTCCATCTTTTGCCCTTCTATCACAGTTTTTCCTGTAATACTAATATAATCTTTTCACATTTTATGTATCCTCTTGGTCATGGCAATAAAGTGTGAATGTGGTTTGTACCAGGACTGATCAAAACTTATTTCCCACTATTCTAGTCATACTGTGAGTCATACTGATTAGTGTACATCACTTTGCTAAACACCTACAAAGCTTCTTAGAGTTTAGCAAATACATCCTGTGGTGCTCATCTTTGATTCCATGTGATGGATCCTTTGTCTGAAATTTCCTTTCCCCATATTATTTAAATTCTTATTTTCATGCCCTTAAAGGCATAACTCATGCCACATCTAATCCACCACAATAGGACCTACCCTGTTACATATGGGGGACATATTCAATGACTCCAAGATGACCTCTGAAATAATGGCTATTGCCAAAACTTATAATCATATATATCATGTTTTTCATTATACACAAAACTTGTCATAATATTTAATTTATAAGTGAGACACAGTAAGAGATTAGTAACAATATCATTAAAACTAAAGTGTAAAAAATAATATAATAAATAATCATGTACAAAACTTATTTAAAATTTGTGAATTATTTCTTGAATTTTCTATTTAATAAATTCAGACTCTGGTCGTCTGGGTTATTCAAATCATGGAGAGTGGAAACCATGTATAATAGAGTCCTAATTATAACTCCCATTGGCCCACTTAACTTATTATTTGTATATTCTATGATAGATAAAATAGTATCTGGTCTATATGACTAATTCTATCTCCAAACTAACTTTTGTATATCATGTGTTTTAAACACATCTAAAACTCCCAGCAGAAGATCTGGTCCAGAATAGATTTATAGGTGTTCAATGAATGCTTGTTAGATCATAGAATGCCTACACCAGCTTAAAAGAATTTAAATTTATAAAAGGAAACAAAGCAGTATTTCTTTGATTTATCTCCATTCAGTGTAGTTTACATGCTCAACAAACACGTGGAAACAAGATTTCATTGTCCTTCCAGATTTAAAATTTGATCATTTCAAAGTAAAATTATATAAGAAAAATTAGAAATGTACACATTATAGCTTCTTTGCTGTAGTTCAATTTGCCTTATATAAGAACTCTGAAGTTAATTCATAATTATAGTATCAGTGTATATGATATATTAAGTACAGCAAGACATTATAGTGTCTTTAATAACACATACTATTTTTGATTTGTGATTATAGGCCAGCACAGATTCTGGTCTTCTAGGTATGCTATTAATAGTTCCATTGACAATTGCTAAACAACAATAGTATTGTATTCCTTTGTTCAAAAATTTATTATGAGTTAAAGAATAATGTGTCTTTAATTTATTAAAAAAATCTTCACATGGAAGAAGTGACACTATAATATATGGGTACCAAAATATAGCTTCAAGCAAGACAGAATATTTGCTCCTGGAAATTTAGTGAGGGATTCAAACAATGTATAGGTTAAAAATATGTAATTATGTAATTGAAATATTTCAGTTACCCAAAATCTATTAATAAAGTCCAAAAATGCAAAAGCTAAGAGCCTCTAGAAAGAGAGTAGGCTGGAAATCTTTCTTTAAAATTACCAAGCATATGTGACATGCAAAATTATCAGCTACATGTTTTCAAAGCCGTTTTGAATTTAATTAGCACAACCTCAAAGTGGAGATTTTTGAAATCCTCATTTTACAAATAGGCAATATGACTTTAGAGAGGCCAAATTACTGTTTCATAGACACACAGCAATGTCGAGGCAGAGTTTGCATTAAATTGGAGTTCCCCTGGAGGACAAAAGCTACAGAAATTTCTATGGTTCTTTCACATGATCTTCCCTGGGCCTGTGTAGTCCCAGTACATCAAACAGTCACAAAACAGTACTGCTAAAATGTCACTGAAGCTGAAATTGTAAAAGGGACGCAATAGACAGCGTTTCAACAGTCATAGGTAAAGGCAGCTCCCGGTCATCAGGGACATCATCAGAAAACAATGCAAAAAGATTCTTTGTGTCAGCTCAAGACTGAAGGAAGCCAGGAGGGGTAGAAGGTTAAGAATCATTGAGATTGGGTCCTAAAACCTCAAAGGGAAAGATTCAGTCTTCATTTTCATAATTGATTTCAGAAAAAGTATATGCAGATATTTTAATCTATTCTAGAAATTATCCATAAACTAGTTCTCATTTAAAATTTTATACAAATATAGAACAAGAAATAAAATATATAGTTAACTATTAGTTTCATAAGAGTTATATAAACCAGTTTGCATTTATATATCACAAGATAATTTGAAGAGCATAATTCTAACATAGTTATATTTGAAGTATACCAGCTGCATTATTTTGTTAGAATGACCATACCAAAGAAACTTAAGGAATGGACACTGAGTTTCTCACAATTTTGGAGACTAGAAATCCAAGATGAAGGTGTTCCCAGGGTTGGCTTTTCCAAGTCCTCTCTCTGTGGCCTGCAGGTGGCCATCTCCTCCCTGTGTCTCCACACAGTCTTTCCAAGTGCACATACATGTATTTTCCAAAAGGGTCTTTTGATAAATCCTGAACTAAAAGACATATTTTGTCTTATGAATAAACACAGATACTTTTTTATGAGGGTAAAAAGTCATTGAAGGCATTTTCAGTTATTTATAAAAAATAGTTTCAAAAATAGAAGCTTATGGGACCAGCATTGTGAAATAGTGGGTAGAGCCACAGCCTGTGATGCAAGGATCCCGGGTGGATGCAGGTTTGAGTCCAGCTGTGACAGTTCTAATCCAGCTCCCTATGAATGGCCTGAGAGAGCAGATGACCCAAGTGTCTTGGCTGCTACCAACCACATGAAAGATCCAGAATAAGTTCCTGGGTTCAGCCTGACCAAGCTCTAACCAATGCAGCCATCTGAGGAATGAACCAGTGGGAAGATTCATTCTCTCTCTCTCTCTCTCTCTCTCTCTCTCTCTCTCTCTCTCTCTCCACTCTCCTTCTATCTTCATTACTCTGGCTTTCAAATAAACAAAATGTTTAAAAAAATAGAAGTGGATGCCATGTATTGTCAAGATGTGTGTTTGTGTGTGTGTGTGTGTGTGTGTGTGTGTTTGATAGGCAGTGGGAGAACTCAATTTTCTTTTTTAAAATGATTTTATTTATATAAAGGTAATAAATTTCATGCATTTCCTACACACAGTTTTCTAAGTGTAACAATACTTACCACTCTTTCCTCCCTCACTCCCATCCTCTTCTTCCTTTCTTATCTTTCTTTTAATTTTTACAATGACATACTTTCAATTTACTTAATAATCACAACCTTAACCCTGCACTAAATAAAGCATTCAACAAGTACTAAATAGAAAACGACTGTTCCTCAAGAGAAAGAGTATAGGCAAAGGATCAAGAGTATAGACAAAGGCTATAACTAATAATCAAATCTCAAAATGACAATTTCACTCATATACATTGTTTTTTGTACTCTGTATATTATTATACTTGATCTTAGCCAAAAGGCCGAGAAGTGATTATACCCCATATATTATTTATCAGACATCAGTAAAAGCATATGATGATTGTCTTTTTGGTATTGGCTTATTTCACAAAGCATCTCCAGTTACATACATTTTTCTTGCAAAAGACAGGATTTCAATTTTTTATGACTGAGTACTATTCCATCATGAATATATACCACTATCTCTTTATCCAGTCCTCGGCTGATGGGCATCTGGGTTGATTGCATATCTTAACTTTTGTGAGTTGAGCAGCTATAAGTATGGGGGTACAGGTAGCTGTTTCAGATGTTGATTTCTTTTCTTTTGGGTAAATTTCCAGGAGTGAAATGGCTGGGTCATATGGTAGTCCTTTTTTTCAGATTTCTGAAGAATCACCATTGTGTCTTCTATTGACCGTACTAGTTTACATTTCTACCAACAGTGTATCAGGGTTCCTGTTTCCCCATTTTCAAATCCTTAGCCCATTTATTAACCGGACTGCTTGTTGGGTTGTTGATGAGTTCTTGAGCTCCTTATATCCTGGACATCAATTCTTTATCAGATAGTCAGTTTGTAAATATTTCCTTCCATTCTTTAATTTGTTAATGTGATGTATCACATTTATTGATTTGCCAATGTTGAACCATCCCTGCAAGCGGGGACAAATATTACTTCATAAATGTACTTCATAAATGTAAATGACTTTTTTAATGTGTTATTGGATTTGATCATTATTTTGTCAGGGACTTTGTCATATAAGATCATTAGGGATATTGGTCCACAGTTTTCTTTATTGTATAGTTTTCTGGTTTGGGGATTTAGGTGACGCTGACCCCATAGAAAGAGTTTGGGAGGCTTCCCTTCCTTTTGGTTGTTTTCAAGTTTGATGATCATTGGAATTAGCTGTTCTTTAAAAGTTTGATAGAATTTAACCATGAAGTCATACAGTCCTGGGCTTTTCTTTGTTGGGAGGCTCTTTATTAGTGATTCAGTCTCTGTCTTGGTTAATTCACATGCCACAGAAAAAGAAATAAGAAGATAGAAAATAAAATTAGAAGTTTCCTGCGGCTTTGAAATGACAGCTATTTTCTTACGTTCTCCGGAGCTTTTAACGACATATGAATAGTGAAAGTAGATCTTGGCTGTGGCTCACTAGGCTAATCCTCCACCTACTTCGCCGGCACCCAGGGTTCTAGTCCCGGTTGGGGTACCGGATTCTGTCCTGGTTGCTCTTCTTCCAGTCCAGCTCTCTGCTGTGGCCTGGTAGTGCAGTGGAGGATGGCCTAGTTCTCTGGGCCCTGCACCCGCATGGGAGACCAGGAGGAAGCACCTGGCTCCTGGCTTCAGATCCGTGCAAGGTCTGGCCACAACGCACTGGCTGTAGCAGCCTCTTTGGGGGGAACCAACAGATGGAAGACCTTTCTCTCTGTCTCTCTCTCTCTCACTGTCTAACTCTTCCTGTCAAAAAAAAAAAAAATGTAGGTCTTAATGAATATTTTAGTTTGTCACCTTTAATCTTACCAATATCTCTTGACACTACCACTGTTAGAAAAAATAGTAGAACTTTTAAACACAAGTAAATGTATCTTTCTCAGGGTCACAGCTTTTACCTTACTGATGCCAGAGCCTCAGTCTTAATCAAAAAGTTCATAGTTTTTCTTGTTGTTCCTGTGAACATGCAATTAATTATATTTTTATTCCACTGAGTAAGACCTGTTCACATATTAATTTAGTGCCTACTTTTGAACATCCAAATGTTTTATGAAAAAAGTTACTATAAGGGCTTCATTAAACTATTTGTTTAAAACCATATAGCTTATATTTCCTATGCTCTTAATGTATATGTACCGCATTTCCAAAACAGTCAAAATTACTCAGTTGAGTCTATTACATACAATATGTGCATGAACCAGTTTCCATTTGGGGGTATAAATTATCTATAGATATCAGATAGATGTCCCTATAAATGTTGAAATATAGTAAATAGCTCCATTTCATCAAACAAAAGACAATAGTGACTAAATCTCAGGCTATCGGGGAAACTAATGACAAAAAAGAAGTAGCAGTTATTTGTATTGTCACTGTTGTTTATATAGCCATGATATTATCCCAGTTCCACTCATTAGATTGCAAGCCATTTGGGGACAGAGGTTGTTCTGTTCTCTCTTAACTACAGAGTTCAATATATTATCTGATATGTATTAGATACAAATGAAAATTTCAGTGAACTAATTAATATTCTTTGAAATGTCTCTATACTTTTAAAAAGATTTATCTATTATTTATTTGAAAGTCAAAACAACAGAGAGATTTTGCAGTCACTGGTTCACTGCCCAAATGGCCAGAACAGACAGGGCTGACTAGACTGAACTTAATCCAGGAACTCCATGCAGGCCTTCCTTATGGATAGCAGGGGCCCAAGTACTTTGGCCTCATTCTCTGTCTTCCTAGGCATATTAGCAGAAAGCTGGATTGGAAGAAGAGCCATTGTTATATGAACCAACACAATAATGTGGGCTCCCTGCATTGCAATAGATGGAATTAATCCACTGTACCACAATGCATGCACATTGGCATGATTGGGGAAAATCTATAAAGCTTTATGTATCAATAAGTATTTGCAACATTAATGCTGCCGCTGTTAACATTCTGAAGCCAAAAAATGTGATGATTTTCATTTATTTTGTTTACGACTTCCCATTACTCAGTGAAACACTTCTCAATTGTTATTTGTAGCATCTAATCAGTTCTTTCTTTACTCCAGATAGAGAAGAATTTATATAATTCTTCATTATAATTGTTCTCCTTCTTCCTCTTCCTTATGCTCAGCATACTCAGAAGAAAATATTGACTTTCCCGTGGTCCAAATACAGTATATGTCATGGTAAACACTAGTGTATCAAACGAACCTGAGTTAGAAGATGTGTTCTACTTCCTACTAGCTGCATAACTGTGGGAAAATCACACTGCAATTACAGTTAGTTGTTTTTATGGCAGAATTTGACTACTATTAGATGAAATATATGTGAAGCAAAGTGCTTAATGCCCAGGAAAATTAATATTTTAATGATGATAATGAATATTGTTGAGTAAAAATCCAATAGATATTGTTATATATGTACTACTCTAATTAAATAACTTAAACTCAAAAGATACTAACTTTTCTGTGTTAATTTTACAGAGATTTTTCCAATGCACCAGTTAAGGATAAAATAAAAATAGTGATGTAAGCTACTGATAGCAGATGAAATGACAATGGAGTAGAAGCTCACAAAGAAATTTTTACCTTAAGAAGATAAGTTTGGCCCAAACTATTGTAGTCACACATGTAATTGCAAACTATGCTGCTGGCATGAATATTGATTGAAGACTTTCGATGTTGTTACAAATTCTGTTTTAGATGTCTATCATAAGTCTGCTTTAGCAGACATCCCAGCATGTCAGCAACACTTGTGGTGCAATCAAAATAGTCTCCAGCTAGCTTCTTCTTTCTTACTGTTTAACATTAGTCACTGTGAACCATATGTACACAGGCTCCACCCATGTAAAGCAAGGTTTACATCAACATTTGGTGTATCTGTCTCCCATTTAGATTTTTATTCTCTATGACCCAGGATCATGTACAAAATGAGCAAGCATGATCCATCTCTTTCATATGGATATCCCAGCCCTGCTGCTATTGTCTTTAGTACTGCCTTGTTGTTTCCCCAAGTATGATTAAAATAAATTAAAACTATGATGTTGATTGTGATTTCTGAGGCAGATACACCCTAAGTTAAAGTCTGAAGAGTTATCTACAATGAATCATAATCTTGGGAAATTCCTACCCATTGAGTGCTGTCAGGATTTGTCAATTTTATTATACAATATATTATATGACTCTATTTCAGCAGATTGGAGAGCTAAATGGCCATGATGTGATGCAGGGATGGGGAATGTCCAGCCTGTGGGTTGTATAAGGCTCACAAAATAATTTGATCTGTATCTGCCATGGCAACTGCTGACATGACTCAAATTCAGTTAAACCTCTAGCTAGCTAATTTTTCAGGACATAATTTTGTATGGCACATGAATGGTGTAAATATCCAAATGATCTTTGACAAAAAAAGTTTACCTCTCCTTGATGGAGGGTGTCACATGGCAGGAGGCTGAAGTGGACTTCTTCTGGAGAGGAGTTCCAAAAGTAGGGCCACCAAGCAAATGGGGGGCTCTGTTAGATAACTACATTGTTATATCATTCAATAAAACCATCAGGAAAAACTATTGTACAGGAAAATGTTTTATTTCACACAATTACATTTTACCCAGTAGTTTTAACCATCTTAAAAGCATTTTTTTAAAGTTATAATTATGTGTAAGAATAGGTGTTATTTGGCAATGAAAATTTATAAAGTATCACAGAAAGTTCTTGTTTGACAATAAAGTTGAAAATCCTGTGACTGCAGGTGGAGATGCTAATCATACCGAAAGTACAAGGACATCAACATCAATTTTTTGCATTCATTACCTAGATAATATTAAGCTGTTTTATACAGTTGAAATTTTTATTATATCATCCTCCTGACTTGGCCTTTTATTTTCAAGTTTCAGGGTTTTTTTTTTTTTTTTTTTTTCCAGAGCAGCCATCCTATTTCTACTTACAGAAGAAATAGGAATGTTAACTGAGGAACAGGGAGATAAGTTTTGCATTTAATTAACAGAGGTAATCCTTTAGGCTGGATTTTATTGGAGTTCCACAGAGAAATATTGGTACCTTGCCACTTCAAAATACCTGGGGGAGTATTAAATCCTGATAACATTATTTTTAATTGGGTCTGTGATGGTCTATTTTACCAATGCCTTCAGACAGATGAGAAACAGATAATGCTACCTAACACAAAACTGACTTACTTTACTGTCCATTAGTTAAATTTGCCTGGTGATATTATATCATTTACATAAAGTGGGGATATGTATGGTTTTTATACATAAAATCCCATTTTTCAAACTCCTCATTAGATTTATAAGCTGAATCAAATCTAGACGGAATGCAAACTAAATTTTGTTATCTGTGGTATTGTAGTGCTAGTATCTTTTGTGAATCTGATTATGGGAAGTAATGATGACAAAACACTTCAATTATTTAATAATACTTTATTTTCAATAGAGAATACATTATAACATATTTGTAAAACATATTACGCATTGGTTAAGATATAGGAAATTGTATAGCTTGGCACGAAGAAAATATGGCACATATTTATATTACCTCTACAGTAGCAAATATTTTGAAAAAGAGAAATAATAAATTTAGATTGTTTCCTTATCTTTACAAAATGAAATAAGAGGAAAATCATTACTAACTTCAGGTGTAAGCTAAGCTTTTTTAAAAACAGCATATATAGGGGCCAGCACTGTGGCACAGTGGGTTAGCACCCTGGCCTGAAGTGCCAGCATCCCATATGGGTGCCAGTTCGAGACCTGGCTGCTCCATTCCTGTCCAGCTCTTTGCTATGGCCCAGGAAAGCAGTAGAAGATGGCCCAGCTCCTTGGGCCCCTACGCCCATGTGGGAGACTGGCAAGAAGCTCCTGACTCCTGGCTTCGGATCAGCACAGCTCTGGCTGTTGCGGCCATCTGCGGAGTGAACCATCAGATGGAAGACCTCTCTCTCTCTCTTTCTCTCTCTCTCTCTCACTGCCTCTCCTCTCTCTGTGTAATTCTGACTTTCAAATAAATAAATAAATCTTAAAAAAACAAAAACAGCATATAGAGATAGTTTTTCTAGAGAAAAGTTTGTTACCATAAAGCCAGGACCCTAAAATCTGTTTTAAGTCAATCTCCTGAAAAGCTTTTATCCAGTGAAATGATTGAGGAAGGAAATCTATATAGTTATTGTAACTCAGATTAGGTCTGGATAAATTAGCATGGAAGTGAAGACATTCTCTTTGGCTCGTTGATGATTTGCTGTAATCCAGCTAGGGCAGTGATGTAGGCAAGTTTCAAAACCTGTAGTTTCAGTGAGTCTGTTATAGTTCTGGCTTTGGTGATAAGGAGGGAGAGACCTAGATTATGTAGACAAGAGTAAGTACTTGGATTGTTGCTTGCAACTGAAAAAAGATGTATTTATTAAAATGTGTTGACATATGGATTATACACTCAACTAGGGTTCCTTCTCTGAACCATAGAATAAGGAAATGATTTGAATAATTATTGCCAATTCTCTAAGATGAATAATAAATAATTAGTATCATTCAAGATATAGTGGGTAGCTAATTATTCATACACAATGAATGATGAGTTCATTAGGACATGTTTTTTTCTGGCTGAAAAAGAAATTTACATAGAATGTATTCACAGGTTTGTAGATAAATGAATGCTAAGCCATGCAAGGGTCACGTGGGCAAGACACCAAAGAATATTGAGGAGGCAGAAGACAGCCGCAAGGAGAAGATTTAAGTCAGTCTTTATTGGAGATTCTCAACCAAAGGCAAAGCAGAACAGGGCAATCAGTTTAGGATTGGCTAGTCTGAATAAATTTAGAGGACTCTACACTAAAAGTGTGTTTCCTAGCTGCTGAGTACCTGGCTCTGGGATGATTCAATAGAATATTTACTCCTAGTTTGGTGGGTTCACATTTCAAAGACATGCTCCACAGTAAGTCCTTTGCTTTTTGTACGAATTAGTTTGGAGCTGGACCTATGGTGTAGTAAGTAAAGTCACAGAGTGCAGTACTTGCATTCCATAGTGGAGCTGGTTCAAATCCCACCTGCTCCACTTCCAATCCAGCTCCCTGGTTATGTGCCTGGGAAAGCAGCAAAAGATGGCCAAAGTCTTTGGGTCCCTGAACCCACGTGGGAGACCTGGAAGAAGACCCTCACTCCTGGCTTTGGTCTGGTCCAGCTCTGGCCGTTGTAGCCATTTGGGGAATGAACCAGCAGATGGAAGATCTCTCTCTTTGTCTCTCTCTCTCTCTGTAACTCTGCCTTTCAAATAAATAAATCAAATCTAAAAAGAAAAAAAAAAAAAGAATTAGGATGTCCTTGTAAGGTTAGACTGACTCCAATCAAGAAAGTTTTGTAAAAAGATGCCAAGCATCTTAGTATATAATGAAATATATATATATATATGCACATTTATTTACATATGGTGTGTGGTTTCTGTACAATGCAACTTTTATCAGCCCTACTTATTTTTCCTAAAGATGAGAGTTTCTCGGTTGCTTGCTATTTTAACTGTTCATCATTCTGTGATGTTTTCAATGTTGATAATTCCATTGGCTTCCTAATTTCTTTCTCAAAATGGACATGGGATGAATTCTTAAATTCTGATAAAGGATCTTTTATAATCAATACCCAAAGAGCATTGCAAGTGGTTTTTCTACTCTCTAAAGCAGTTTGTAGGATTGTGAGTCATGCCATTTTAGTAGATAATGGAGCCAGTTTATTGTATCATAACTTGCCTTGTCACATGTGTATAAAACAGAAAAGAATAATAAAAGATAGAGAATATCTGAATGCCTTTCACATAATTTTAGTAATGCTTTTAAAGTAGAAATGATAAGGAAATCAAGAAGACAGGCATAAGCCTGTGCATATAAGATGAAAGAAAACAATGCGTTTGCAAAGAAGGGGAAGGAAGAACAGATGCCATTAAGACAACTTGACATTTGCAATCAAAATGAGTAGAAAGCACCAGCTGGAAATTTTCTTATGCCCAGGAACTTTCCTTTTTGGTATCTTTCCCATGGAGGGGGACCAGAGAGAAAAACTGATGGAAAGAAAATTGTCCTTTACTCATTAAAAACTCCAGGCTATATTACAGAGGGCACTTGTTCCTATACCACGCTGCCCACCTGGTCTGTCAGGTGTATCCTTCACTACACATCACAAGCTTGCTTATCACAATCTTTGTCTTTTGTCTGTAGTTTTTCCTATGGGAATACCAGAATCAACTACCCTTCCTATCTTGCTGGAAACACCTTTTTGATGAGTCAGGCAGGAGAGGTCCAGAGAGCAGCAATGGGTTCAAAGAACCTCATCTGTGGTTTGAGGAAGCCTCCATGTCTAGCTTACTTCTATATCTTCTCTGCATCCCACCAGCTCTGGTCTCTTTTTTCCTGTACCCTTTTTCATATAGCAGTCAAACAATCAAGCCCTGTGGGCTCTTGTTGCTTGAAGACTGTTGTTATAGCGTAAGTTGGGCATGTTTGCATTGGGCACCCCACTAGACAAAATACAATATCTGTGCTACACAATCACACTGTAAAATCACAAACCTGTCCATTCCCCATGCCCAACTCCTTTAGAGACTGAGGCCTGTTGACTTTAATTCTCATAACCTGCTTCAGTGACTGCCAAGACCCTCCCCTGCTTGTTTGTCCTTATGGCTTGCTCAGTATCTGTTTGCAACCCTCTACTCTTGTCTGAAATTTAGGGAAAAGGGTGTATTGCATCTGTCAGCAACCTCACACTTAGTCTCAGTGGACCCTAAGCTCTTTATTACATCCATACAGAAGAAAGCCACATACTTCATTTTTTATTTCTTATTAAGCATGGAAACAAATGGAATTTAAGATGATTCTTCTTCAAGTGAATTTTTATCATCAACCAGACTCTCTGAAGGGCCATGGTTTCCAATTCCCTCTTAGGTGTTTCGTCAACTGGCAAGGGCAGGTCTCCTTGTCCCATTTTGTTGTTGTTGTTGTTCGCTAAATTATGGAAGTTTCTCTGAACACCTATTATGATTCTTCTGTTCTATGTTTGAGGCCAATGTGCTCCTTGTTAAACTCATAGAACTCTCCAATAGCCACTACTCCACCATCAGTGCTGTCCATATGGTGAGTCAGCCACTGCTCTTGGGAAACAGTTCAGGAGCTGATTTTTCCTCCATAGATTTATACCAGTCGAAGCTTGACTTGCTTCCTTAAACATTTTCAACATAAGATGTGAAAAAAGAGGCATATATGTCCTACAGGTTCTGGTGGGCTAAACCATTCTGAAATATCTTTATTACAATGGGGACTAGCAGAGAAGCAGGCAACAAAGTCATTGGATTGCTAAACTTTGCCGGGTTAAGATATGGGCCAAAAGTGGGTCCCGCCATATGGTAGAGTCTCCTTGAGAGGTGTCTTATGGAGGTTTAGATTGAATTATGTGATAAACAATGAATTAATTACATAAACCCAACACCCCAAGCAAATAAAGCAACAGAAGGATATATGACAGTCCCAACTCATGGCCACCTTACACAATGATATACTATCAAGTCAATCCAGTGAGGCTAGTCTGCACTCAAAAAGCAACTGTGGACAGTATGGAAAGCCAAGACATTGGGCCAATAACTGTTCTAAGAAAAACTTGCCTCCACAAAAGCTGCTTGCCCACTCTGCTAACATTAAGAACATAGGGCAGTAAAAGTTGGTAGAGAAGAGGCAAGAGAGTGAGTCTTCTTCATTTTCTGTCTCATCTAAAGACTACTTGTGTTGGACAGCAGCTTCCCAGGACAAGGATAAAGGGGTAGAAAGTGAAAAAAAAAAAAAAAAACCTGTAAGTAATTTAGCATCTGCAGTTTCTCAAATTTCTATACATTATTTTATGTATTTTATAAACCTTATCTTGTATACATGGTTAGGAATTACCTAACTGTTTTGATGAAAATAAGACTTTGTGTTAGCTACTGGTTAATAATCAGTAATCAGTATGTATCTTTCTGCTATGAACTCATTTCTGAAAAAAAGAAGTGAACCTCCCTTGTTGTAATGATCTGATAGTTTATAGGAAAGGGAGAGTAGGACCAGGCTGGTAACATTAGAATTATCCCTCCTGATTTTCTACCTGAGCTCATAGTGAATATTCCAATTTTCCCTTAGTCTTGAATGTAAGGACGCAACTCTAGAAACGAGGGTATTGGCCATGAGACAGGATGGAACTGAGAAGAATGGAAGAAAATTAAAGGTACAAAAAAAAAAAAGTATTGAGTACTTTGTGTGAGACTTGATTATCTCAAGACCAGGTACCATTCATTTACCTCTTCCATGAAGTTTGTAAGGCACCTCACTAGATTTCTAATGAATTCCCAAGTGCTTAAGCTTGTAAAGAGATGAGCATTTGTCATTTCTCACTGAGATGACCTTAAAATAGGAACCAAGGCTCACAGATTAGCATTCTAATTTGATCTCAGGTCTGTTTGATTTACAAGCCCATCAATGTATATGGTAATAATCCACAGTTTTTCTATATAACTTTAAACTTCTGAGAATTCTGAGGGCCTTTGCAGTTTTTTCTGTTTAAGTATCGTTTAAATATTTCACTGTGGGCCAGCGCCGCAGCTCACTAGGCTAATCCTCCGCCTTGAGGCGCCGGCACACCAGGTTCTAGTCCTGGTCGGGGCGCCTGATTCTGTCCCGGTTGCCCCTCTTCCAGGCCAGCTCTCTGCTGTGGCCAGGGAGTGCAGTGGAGGATGGCCCAAGTCCTTGGGCCCTGCACCCCATGGGAGACCAGGATAAGTACCTGGCTCCTGCCATCGGATCAGCACGGTGCGCCCACCGGCCGCAGCGCGCCAACCACGGCGGCCATTGGAGGGTGAACCAACGGCAAAAGGAAGACCTTTCTCTCTGTCTCTCTCTCACTGTCCTCTCTGCCTGTAAAAAAAATAAAATAAAATAAAATAAAAATAAAATAAATATTTCACTGTGAATTGATGAATGTGATTTACATAATACCAGAGTCAATGCCATCAGTTTTCCCTTTTTCAAGAGAAACCAATGTTTTTGGCACTTGGTAACAGACTAATACGTGGAAAAGATGTGTAGTTTCAGTTTTTGCAGCTTATTTGCCTAGATTTAGGTCTGTTCCTTTCCAATTAGTATCTGTTTGGTCTTAGTAAATTTGTTTAGCTTCTCTTGTTCTCATTTTACTTTTATTTGTACAGTGGTTATATTACCACACACTTCATAAGGTTGTTATTAAGATTAGGTGAATTCACACATGTAAGATCAGTTTGCCATAGGCCATGGATATAAGAAATATTGGATGTTATCTCTTCCTTAAGTTTTGTTTCCTATTTCTTTTTTTGTACTAAACTCTTTATTTAAATTTTTATCTGAAAATTAACTGCATAAACCAAATAAAAATAATGTGAATTTCACTGAAATGGTAATTTCAATTTCATTGAAATTGGGGCTTCACTCACATAGTTTTATACACTCTGTTTAGGCACAGCTAAGAAATCGTAATAACTGTATTTTTTTTCAATTTTAATATATTTTCTGTTCAGCATTTATTTTTTTGTTTAGTGAGTCTTGATTTAATTACTATAGGAATTTGGAGGACTACACATTGTGTTTTTTTCTGTCTGTTTTTGTTTCTTGACTTTTCAGAAATAATATAATTGAAGGTTTTTAAGATTTAAGAGTTATATAACCATCATTTGATAAAGCAAGATTAGAAAGGAGTTTGACCATCTGCCATGCCTGAACAATTACATCATACACAGCTTACTCTACATGCCCTAGGTGCATGGTTTTAAAGCCACTGTCAATGCTAAATTGGGCCATTCTAGCACCTTGTAATGGAGGAACATAAGCTCTAACCCTAGATTTCATGCCAGAATCAATTGAAAGAAAGCTTATTCCATGGTTAAATTTCATCTTCTCTTTATGTTGAGAGTAAGGAAACAGTGAACGCTAGGAGGCTCAGTCTCTGAGGAAAGCAAAACATCGGGATATAAAAGTTTTAATTTTTAAGCATAAAATAAAAATGTCATTACATTTGCATTATGCATTATCTTTGTTATATTTAAGTATAAGAATAACATCTTAAAAACCTAGTTTCCTGAAAACCAGAATCTCAGTGATGTTTAGGACTGGGTAATCTAGTATTCATTCAAGGTGACTATCTTTAACTACATTGATAACCATTTTTTTTCTTCTTAGTAATGAATACATTGACATAAAGGAACCCTTGATCTATTTCCCTTTACAATCAAGAAATTATCCTGGAAAATGAGACACCCTTTTATTCCTACTCTTCCTTCCCTACTGTAGTATTTGAATGGCAATGAAGGAACTTCCAGATATCAGACCACATTAACAATCCTAGTCTTTATAACTATGCCCCACTTCCTGACCCCGAACAAAATCGTCGTCTGTGTCTTACCCCATAGCCATTTTCCTTTCTTTAGTTTTTATTTTTCATTTTTAGATAATAACTTTCATAACGACTAAATTGTTATGGATTAAATTCTTAGCCACGAGACTACAGTCTACAGTCTATTTTCTGAGACTTACCAAAAATATTTGCTTTGAATATAAATAAAACTTATTTTGCAAATTATCTCATCAAGCAATAAGGAGACAGTTTTTAGAGATAACATTATCTCTATCTGAAAAATGTTGGGCTAACAATGCTGAAATATTGTCTGTTTTCTCAACAAAGTGAAGAAAATCTTCTGTGTAATATTTTCTTTCTTTTCAAAAGATTCATTTATTTATTTTAATAATAAGAGTATATATATGTGTGTGTGTATATATATATATATAGAGAGAGAGAGAGAGAAAGAGAGAGTGAGAGATCTTCCATTTGGTAGTTCATTCCCCAGATAGCTGCCACAGCCAGTGCTGTGCCAGGCAGAAAACCGAAGCAGGAGTTTCAACTAGGTCTCCCACGTGGGTGGCAGGTGTCCAAACACTTGAGATTTCATCCACTGCTTTTCCCAGGCTATTAGCAGGAAGCTAGATTGGAAGTGCAACAACTGAGACAGAAGCCAGGTCCAGCCTTAGACACGACAGCCATTTGTGGATTGAACCAGCATATGGAAAATCAATCTCTCTCTCTCTCTCTCTCTCTCTCTCTCTCTCTCTCTCTCTCCCCCCCTCTCCCACTCACTCCCTCCCTCCTCCCTCCCTCTCCCCTCACCATGTAACTCTATCAAATAAATAATTAAACATTTTTTTCAAAAATATGGAAAAGTAAGGAATTTCAGAAACATTTTGGGCAAAATCAGAAGATACATTTTGGGAGTGATGAGAAACAGGGAACCAACTTAGAGTAGAACTTTCAAATGGCATTTTCTAAAATAAAGTTGGAAGTATATGTGAGGACTAGAATAAGGTTTGTGTTCAAGGACAATGAAACCTGACTGTCTTCAGTAGACAAGATAGGAGGTAATAAATTTATTTTTGGAGAGATACATGATCAAAGTGATTTTAGAAGGAAGTTATTATTTGCCTAAAACAACAAAATGATAAAGGTAGAGGTTAGAATATCAGCTCAGTCTAGTATTAGATATTAAATAATGGAGAAATCAACTGACATAATAATAGTAGGTCTTACTATAACATGATGTTTCAATTTTTGTGAAGAAAAAATTAAAACTGAAAATGATTAATTAAAAACATTTATCACTTGTGTTACTGATTCAATATAATATCAAGATTCTCATTCTTTTGTGTACAAATTTTTATTTTTTCTCTCTACCATTACCCTGGATCATTATATTTGGATTCTTGAGAGAAAGCTGGGCAGTTACACACACACACACACACACACAGACTCAGAGAATCATGTAAATGTCTTCTTAATAAGAACAGGGATAATTCATTGAAAGACAAAGCCCACTTGAAACTGTGATGGGGGAATAATGCAAAAACTTTTTTCTTCCTTCTTTTCAAGTTCTGCTGAGGCTTCTTATTTGACAAATCAAATGGAAGACAGAGTATATGAGAGACGGGGGACTGTTGATGCCTTTGATATATAAAGAAAGCCCCCTCCATCCCTGCCCTGGGGACAGGCAGCAAAATTGAGGAGAGTGAAGAGTGGATGTGGATGAGAATGATGACATAAAAGACATTAGTATGTGTGTTTGTGCATGTGTATATTGATCTCTCTCTCTCTCTCTTTCTCTTTCACACACACACACATACACACACACACACACTCCACTTACTACCAATCACAAATGGACAATTTCCTACTTGTCTGCCACATAGAATTTTCTGTCCTCAAAGAAGTTATAGCAGCTATAGAGCGTTTTTCTTAGTACTAAGGTATGTAGAAATGAATGCACAAATGTGCTGGAAAGATCCTTAAACAGAAAACTAAGCTAATTTATTTCTAAAAAATATTTTCCCAAAGAAAGGTAACAGATTGAGACTATGCAACAAAGCCCTCAGCAGTTTTCCAGGAGGCACTTTCTATAATGATGTGATTAGAGCTGGCAGTCACAGGGGCAGAGGTACCAAAGCAAATGATCAGAAGCACAGGGTGCCTCCAGGCCTTGAGCTGTGGCTGCTCTCCAGAGTAGCTAGTATCTTTTCTCAAAGGATGGCTGCATTTTTATTCATTGTATTAACTTGGGTGTTCTACAATAGATCTACCTGCAGAGTTACTGCACTGCATCCTAACCATGGGGATTAGTCTGGCTAATTTAAATAAGCCTTACAGGGTATTGAACTACATAACTTCTTTGTCTAAGAGGAAAAAATGTTTTTTCACCGGTTATTACATTGGTATGATTGTAGGTATTTCTGTGGAGTACACAACAAAAGGTGTTTTGTAAAATTTTTTGAAAGAAACCTGTCAGTAGCAGTCAATTCTACTTCACTATAATAAGGACTTTTGACATTTTTGGGCTTTGCAAATAACTTGCCTAGTGGCTTATAAAATAAGTGAAATAGGTAAAATAGATGGCACTAGCCTGTAAACTCTTTGTGTGATGTCTTAGCAGCTTATTTATTTTTGGTACCTGTAAAATGTAGGATATTATGGCCTCTAAAATCATATATATGAACATTCTTGAAATGAGATTGTACTGGGATGAAGGAGGACATGCAACTCTCTGCTCCAGTTAATCCTCCCACCCACCAGGTAGTTTCTGTCTTTCCCAAGAGTCCTGTTTATGGATGGTATAGACTTGTTGGCCAAAAAGAATCAATAAAATATCTGTAAGAAATATGGTAAGGATCCTTTCACTATAAAACTTTTTTTTCTTTGATGAGCTTATTAGGCTTTCAGGAACTTTCTCTTATTCCCAAGCACAGGTTACTAGTGTCCATGTTTTTTTTTTCTTCTTTTTTACCATAGTTACTGAGTATTTTCAATAGATTTTCCAGGCCACAGTCTCAGAATCCACATTATAAAATCAATTTTCTAATAAGAAATAATTACAAGTGATATGTTGACAGATACTGTAACAACCTTTCAAAGGCTGGACTCAGTTATTACGACCCTTTCAGTTTTTTGCCCTCCTGCCTGAATAAAGTGTAAATCTAAAAGAGTACCATAAAACATGACTCGAGGTGTCAGCCATGATGAGAAAATCCTGCATGTTAAGGATGACAAACTATGGCAGGCGCCGCGCTCACTAGGCTAATCCTCCGCCTTGTGGCGCCGGCACACCAGGTTCTAGCCTCGGTCGGGGCGCCGGATTCTGTCCCGGTTGCCCCTCTTCCAGGCCAGCTCTCTGCTGTGGCCAGGGAGTGCAGTGGAGGATGGCCCAGGTGCTTGGGCCCTGCACCCCACGGGAGACCAGGAGAAGCACCTGGCTCCTGCCTTCGGATCAGCGCAGTGCGCCGGCCACAGTGCTCCAGCCGCAGCGGCCATTGGAGGATGAACCAATGGCAAAGGAAGACCTTTCTCTCTGTCTCTCTCTCTCTCTCTCACTGTCCACTCTGCCTGTGGGGAAAAAAAAAAAAAAAGGATGACAAACTATAAGCATATAAGCATGTAAGAGCTTGGCTTACTCAGCACTGCATTTTTATGCCAACTTGAGGTTTCCTATCAGTGAATTTTGTACAAAGAGCAGATAAGAATGGCCAATTTGCTACGTTTTGATTTTTTTTTATCAGTTATGCAATAAATAAATCAACAAATCATAGTTAAATGTAACAACAGACCATGGCTTTCTATAGCTTGTAACAACAGACCATGGCTTTCTATAGCTTGCAAGCAAATTTTTTGTGGAATAAATTCCTTTTTTTTAAAGATGTATTCTATTTATTTAAAAGGCAGAGTTACAAAGAGAGAAAGAGAGGGAGAGACACACAGAGAGAGGTCTTCTATCCTCTGGTTCACTCTCCAAATGGCCCCAACAGCTGGGCTGGGCCAGGCTGAAGCCAGGAGCCAGTATCTTCTGGGTCTCCCACATGGTGCAAGGGCCCAAGCACTTGGGCCAACTTATGCTGATTTCTAAGGCATGTTAGCAAGGAGCTAGATCAGAAGTGGAGCAGCCAGGACTCAAGCCAGCATCCATATGGGATGTAGGCCCTGCAGATAGTGGTTTAACTCATTATGCCATAGTGCTGGCTTCAGGATAAATTCTTAAATTAACATGAAGAACATGACAATGAATCAGCTAAACTAATTCAGAGCCGCAGGTAATTAATTCTGAGAACCTGAACAATTAGAAATTTGAAGAGATTTTTGAGGAAGTCATTGGTTTTTTCACAAATCAAACAATGAACTTTCAAGCTAAATTTAATCTGTATCATCAGATATGGTCTAAAAATACCTGCCATATGAATTGGATATAGTTGGGCTTTTTGTAATATATCAGAGAGCAGATAAAACAACCTGAAGGCTGCATAATGTGGATTGTTTTATTGTTTATTGCTTCTTTCTATAAGCCTTTGTTTACTTGTATGGAACCATGTCTCCTCTTCTACAAATGTAGAAGTAAAGAAGGAGAATAGCATGACAAGAGAGACATGACTGAGTGTAAACACAAATTCAGTGTCTACATTTTCTCCCAGGGAATATGGGGTGAACATCCTAGCAGCTAAGCTTCTTATGTCCCACGTGCTTCCTGGAAGTCTGACAAACCTTAAATTCTTGAATTAACATTCAGGCTACTGTTTTGGACTCTACAAAGATGCAGAGTATACCATTATGATTGAACCCCACTGAGAAACTACTAAGGTGGTTTGTGTACCTCCATCTTCTGCACAAAGCCCCCTTGATAACAATGTGTAGGAACAAGCAGCAAGTACTACTTGTACTGATTTCACTGGTAGCTGTTTGCATCCAGCACTTCATCAGTTTTCTGCAACATTTCTTTGGGCTTCATGGAACTTTTCATCTTCATACTCCATGTAATGTATAGGAGCAAGGATTAGCCTCTTGCTCTTCCAGTTCTGATCTTCCTACGCTTCAATGAAAGGAAAAGCAGTCCTTTGTCTTGATTGCCCTTGTGAGAAGACATTTAAGAATTAAGAGAATCCAGGAGCCAGTATCTTCTGGGTCTCCCACATGGTGCAGGGGCCCAAGCACTTGGGCCAACTTATGCTGATTTCTAAGACATGCTAGCAAGGAGCTCACATTGGAGACCCATGTAGCAGGAGATGAGGAGCAATGGAAAAATCATAAGGAAGGGAATATATAATCTAATAGGAGATTTAGAATGACTCCATTGGCAGGGATATGAAACTTGTATTAAAATGCACATATTATTACTTTCTGATTTCAATAAAAATGTCCAGCAAAACTCTACAAGTGTCATCCTTTAAGCTTACATTAAAAGCCAGGGGCAAGAAAGATGACCAGAGCCACTTCATTTATTCATACAGTTTATGTACTATGCAATTCTATGGGCTGGATTCACATGGACTACTTTATGCATGGAAAGTTATATAGTTCTGTAGTTTTCAAATTATGTGGCTGTATCTGGTGGTCCTTGCAGGTTCACGCTTAGGGATCCTATTATCACTATACATCAAATTTGAGTAAGAGAAGAGCAACAGATCAAAGACAATGACTAGTCAATAAGAGATTTGATAGTTTCCCCCAAAACTTGACAATAAATATCTCTTTATCTTTGGTAAATCATTTATCTATGTGTATCACAACTCTGTCTTTTTTAAAGCAAATAGATCATTTCTAATTTCCTCTAACTCCATATTTGATGAAACTTGAGTTTATTTTGAGGATATCTATTACTATTGCTTTTAAATATAAATAATATTTAATTTTCTCCCCCCACTCTGTCTGATTTTGTAGATTCCAGTATATGCATGATTTTTGCAAATTCTTAAGTTGTTTTTGTAATTGTCTCAATTTTTTACATCAGAAAAAAATAAATATATATTATTAATAAGGAAGTCATTTTTGGAGCAACAAATTTTAGTGGCTTCAGATATTTTAAGAAGTTAAAAAAAAACAGAAAAAAACTAGTCATAAAGTCATTTTCTATAACTTCTATTTATAAACTCACAGTATATAAAGAATAACAACTCCAATTTTACGTAAGAAATTTTAAATGTGATCACTATATTCCTATTTAAAATACTCCAGAATATTAAGAGTAGTTACGTCTGAATGGAATTATAAGTGATTTTACTTTATTGAATCCTGTCAACAAAAGAATACCTCTTTTACAATGAAAAAATTGTTGCATAGTATAATAGACTAATAAAAAACTGCTTGGCATTAAAATGAATGACTATATCAATAAAAGCCTTATGTTATTAACTGCTATAAAATTGCATTTGTAGCATTTAACACATTAACAACTTCAGTAAGATGTTTAAAACTAGTAGAAGTAGAATAAAAAACATCCATTATAATTGTACTATATCATACTTAGAGTGATAAAAAACATACCAAATTTATTTATGGAATAAACATCCAATAACAATATAAAGAGGATTCATGTCAGTGTTTTTACTAAGACTTTCTACTAAAGAATAAAAAAAGAAATGTTATTACTAAATATAAGAATTCCCTTTCTGTGAAACAGCATAAGATATTATTTGTTTAGGTATATATAAAAATGTTTTCAAGACTGAGTCATCATTGTTAGGCTTTACTTTTTATTTTTTTTGAAAACTTTTATTTAATAAATATAACTTTCAAAAGTGCAACTTTTGGATTATAGTGGCTTTTTCCCCCCATAACCACCCTCCCACTGGCAAACCATCCCATCTCTTACTCCCTCTCCCATCCCATTCTTCATTAAGATTCATTTTTAATTATCTTTATATACAGAAGATCAACTTAGTATATACTAAGTAAAGATTTCAACAGTATACACCAACACAGACACACAAAGTGTAAAGTACTGTTTGAATATTGGTTATACCATTAATTCGCATAGTACAACACATTAAGGATAGAAATCCTCCATGGGGAGTAAGGGCACAGTGACTCCTGTTGTTGATTTAACAATTGGTTAGGTTTTACTTTTTCAAACTTGGATCATCAGAACTTACCTTGAAACAGAATAAATGAACCAGATATAACATTTAGGACAAGAAATAGTTTATTGTCTTCAAAAACTGAGACAAAGGTATTAAGCTAACTGGTGACCTCTGCAATTTTTTTTTTTTTTTTTTTTTTTTTGTATATGTGCTGCTGAAATGAGCACAACCTCAGCAAGTCTTAAAATATTTTTCTGGCTATGCAAAGGCTCTTATGAAATGTCAATTAATATTGTAGTCTTTCTTTAGCATTGTTTGAATATCCTTAAAATGTGATAAAAATACTTTTCCTTTGACAATTGAAAAATAAAAACTGAAATATAAGAGTGAGCTAAGCATATGGTACACTTGCTAAATTGCTCCCAGGGACCCCCATATCCCATGTCTGAATAGTAGTTCTAGTCTTGTCTGCTCTGCTTACCAGAGTAGTTAATGTGCACTTTGGGAAGCATCAGACACGGGTTCATGTACTTATGTCTCTGCCATCCACATTGGAGACCCGAATGGAATTCTTGACTACTGGCTTCAGCCTGGCCCAACACTGGCTGTAAGGGCATTGGGGGAGTGATCCAAAGGATGGAAGATCTCTCTGTATACATTTGTGTTTCTCTTTTAAATAAGATGAAAACAAAATTTTAAATATGTTGCTCAAAAATAAGGTTATGTTTTTATAAATATGCATGTATGTGAGAGGCAGAGTTATGGAGAGAGGAGGGAGAGACAGAGAGGTCTTCCATCACCTACTTCCATCATTTTCCAAATGGCTTCAATGGTCAGAGCTGGGACAATCTGAAGCCAGGAGCAAGGAGCTTCTGCTGTCTCCCACGTGCATGCAGGGGCCCAAGTACTTCTGTCACTCCTTTCCCAGGCCATCAGCAGTGAGCTGGATAGGAAGTGGATTAGCCAGGACCTGAACTGGTGCCCTCAAGGGATGCTGTTCCTACAGACCGAGACTTAACATACCATGCCTCAGAACCATACTCAGTAAGCTCATCTAAAAAAAAAAAAAAAAAAAAAAAAAAAAAGAGAAAAAAGAGAGAGAGAGAGAGAAAAACTTCTTAAAATTCTGTAAAACAATAAATTGACTATATGAGGTATAAAAGTAGAAATTTTAAAACAAATTCCCTAGGAGGTGTGAAATTTTAGTTTCCCACAAATATATTTTTTAAAACAAGTTATATTTAATACTATACCACTGCACACAGTTTATAGTCATTAGGCGTCATTAACAAAATCTATAATTAGCAATTTCTTGTAAAACTATAGTTAATCAAAGTCTTAGTAATAGATCCAGTTGACACATAAAGCAAACTGAACCTCCATAAATATTGTGTGACTATTGATCATTTTGTACAATTTAACCCTAACTGTTCTCCTTCTCTTACATTCATTTTTGTATTGTTTTTTATCAAAAACTGTCCTGGATCATGTTTACTTGTTTTGTTCTCTCATTGATTCATTCACTTAATGAACATTTATGTTAACCTAATACACCAAAGAAAATTGCTTTAAAAATTAATCCACATGAGGATTTTCAAATAGCTATTTCTACTTAAACTAGCATTTTTTCACTGATAAACAACCTAATAGAAATTTAAAAATTGTGTTATAGGTAATTTAGTGCCCAGGAATATACTCTAGCTCCTTTTTATCTAACTTGTGAAATTTTGTTGAAATAAAGTAATAAATTCCATTATTTTGAAAATACATAGAAATAAACAACATAAAATCAGAACACACACAAAAGTGTACATTTTCAGATTTGTCAACATCCTGAGTTTCAAAATCTCAGAAAAAAATTTTTAAAAGCTGCAACTGGGGTCAATGCCATGGCACAGTAGGTTAATCCTCCGCTTATGGCACCAGCATCCCATATGGGTGCTGGTTCTTGTCCCAGCTGCTCCTCTTCCAATCTAGCTCTCTGCTATGGCCTGGGAAAGCAGTAGAGGATGGCCCAAATCCTTGGGCCCCTGCATCCACTTGGGAGACTGGGAAGAAGCTCCTGACTCCTGGCTTTGGATCAGCGCTGCTCTGGCGGTTGCAGCCAACTGGGGAGTGAACCAATGGAAGGAAGACCTTTCTGTCTCTCCCTCTCACTGTCTGTAATTCTACATCTCAAATAAATAAATAAAATCTTTAAAAAAAAAGAGCTGCAACCTAGTAAGAAAATCAGTTGTGTTAATCTATTGTCACACCCATAATTATGGAAGTACTTTATCTAGCCCTGGGATCTGTCAAATGTGATATATTTTGATTGATTTTGATCTTCCTATTTGTACTTTATTTCTTATTTTAGTATTTTTCTTCATATTGTATTTTTTTCCTGTGGTAAGCTGTGGTCATATATGTCAGATAGCTATTTTTACATCAGTAATAGATAATCAAACTGTTCCAAAACTCAGTGGCTTTAAAAGACTATAGTTTATACTCACACATCTTTAATTTGTTGAGGACACTTCCTTCCTTTGAGTTCTTAACCTCTGTGGATTCAAATTAAGTTGGGATAATTTTCAACATGCTCAGTTAAAATATAAAGTAAGGCGAAGAGATTTTGCGTTATACGTTGCTCAGTCTCAGCTCCAGTGAGCTATCTACAACACACTATTATCAAGGCAATGGAGAAGATATTAAGTGAGCGAGGGGAAATTTTCAAGATCTTTTAATGACCTAGACTCAGAATTATCACACTATTATTACTGGTCCTTTCTATTATTTAAGTGAATAATATACTTAAACTCCAAATTAACAGTACAGAATGTATCTTCCTACAGATTTACATAAGGGTAAAATATTACCTTGATACATATTATCCAAATTACAAATTTCTCTAAGTGAATGAAATATTAACTAATCAATAGATGATTGAAGAGGAATGCTGAATCTGAGGAGTTATGCAAATGGTACACCTTTTTATTTTCAAACATAAAAACAACAATTATAATATTACAAGAAGAGGAATGTTCACAATTTTCCCTCCTACTATAATTATAGTCATTATTGCACATTTTTCTTGCTTTAAAACCCTATTGTGGTTATTTCTTCTGTATCTTAACCAACATTTCCATATTACACTCTATATACAGCTACCAGATGAACATCTGATTTCTTTGGGTTATCTTTTATTTTCTGTGTATCTAGGAATTAGCCTACATTATTTTTTTTTTTTTTTTTAGTTATGGTCTTTTGAAGGTAGTCTAACAGTGAATTCTTGATTATTTCTTGTTTTTCATTGTATAGTTAAATATGATGATCTCATAGCAATAGAATTACAACTATCAAACAATGCAACTATCAGTATCTTTCCAGCTGTATATGGACATACTGTTTGCCAAAACAACTGTTTCAGCTTGCATAAATAGAGCAGTTAAATTTTATCTATTTGAGATGACAATGAGTATATTAAAACTCTTGTAAGGTGCAGGCATTTGGCCTAACATTTAATATGTTACCTGGGCTGCTTCTTTTCCGTACCATAATACTTGAGTGAAAGTCCTGGCTCTGCTCCTGACTCCCCCTTCTTGCTAATGTTCACTCTAGTAGACAAGACATGATGACTCACATAGTTGGATTCCTGTGTTCCATGAGGACGACCTGGATTAAGTTTCTGACCTCTGGTTTCAACCTGCTTCATTCCTCGGGGGCCATAGTGGGCATTTGGTGAGTGAACCAGAAGATGGGAACTTTGTCTTTCTCCTCTCTGACTCTCTAAAAAAATTTAAATTAAATTTTAAGAAAGAGTTGCTAATTCTATAAAGAAATAAAAACCTCTGTGTGATTGCTTAAAATGATCAATATTTACAAAACTATATCTCTGAAGACAAATATTAACAATTCCATATCAATATACCTTATTTATTAAAAATTAAATTTTGGCCGGCACCACAGCTCAATAGGCTAATCCTCCGCCTGCAGCGACAGCACACCGGGTTCTAGTCCCGGTTGGGGCGCCAGATTCTGTCCCGGCTGCTTCTCTTCTAGTCCAGCTCTCTGCTGTGGCCCAGGAGTGCAGTGAAGGATGGCCCTGCACCCGCATGGGAAACCACGAGAAAGCACCTGGCTCCTGGCTTCGGATCAGCGCAGCGTGCCAGCCGCAACATGCCAGCTGTAGTGGCCACTTGGGGAGTGAACCAACGGAAAAAGGAAGACCTTTCTCTCTGTCTCTCTCTTTCACTAACTCTTTCTGTGAAAAAAAATTAAATTTTACAGAGAGAACAAAAATATCAAGACCTAATATATGAAGCAAATATTCAGCACACTGTCTCTCTCTCTCACTGTCTAACTCTGCCTGTCAGAGAGAACAGAAATATCAAGACCTAATATATTAAGCAAATATTCAGCACACTGTTTTATGTGAATGGATTTACAAGTTTGGAGATAATCTAATCTGTTGTGCTTCTAACATATTTCGACTATTTATGCTATTGTGAATGTTTTCTATTATCTTTCAGTAAATAATCTTTCAAAAAGAGTTTTTGTTTTAAAAAAATCATAGGCTGTCTCTCCAAATATACACGTGATAGAAAAAATAAAGATCTCTTTTTATCAGAGGGAAATCCCTTTGTAATTCACATTGTAATTTCAGAATACCTTTAACCAGAGTGGTTTTTGTGATGCAATGAATCAATGACCTATTTTGAAGGACTGTAGGGAGAGAATTATAAGAGAGCATGTGAGGAATGGAAATATAGAAAACTTTCTAGGAATATAACTGCAATGGGGAATGGATAATTGGAAGAGTTTTGCACATAAATATAGGGAAGTGAATGGATGGTATGATGTGAATATCAGTGATTCAAAAAAGGAAGGGGACTGAATAATGAGAAATTTAATGTCAAGTGCAAGCCATAGGTTTGAAGATATTTAGGATCTGTGTGTTGAGGGGATACTATAGACAGTGGGGAGTGGCAGCCATTAAAGAAAATAGTGAGTCAGAATTATTTCAGATATTTATATTAGCTTTTTCCATGAAAAGAAATTCTTATAGTTTTCAGTATACTTGAAAAATTTCGACTACACACATTCTTTGTGAAAGTTACTCACTTGCTACAATGATGATCACTGTAAGATGTATTCTAAGCAAATATTTGTCACTCAACATAATTGATGTAATTCTGAAGTGATAGATACACTGTTTATTCTGATATTATCAATCTGCATTATGCACATGAATGGAAATAACAACATTATCCTGTAAATATGTACCATTATTATGTGTCATTTATATATATTTAAATAAATAAATGTATTTACATAGTTAATTATTCATCAAAGAGATGAATTAATTAGACATCTTTGGCACATAGCTTTGAAAACTTAAAAATGCTATATGTATGTCAAGCACTTAGAGCAGTGTCTGGCATAGTCTAAGGATATAGGTATTTTCTCTGCTCTTATAAATTCATAGTAAATTTGTGTCATGGTATAGTAGATTAAGCAGCCTCTTATGATCCAGCATCTCATATGAGTGCTGGTTCAAATCTCAGTTGCTGCTTCCAATCCAGTTCCCTGGGAAAGCATCAGAAGATGGCCCAAATGCTCAGGTGCCTACAACAGTGTGGGAGAACTGATGGAGTGCCATGCTCCAAGCTTTGGCCTGGTCAAACCCCAGCTATTGTGGCCATCTGGGGAATGAAACAGCAGATGGAAGAGCTTTCTCTCTCTCTCTCTCTCTCTCTCTCTCTCTCTCCTCCCCCAACACTGCATAATTTTATATAAATAAATAAATAAACCTTTAAAAAATAAAAAAAATTGCTTTCAACATTACTCAATGCCAAGAAAATGCAATTATATTTTATCTTAGAGTGTTAAATATTAAAATCTATTTCCTTAAATTGTATATCACTTTTATAGGTGGATATATATATACCATAATGCATAAAGTCATATTATCATGAAATTACTGTATTTAGTTTACTCATGAATATAGATTAAGATGCCATTCATAATTTCTTGGAAAGCGATGTTACTCAAACAAAAAAAAAAAAATTTGTGGTACAGCTTTTTTTTTTTTTTTTTTTTTTTTTTTGACAGGCAGAGTGGACAGTGAGAGAGAGAGACAGAGAGAAAGGTCTTCCTTTGCCGTTGGTTCACCCTCCAATGGCCGCCGCGGCCGGTGCACCGCGCTGATCCGATGGCAGGAGCCAGGAGCCAGGTGCTTTTCCTGGTCTCCCATGGGGTGCAGGGCCCAAGCACCTGGGCCATCCTCCACTGCACTCCCTGGCCACAGCAGAGGGCTGGCCTGGAAGAGGGGCAACCGGGACAGAATCCGGCGCCCCGACCGGGACTAGAACCCGGTGTGCCGGCGCCGCTAGGCGGAGGATTAGCCTAGTGAGCCGCGGCGCCGGCCTGTGGTACAGCTTTAAAGAGGGAAGACCCCACAGATCTTCAACGTTTTTATGTTTAAACAACTTAGAGAAGATTTCTAGAAAGGCTATTTTAAATTATCTACTGGAAACTTAACCTATGTTTTACTGTTAATATTTTAATATTCTGTTTGCCAACATTTTCCTAAAATCCTCATCTCTGTCTGAAATAACAAAACATCTGAGTTTCATAGCATTCCAAATTCTTTGAAAATTATCAAAGAGCACTTGCATAGCTGTTTTAGATATAAAAGTCATAAAGGTAATGTGCTATCATTTGTGAGAGAAGATCTAGTTCTGACTGTTTAAAGTTGACATATAATCAAATACTGTGTAGAAAGTTAACTGTATAGAGTTTCAAAGATAGTTTGAACAACATAAACTTTTCACTTTAAGTCTTTTCGCTTATGACTTAAAACATCTCTAAAACCTTGGCTGGTGCCGCGGCTCACTAGGCTAATCCTCTGCCTGCAGCGACGGCACCCCAGGTTCTAGTCCCGGTTGGGGCACCGGATTCTGTCCCGGTTGCCTCTCTTCCAGTCCAGCTCGCTGCTGTGTCCCAGGAGTGCAGTGGAGGATGGCCCAGATCCTTGGGCCCTGGACCCGCATGGGATACCAGGAAGAAGCACCTGGCTCCTAGCTTCGGATCTGCACAGCGCGCTAGCCATAGTGGCCATCTGGGGGATGAACCAACGGAAAAGGAAGACCTTTCTCTCTGTCTCTCTCCCTCTCACTGTCTAACTCTGCCTGGCAAAAAAAAAAAAAAAAGTCTTTTCCAAAGTCTGACTGTGACTGACAATTCAAGTGGCTTCCACAGCCCAGGCATCTCAAATCAAGAGTCCCTGGTGATTCCTGATGTTGTAGGTAAGTGGTAATTTTTTAATTGATACAGGAGTTACTCTGTACTAACTTCTAAAGCAAGATTCCCTATCTTCAGAAAGTTATATTACTATGGTAATCAATTGTAAACCTCACTCTTGGAAATTTACTTTGCCATTAGTTTGTCAAAGAGATTTTCTTCTCTCTCACCAGTTATTGGTGATGTCTGAATATCTAACTACTTTGCTTGGAAAAGATTTGCTATCACCCATGGATGCTTCTCTTAAGTTGATTGGTCCTAAATTTAAGTTGTTTGCTAAAATGTTAATGAGCAACAAGGCAGACTGCAGCCTGGATGATCATCCAACTGAAATAAGAGATCAAGTAGATTTTAAGTAAGGGATAAGTCAGTACCCTTTAAAGCCAAAACATAAATGGATACTATGACATCTAATTGAAAATTTCTCAAACATGAAGGTCTAGTTCCATGCCATTCTCTCTCTGATAGTCCTTTTCAATATATTAATGGGACGCTAACCCACTGTTGGTGGGAATGCAAACTGGTTAAGCCACTATGGAAGTCAGTCTGGAGATTCCTCAGAAACCTGAATATAACCCTACCATACAACCCAGCCATCCCACTCCTTGGAATTTACCCAAAGGAAATTAAATTGGCAAACAAAAAAGCTGTCTGCACATTAATGTTTATTGCAGCTCAATTCACAATAGCTAAACCTGGAATCAACCCAAATGCCCATCAACAGTAGTCTGGATAAAGAAATTATGGGATATGTACCCTATAGAATACTATACAGCAGTAAAAAAAAAAAAAAAACAATGAAATCCAGTCATTTGCAACAAAATGGAGAAATCTAGAACACATCATGCTGAGCGAAATAAGCCAGTCCCAAAGGGACAAATACCATATGTTCTCCCTGATCAATGACAACTAACCAAGGACAAAAAAGGAAACCTGTTGAAGCGAAAGGGACACTATGAGAAACAGTGACTTGATCGGCCCTTGTCCTCACTGTTGATGTACAAGGCAATACTTTATCCCTTTTAGTATTTTTTTTGTCCTACTTTATACTATTGGTTGCACTCTGTAATTAGCACACAATTATTTTTAGGTATTTAAATTTAATGAAAAGTGATCCCTGTTAAATATAAGAGTGGGGATAAGAGAGGGAGGAGATGTACAATTTGGGACATGCTCAATCAGACTTGCCCAAAGTGGTGGAGTTAGAAATGTGCCAGGGGATTCCAATACAATCCCATCAAGGTGGCATATACCAATGCCATCTCACTAGTCCCAGTGATCAATTTCTGTTCACAATTGATCACACTGATAGGTCTAAGAGTCAAAGGGATCACATAAACAAGACTAGTGTCTGCTAATACTAACTGATAGAATAAAAAAGGGAGAGAACGATCCAACATGGGAAGTGGGATACACAGCAGACTCATAGAATGGCAGATGTCCTAACCAGCACTCTGGCCTCAGAATCAGCCCTTAAGGCATTTGGATCTGGCTGAAGAGCCCATGAGAGTATTTTAGGCATGGAAAGCCAAGACACTCTGGAAAAAAGAAACCCTAAATGAAAGATCTCCGCGAGTGAGATCCCAGTAGAAAGAACAGGGCCATCAAAGAAGGAGGTACCTTTCTCTGAAGGGAGGAGAGAACTTCCACTTTGACTATGACCTTGTCTAAATAAGATCAAAGTTGTCTAACTCAAAAGGCTTCCATAGCCTTGGCCTCGGGAGATTACTGATGCCATAAACAAGAGTGTCAAATTGTTAAGTCAACAACAGGTGTCACTGTGTACTTACTCCTCAAGTAGGATCTCTGTCCTTAATGTGTTATCCAATGTGAATAAATGCTATAACTAGTAACTAGTACTCAAACAGTATTTTACACTTTATGTTCTGTGTTGGTGCAAACTGATGAAATCTTTACTTAATATATACTAAATCGATCTTCTGCATATAAAGATAATTTAAAATGAATCTTGATGTGAATGGAATGGGAGAGGGAATGGGGGATAGGAGGGGTGCAGGTTGGAGGGAAGTTATGGGGGGGAAAATCCATTGTAATCCATAAACTGTACTTTGGAAATTTATATTTACTAAATAAAAGTTTAAAAAAAATTTAAATAGATTCTGGCTTAGCTTTGCAAGAGACATCAGAATCATGGATTAGCTACTGCCTATTTATCTCCTCAGGATGAGAAATTCACATAAGGTTGTTTAAAACTTAGTCCAGGTGCCAGTGCTGTGGCAAAGAGGATGAAGCCACCTCCTACAGGGGCTTGTATAACTTCAAATGGGGTATTCCTTTTTTTTTTTTTTTTTTAAGGTTGTTTAAAACTTAGTCCAGGTGCCAGTGCTGTGGCAAAGAGGATGAAGCCACCTCCTACAGGGGCTTGTATAACTTCAAATGGGGTATTCCTTTTTTTTTTTTTTTTTTTTTTTTACAATATCCAAGTTTACTGATAACCTCATCAAGCTGCTATCAAGCAGAGGTGTTCAATGTAGCTTCCAGACAATCAACTAAGTAAGTGTGATATAGCAGCCTCTCCTCTCTAAACCCAAGGAGACTGGCAAAGATTCTAGTCTATTTAAGCTCATGTTATCACTGCCAGATATTGAAAACGTAGTCACAGATGTTTTGAACCAAAGTTACCTATCTTTTTCCCTTTGACTTTTACATGAAACTTCTCTATTTTGGATTTCCAGCCCTACTTTAGGTATTTAGTTTCATCTCATTTTGCCAAGTTCAAGGATCAGATCTCTTAGGTATATTCTTCAGGTAACTGACTATTGTAGTTGTGAAATAATTAGTCTATCTCATGTTATAGACACATACAATTTTAGGCTAAAAATGCTTTCAAGGACATAGAGGGCATACATAGGTTATAGTGGAAAGGTTTAAAAATAATTAGTATCTATAAACCATATAGCTAAATTTTCAAATTTCGATGACTCATATTCTCTACTTTGAATTATTCAGCACATTTACCTTGCTAACAGATGTTTAGTGGTACAGAGTAGCTATTTATCTGCACAATTACTCTGAATTTCAAAAAAAAAAATCATCAACATCAAATAGTATTAACCAGTTGGCTTATTGGCTTAAATAAATGGCAGTATGGACTTGTTCCTGTGAGCTGTCTAGTCATAATCACGTCTAATACTTTCCTTTATTGGTCAACATTTGTAAACCACTTGATTATGAAGAGGTTGTACCTTCTTAAGATATCTTTTAACAGTGCATCTCATAGTGAAAGATAGCAAATATTAATTACAATAGGAAATAATTGAGATTTAATCCTCTACTGATATATTCTAAGGTATTATCCAGAGAAGAAAAGTAAATGTTAATGTAGATTTTTTTTAAAAAATTCAATTAACAATTCATAGTTTTCTACTCTAACCCAAGGTTCCCAGGATATAATTTTACCATTGACAGTCATTTCTCAGCATTTATTGGTATATAAACCCAACCTATGCAGAAACGTTAATATCTCTATTTTTAAATAACTATACTTTTCAAAAATTAATATATGCTAAACTGATCTTCCGTATATAAAGAGAATCAAAAATGAATCTTGATGTGAATGGAAGGGGAGAGGGAGTGGGAAAGGGGAGGGTTGCGGGTGGGAGGGACATTATGGGGGGAAGCCATTGTAATCCATAAGCTGTACTTTGGAAATTTATATTTATTAAATAAAAGTTAAAAAAAGATAATAGAATGTAAAATAATTTACCAGAGAATTCTATAAAAAATAAACTGAGCCTAAAATAGTTTATAGAAATTAAAAATCTTTTATTCATAACTGATAAATTAACAATTCTGTAAGGTGTTTTATGTAATAGTTCGTTATTTCTTTTCCCTTTCTTATTATTCTTAAAGATTTTACTTATCTATTTATTTGAGATGTAGAGTTACAAAGAGACAGAGGAACTGATGGAAAGTTTTTCCATCCGCTGGGTCACTCCCCAAATGGCTTCAACGTCTGGAGCTGAGCCTATCTAAAGCCAGAAGCCAGGAGTTTCTTCTGGGACCCCCATGTGGGTGCAGGGATCCAAGCACTTGGACCATCTTCCATTGCTTTGCCAGGCCATAAGCAGATAGCTCGATCAGAGGAGGTGCAGTCAGGACATGAACCAGAACCCACATAGGATGCCAATGTTACAGACAGAGGCTTAGCCTACTACATCACAGTGCTGGCGCCAGATAGTTCATTATTTCTTTGGGGAAAATAAATTAGAGGTATTCCTCTCCCAGAAAAAAATTCATAACTCCACTAAGAATTATTAAAAATAATAGATGTGTATAGAAAAGCTAGAGGTAACAATGTCAACATGCAAAAATTAGTAACACTTTCATATACTAACAATGACTGAGGGTGGCAGAAACCCAGTTATTCTGTCATTATTGCCTCTTAGCATTTGCATAAGCAGGTACCTGGAACCAAGAGCTGAAACCAAGAATCAAACTCAAGTACTTTTATATAGAATATGGAGATCCTAACCCATAGGCTGAATATTTATTATGATGCTCATTTTAAAGATGAGGAACTGAGAGCATTGAAAGATCAAGAAATATTTTCAAGGTTCTATAGCCTATAACTGACACAATTGAATAAAATTCAGATAGCCCATTTCCTGAGATCATGAGCTTAACCATTTCATGATCTTAAAATACTGGTGAGAAAGTTTGTTTTCCAGGATATTAGGAAACAAGGACACAGAGATTCATTAAATATGTCTCCTGAGTTTTTAAAAAAGATTTATTTGTGTGTTTTGAAAGTCACAATTACAGAAAGAGGGAGAGAAATAGACAGAAACACACCACACACACACACACACACACACACACACACAAAGAGAGAGAGAGACAGACAGAAAAAAGAGAGAGAGAGAGAGAGAAACTTTTATCTACCGGTTTGGACCAGGTCGAAGCCAGGAGCCAGGAGCTTCATCAAGGTCTCCCATGCGGATGACAGGGGCCCAAAAACTTGGGTCACCTTCTGTAGCTTTCCTCTGGCCATTAGCAGAGAGTTAAATCAGAAATGGAACAACCAGATCTTGAACCAGTGCCCATATGGGATGCTGGTGTCTCAGGTGACAATTTTACCTGCTATATATGCCATCACTGGAAACTAAAATTTAAATAGTTATTACTAAAGGTGAATATTTCATGTAAGAGATTTTACCATCAAATTATTAGAGAACTTTCGGGAAACTCTGCAAGATACTGGCACAGGCAAAGAGTTCATGTGCCCAGAGGCACAAGCAATCAAAGCCAAAATTAACAAATGGGATTACATCATGTTGAGACTCTTCTATACAACAAAAGAAAACACTCAGGAAAGTGAAAAGGCAACCAACAAAATGGGAGATATTATTTGCAAACTATGCAACTGATAAAGGATTAATAACCAGAAAACATAAAGAGATCATGAAATTTCACAACAACAAAACAAACAACACAGTTAAGAAATGGGAAAAGGACTTAAACAAAAATTTTTTAAATGAGGAAATCCAAATGGCCAACAGACACATGAAAAATACTCAGGATCACTAGATATTAGGAAAATGCAAATGAAAACCACAATGAGGTTTCTCCTCAAACAGAAATCAATAAAGGACAAATGTTGGCAAGAATGTGGGGAAAAAGGAACACTAATCCACTGTTGGTGAGAATGTATACTGGTAAAACAACTATGGAAGACAGTGTGGAGAACCTCAGAAATCTGAATATAGACCTACCATATGACCCAGCCATTGCACTTCGGGGAATTTACCCAAGGGAAATGAAATCAGTAAATAAAAAAGTTATCTTGGGGCTGCCACTGTGGCATAAATGGGTAAAGCTGCCACCTGCAGTGCTGGCATCCCATATGGGTGCCCATTCGAGTCCGGCTGCCTTATTTCCAATTCAGCTCTCTGCTGCAGCCTGGGAAAGCAGTAGAAGATGGCCCAAGTCATTGGGCTCTGCACCCACATGGGAGATCCGGAAGAAGCTTCTGGCTCCTGCCTACAGATCTGCTCAACTCCGGCCATTGAGGCCATTTGGGGAATGAAACAGCAGATGGAAGACCTCTCTCTCTCTTTCTCTCTCCCTCTTCTGCCTCTCTGTAACTCTGACTTTCAAATAAATAAATAAATAAATATTTTAAAAAATAGTTATCTGCACATCTATGTTTATTGCAGCTCAATTCACAATAGCTAAGAAATGGAATCAACCTAAATGCCCATCAATTGAAGACTGGATAAAAAATTATGGGATATGTACCCTATGAGAAACTACACAGAGGGAAAATCAATGAAATCCAGTCATTTGAAAAAAAATTGGATGAATAGGCCGGCACCACAGCTCATTTGGCTAATCCTCCATCTGCGGCGCTGGCACCCCAGGTTCTAATCCCAGTCGGGGTGTCAGATTCTGTCCCAGTTGCCCCTCTTCCAGTCCAGCTCTCTGCTGTGGCCCTGGAAGGCAGTGGAGGATGGCCCAAGTGCTTGGGCCCTGCACCAGCATGGGAGACCGGGAGGAAGCTCCTGGTCAGATCAGCGCAGCATGCCAGCTGCAGTGGCCATTTTGGGGGTGAACCAGAGGAAAAAAGGAAGACCTTTCTCTCTGTGTCTCTCACTGTCTAACTCTGCCTGTCAAAAAAAAAAAAAAAAATGGATGAATCTGGAAAACATCATACTTAGTGAAAAAAGCCAGTCCCAAAGGGACAAATGCTATATGTTCTTGAGCTGTAATAACTAATCGAGCACCTAAAAGGAAATCTGGAGAAGTGAAATTGACACTATGAGAAACAATGACTTGAACAGCCCTTGTCTTGACTTTTGAGGAGCAGTTTTTTTTTTTTCTCTCTTCTTCATACTATTTCTTGAACACTTTACCTAACATAAAGTTAATCATATGTATATAATGTCAATTTAAAATATATTTCAGGCCGGCGCCACGGCTCAATAGGCTAATCCTCCGCCTAGCGGCGCCAGCACACCGGGTTCTAGTCCCGGTCGGGGTGCCGGATTCTGTCCCGGTTGCCCCTCTTCCAGGCCAGCCCTCTGCTGTGGCCAGGGAGTGCAGTGGAGGATGGCCCAGGTGCTTGGGCCCTGCACCCCATGGGAGACCAGGAAAAGCACCTGGCTCCTGGCTCCTGCCATCGGATCAGCGCAGTGCGCCGGCCGCAGCGCGCCGGCCGCGGCGGCCATTGGAGGGTGAACCAACGGCAAAGGAAGACCTTTCTCTCTGTCTCTCTCTCTCACTGTCCACTCTGCCTGTCAAAAGAAAAAAGAAAAAAAAAATAAAATAAAATATATTTCAGTAAAAAAAAAAGTGTGAGAATAAGAGAAGGATAAAGTTTGTAATTCTGAAGCTGTAGAGTTCGGTATACATTCCTAAGGACTTACTTCTAAGGGTACAGTTTAAAAACCTGCCATGGGACCCCAAATCCCATTAAGCTGGGTGGAAAAAATGCCATCTTAATTATTAAAGTGACCATATTAAGTGTTAAAGTGATCATATCGATAAGACTAAGTGTTAAAGGGATCATATAAATAAAATCAAATGTCTGAAAATAATGATAGATAGAATCAAAAAGGAGATAATGCTCCAATGTGGGAATCAGACCACACAGCAGACTCCTAGAATAACAATCACTTTAAACAACACTCTGACCCTAGAATCAGTCCTTAAGGCATTCCGGTCTGGCTGAAAAGCCCATGAGAGCATTTCAAGCATGGAAGGTCAAGACACTGTGGCAAAAAAAAAAAAAAAAAAAAAAAAAAAAAAGTCCTACATGAAGGATCTCTATGAGAGAGACCCCAGTGGAAAGAAGTGGTTATCAAAGAAGGACGTACTTTTTTCTAAAGGGAGGAGAGAACTTCCACTTTGCTTATGGCCTTGTCTAAATACTGATGGAAACTGTGGATTCAAAATGCTTCCATAGCCTTGGTAGCTCATGTCAAGAGCCTTGGGTGATCAATGATGTCATATTAAGAGAATTATTAAATTAACAACAGGAGTCACTGTGCACTTACTTCCTATGCAGGACTTCTGTCCTCATTGAGTTGTATTATGAGAATTAACTATAAAAATTGTTCTCAAACATTTTTGTGTGTATGCAAATTGTTCTTTTAAAATATTCATGTCCTTGATATGATATTTTAAAATATTAATCTACATGGATATGTTAGACATGCAGGAAAGTAAAGGAAATATAGATCAATTTACCCATTCTTAATAAGTTGCCAATTCAAAAATGTAGGTCTATTCTAGCGCACATGTACAGGCACATTTACAGTTTAATTTTTTGTTGCTGCCATTTTAAAAAATCAGGAAAACAAATTATAAACTGGTAATATACTCATATTTAATTTAAGAACATATTTAAAGTCAGATATACTGTTATTTACTCTGTAGCTGATATTTTTTGTTAGATTATACAGCTAAAGGAACTCTAATGCCTAGATGGTGTAATTTTAAAAATGGAATTCACTGGCTGGTGCTGTGGTAAAGCTGATTAATCTGGCATCTGCTGTGCCAGAATCCCATATGGTCACTGGTTCAAGTCCTAGCTGCTCCACTTCTGAATCTGGTACCTTCTGATGCACTTGGGAAAGTAGAGGAAGATGGTCCAATTCCTTTGGCCCCTGCACCAACATGCAAGATCAGAAAAAAAGCTGATGGCTCCCTGATTCAGCCTGGCCCCACCCTGACTATTGCAGCAATATGAGGAGTAACAAGCTGCTGGAAGATCTCTGTCTCTCTTCTCTCTCTGTACCTCTGACTTTCAACTAAATAAATAAGTCTTTAAAAAAAAAAAAAAAAAAAAAAAAAAAAAAAAAAAAAAACAGAAAAAAAGATTCTAAGGGTGATTATTTCAGCCTAGCAGGTAAGATGCTGGTTAAGACACCAATATCCCACATCAGGGTACATGTCTTTAATTCCTGCCTCTAATTCCTAATTCCAGCTTTTTAGTGATGCAGAGTCTGGGAGGCAGCAGTTATAGCTCAAGTAGTTGAGCTTCTTTTCACTCATGTCAGAATCTTGTGTTGACTTTTATTATCTCCAGCCTTTGCAGGCATTTGGGGAGTAAACCAGAAGAAGAGAACAGCCCTTCCCTCTCTGTCTTTCTCTCTCTCTCTCTTCTCTCCCCTTCTCTATGTCTGACTCTCAAATAAATTGTTAAAAAATAAAAATAAAAAGGATATTTGTGTAGATTATACATATTTTACATTTTTGTAAATCTATTTTCACCAATTAAGCTCTTGTGCAATAATTTTTCAAATTAATATTTTACTATTTTTCAAATATATATTTGAATTTATATTATAGACAGAGACTTAATTTCTTTATTAAGTAAATAGTTTAACAAATAAAAAGCAAAGATGCCATGGTCTGGCAGATAAATAGACAAGGGCTATAAACAATAAATGTAAAAATATTGAACATCATTTATATAAAATAGACTTTAAAAACATGAAAATGGAGGCTGGGACTGTGGAATAGCTGGTAAAGCCACCAGCTACAGTGCTGGCATCCCATATGGGCACCGGCTGAGTCCTGGCTGCTCTACTTCTGATTCAGATCTCTGCTATGGTTGAGAAAGAAGTAGAAGATAGCACAAGTATTTGAGCCCCTGCACTTACATGGGAGACCTGGAAGAAGTCCCTGGCTCCTGGGTTTGGATAAGAGTAGCTCTGGATATTGTGGCCATTTGGGGAGTGAACCAGCAGATGGAAGACATCCCTCTCTCTCTTTCTCTCTCTCCCTCTGCTTCTCTGTAACTCTGCCTTTCAAATAAATAAACATATCTTTTAAAAAAAAACAGACAAAAATTGTAAATGACATATTCTTGTGGCTATAATGGAAAACACTAAGATTTAGGGAAATTCAACTTTTAAATTATAATTTTTTGTGGGGCCAGCACTGTGGTATAGTGGGTAAAGCCACCACCGGCAGTGCTGGCATCCCACAAGGGTGCTGGTTTGAGTCCCAGCTGCTCCAGTTCCAACCCAGCCCTCTGCTATGGCCTGGGAAAGCAGTAGAAGATAGCCCAAGTCCTTGGGCCCCTGCAAGAGAGACTGGAAGAAGCTCCTGACTCCTGGCTTCATATCGGCACAGCTCCAACCCTTGCGACCAGTTGGGGATTGAGCCAGTGGATAGAAGACCTCTCTCTTTCTCTCTCCTTTTTTCTCTGTGTAACTCTGACTTTCAAATGGGTAGATAAATAAATCTAAAAAATTATAATTTTTGTATCAATTTATAATTTGTTCAAGTAATTTTAAATGATACCTTCCATGAATCAAATATTATAAATTTATGGGATTGCAAAGTTAATTTTATCATATTTCCATTTATGTGTTTCTTTTTTAAACTGCCACAGAGCTTTTTAAAACTTGTTTGTTTATTGGAAAAACAGAATTACAGAGAGACAGAGGCAGAGAGAGAGAGAGAGAGAGAGAGAGAGAGAAAGTCTTTTCTTCACTGGTTCACCCCAAAATGTCCACAATGGCCAGAGCTGTGCCATCCTGAAGCCAGGAGCCAGAAGCTTCCTCCAGGTCTCCCACATGGGCACAGGGGTCTGAGGACTTAGGCCTTCTTCTACTGCTTTTCCAGGCCATAACAGAGAGCTGGATTTGAAGTGGAACAGAACCCGTGAGCATATATGATGCCAGCACTGCTGGGAGCAGCTTTATTCACTATTCCACAGTGCCGGCCCCACAGAGCTTATTTAGATGCAAAAAGGTTTTTATCAGGTTCCTTGGTAACAAAGTGACTTCTTCCTTTCAAATATGTAGAGCTGATTAGATGTTTAGTCTAATTTTAGTCTTACTTTTTTGGGTTGCTCTCAAGAAGATGAAGAAAGAGAACAGAGCTTCAGAATATTAAATCAGAATTTAAATAAGGTACTTATAAGAGAGAAAATGACCTACAGAATTAGAATTTCATAAGTCAAGAAGTAAAATATATTAGAAAAGTATTTTGAGGTTTTAAAATGAGCCATAAATGCGTAAATTACTAAAATCACAATGTAATAATAAAATGATAAATATGATGTATATTTAAATATAAAATTATCTTAAACTATTATTTGAAATGTTTTTTCTATTATTGCTATTAGTGCATTTGTAATAATATCTTTCCACATTTCAAAAAAGTGAAACAAATTTACTGGAAAGAGCAGCATAAGTCATTCCCTATTGAAACTGACTTATTTTTAATTTGAAGGAGAAAAAAAAGATTCTCTTTTCATGCATTTTCATACCTTAGAGTTAGTATAAATCAATATTATTTGAAAGAGCATTTGATGAGGACTTTGTCATTTTAATTATGAAAATATGGTATTATATTCTTGAACTCTGCTGCTAACACTTTATTAGATTTTAGCTTCCCCTTTCAACACATTTTCCTCATACTAGCTGGGTAGGAGAGCTAGAAAAGTTATAATCAGGGTTGGAAAGAGAAAAATCATTGAATAATGATATAGAACAAGATTATTTTCCAAATAAGAGTCAGATAGGTAACACAATTAAAACAACATATACTTGCTTCATTATCTGTGGGAGAATGTCTCCAGGAGCCTATATCCACAGCTCATGTGTCTTATATAAAAATTTGTAATGTTTGCATATTACCTACCTACAACCTCAAGTATATTTTATCTTTTTTTGTTTTTTGTTTTGTTTTGTTTTGTTTTGTTTTTCTCCAAGAAACATTTTATTTAATAAATTAAAACTATACAGTTGATAATTATAACTTTAGGAACATGGGAATTCTTCCCACCATACCCACCTACCCACCCACACTCCAACCATGCTTCCTCCTCCCTCTCCTATTCCCTCTCTTACTTTTTATTAAGGTCTATTTTCAATTAACTTTATACACATATGAGTAATTCTATGTTAAGTAAAGAGTTCCACAAATGGTATGAAAAAAAAATGTTCCTCAACAGTTGATACAAGGGCTGTTCAAAGTCATTGCTCTCAAAGTGTCAATTTCACTGCTATCAATTGCCTTTTTTTTTTTTTTAAACTTTTATTTAATGCATATAAATTTCCAAAGTACGACTTATGGATTACAATGGCTTTCCCCCCGTACCGTCCCTCCCACCCACAACCCTCCCCTTTCCCACTCCCTCTCCCCTTCCATTCACATCAAGATTCATTTTCGATTATCTTAATATACAGAAGATCAGCTTAGTATACATTAAGTATGGATTTCAACAGTTTGCTCCCACACAGAAACATAAAGTGAAAAATAATAGATGATTTTTTAAAATGATGATGAAATCAGAGCAGACCTATTGTCATGTTTAATCCCAGTGAGAGTCAAGTTGGGAATTGATAATTTTTTTTTTTTTTTTTTTTTTTACAGAGGATCAGTTTAGTATGCATTAAGTAAGGATTTCAACAGTTTGCACCCCCATAGAAACACAAAGTGAAATATATTGTTTGAACATTCATTATAGCATTAAATCTCAATGTACAGCACATTAAGGATAGAGATCCTACATGAGGAGTAAGTGCACAGTGACTCCTGTTGTTGACTTTACAAATTGACACTCCTGTCTATGGCATCAGTAATCTCCCTATGCTCCAGTCATGAGTTTCCAAGGCTATGGAAGCCCTCTGAGTTCTCTGATTCTTATCTTGTTTAGACAAGCTCATAGTCAAAGTGGAGGTTCTCTCCTCCCTTCAGAGAAAGGTACCTCCTTCTTTGATGGCCTGTTCTTTCCACTGGGATCTCACTCGCAGAGATCTTTTGCCAGAGTGTCTTGGCTTTCCATGCCTGAAATACTCTCATGAGCTTTTCAGCCAGCTCCGAATGCCTTTAGGGCTGATTCTGAGGCCAGAGTGCTATTTAGGACATCTGCCATTCTATGAGTCTGCTGAGATTCTCACTTCCCATGTTGGATCACTCTCCCCTTTATTTACTCCATCAGTTAGCGTTAGCAGGTACTAGACTTGTCTATGTGCTCCCTTTGACTCCCAGTCCCTTCACCATGACCAACTGTGAACTGAAACTGATCACCTGGAACAGTGAGATGGCATTGGTACATGCCACCTCGATGGGATTGAATTGGAATCCCCTGGTATGCTTCCAACTCCACCACTTGGGGCAAGTCAGCCTGAGCATGTCCCAAATTATACATCTCTTCCCTCTCCCATTCCCACCACCATGTTCAACAGGGATCACATTTCAGTTAATTTTCAACACTTAAGAATAACTGTGCATCAATTACAGATCTAAACCAGTCATATTAAGTAGAACAGATAAAAAAAACTACTAAGAGGGATAATGTATTTAGTTGTTCATTAACAGTCAGGGCTATGCTGATCAAGCCACCATTTCCCATAGTGTCCACCTCACTCCAACAGGTTTCCCTCTTGGTGTTCAGTCAGTCGTCACCGATTTTAACTGTTTTATTAGTTATCACAGGTCAGGGACAACATATGGTATTTGTTCTTTAGGAACTGGCTTATTTCACTAAGTATGATGTTTTCCAGATTCATCCATTTTGTTGAAAATGGCAGGATTTCAGGGATTATTTTTTAACACAGTGTATTATCCATGGTGTATATATCCCATAATTTCCTTATTCTGTCTTCAGTTGATGGACATTTGGGTTGATTCTATATCTTAGCTATTGTGATTGAGCTGCAATAAACAAGGTGGTACAGATAATTCTTTCATGTGCTGATTTCCTTTCCATTGGGTAAATTCCCAGGAGTGGGATGGCTGGGCCATACAGTATGTCTATATTCAGATTTCTGAGGTATTGCCATACTGTTATCTACAATGGCTGTACCAAGTTTACATTCCCACAAAGAATGGATTAGGGTACATTTTTTCCCCATATCTTCACCAGCATTTGTTGTTTGTTGATTTCTGTATGAAAGCCATTCTAACAGGGGTGATGTGAAATCTCATTGTGGTTTTGATTTGCATTTCCCTGATGGATAGAGATCTTGAGCATTTTTCATGTGTCTGTTGGCCATTTAGATTTCCTCTTGAGAAATGTCTGTTTAAATCCCTTGCACATTTTTAACCTGATTGTTTGTTTTGTTGTTGTTGAGTTTTTTGATCTCTTTATATATATTATAGTTATTAATCTTTTATCAATTGTGTAGTTTGCAAATAATTTCTCCCACTCTGCTGGTTGTTTGTTCACTTTGCTGAATATTTCCTTAGCAGTACAGAAGCGTCTCAATTTGATGTAATCCCATTTGTCAATTTTGACTTTGATTGCCTGTGCCTCTGGGGTCTTTTCCAAGAACTGTTTGCTTATGCCAATATTTTGCAGGGTTTCCCCAATGTTCTCTAATAATTTCATGCTATCAGATCATAGATTTAGGTCTTTAATCCATTTTGAATGGATTTTTGTGTAAGGTAGAAGATATGGGTCTTGCTTCATACTTCTGCATGTGTAAATCCAGTTTTCCCAGCACCATCTGTTTAAGAGACTGTACTTACTCCAGGGGTTGGTTTTAGCTTCTTTGTTAAAGATAAGTTGGTTGTAGATGCATGTATTGATTTCTGGCATTTCTATTTTATTCCATTGGTTTATCCATCTGTTTTTGTGCTAGGCTGTTTTTATTATAACTGCCCTGTAATATGACTTAAAATCTGGTATTGGGATGTCTCTGACTTTGTTTTTGGTTTATAAATTGCTTTAGTTATTCAGGGTCTCCTATGTTTTGTATGAATTTCAGCATCATCCTTTCTATGTCTGAGAAGAATATCCTTGGATTTTGTTTGGTTTTACATTGAATCTACAAATTGCTTTCATTATTACGGATATTTTGATTATATTGATTCTTCCAATCCATGAACATGGAAGATATTCTCCATTTTTTTGATATTTTCTTCTATTTCTTTCTTTAAATTTGTAATTCTCATCTCAAAGATCTTTGACAATCTTGGTTAAATTTATTCTAAAGTATTTGTTTTTTATAGCTATTTTGAGTGGGATTATCTTAAAAGTTTCCACTCAGCCATGGCATTGCCTGTGTATATAAAGCTTATCAATTTTTGTGTGTAGATTCTATATACTGCCATTTTACCAACTCTCTACTAGTTCCAATACTCTCTTGGTGGAGTCTTTTGGATCCCTATATATTGAATCATGTCATCTGCAAACAGGGATAGTTTGATTTCTTCCTCTCAATCTCTATCCATTTTATTTCTTTTCTAAATGGGTCTGGCTAAAACTTCCAGGACTATATTGATTAGCAATGCTGAGAGTAGGCATCCTTGTCTGGTTCCAAATCTCAGTGAGAATGTTTCCAACTTTTCACCATTCAGTAGGATACTGGCCATGGGTTTGTCATAAATTGCCTTTATTATGTTAAGGAATGTTCCCTCTATACCCAATTTAATTGAAGTTTTCCTCATGAAATGATGTTGCATTTTATCAAATACTTCCTCTGCATCTATTGAGATAATTCTATGGTTTTTGTTTTTCAGTTTATTAATATGCTGTATCACATTTATTGATTTCTGAATATTAAACCATTCCTGTACACCAAGAATAAAACTCATTTCTTCCAGGTGAATAATCTTTCTGATGTGTTGTTGGATTCAACTGGCTACTGATTGTTGAGGATTTTTTGTCATGTTCATCAGAGAAATTGGTCTGTAGTTCTCCTTCTCTGTTGTACCTTTTTCAAGTGTTGGAATTAAGGTGATGCTGGCTTCATAGAGTTTTGGAGGATTCCCTCCATTTTCATTGCTTTGAATAGCTTGAGAAGAATTGGAGCTAGTTCTTCTTTAAATGTCTGGGAGAATTCAGCAGCGAAGCCTCTGGTCCTGGGCGTTTTTTGTGGGGAGGGTCTTTATTGCTGTTTCAATTTCCATCTTGGTTATTGGTCTATTTAGGTTTTCTACGTCATCATGGCTCAATTTAGGTAGGTTGTATGTGTCTAGGAATCTATCCATTTCTTCTGAGTTTTTCAGTTTGTTGGTATACAGCTCTTTGTAGTAATTTCTGATGACTTTTTAGTTCCGTGATGTCTCTTGTTACATTTCCCTTTTCATCTCTAATTTTATTGAATTGGGTCTTGTACCACCTTTTTTTTTTTTTTGGTGTGTCAATTTTGCTTAATTTTTCATAAAAAAAAGCCCCTCATTTTGCTGATCTTTTGTAATTTTTTGTTTCAATTTTGTTTATTTCTTCTATACTTTTAATTATTTCTTTAATTATTTCTTTTCTCTTTTGGTTTCTTCAATGACTCACTGTTCATTAGGGAGCATGTTGTTCAGTCTCCATGTGATTGCTATGCTCTAGAGAATACTGAGTTGTTAATTTTCAGTTTCATCCATTGTTGTCAGAGAAGATACACAGTATGATTTCAATTTTTTTTTTAATTTGCTGATACTTACTTTATGGCCTAGCATGTGATCAATCCTAGATATAGTTCCTGTGTTTTCTGCAACTGTAGGGTGTAAAGTTCTGTAGAGGACTTTTAGTTCCGTTTGGTCTATAGTGTTGATTAACTCTGTTGTTGCCTTATTATTTTCTGTCTGATTGATCTGTCCATTGCAGAAAGTGGGGTAATGAAGTGACCTATTACTATTGTATTTGATTCTATGTCTCCCTTTAGATGCCTTAACATTTCTTTTAAATACCAGGTATCCTGTAATTAGGTGCATATACGTTTATAATAGTTACATCTTCCCATTGAATTGACCCCCTCTTTCAACAGTTTTTGTGGTAAAGTCTATTTTGCTTGATATTAGGATTGCTGCATCAGTTCTTTTTTGGTTTTTGTTGGCATGGACTATTTTTTTCCATCCTTCCATTTTCAGTCTGCCTGCATCTTTGTTGGTGAGATGTGCTTCTTGTATGCAGCAAATAGATGGGTTTTATTTTTTAATGCATTCTGCCAGTTTGTATCTTAATTGGAGAGTTAAGGTCATTTATATACAAGGTTACTATTGGTAAGTAATCATTTTGCCCTGCCATTTTCCCACACACATTCCTATTGTTTACTTTGGATTTCCTTTGTAATTTTAGGGTGATTTTCTGCCTTCACCTTCTTTATAACGATGACCATGTTTCTGTTTTCTGTGTGTACCACATCTTTCAGCATCTTTGGTAAGGCTGGATGGGTGGTAACAAATTATTTCAATTTATGTTTGTTATGAAAGATCTTTATTTTGTCTTCATTCATAAGTGAGAGATTGACAGGGTACAGTATTCTGAGTTGACAGTTTTTTTTTTTTTTTTCTCTCTTAAGACTGGAATATGTCTTGCTATTCTCTCCTAGCCTGTAGTGTTTCTGATGAGAAATCAGCTATGAGTCTAATTGGAGATCCTCTGAAAGTAATCTGGCATTTCTTTTGTGCACAATTTAAAATCTTTACTATGTTTTACTGTACAGAGTTTGACAACGCTGTGTCATGGTGAAGATCTTTTCTGGTCATGTCTTTTAGGAGTACTATGTGCTTTCTGTACCTGGACATACCCTTCTTTCTCCAAATTAGGGAATTTTTCTGTAATTATTTCACTAAAAAGACCTTCTAATACATTCTCTCTTTCAAACCTTCAGGAACTCATAAGACCTGTATGTTGGTTCATTTGAATGTATCCCTTAGATCTGCAATGCTGATTTTAAGTTTTTTTTTTTTTTTTTTTTTTTTTTTTTTTTTTTTTTTTTTTTTTTTTTTTGACAGGCAGAGTGGACAGTGAGAGAGAGAGACAGAGAGAGAAAGGTCTTCCTTTGCCGTTGGTTCACCCTCCAATGGCCGCCGCTGCAGCCGGCGCACCACGCTGATCCTGGCAGGAGCCAGGAGCCAGGTGCTTTTCCTGGTCTCCCATGGGGTGCAGGGCCCAAGCACCTGGGCCATCCTCCACTGCACTCCCTGGCCATAGCAGAGAGCTGGCCTGGAAGAGGGGCAACCGGGACAGAATCCGGCGCCCCAACCGGGACTAGAACCCGGTGTGCCGGCGCCGCAAGGTGGAGGATTAGCCTATTGAGCCACGGCGCCGGCTCTGATTTTAAGTTTTCTAATTTCTTCTTTTTTTTTCTGGACTGACTGAAAATTTCCAGAGTTTGTCTTCTAACTCAGATATTCTTTCTTCTGCCTCGCCAAGTCTGTTGTTGAGGCTTTCCACAGCATATTTTATTTGTTATATTGAATTATTCATTTCGAAGATTTCATTTTGATTTCTTTTTAAGATCTCAGTTTCATGGGAAAATTTTTCTTTTGTGTCATGTACAGATTTAAATAGTTCATAGATTTCCATCTGATTACTTCTAAGTAATCCTACAATCAAATTTTGTAAATTCTATTTCTAGCTTTTCTACAATCTCTTCATCTTCACATTCTAGTATTGAAGTATTGTGTTCTTTTGGGGGCATAATGTTGTATTATTTATTCTTGTTTCTTGAATTGCTATACTTACTATTGGGTATTTATGGAGATATTTGTTGGTTTCTTTTTTTTTTTTTCTGATATGACTTCTATCTTTGGACTATGCCTCTGTGTCTTAGTGGAGTGTCTATTTTTTCACTGAATACCCAGAGATGTGTGATGAGTGTGGCCAAGGAGTTCTGTTCACCAATCCAGTTGAAGGGAGTGCCCAAGGCTATCCACAGGTTGGGAGTGCTAAATCTCCTCTTTTATTTTATTTTTATTATCAGACGGGAGGTTTGTTCTGTTCTATTTTTAGTCTCATGCTCACTTCCTCTCCTCAAAGGAGATCAATGCCTGAGCGCTAACATTAGTGGGTACAATATTTGTCTACACTGCCACAAGAATCACACAAAGGATCTCAGTCAGCAAAGTTTGTGATGAGGCTCTTGACTGCTGTGGTCCTGAGCTGTGTGTGTCCACACCCTCCATATTGGTCCACAGTGCCCCTCTAATTTGCATGGAGGTTCCTCTGCCTTTTCTTCCTACCTTTTCCCTGAGACTACGGTCTCTCTACTTTTTTCAAACTATCTTTACCTAGACTATAGTAGTAAGCTCTTTCAATATTCCGCCATCTTGGTCTTCCCATATATTTTAAATCACCTTTAGTTATTTATAGTATCTAGTACTGCAGTAAATACTGTATAAATATTAGTTGTGCTGTATTGTTTGACAAGAGATAAGAGAAATAATGACAAGAGAAATGACAAAACAAAGAGCCTGTATATGCTCAGTACAGAGGCAAATTTTGGGTTGATATTTTTGATCCACAGTTGGCTGAATTGAATCATGTGGAAACCATGGATATGAAGAGTGGACAGTATTAAGCAAGATAGTGGTGAAGGTTAGGGCTTCCTAAAAGGAATTAACAAAGGTTCAGAATATACAGGGTTTTTTGTTTGTTTTTGTTTATATTCTGTCATAGTGTCATCATGGTTGGAGTTTGCCTTTGTATAATTTTGTTTAGTGAGCAGAGAAATTGTACTTTTCTCCAGACATATGAAGGGATGTGTAATGGTAAAATATCTATAGAGTAACAAATAATGTTGCTGTTTATTTCTTTCTCTACAATCAAAACTTCACTCCATTTTTACTAATACAGTGGAAAAAAAACACCAAACCATTTTTCTTTCTTCTGATACAGTCACTGTTCATTTAGGAAAGTAGGAATCACTGTAGTCTTCCCAAGGAAGAATAGATTAAACACAGGGAATTAGGTACTTATGAATTCATCATAAAGTTTGAAAAATTAAGTAGGAAATGCTACCGCTATATTAATTGATGGTCTACAGAAAATCAGAAAGTTAGCCCTGATCTGAGAGGATTAAACAATCACAGTCCATTAACCCATTGAGGTAGGAAAATTACAAAGGAATGGACACACATCTGTCAAAGTTCATGTCTGTCTGTTACAGCCAGAATAGGATAATGAAGTATGCTTTTCTTCAGCATTGAACATCCTGTGTGAGTGGTTTTCTTTGTTATCATCCAATCACAACCCTTCAGATGAGGTGGGAAATATAGTTTCTTGTTTTCTATTATTGTGATGCAGGAAAGAAACTATCAAACAAGTCGCATCAAACAAATTGGAATAAGCAAGGAGATGTATTAAAGGCAATTGAAGTTAAAAAAAAAAAAAAAAAAAAAAAAAAAAGAGTAACCAGTCTCCACCAAACTCAGTTCCACTGAATAAAAGGAGGAGTTCTAAGGCTTGTGATGAAAGGGAGAGCACAGGCCATTTGTGTTTACTAGCTCAATATACCTAAAGAATAGAACAATTTTATTAGCTGAAACAAGGAACTGGAGTTAGTGTCCCATCCTCCCACAAAACTGGGGTTAATTGATGATTGCATTTAAGAGGAACAGATAACTCTGGTATTTGGGAAAGAAATAAATGCATTGTAAAATCATGGAGAAACTTTTTAAATGATATCTATCTCAAAATGGGAAAGAAATGCTTTATTACAAAAGCATAGAGTCAGTCAGCATGAGGGGGAACATGAGGTGGTTTTGGTCTAAAATAGAAGGAATAAACATTGAGTTGATTATTCTTATATCACCTTTCCTTTTTGGTATCAGTAGTCAGAATTTCTAAGACAGTAAACTTCCTCCTTAGGTATTCCTTGAACACATACATCGAAGTTAAGCAAACAAAAATCCTGAATATCTTTTTGTGTAGTAATTATGACTGGTTATCTGTTGGTTCTACAATTATATACATGATAAACCAAGAATTATATGGTTATATAATATAACAACTATTTGTTAATACAATATATGAGATTAAGGAAACAAGGATCAGGGCTGGCACAGTGGCACAGTGGATTAAGCAATGCCAACACCCCATATTGGTACCAGTTCCAATCCTGGCTGCTCCACTTCCAATACAGCTCCCTGTTAAATGGTCCTGGGAAGGCAGCAGAAGATAACCAAAGTACTTGGTCCCCTGCACCCACATGGAAGACCCAGATGACTTGGGACTGACACAACCTTGGCTGAAGTAGCCATCTGGTGAGTGAAACAGCAGATGGAAGTATTTCTCTCTCTCTCTCTCTCTCTCTCTCTCTCCCTCCCTCCCTCCCTGTGTGTGTGTGTGTGTGTGTGTCTCCCTCTCTCTGTAACTCTGCCTGCCAAATAAATAAATAAATCTTTAAAACAAAGATAACAAGGATGACAAAACTCATAAGATAATTCCCATTTCTTTCCGACTTCAACACATTTTCATCAGATAGTATTATTGGCAAAATGAATAATCTGAAGTCAAAGTACACCAAGTGGCTAAAATAGTACCTTGGAAAAGACATATTTATCTATTTTAAGGGTAAAATGTGATTCTGCCTTCCATGAATGTTAAAAAGAATAGATTCTGAAAAATCACTTAATTTCACCTCCTTGAAAGTTTCCAAGAACGTAAAATCATCTTATGACAACATTTATTTTTTATGTAGGCAGCATTCTAAGATGATCTTCAGTGAGTCATTCCTTTGGTGAATATCCTCATCTTGAGTGTGGCTGTGATTTCCTTATTGCTGGATAGAATATGGCAAAGGCAATTGTATACATGTATTTACTAAATAAAAACAAAATAGGAGCCAGTGGTGTGACATAGTGGATGAAGCCGCCACCTACAAAGCCAGCATCCCATATGGGAACTGGTTCAAGTCCCAGCTGCTCCACTTCAATCTAGCTCTCTGTTATGGCCTAGGAAAGCAGTAGGGGATGGCCCAAATCCTTGGGCCCCTGCACTCATCTGGGAGACCTGGAAGAAGCTACTGGCTCCTGGTTTGTGATTGGCATAGCTCCGACTGTTGCAGCTATCTGGGGCATGAACCAGCGGATAGAAGACCTCTCTATCTCTTTCCCTGACTCTGCCTCTCTGTAACTCTGCCTTTGAAATAAATGTCTTTAAAAATAAATCATGCATATTATATTAAAAACCATTGTTTCAATTTCTATTCCAATTCTTTTCTACTCCTGGATTAATTTCTTCAAACATAAAGTAGTATGAAATAAGGTCAAATATGTAGACATGTTTTCTCTTCAAATGTTTTGATTTTAGATTTATGTGTTCTGGAGTATGATAAATTTCAATAGCTAATGCACTGTGTAGCTATCTAAGCTATAAAATATTAATAATAATTAGTTTTACTACCAAAACTTATTAGATAATTGCCAAGAGCAATTAATTTCATATGGATAGATTTTTTAATCAAGAAAAAGGTGATTTTGACAATTTCATTATATATGTCATCCATTTTTTTCAGTGAGAGTAGCTTATGTTCTTTATCTGATCATAATACTTTGTTTTTAGTGGGAGGTAAAATAGCAAAGTTTGTTAGGGAAGGGACATCCATAAGGATGGATGGGCACCTCTCCAGACAGAGCCTGAGAGGGTGCCCAGTCACTTGGACTGGGGTGGGGGAGAAGGAGCGAGGTTACATGGTTGGGTGGAGAGATTACACCTGGCCAGACCAGGCAGGTGACTCAGCATAGAGGCAGAGGGCTGAGCGCTCAGTCCAGTTGAGGCCAGGGGTTTTTAAGGAGATGGGTCTTGCTTCCCCACCTCTGTTCCCCTTGGAACAAAGGGCTTTTTGGATGCAAATGTTAAGAAACTTCTCCCTGAGTTTTGCAAATGTTAAGAAGCTTCTCCCTGAGTTTTCTCTTGAAGGTCTGAAACAAAGGACTTTATGGATGCAAATGTTATCAGACAGGAGGAAGGGAGCAGGGTGTTTGAGATGCAGATACTGAGCTGCACCTGGGAGATTGTAGAAGATTTGTCAGGCAGAAGGGGTGGGGACCCCCAGGGACCCCCCTACCTGGCAGGTTATCAAGTGGAAGGGGGCAGGACAGGGCAGGATGTGAATACCGGGATGCTCCTGAAACACCATCAGGATGACTTTGAGACGCAACATATGCTGGACATAGATGTCTTCTCTTTAGGCCTTTATGTCACGCACATATAAGCTCATAACTGACTTCCTACCTAACATTCCCCCCTCAAGAGGTAATACCCAAAATTCTTCCTTGGGATTATGGATGGAGTTCCGTTTTCTGTAACTTCAAAGCTGGCATGTGGGCGTCGAGGGGGATTTGGGCATTTTCTCTTGATATCTGTCTTATGGTGTGTGACAGTGGCCTTGGAAAGACTGTCCTGCTCAGTCCAGAGGGCTGCTCAGGTTGTCCAATGGAATGGGCAGGAAGCCTTGTCTGACCACCATTTGGAGTTCGACAGCTTTTAGTCTGTTAGAGACAAAACGAACAAAGGCATTAAAAACACATGGTGCAAAGAGAAGCATCAAGATTTCAGAAGTTATTGGGCCAAGGAGAGGAAATAGCCAGGATTTGCATGATCAGATGTCAGGCCAGAAATCCCAGCCCTGCTTGGCCTGGTCCTGGAGCTGTTTGGCTTTGTCCAGGAAAAGTACGAATTTGGATTTGTACCTGTCTAGTCTGATTGACCCAGAGACAACATTCTTCCTGGAACATGGCACAGACACCCCCCGGAGCAGCAGTTAGCATATCCAATATTTCTTTCATAACTTTTTGTGACTTCCACACACCCTCTTCAACTTACTTCAAACATTCCATCATTTCCATTCCAGTCTAGAGTAAATTAGCCATCAGGATTCTTACAAACCATGTCCTTTCCTTATTTAGAAGGTTCTTTCCTTTTTAACCCTTCTTACCAACAACACTCTTTCCTTCTAAACCTTTCTTACCAAGCACACAATTCTATACTTATGATGTTTTCCATAGAGCCTAGTTGGCTCTTTCTACCTTACCGGAAGACTGAGGTCTCCATGCAGAGTGAAGATGCCTTACAAATCCCTTGTTTGATCTAGAGCTCTGCTTAAGGCAATCAGTTCTGCTAACTGAGCAAAAGTTCCTGGGGGCAGAGCACGCTTCAATAATGTGCCATGCTGTAACTGTTGCATACCCTGAGAAGCAGGTCTTGTCTAACAAAACTGTTTCTGTCTGTGAACCAAACCTCATCTGCATTAGTCAGGGGGCTGTCTTTTAGGTCCCTTCTGCTGGCGTATATCAAGTCTATAGTCTCAGTACAGGAGTGGAGGAAGGTGGTCCCCTGGAACTGGCATTAAAGTAGCTGGGTTTAGAGTAGAGCAATGCATTATTTTTACCTGAGCATTTTCCAGAAGGAGGACCTGATACATTAGTGTCCTACTATCTGTGAGCCAGTGAAAGCACTTTTGCTCTAATAGAGAATTTATTTGATGTGAGGTATAAAGGGCGATATCTTGCCCCAGTGTAATTCTAGATACTTCCTCTCTCAGCAAGGCAGCTGCTGCCATCCTTAGGCAGTGGAGGCCATCCTTGTACAATCATGTCTAAGGTTTTAGAAAAGTAGCCCACAGGTTGCTTAACAGGTCCTGGATCCTGAGTTAACCCTCCTAAGGTGACTTCCTGCCTCCCAGCGATGTACAGCTGGGAGGGTCTCCCTGGGTTTGGCAGTCCTAGCACAGGGGCTTTAGTCATAGCATCCTTTAGCTGAGCAAAGGCTGTGGTTTGCTCTTTCCCCCAAAGGAGGGGCCTCTGCTTTGGCTTCCTGTCAAGAGCCTGGTTAAGGAACTGTGCTATTTCCCTGTATCTAGGAACCTGTAACCTGATAGAGAAAAACTGGGACTGCCTGAAGTTTGCGGAAGTAGGAATTTGCTGCATGGCCTATATCCTCACTGGGGCTGGTTTTCTCTCCCCAGGGGTGAGGATAAGGGTTAAATAATTAACACTCTAATGGACTAGCTATACTTTGCTTTCCTCTGGATATTTAGTAGCTAGTTTTGCTAGGAAGTTAAGCCAATGTACAAGACTAGAGTCTCAGGCTGGGAAAAGAGACAAACCAACAAATCATTTACATTTAACCATCTACATTATGGATTATTGTGCACCCCCCTCAAGAGATAGGCCCTTTAAGTCCTCAGTGAGGACCTGTCCAAATAGATGCAGGACTATCTGAGTTAGCTGTTACTGAAAGCCCTGTTTTTAGGAACTGGCAAGGAGGGCTTTCTAAGCTTAATACTATTGGGTAGACTTTTAAGGCCTGGCTGGGTGTGTGAGGCCCAGACCTATCCATGGGGTGCTGGAAGAGAATTGCAAGAGATGCAATTCTCCTTTAAGGGAGGCATCCTGTTGACTTGCATTACATGGCTGGACTAGGAGGAGAGCTGAATAGGAGGCTGATAGAAATAGGCAACTTGCGTTTCACTGACTCTAGGCCATCCCCTCAATAGCAGTGGCTGGAGCTGGAAGCTGGGCAGAGGCTGGGCAGAGCCAAAGACTTTTTAGCCACAAGGTCTGTGGTTCTGAACCAGGAGTCCTTCGACACCCAGGGCAGTTCTGTATCCAGTGGCCTTGCTCTTGGCAGAGCTGACAGAAGGCAGTTGCTGTCACGACAGCTGCTTGCCCAATGCCCTGGCTCCTCATATCAGCAAGTTTGGGGTGCACTGTCCTTGCTGGGTCTCCTTGATGGCAGATCACTGTGTAAAGCAGCCATTGATTGTCCTGTTGCCTATCCTCTGCTGCTAGCTTGCTCCTCGTTCTCCTGGTCTCTAGTAAAGTAGACCAAGGGACCAAGGAGGCAGCCTCTATGATGCCAGTCAAGGGGGTGCTCAACCCAACCCTGATTTCTGAAGCTTTCTTCTAATATCAGGGGTGGCTTGAGTTAGGAACATATCCCCTAATATGGCATTTCCTACAGCAGAATCAGGATCTAAATCACTATACTTATCAAGACCCTCTTTGAGCCTTTCTAGAAAGGCAGCTGGATTTTCCTGTGGACCCTGTTCTATCATTTATAGCTTATTAAAGTTCTTTGGTCTTGCCTTACTGGCTGCCCTTAGACCTGCTAAAAGACAAGCCAGCATGTGGTCCCTACTTTTTCTTCCCTCAGGGGTATTATAGTTCCATGAAGGTTCCTTAATTGGGATCGCTGCCTCTGCGATTGGGTGTCCCATATCCTGCCTATGCAAGGCATTTGCATAATCATTGGCATGCTACCCAACACCATTTGCTTTTCCCCATGAGTCAGAGTAGTGTTTAGAAGGACATGCCGGTAATCTTATACCATCCCTCTAGCCACCTGTTGGGGTCCTCAGTGAAGCTTCCCATTTCTGCTTTCATCTCATTTAAATCCTGCATTTTAAAGGGGACCCATATTTTGGTGGGGTCATTGGGTCCTATCACTTCCTGTAAGGGAAACATTCCTGCACCCTCCGCCCTAGCGCCCGAGCTCACGCCTGTGCTTGGGCTCCTGTTAGTGCTCAGCCTCCAGCTGGGGCTCTGGCTCAACCTTGGCCTCAGTCTGGGGCTGGGTCTCCAGCTAGGCCTCAGCCTTGGCCTGCTGCTCTGCTGAACCTCTGGGCAAGGTGGGGCAGTTGGCTCCATAGGAGGCTGAGGGCATGGTGGCTCTGGGGCATCTAGGGGAGCCCTAGATGGCAGCTCCTTTGGCTTAGCTTTACATTGGACTCCTGATAATAACTCAAATGAAGTTAACATTGCTGAGTCCAGTCTGCAACTTTGACAGAACTGATGATCTTTCCTAAGTGCCATAAAGACCTGTACATAAGGAATTTCTGTCCATTTACCATGCTCACAGTAGTATAGATATAAACAAGCAATGGTATTAAAATCTAAAGTCCCATTTCCTGGCCACACTCTCTGATCATTTAGTTTGTATTGTGGCCACACGTTGTTACAGAGAGAAACTAGCAATTTTTTCTTTAAGACCCTTGGTCGAACCGAGACCAATTTCTGAGAATGCATCCTAGCGGTGAGTCACGTGGTGGCAAGGAGAGCTGGTTTCCCATCTCCGATGTCTTCTCAAAATCCCTTCGTGATTGCCAAAAATGTTACCAGAGAAATTGCAGGGTTCTTGTCTTCACGCAATAAAGGATTCAGGCGTGAGACAGAGAGTAGTGGGAGATAAAATAACAAGGTTTATTAGGGAAGGGACATCGTAAGGATGGATGGGCACCTCTCCAGACAGAGCCTGAGAGGGTGCCCAGTAGCCCAGTAGCTCAGACTGGGGTGGGGGGGGAGGAGCGAGGTTACATGGTTGGGTGGAGAGATTATACCTGGCCAGAACAGGCGGGCGACTCAGCATAGAGGCAGAGGGCTGAGCTTGCCCTGATCATAATACTTTTGAAAATAGCTTTCAATACAGGAATTTAAGTTTAGAAGTTTTTTTTTTCATTTTCAATTATCTTTACATACAGAATATCAATTTGGTATATACTAAAGATTTCAACAGTTTGCATCCTCACAGAAACACAAAGTGTAAAGTACTGTTTGAGCACTTCTTATAGCATTAATTTACATTGTACAACATATTAAGGACAGAAATCCTACATGGGAAGTAAGTGCACAGTGACTCATGTTATTGACTTAAAAATGACACTCTTATTTATGGCGTCAGTATCACACTAGCCTCTTGTCATGAGTTGTCAAGGTTGTGGAAACCTTTTGAGTTTGCCAACTCCAATCTTATTTAGACAAGGTCATAGTCAAAGTGGAAGTTCTCTCTTCCCTTAAGAGAAAGGTACCACCTTCTTTGATGACCTGTTATTTCCACTGGGATCTCACTCGCAGAGATCTTTTATTTATTTCTTTTTTTTTTTTCCCAGAGTGTCTTGCCTTTCCATGCCTAAAATAGTCTCATGGGCTCTTCAGCCAGATCCAAATGCCTTAAGGGCTGATTCTGAGGCCAGAGTGCTGTTTAGGACATTTGCCATTCTATGATTCTACTGTGTATCCTGCTTCCCATGTTGGATCATTCTCTCCTTTTTAATTTATCAGTTACTATTAGCAGACACTAGTCTTGTTTATGTGATCCCTTTGACTCTTAGGCCTATCATTATGATCAATTGTGAACTGAAACTGATCACTTGGACTAGTGAGATGGCATTGGTACCTGCCACCTTGATGGGATTGAACTGGAATCCCCTGGAACATTTCTAACCCTACCGTTTGGGGCAAGTCCATTGAGCATGTGCTGAACTGTACATCTCCTCCCTCTCTTATTCCCACTCTTATATTTAATAGGGATCACTTTTCAGTTAAATTTCAACACCTAAGAATAATTGTGTGTTAATTAAAGAGTTCAACCAATAATATTAAGTAGAACAACAAAAAAAATATATTAAAATGGATAAAGTATTAAGTTGTTCTTCGACAGTCAGGACAAGGGCTGATCAAGTCACTGTTTCTCATAATTTCCATTTCACTTCAACAGGTTTCCTTTTTGGTGCTCAGTTAGTTGTCACTGATCAGGGAGAACATGTGATATTCATCCCTTTGGGACTGGCTTATTTCACTCAGCATGATGTGTTCCAGATTCCTCCATTTTGTTGCAAGTGACTGGATTTCATTGTTTTTTACTGCTGTATAGTATTCTATAGGGTATATATCCCACAATTTCTTTATCCAGTCTACTGTTGATAGGCATTTATGTTGATTCCAGGTCTTAGCTATTGTGAATTGAGCTGCAATAAACAGTAAGGTGCAGATAGCTCTTTTATTTGCCAATTGAATTTACTTTTGGTAAATTAGAAGGAATGGGATGGCTGGGTTGTATGGTAAGGACAGTCTATTCAATAAATGGTGCTGGGAAAACTGGATTTCCACATGCAGAAGCATGAAGTATGACCTCTACCTTTCACCTTACACAAAAATCCACTCAACATGGATTAAAGACCTAAATCTATGACCGACACCATCAAATTATTACAGAACATTGGAGAAACCCTGCAAGATATTGGCACCAGCAAAGACTTCTTGGAAAAGACCCCGGTGGCACAGGCAGTCAAAGCCAAAATTAACATTTGGGATTGCATCAAATTGAGAAGTTTCTGTACTGCAAAAGAAACAGTCAGGAAAGTGAAGAGCCAACTGACAGAATGGGAAAAATATTTGCAATCTATGCAACAGATAAAGGATTAATAACCAGAATCTACAAAGATACTAAGTTTAGAAGCATTAAGAGCATGTATTTCAAACCATTTGTTTTTACGTTTCAAATACATTCAAAAGTTTAGTTCTGTAAAACTTCAAACATTTGAAAATAGTTGGATATTGTCCAAGTAAGTCCATCCTGATTATCCTTTATTTGTGTTGTGTCTACTGATTTAGGAAAGTAAGCCCAGGGCTGGCCCAGGGCAAAATGTCAAATTTGAAATCCTCAACCTGTCAAACAAAGCCCTTTGTATTGTGTCCCTTCTCTAACTTTCCAGTCTCAGCTCTGATTTTACTCTCATGCCCAGGGTTGTGTAAGTCAGACTGACTTTCAGGCTGCCCTTCTAAATCTCATTCCCCTTTCTTGCCTCTGGCTCTTTCTACAAGTTGTTACTTCTGCCTAGAATATTTCTTTGCTTAACATTAGCTAATACATTCTTCATTCTCATTTACATTTATACTCTCCAAGATGCCTTCCCAGTTATGTTCAGAAATTTTACATGCCTCCTATAGATCTTTTCTCTCTCCTTTTTTTTTTCTTTTTGACAGGCAGACTTAGACAGGGAGAGACAGAGAAAGGTTTTCCTTTTCCGCTGATTCACCCACCAAATGGCCACACCGATCCAAAGCCAGGAGCCAGGTGCTTCCTTCTGGTCTCCCATGTGGGTGCAGGGCCCAAGCACTTGGGCAATCCTCCACTGCACTCCCAGGCCACAGCAGAGAGCTGGACTGGGAGAGGAGCAACCAGTACAGAATCCGGCGCCCTGACCGGGACTAGAACCCTGGGTGCCAGCGCCACAGGCGGAGGATTAGCCAAGTTTTCCGTGGCGCCGGCCCTCCTATAGATCTTAATATATTTTTCTACATGAATCAACATATATTATGATCTTTGAAATAAGTATTTACACATAATGATTTTATGAGCTTCTGAGTTTCTATATCAATTATTATTATTATTATCATCATCATCATTTAATACGGTGTGTTACTGTCTTTGGAAGGGATGCATATTAAACCATGCTTGCTGCATTGAAATATATTGGAATTACCAAGCTATCTGGATTTTAAAGCCTGAAATCAAGATTGCTTTCACTTTATGATAGGCATGTGAACTTTTGACTGAATTTGCTTAACTTATAAAATGCAAACAAGTGAGGTATATTGAAGTACAGAGTGTGAAAATAATCAGTAAACAAAAATTAATAAAAGGATTAACTGCTAAGATTTCATTTAATATGCACTTTTGGGTACATTTTCCACTCTTTCTATTCTTGTGGGCAGAATTTCACATCTCAAGTTATTTCTTACTTTTATTTACTCTCCTGATAACATTTGCTTTAGCTTTTTCTTAATATGGAAATGCAACCTTTACTTAGAACCCTATGTCTACATTTCTAATGTAAATGCCATATTTAACATTTAGAAGTCCACAATTCTCCTATACATACTTGCTTTTGTTAAACAGCATCATAATGATCAAAATAAAAGAGTAATGTATGCTACTGGAAAAGCAGGGATATATGTAAAGGGCAGGTGAAAAGCAGTTGCAATAGGTACATTAAGGTAAGATTTATAATTGTATTGTGATCAAGATGCTGTGAGTTTTAGAAGATTAGAGAAAAAGTCACTGATAAAAGATATTCACTGCTGAATTCTACCAGACATTTAAAGAACTAACTCCAATTCTTCTCAAACTATTCAGAACAATCGAAAAAGAGGGAGTCCTCCCAAATTCTTTCTATGAAGCCAGCATCGCCTTAATTCCTAAGCTGGAAAAAGATGCAGCATTGAAAGAGAATTACAGACCAATATCCCTGATGAACATAGATGCAAAAATCCTCAATAAAATTCTCGCCAATAGAATGCAACAACACATCAGAAAGATCATCCACCCAGACCTAGTAGGATTTATCCCTGGTATGCAGGAATGGTCCAATGTTCACAAAACAATCAATGTGATACACCACATTAACAGACTGCAGAAGATAAGCCATATGATTATCTCAATAGATGCAGAGAAAGCATTTGATAAAATACAACACCCTTTCATGATGAAAACTCTAAGCAAACTGGGTATGGAAGTAGTATTCCTCAATACAATCAAAGCAATTTATGAAAAACGCACGGCCAACATCCTATTGAATGGGGAAAAGTTGGAAGCATTTCCACTGAGATCTGGTACCAGACAGGGATGCCCACTCTCACCACCACTATTCAATATAGTTCTGGGAGTTTTAGCCAGAGCTATTAGGCAAGAAAAAGAAATTAAAGGGATACAAATTGGGAAGAAAGAGCACAAACTATCCCTCTTTTCAGATGATATGATTCTTTATTTAGGGGACCCAAAGAACTCTACTAAGAGACTATTGGAACTCATAGAAGAGTTTGGCAAAGTAGCAGGATATAAAATCAATGCACAAAAATCAACAGCCTTGTATACAAAGGCAATGCCATGGCTGAGGAAGAACTTCTAAGATCAATCCCATTCACAACAGCTACAAAAACAATCAAATATCTTGGAATAAATTTCATCAAAGACATTAAAATCTCTACGATGAAAATTAAAAAACCTTAAAGAAAGAAATAGAATAGGATACCAAAAAATAGAAAAATCTTCCAAGCTCATGGATTGGAAGAATCAACATCATCCAAATGTCCATTCTCCCAAAAGCAATTTATAGATTCAATGCAATACCAATCAAGATACCGAAGACTTTCTTCTCAGATCTGGAAAAAATGATGCTGAAATTCATATGGAGACACAGGAGACCTCGAATAGCTAAAGCAATCTTGTACAACAAAAACAAAACCGGAGGCATCACAATACCAGATTTCAGGACATACTACAGGGCAGTTGTTATCAAAACAACATGTACTGGTACAGAAACAGATGGATAGACCAATGGAACAGAATAGAAACACCAGAAATCAATCCAAACAACTACAGACAACTTATATTTGATCAAGGATCCAAAAGCAATCCCTGGAGTAAGGACAGTCTATTCAATAAATGGTGCTGGGAAAATTGGATTTCCATGTGAAGAATCATGAAGCAAGACCCCTACCTTTCACCTTACACAAAAATCCACTCAACATGGATTAAAGTCTTAAATCTACGACCCAACACCATCAAATTATAGGAGAACATTGGAGAAACCCTGCAAGATATAGGTACCGGCAAAGACTTCTTGGAAAATACCCCAGAAGAACATGCAGTCAAAGCCACAATTAACATTTGGGATTGCATCAAATTGAGAAGTTTCTGTACTTCAAAAGATATAGTCAGGAGAGTGAAGAGGCAACTGACAGAATGGGAAAAATATTTGCAAACATTGCAACAGATAAAGGGTTGATAACCAGAATCTACAAAGAAATCAAGAAACTCCACAACAACAAAACAAACAACCCACTCAAGAGATGGACCAAGGACCTCAATAGACATTTTTCAAAAGAGGAAATCCAAATGGCCAACAGGCACATGAAAAAATGTTCAAAGTCACTAGCAATCAGGGAAATGCAAATCAAAACCACAATGAGGTCTCACCTCACCCCGGTGAGAATGGCTCACATGCAGAAATCTACCAACAACAGATGCTGGCGAGGATGTGGGGAAAAGGGGACACTAACCCACTGTTGGTGGGAATGCAAACTGCTCAAGCCACTATGGAAGCCAGTCTGGAGATTCCTTAGAAACCTGAATATAACCCTACCATACAACCCAGTCATCCCACTCCTTTGAATTTACCCAAAGGAAATTAAATTGGCAAACAAAATCCTGTCTGCACCTTAATGTTTATTGCAGCTCAATTCACAATAGCTAAGACCTGGAACCAACCCAAATGCCCATCAACAGTAGACTGGATAAAGAAATTATGAGATATGTACCCTATAGAATACTATACAGCAGTCAAAAACAATGAAATCCAGTCATTTGCAACAACATGGAGCAATCTGGAAAATAATATGCTAATGAATTAAGCCAGTCCCAAAGGGACAAATATCATATGTTCTCCCTGATCAGTGACAACTAACTGAGCACCAAAAAGGAAACCTGTTGAAGTGAAATGAACACTATGAGAAACAGTGACTTGTTCAGCTCTTGTCCTGACTGTTGATGCACAATGTAATACTTTATCCCTTTTAGTATTTTTTTGTTCTAGTATATTTGCTGAACTCTGTAATTAACACACAATTATTCTTATGTGTTTAAATTTTAACTGAAAAGTGATCTCTGTTAAATATAAGAGTGTACAATTTGGGACATGCTCAATCGGACTTGCCCCAAATGGTGGAGTTAGAAACGTGCCTAGGGATTCCAGTACAATCCCATCAAGGTGTCATGTACCAATGCCATCTCACTAGTCCAAGTGATCAGTTTCAGTTCACAACTGATCACACTCTTAGGTCTAAGAGTCAAAGGGATCACATAAACAAGATTAGTGTCTTCTAATACTAGCTGATAGAACAAAAAAGGGAGAGAATGATCCAACATGGGAAGTGGGATACACAGCAGACTCATAGAATGGCAGATGTCCTAAATAGCACTCTGGCCTCAGAATCAGCCCTTAAGGCATTTGGATCTGGCTGAAGAGCCCATGAGACTATTTTAGGCATGGAAAGCCAAGACACTCAGGAAAAAAATAGAGAACCTAAATCAAAAATCTCTGCAAGTGAGATCCCAGTGGAAAGAACAGGTCATCAAAGAAGGATGTACCCTTCTCTGAAGGGAGGAGGGAACTTCCAATTTGACTAAGACCCTCTCTGAATAAGATCGAAGTCAGTGAACTCAAAAGTCTTCCATAGCCTTGGGAACTCATGACAAGAGCCTAGGGAGATTACTGATGCCATAAACAAGAGTGTCAAATTATTAAGTCAACAACAGGAGTCACTGTGTACTTACTCCTCATGTGGAATCTGTCCTTAATGTGTTGTCCAATGTGAAGTAATGCTATAACTAGTACTGAAACAGTATTTTACACTCTGTGTTTCTGTGTGGGTGCAAACTGATGATATCTTTACTTAATATATACTAAATCAATCTGTATATAAAGATAATTGAAAATGAATCGATGTGTATGGAATGGGAGATGGAGCGGGAGATGGGAGGGGTGTGAGTGGGAGGGAAGTTATGGGGGGGGAAGCCACTGTAATCCATAAACTGTACTTTGGAAATTTATATTTACTAAATAAAAGTTAAAAAAATGAATACAAAATAAAAAAAAATATTTCCCCTTCCATCCTCTCGCTTTTTGCTGGATCTTCCATTTTTTTGTGGTATTTGGCTTGGATTCTTAAATCTTCCCACAGAATTTAAATTTTTGTTTCATGACTGTTTTTCATGTGTGTGTTCCTAGTGACATGAACTTAACTTACTGTGACCTTAAAATTGTTATTATACATATACATACATATACAAGGTATTTAAACATCAAATAAAACAAAATATTTAAAGTCCTTATCACATAGAAAATTCACAATATATTCATTAATTTTATTTTATTTATTTGCTTGATCATTGCATTAAACATCTTCTAAATATTATCAGGTTTTTGGTCCATATAATTTACATTGAGGAGAAACCTTTTTTAAGGCAAATTACCTTTAGTTATTGAATCAGAGAACAAGTGAACCATTGTGTTCAGTCAATACTGCTTTTCTAAAGTGTACAGAATACAACAACAACATTTAAGCAAAATGTTTTAAGGGTAAGAATATTTGACTTTCATTTCACTAAAGTGTCAATTTTCATTTCTTTTAATTTCCAGTCTTTCATATTGTACTCATTTTTCAATCTTAAAATTTTTAAATGACTGAAATTAATAGAGACAGCTAAAATAAATAGTGGGGAAATACAGGCCATTTCCCAAAACTTATTCTTATACAACTTAATGAGGAAAAAAAAAAAGGCAGAAAAAAAAAACAAATAATAGTAAGTAAACCATTTTTGTATTTCCTATTAATTTCAGTATACTAAGTTCTTCATTAGGATTCATGATTGTTTGATATCTCATACTACTTTCAACATTTGTTAGCTGTGAGATCTTAACCCTCTGGGTGTTTTTGAATACAGATCCATCTTGAGAACACTGTGGGTTTTACTTGATTTTCCCTGATAGACTACTTGGGATGATTGAATAAGATACTAACGTACAATACTGCCTAACCTCAGAGTAGATATAACATAGTGTACCCTATGACTGCTATTCCTGTTATTACTATCATACCAAATCTCTCTGCTTTGTCCCGTTAGAAAATAATGAGGAAAGAATTTCTAGAAAATTTTATCAGGGAGATGTCCAAGTAAAAATATTTCTTTTGGAGTTAGATGCTAGGAGAGCAACTCCTCTAAGAACATTAATTTTTTTTTTTTCTGTTTCTATTTCTCATTTGCTCTTAAGGAACTTCAAAATAAAAGTCACATATTTGAAAAGTCTACAAAATTATATGGCCAGCTTTTTTGTTAAAAACTTTCTGATTCCTATATTTCACTATTAATTCATAGTTACAATCATCCTACCTTTTAGTTTTATATTAATTTTGATGTTTTTATTGTGTGCAATTATATCATATAGATATTTATTCAAATATATATTGTGAGCTGCTTTATACAACATTATGTGCTAGGTGTTTGGGATTCAATAGTGATGACAGAAAACATTACACACATAAGAGCTTTACAAAAAGAAAATCATTGGAATTATAGAAATTATTATCTAGTCACAGAGATTAACATTAATAATCACAGAAGTAAATATACAATCCAATTAATAACATATATATATATATGTATATAAACAGAAGCATGTGCTGTAGGAGTGTTTAACTGGGTAAACACAAGTTTATTTTGTTCTGAGCACAGTTCAGTGAATCTAAAATAAGTTCCCCCAGAGGAGTAGTAGAACTTTACCAAACTTCCACTACCCTGCATAGTCTGGGAAAGAGCTGTAGAGTGGGGAAATCCCCTGAAATGCAGAAAGTTGAGAATAGTGTAGTAAAAAGCATGTGGGACTCCAAAGAAATTAAACTCCAGTGCAATGGCAATAAAGTTCTCACAGCAAAGGAGATCTGAACATTTGAAAAGTTGGCAGCTGAGGATGAAAGTGTAAAGCATGGGAATTTTCTGAAATTTTGCTTGTGCTAAGACCCCAGCAAGGAATACATCTTCTGCTGGAAGAAAACTATGCAATGCCTAGGACATAAAGATGTCATGAAATAAACAAAGAAGCAATAATATTTTCTGATATAAGCAACTGGATAAAATCCATATAATTAGGCCTATGAAGTACATTAGGTATTGAAATTATGAGAAAAGAACTATAAAAATTAGTAGGACAGCTGTTCATCATAACCAAATGTGGAAACAGAAGATGAAATGTTCAAAGAAGGGGATAACTAGAGGTGATAGACTCAGGTGCTTTAGGCACCATGCCTTTCATATTCACCTCTCTGGGAGAAAATTCAAAGTAGTATTAAAGTGGACATAGTTGTAGTATACAATTAGATTTAACTTAACACTTCATAATGCACATTACATATATAACACTCAAATAGGAACAAAAATTTATTAAAATGAATTGTATCAGCAAGAGCATTCCTTAGTTTATCATATTCCTTGATTGTCTATTACATGTCTAATGAGATTCAACCAATAAAGAACTATATAAAAACGTAAATCACTGTACATGAAAATGTCAATTTTTAAAAGAAACTGGGGTATTAATTCAAAACATTAAGGTGATATTTGGCTGTTCTGTATCTTGGAAGTTTCTGACGAAGACAAAAAAAATTAGGAATAGTTGGGTTCACTTACATAATGCATACAAATTAGTGCATTGTGTAGATATTTGGATGAAGAAATAGATGGATCAATAGACAGACAAGAGTGCACAGATTATAACAAATACAGTGCAATATGATGCTGACTTTCAATATAAATTCACTGGAAAATTTCTCTAAAATTATAAGCACTTTGGTTATGGGAAGATATTCCCACTTATGCTCTCCATCTCCATCTCCTTTTGTTGTGTGTGGCTGATGTGTTATGAATCCTTCTTGTCGTGTACTTTCTTGGTTTTTTCAAGAGTTTGTTCTACTTGTGTTCCACTATTTTTATTACTCCTGTGATATTTTTCAGAATTTGCTTAATATTTTCATTCTGTGAGGTGTTAGAGACCTGATGTCCACTTATCTCCCATGAGCTCTGTCATTTATCTGCTGTAATATTTGATTACAAATGGGATGCAATATGTCAGAATGGATTTATGGTCACTGTCTCTCATTCCAGTTCTAAGATCAATTTGAAGCACAATTATACAACGCTGACAAGATCTGAACTGATTACTTATTCCAGAGGAGCATCTTGTAGGCTGGTTCTTCCTTCCCAAAAGATTGCTGGAGTCCTTGGATATTACACGTAGCCTTCTAGGATGCTGTCTACTCTACATTGTAAACCACAAAGCCTCCGCAGCTACATTTCAGCCTCTCTTGCTATCAAAAGAATCATGCTGCCTGATATCTAAGGCCTGTGTTACCATCATTTGCATTTTTTCACTATTCAGTTAACTCCTCTTTCCTTAATTATTACTCACAGCCTCACATCTCAATTGTGCAAAATGAAACATCCAGGGGCATTGTGGGAATTCATGATGTAATGGTATCTTTATGTCAGTTGGTTTCACATGATATGGAAATAAAACATTAGTATTCAAAATGTGCATCTTTCAAAGATCTTCTGAACTACATAAATTTCCCATTTTTGTTTTCCCAACCATAATCCTAATTTTATTATTTCATTCCCTTTATAAGCTATGAATATTCAATGTATTATCTCAGTATACAGCCTATTAACTATTAAAATGTAGCAGAGTTCAGTTAGGATGTCCTTGCTGAGCCAACATTATGCAGCAGTAAAGGAACTCCAGGGCTTTTCTTTAGTGCCACAAAACTGTGGTTAAAGTAGTGACATCTGGCAGTATTTATGTATTTTTTTCAAAAGGCACATAAACAGAACCCTCTACAAACTTACTAATTTGAAACATTGCAGTTTTTTATAAACCAGTCTTTCAGCACATATATTCTTCCCAATGTATCAATGAGGGGAAAGATTATAAATAAGCTCTATTATTTCTGTAGCTTTACATTTAAAACAGTTAAACAATTCTAACTAACTGAATCAAAGCTCTCACACCGAAGGATCACTAAGTGGTTTATATTTAAGGCACTTGTCCTCAGAGACTGAATTCAAGAGGGAAATTGAGAAAAGTAAGATCGTGCTAAGTCTGCTGGTTTCTACACCACAGGGTAGAGCAGAGAAGACTGAGGTTCTTTCCTAGCAGCATGCTGGTTACAGAGCTCTTATAGAAGGTAAAGGGAATGCATCAAGATATGAAAGAGCTCCTGCGGAATAAATATGTTCTGCTAAGTGGCTGTAAAATACGTGCTGCTCTTTCAGACTTGTTATCAGGCAACAAACTATCATGGTTTGTGATCTTCAAAGAATTAATATCTATGTGCATTATATTATTTAAGTTATTATTTTCACAATAAAGTGTCAGCTATGATTACATACCATTCCCAATGGTACAAATTGTTTTGAAATGTCTTTTAATGTTCAAACCCTTAATTATTTTCATATTTTTCAATTTATTAGTTTCAAGAAATAAGGGAATATTTTAGAGATCATGTTTCCTTATTTCCATGAATACCAGGAAAGAATTAAAAGAGCAATAGAAAAAAAAAAAAACACACTAAAACAAAGCATAAAATTCAGGGTGGTGTTGTGGGGCATAGGACTCAGCTGCTTCTTGCAACGCCACCATTTCACATCCGATTGTGGGTGTGAGACCCAACTGCTGTGCTTCTGACCTAGCTTCCTCCTAATGTGCCTCAGAAGACAGTGAATGATGGATGATGGCCTAAGTTCTTGAACCCCTGCTATTTTGTGGGAGACCATGGTGGAGTTCTGGTTTCCACAGTTCCAACCATGGCAACAATTTGAGGAGTGAAACAGAGGATGGGAGATCTCTTTTTGGGTCTCTCCTTCTTGCTCTGCCACATTGACTTATAAATATTAAATAAATAATTAAAAAATAAATCCCTGTATTTATTTTATTTAGTTATTATCAAAATTTTACTCTTATTTCTAATGTTTAAAAATAGAAAATCAGACCTTTTACCAAGTATTTTCTCTTAAAATATCAGCTTACAAATAACTTTCTCATTTTAAGTTTATTTCATTGTTTTGGAAAACAACTTTTGTTTGACATCAAATATTTGTTTTAAATCTTAAACAATGTTTTTAAGAATAAATCAATTGGTGCAGCAGGCTAAAGCCCTGGCCTGAAGCGCCGGCATCCCATGTGGGTGCCAGTTCGTGTCCTGGCTGCTCCTCTTCTGATCTAGCTCTCTGCTATAGCCTGGGAAAGTGGTGGAAGATGGCCCAAGTCCTTGGACCCCTGCATCCATTTGAGAGACCTGGAAGGAGCTCCTGGCTTCTGGCTTTGGATTGGCACAGCTCTGGCCATTGCAGCCATCTGGGGAGTGAACCAGCAGATGGCTCTCTGTCTCTACCTCTCTCTGTAATTCTATCTTTCAAATAAATAAAATATCTTTAAAAAATAAATCAATTAATACTTTTTAAAAATAAAAACTGCTTTTAAAAAACAAGCTGCATTAAGTAATTCATATATAATTTTATTCTTTTCAATTATTCTGTGACATGACATTTCATTTTAAAACATTTCCTGCTATGCATCCTGGCTTTCTTAGTTCAAATCTTAAGTCTTAATTCTAACTCTTAATTTAATTGAGGCGTTAAAAGTTTTTAGAATGTTTCTCATAAGTGAAGGGTCAGCTTCAGGTAACAAAGATTCCAATTAGCTATTCTAGAAAGAAAGAAATATTTCTTAGGACTCACGTTGTAGCGTAGTGTGTGTAAAGCTGCCACCTGTGATACAGGCATCCCATATGGAAGCCAGTTCAAGTTCCGGCTGCTCTACATCCTACCCATCTCCCTGTTAATCGCCTGTGAAAAAAGCAGATGCCTCAAGTGTTTGGGCTCCTGCCATCCACGTAGGAGACCTGCGTGAAGATCTTGGCTCCTGGCTATAGCCAACCCAGCATTGGCTGTTGTGGTCATCTAGGGTGTGAATCAGTGCATGGATGAGATTCTCTCTCTCTCTCTCTCTCTCTCTCTCTCTCTTTCTCTTTCCTTCCTTCCTCCTTCAAAAATCAAATCCTTTTTTGAAAAAAAAGTCTCTGTATTCCTGTCCTTCTCTCTATATAAGAAATCCACAACCCTTTTAAAAAAGAGTATTCATTTGTTTGAAAGGCAGAATCACAGAGAGAGGGAACAAAATCTTTCACCTGCTGGTTTACTCCCCAAATGCCTACAACAGCTGGAGTCTGACCATGTGAAAACCAGAAACCAGGAACTGCTGCATCTCCTAAATGGGTGGCTGGAACCCAACAATGAAAGAAAGACAGAGAGAGAGAGACCTTCCATCTTCTATTTCACTCCCCCAAAAGCCTGCAACAGCTGACACTGTGCCAGGCCAGAGCCGGGAGCTTGGAATTCGGTTGAATGTTTTGTGTGGGTCTCATCATCTGCTGCTTCCCAGAGTGCGCATTAGCAGGAAGCTGGTATCAGGAGTAAAGGTGGAACTCAGATCCATGTGCTTCAATACGGGATTTGGGAGTCCCAAATGGCACTTTAACTGCTTTGCCAAACACCACTCCTATTCTCTCCTAGTGGTAGTAATAACAAACAACAAAAATGTTTTTGACTCACAATCCTCCCAAAGACAAAGATGCATTTCATATCTTACCTTCAAGAAAGAGGGCTGGTGCCACGGCTCACTAGGCTAATCCTCTGCCTGTGGTGCTGGCACCCTGGGTTCTAGTCCTGGTTGGGGCACCAGTTTCTAGTCCCAGTTGCTCCTCTTCCAGTCCAGCTCTCTGCTGTGGCCCAGGAAGGCAGTGGAGGATGGCCCAAGTCCTTGGGCCCTGCACCGGCGAGGGAGACCAGGAGAAGGCACCTGGCGCCGGCCACAACGGCCATTGTGGGGTGAACCAACGGAAAAAGGAAGACCTTTCTTTCAGTCTCTCTCTCTCACTGTCCACTCTGCCTGTAAAAAAAAAAAAAAAAACAAGGATCTCTTCAGTGGTACACAGCCTCATGTAGCACAGCCATGGGGCTGTGGCCCATGAATTCAAGGTTAATGAATTAACAAATAACCAGGAAGCTATGTGTTACTTTCTCCTACATTGGTTTCAATTTCTAACACTGCTTCTAAAACTAAGTTATGAATCCTTTTTTTTTTTTTTTTTTTTTTAACACACACGCAGCCTAAGGCTGGCAAAGGAAACAAGCAACCCTCTGGACCCTGCAGCCCTTTGGCATGCCAAATTTTCTTCCAAGTTGCTATTTTCTTGAGAGAGGCACTAGTATGAGTCCTACTTAATAAATAGATATACTGCTGAAAACTCGTCAGTGTTGATTTAGCTTATTGTAATCATAGTAGTTCATAAAGACCTAAAAATTTAAACTGTATTTAAATTCCTTACGTAACTCATAAAATTGTGGAAGTAAACCATATTAATAGTTAAGTATGTGGAGGTCTTCAAAATCCTAAAGGGAAATGTGTGTTACAAAAAAACTTCCTGGATTTCCATATTTTTTGCACCAAAATAAATTTATCTTTTCATTCCTTTTTTCTACAAACTTTCTAAAGTCATGTCATGGTGGCTGACAAAATGTCCAATGATTACATTGATCCTTAGAGAGCACAGGGGATGGACCATTGGCATTGGTGGCAAGTATTCCTTTTCATGAAGGATTTGCTGCCCCAGTAGTTGGAAGTATGGACAGATGATGGGCTTAAGCTCTCAGTCTTTTGGGGGATTGGCAATCTGGTTACTATCATATCTTCCTGGATGTTGCCCACATTCACCTACCCACCTAGATAGAAGGATAAAGACTTGGCTGTCTAAACCCAGTAGTGAATAACCCAAATCACCATTGCGGAGTTTCTAGTGTAATTAGTTGCACTACGGTATGCAATCTCTCTCCTCTCCCCAACAATCCTACTTTCTTACAATTATTTTTACACCCATTGGTTCAAACAGCACTCTTGCATTAGCCTTCTTAGTTTATCCTAAACACATTCTTAGAAATTGGGTTTTTGTTTTACTGTTTCTGTTTTTATTTATTTATTTGGAAAACCTAAGCTGTGACAGCTTTTATTTTTATCTTCCTGTGCTATTGAGGAAGTATCACAGGAGTTGTGCTTGCTTTAAATTCATATACTTTTATTTCATTGGCCAAACACTTGATAAGTGGTTCTTATAAATACAAAACACCAAAGAAATAAATTACTGAATAATTAAAAGATGGAATAAATACTTTCTAACCTAGTGGTTGAGACAACTGTTAAGATGCCTGAATCCCAGGGGCCAGTATTGTAGCACAGTGGGATAAGCCACTACTGTGATGCTGGCACCCCATATGGGTACCTGTTGGAGTCCCAGCTGCTCCATTGTTGATTCTGCTCCCTTCCAATGTACCTGGGAAAGCAGAGGAAGATGGCCCAAGTATTTGGGTCACTGCGTCTATGCGGGAGATCCAAATGAAGCTCCTGCCTCCTGCATTTGGCCTGATACAGCCCTGGCTGCTTTGGCATTTGGGGAATGAACCAGCAGATAATGGAATCTCTCTCTCTCTCTCTCTCTCTCTCTCTCTCTCTCTCTCCATCCCCCATCTCCCTCCTTCCCTCTGTCTCTCTCTTTGTGTGTGTGTGTGTTGTCTCCCTCTCTAACTCTGCTTTTCAAACAAAATTAATAAATAAATCTTTTTTTAAAGAATGTCTGAATCCCACCAGAGTGCCTGTGTTCAATTCCTGGCTCAGGATCCTAATTTCAGTTTCCTTCTAAGTGGACACTTGTAGGCATCATGTGGTTACCCAAGTAATTGTGTCCCTGCCTTTCATGGGGTAAACCTTGAATGAGTTCCTGTTTCACGGTTCCAGATCCAGCACAGTCCCAGCTTCAGTGTGCATTTGCAGGGTCAACCAGTGGATGAGAGCTCTGTTTATCTGTATCTACAATTCTGGCTGTCAAAGTTTTACAAGATTAAAAAAACAAGACTTAATGCAATCTTTAATGAGTTCAGAAAACTCTTTCTTAAGAGTCCTAAAATAATGAAAGACTTTATCAAAATTTGTTTTGTCATACAGGATGTTGATGAAAAAATGCTATATAAGGAGACACTGACTCTTATTTAACATAAGATGATATCTGGGGTAGATCATTGGTGAATTTCTCTCTCTTTTAAGGCTTTCATGAATATGTACATCCTCAAATACAAAATAATTAAGAATGCAATTATAATGATGATGATGTTGAAAGCAAGTGAAATTTTATAGTAATTTTGGTGTTCTAAAATTTTGTGTCCATTGGTTTGGGAAGTAGAGATATAGAGAAAGAAAAACAGAATGAAAGAGAGATAGAGACCTCCAATCCATAAATGTCCGTGATGGTAGGGTTGGAATAAGGCAGCAGTTGGGAACCCATCAGGATTTCCATGTGGATGACTGAAATCCAACTAGTTGAGCCATCATTTACACTCCTTATGGTCTGTATTATCAGGGAGCTGCAGGGTGATATGGAACTGAGGTACTTTGATCTGGAATGACAACATCCTAGCGGGCATCTCATCAAGGCCAATGTCCACACCCAGTTTTGGCTCTTATTATTTTTATATCACTTTGAAAATGTAATATGTTCTCTATTTGTCTTCACTGTGTGTCTTAGTATTGATTTATGGGATATTTATTCCTAGAATTGATGTATTCAAGCACTCCAGAGTGGTGAATGGTTATGGTTGCTTGACAGTCTTATGCATAATTGATAGGTTGCTGGGCATTTTATCTTGAAGAACTACTTTTACGTTATGAGGATTTAGGGCTCAGAAAAAAAAAGATATTGAAAAAGAAATGAAATTATTAAAAAGTGTTATCAAAGTAAAATTACTCTTTGAAGAGAAACATATTTTTTTTTTAACTTTTATTTGATGAATATAAATTTCCAAAGTACAGCTTATGGATTACAATGGCTTCCCCCCCATAACGTCCCTCCCACCTGCAACCCTCCCCTTTCCCACTCCCTTTCCCCTTCCATTCATATCAAGATTCATTTTCGTTTCTCTTTATATACAGAAGATCAGTTTAGCATACATTAAGTAAAGATTTCAACAGTTTGCTCCCACACAGAAACATAAAGTAAAAAATACTGTTTGAGTACTAGTTATAGCATTAAATCTCAATGTACAGCACACTAAGGACAAAGATCCTACATGAGGAGTAAGTGCACAGTGACTCCTGTTGTTGACTTAACAAATTGACACTCTTGTTTATGGCCTCAGTAATCACCCTAGGCTCTTGTCATGAGCTGCCAAGGCTATGGAAGCCCCCTGAGTTCACCGACTCTGATCATATTTAGACAAGGCCATGGTCAAAGTGGAAGTTCTCTCCTCCCTTCAGAGAAAGGTACCTCCTTCTTTGATGACCCGTTTTTTCCACTGGGATCTCACTCGTGGAGATCTTTTATTTAGTTTTTTTGTTTTTTTTGTTTTTTTGTTTTTTTTTCCCCAGAGTGTCTTGGCTTTCCATGCCTGAAATACTCTCATGGGCTTTTCAGCCAGATCCGCATGCCTTAAGGGCAGAAAAACAGAGAGATGGAGAGAGAGAGAGAGAGAGCAGGAGAGGCAAATAGAACTCCCAATTCCTGACTTACTCTCCAATTACCTGCAATAGCTGGGGCTGGGTCATACTGAAGCTAAGAATCAGGAGCTCAATCCACTTATCCCATATGTGTTGCAGGGAGTCAACTGTTTGAACCATCACCTACATTCTCCCAGAATTCTTATTCCCAGAATGTTGAAAATGGGAGTGGAGCTGGATCTCAAAATCAAGCCCTCAAATTTAGATTTTGAGCATCATCCCAAACAGCAGTTTGTCTCTCAGGCCAAATACCCATCCAAACATATTTAATTCTTCCATTTCTAGGTTATTCTTGTTGATTCTTCTGGTTTTTTAAAGATTTATTTACTTTACTTGAAAGTCAAAGTTACACAGAGAGAGAAGGAGAGGCAGAGAGAGAGAGAGAGAGTGAGAGAGATTGAGAGAGAGATTCCATCCACTGGTTCACTCCCCAAATGGCTGCAACAGTCAGGAGTTGCACCGATCCAAAGCCAGGAGCCAGGAGCTTCTTCTGGGTCTCCTATGTGGGTGCAGGGGTCCAAGGACTTGAGCCATCTTCTACTGCTTTCCCAGGCCATAGCAGAGAGCTAGATGTGAAGTGGAGCAGCCAGGTCTTGAACCAGCGCCCATAGGGATGTCGGCACTGCAGGTGGTGACTTTACCCACTGCGCCACAGCGCCGGCCCTGATTCTTCTGTTTTTAAGCCACAGTTCAATAACTTAATTTATCTTGAATAATACCATAGTTACAATTATTTTCATTGTCGTTATATTGTTTTTCAATTATAACATCTTATTTTCTAAATATAAAATGGCTATAAAAGATGATTTTGAGAACTATTACTGTTCCAGTTTTGGATGAACCGATATAATGACTATTTTTTACAAGATCTTATGTTGAGCATGATACAGTGATGGAGAGTCAGAAAAAGATAGTAGATATTGACATTTACTAACAGCCTGACTTATAGCTAAATCTCTTTGGGCTCTTTAAATGAAAGTATTTTTTTTTTTTTCAGGTGATGTGGGAGGACATTGTATTTGTCAATTCAGGCTGCTAGAAAACAACACCATAGACTCGGTGACTTAAACATAAACGTATTTCTTACAGTTACGGAAGTGAAAAGTCCAAGATTAAGTTACTGGTCCATTTGGTACTGGTGAATACCTTCTCGTTTACAAATTGCTATTTCCTTGTTTTATTCTTAGCACTGTTTTACACTGGAGTGGGGAAGTGCTCTGGTGTTCCTCTTCCTATAAGGGCAATAATCTCATACAGAGGCTTCCTCTCAATTTCAGATCCAAATCTAATGACCTCTGAATCCTCACCTTCAAATGCCATCCTACTGGAGATTCAGACTTCAGCTTATAAACTTGGGGAGACATAAATATTCAGTCCTCAGCAGGTACTTTTCTTTGCCTTTGAAATTCCCATGTCTTTATAATGTCATCTTAAAACATGAGGCTCAGAAATATGAAACCGTTTGTAAAATATGTTCTGTATTTAGCGCAATAAGGATGCTGTTAGAGCAATCCTGTGCTGCTTCTTTGTATTTTCTTGGAATTGTAGAACTGATGAATAAGCAGACATAGTGATTGTAGAAAAACAGCCAAAACAGTCATCGAGAATTATGCTTCTAGGATTTTTTGCTGAGTACTTATGAGGAGAATTATGTAAATATGAGAGCTCGCATTGTGTTGAGCTTTCGTTTATTTTCATTTTCAGATAAACTTACTTCTGAATTAGTTTTCTTCTTAGATATTTAAAGTTCCATAAAAAAAACTAGACCTTTGCATGTAATGAGAGCTTTATGTTTTCTGGAAGGGAAAATTGCCAGAAGGAATTAGCATGTTAATTAGGGAGAAAATTCTATCCCTGTAAACTCTCCCTGAATATAAGTTTTCCACTTGGTAGAAGAAATTTAAGCAGAGACTTTATATATATGAACAGGTAGTTTGGAAGAGTTTGACATTAGCTACCTAGGTGGCTCCAATCTTTATTTCTAACTCTCAATGAAAAAATCAATGATAAATATGAAGATGATAATTTTTACTTTAGCAGGATGCATACTTATTTATTCTAGCAATTACATGGCTAATAAGAATTTCAAAGGCTATTGAGACCCTTTCTAAAGGTAATGTGTTTTATTGCACACACAGTCGCTACAGATGAGGCTCAGTCTCCAAGGAATTTCTTTAGATTTGCATTGATGAAAGTAAATTGTTTTTATTTCTACAGGGAAACGTAATTCTGGGTAACTACTAAGTGTGCTGCTCCCTCAGCTCCATCTGTTATTCAAATAACATAGAAAGACCCAGGAAAAATCAGAAGATGACATAGTCATGAATGGTAGCCTCATTTACAGTAGTGTGACCATCTTTCAGAGTAATTTATGGTGTGTTTTATAAGGAGCTAGAATAGAAGAATTTGAAGGTTCCCAACACAAAGAAATTACAAAAGTTTAAGGAGATGAAAATGCAAATTACCCTGACTTGTTCAACAAACATTGCTTACATATATTGGATTTATTGAATTATCACATTGTATCCCATAAATATGTACAAATATATACAAATGAGACATTGAGATGAATCCCCCATATAGGATTATGGGCTTAAAGGTAGAAGAAAACCAGAGCCCTCTGTCTCCCTCCTTCTCTCTCTGACAGCATACAACAAGGTGTCAGTTTTATTTCTGTAGGTTGCTAGTCTTCCTCAATCCAGAAAAGGAAGCAGCAGTACGAGAACTAGTTTTTGTGTTATCCATATCCATAATCTTTACTCTCTGCAAAAAGACCATTTAAATACCTTGATTTAACTCTCATAAAACATATCAGTCTTTAAACAGAACATAGTAAAGTAGGTATTATAAAATTCTAAAGGGTAATTATCAAATATCTTATTAGAAAAATATTCCCAGTGATATTTGAATACACACACCATATATATGCATATGTATATATTTAGTTAAGAAATGCATTGATAAATTGAATCCTTTGCTTATCATATGGAAATTTGAGAAAATACTGATTTCTTTTTTTTGTCAGTCGAATGGCAATTATAATGGTACAAGAACAGCCACATGTTGAAATGAAGTGAATTATTTAAGGACACACTACCAAATTTGTGTCAAGATAAAGATGGGGTACTAGGCTGGCTGACATCCTCCTTGTACTTTTTTTACTCTTCAGGGGGTAACTGCATTATATCTACCTACCTATATAAGTATGTGTGTATCTATCTTTCTATCATCTACTTAGAATATTCGTATTTCCTAAATTACTAGTGTTTTTGTATAATGTATTAAGGTTTATAATGTAATGTGCCTAGATCTGTTTTATTTGCTAAATCTAAATAATATGATAATAATGTGGAAAGTTACCACACATTACTAACACTTTCAATATTCACCATGTTAATATCCAATTTGTATTACTCATCTACTGTAGAGTAGCTGTATGCAAGCTAAATATTTAAAACTTCATTCATTCATTGACTTCCTTTTCCACTTGGTAGTTCCATCCCAATATATACCCATTCTTCCCTTGGGTTATTTGCTTGTTCAGGTTTCAGTTTGAATACAGAATATATAAATATTACAAAATTAATTTCTGAAATCATGTTTTTATGACAAATAAACACGCATTTCACATCTGATATAGTTTTGAACCTGTGATTGATTTAATTTCCATTTTAAAAGAACATCTTTGAAAAAACATGTTTAGGTTATTGAGTAGTGACTACTAGGTCAAATTATTGTCAGTTGAGTGATGGTGTCCAGGGAAGGAAATTTTGAATATTTAACTGAGTGGGAATTCATGGAGCTTGGATAATAAACATATGAATGCAGTTCTTTGAATATGTAATTTGTTTTACAATTCAAAATAAAAGTTGCAGCAGTGAAGCTCTGATTTACACTGCCACAACTATTCTTTGTGAATGTTCCCGATTCACTTATGTATAATTTGCTTGCATATTTTTGACTAGCACAGTGGAAGTAATTTGAATGGAATAAATTTTGGGAAGGCATATTGAATCTCCAAATGATTATCATTTCAGAGCATGATACCAAGGCTGAGGAAGGCCTACTGGAGAAAACATTTTAATAGGAAAAGATGTATTGTAATGGTTAAAAGCAGAGTAGAGTGAACAAATTCTTGTGCTCAAACCAGCTCCATCACTTAGTAGACGTTAGATTATTGAAAGATTAATTCAAACTCATCATTTTTTTATCATTTGCAAAATGTAATTTGCAGTACAAGGCCAGATGCCAGAGAACAGGGATGAGGATTGGAGCACTGGTATGCATCTTGGAGTCCAAAGACTGGAGAAACTGAAGTTCTGATATCCAAGCACAAGCGAGAAGAGTGTGTCACAGCTTTAATGGGTGGAAAAAATACTTTTCTCTCATTTTTATTTATTATTTTATTGTATTCATTTTCTCTCCTTGTTTTCCCAATTAATTGCATGGTGTGTGTCCACACTGAAGGCAGATTTTCCACAGTCTATCAACTCATATGCCAATCTCCCCTCAAAACACTCTCAGAGACACACCTATAACTAAACCAGTTCTCCAGGTACTAATAATACTTAATCCAGTTAAGTTGACAAACAAAATTAATCATCAAATGGTGGAACAATTTTACACAGAGGGGTCAGGAATACCTGTGGCAGGAAGTTACAGTATGGATACTTCTTGAACTAGAAAAATATATGATTTCAAGTGACACAAAATTGTGAACTCCTTGTAAGCCAGGTTTTTAACATGCTTTTTTAAACATAGATATACTCTATGTGATATAGTTGAACAAAACATTACACTGGTTTCCAGAAAGCCTGTCTCATAATTGTATTCTACCTCTCTGAGGCCCCATATCTCCTAAGCTGTATGATGGTCCAAATCCTTACCATGACAGTGTCATTGTATATTTATCTGCCTCCAGTCAAATTATAAAAAATACTTTGCAAACTCTAAAATATCTATGCTCTTCCTGATAAAGATCAAGAATGATGAATAAACAATGTGATAGTGGTCTTTTCATATTTTAATTTTTAAAATTTTTAATTAGTTTTAAACAGATTCAATGTACTTTGATATAATTCTAAGAACATAATGATATCACTTTCTTTACTCCTTCCCCTCCCTCCCACCCTGCTTCCTTATTCTTTTTTTTTCTTTTAGTTTTGAGATAACATATTTTAAATTTACATTACAGTAAGAAAGGCAATACTTCACCAAATAAGAAGTTTAAAAAGTAAAAAGCAAAAAGACCTAGTTTCATGAGAACAGAAGCAATGACCATAAATAATAATTGAAGGGAAAAATGACAATTAAATCCAAAAACAGTAAATTTTAAAGTAATCACAGATCATTAAAGCTATAGTAGTAGGCCGGCGATGCGGCTCAATAGGCTAATCCTCTGCCTGTGGCACCTGCACTCCGGGTTCTAGTCCTGGTCGGGGTGCCAGATTCTGTCCCGGTTGCCCCTCTTCCATTCCAGCTCTCTGCTGTGGCCCGGGAGTGCAGTGGAGGATGGCCCAAGTCCTTGGGTCCTGCCCCACATGGGAGACCAGGAGAAGCACCTGGCTCCTGGCTTCAGATCAGTGCGGTGCGCCGAACGCATGCAGCGCGCCAGCCGTGGCGGCCATTGGAGGGTGAACCAACGGCAAAGGAAGACCTTTCTCTCTCTCTCTCTTTCTCTCTCTCTCTCACTGTCCACTCTGCCTGTAAAAAAAAAAAAAAAAAAAAAAGCTATAGTAGTATAACTTTCTTAAACATTGGTTTCACAAAGGTTTAAAGCAAAGATTTTTAACAAAACTATATTGCATTACCGATAAATACATTGCTCACTTTTTATTTCTTCTTTTCTTTCTTTTTTTTTTTTTTTTAATTTTAGCTCCCATGAATAAGGGACATGTGGAATTTGTCTTTCTGGATCCAGCTTATTTCACACTACATGATGTCATCCAGTTGTGTCCCTTTTGTTACAAATGGTAGAATTTCATTCTTTTAATAGCTGAATAATATTCCATTGTGTATATACATTCCACATTTTCTGTATCCATTCATCTGATGTTGGGCATCTTGGTTGGTTCCAAATTTTGGCTGTTGTTAACAGTGCTGCTATGAATTTGATGTTACAGGTATATGCTATGAATATAATATTGCAGCTCTTTCACACATGTTGTTAAAACATTTTCACTGGCCGGCGCCGCGGCTCACTAGGCTAATCCTCCGCCTAGCGGCGCCGGCACACCGGGTTCTAGTCCCGGTCGGGGCGCCGGATTCTGTCCCGGTTGCCCCTCTTCCAGGCCAGCCCTCTGCTGTGGCCAGGGAGTGCAGTGGAGGATGGCCCAGGTGCTTGGGCCCTGCACCCCATGGGAGACCAGGAAAAGCACCTGGCTCCTGGCTCCTGCCATCAGATCAGCGCGGTGCGCCGGCCGCGGCGGCCATTGGAGGGTGAACCAACGGCAAAAGGAAGACCTTTCTCTCTGTCTCTCTCTCTCACTGTCCACTCTGCCTGTCAAAAAAAAAAAAAAAAAAAAACATTTTCACTGCATATCCAGTAGTGGGATTACTGGATCATATGGCAAGTCTATTTCTAGTTTTTTTTAAAGAATCTCCACATTTTTTCACAAAGACCATATTAATTTACCTTCCCACCAATAGTTTATAAGTGTTCCCTTTTGTCCACTTCCTTATCAGCATTTGTTACTCTCTGTGTTTTGGATTTAGGCAATTTTGACAGGGATGAGAAATATCTCATTGTGGTTTTCATTTGCATTTTTCTGATCACTAGTGATGTGCATTTTTTAGTATGTTTGTATTTCTTCTTTTGGGAATTGTCTATTGATGCCCTCTGCCATTTCTAAGCTGGATTGGTTGTTTGTTTTTTGTTTTTGTTTTTTTTTTTTTGTCATTGAGTTTTATAAATTGTTGATATATATAGAATAGTAATCCTTTGTCAGTTGGCTTGCAAATATTTTTCCCAATCTATTGGAAGTCTCTTCACTCTAATGATCATTTCCTTTGCTATACAAAAGCTTCTGATTTTAATGTTGTTCCATTTATTTAGTTTTGATTTTGTTGCCTGCGCTATGGTGGTCTTATCCAAGAAGTTGACCCCTACATCAATGTCTTGGAGTATTTCCCTTATATTTTCTTCCAGCAACTTCATAGTCCTCATCTTAAATTTAGGTTTTGATCCATCTTGAGGTGATTTACCAATAACCAATATCATACTGAGTAGAGAAAAGCCAAAAGCATCTCCCTTCAGATCTGGAACAGAACAAGGATGTCCACTTTCTCCACTCTTAGTCAGTATAGTACTGGAAGTTTTAGCTAGAGCAATTAGGGAATAGAAAGAAATAAAGGTTATCAAAATTGGAAAAGAGGAAGTCAAATTATCCATGTTTGCAGATGATAAAATGCTGTACATGGAAAACCAAAACAATCTATCAGAAAGCTTTTAGAATGACTAGATTTACAGAAAGAGAAATCAAGAAAGAAATCCCATTCACAAAAGCCACCAAATGAATCAAAAATTTACGAATAAATTTAATCAAAAAAGTGAGAGAGCTATACAATGAAAATCATCAAACTTTGATGAAAGAAATCGTCAAGGACACAAAAATGGAAAGATATTCCTCAATCATTGATAAATGTCATTAAAATGTATATACTACCTAATGCAATCTACAGATTCAATGCAATCTGTATAAAAACACCAATGGCATTCTTTACAGAACTAGAAAAAGCAATCCTAAATTCACATGGAACTGCAAAAGACTTAGAAAAGTCAAAGCAATCCTGAATTAAAAAACAAACAAACAAACAAACAAACAAAAAAAAACACAAGCTGGAAGCAGCACCATACCTGAATTCAAAGAATATTACAAAGCTATGGTAATTAAAACAGCCTGGTACTGGCATAACAATCAATACATAGATTAATGGAACAGAATAGAAAGCCCAGAAATAATCTACATACATACAGTCTGCTGATTTTTGACAGAAGTGCTCAGATGATACATTGGAGTAAGGAAACTGTTCAACAAATGGTGTTGGCAAAACTGGACTTATATATGTAGAAGAATGAAATTAGATCCATACCCCATCACTATATTGATAGTGATGGATGAGGACATTACCTCAGCCATTTTAGATTCTTGCCTGAAAGTAGATAAATCAGATTTTGTCTGTTACCCCTGCCTTCTTTTAAGAGATCATTTCAGTCTCACATCCATATTGTTCCCCACCCCACCTCCTGAATTCTTTTCCAAGATTGAAAGCCGAAGCAAAACCTAAAAAACCTTTGCAGAGAAACTCAAATCCATCTACTGTCCCTCCCTGATCCACCACACCTTTAGCCCACCCTAGATACATAAGTCTCAGACCACTGAGGACTGTGCCCTCTGCCATGTGTTTGGTCTGTGAACTTGTTGGCAGTTAGCCACTTACGTGAATAAATTTGACTGTGAGTTCGTACCCTGCCTTCTCTCTGTTCTGTGCCCCTTTCCCTTTCATTCGGTGCCCTGTGTAAGGAGGGGTGTGAGGGATGAGCCTCTTGCCCAAGAGAGTCACTCCCACATCTTCTGGGTAAGAGCTGTGATTCCCCACCACACACACACCCTGAACTTTCTACTCCTTTCTGTGGCAAACTGCCTTGGTCACTCATCTATTTCCTCAGCCCCACCTGTGCTTTCTATTATCCCTATGAATTCACAGCCAGAACCCTTTAAAAGATCTCATTTTCACATGCCACAATTAACCTCATTCTCAGCCCATCAGATTGGTAAGAGGTAAGCTCCTGTCTCTACAAACTGTGCTGGGGCAGACCTGTCATTGTCCCATATCTCTTGGAGACCTGGGGTAGACTTTGGTCTCACCTCCTCCCTTCTGTTCAGGAACAAGAAGAGATCTCTGGGAGTGGACTTGTCCCACTTTTGGGCAAGGATGCTTATTTCAAAATTGGGGCCACTCATCTCTGGAATAAGATTCTGTTTGCATGGTGCTCCTTGAGGGATGCCCTAAGAAAGTGATCCTCCAATCTCTGGGCCCATTCTACCAGATCCATGGGCTCCTAAATTTCAAACATTTTGCCTGACTTCCCTGCAGCCTATCTCTTAAACTTGCACACATTAACCTAAAGGAGGAGATAAGGCCAGACATGCCCAAGAATTTGACACTTTTGCTTTCAAAATTCTCTACAACCTTAATAACTTGACACAGAGAAATGGCAAATGATCAGTGATCCAAGCCTTTATCCTCCTCCAAGGTCATCTTCATTCCAAGACTTAAGGCAGGAGAAAGGCTTGGAGCCTCCTCTCAAACCCTTTACTTCTCCTTTTTCATCTTCCTCTTCCCTCAGGGAGTTACCACCTCAAGAATATGACCATCTACTCTCCCTGTTCCCCTGTCTGTCTCTTCATTGCTCTTTCCCCTCAGCAGCAGCCAAACCTGCTTCTCTCCTTTCTTCCTGACCCCCAACCCACTTCATTATGTCACTATTTCAATCTGAATGCAAGAAGGTATTGTAAAGGCTAGCAGAATGTTTAGTGCTCTGAAAAGCCCTGCACATGGGATTCTAAACTATTAACAAAATGCACCATAAACTTCACCAAGGAGCCTATCTTACAACTTTTACCCACCTTACCAGGGACCATGTGGTGCTCTACACCATCCCCAACAAGCAGCTTAAGAAAGGACTCTGCCTGATGCTCAAATGCAATGAAATCTAACTTCAACCCCTACACCTGCCCTCTGTCTGTGCAGGCCCAGCTTAATCTCTCTTTACCCTCCCCCATTCTGTCCTCCCTAAAATAGTCTTGTCCAACTAGCCACCTCTTCTATTACTTCCCACTTTAAAATTCAAAACCTAACATACATCTTGCACTGATACTCTGTCTCACCTGTAAATTCTCTCTCTCACAAATACAAAACCTCTGTTCCAGCCATCTCCACTAGTATATTTGGCAGAGCTAGCCAAGAAATACTCAAGAACAGTTCTAAGAAACTGATCATAGAGACCCAACAAAACCAGTCTACCCCAAATAGCATTTGTTTTCATTGTGGAAAGCCAGGGTTTTGGACAGATAGCAGTCATGACAGAAGCCAGACTCTTAAGAGTCTTGTAAGCTCTGCCAAGAGCTTGGCCACTGGAAACAGAACTGCCCTGGGATCAAAAGTCAATGCTAGAGACCCTGTTGGCCCTCCCTCAGCTAAAAAAGCACTTCATTCTGTTCAGTTTCCAAAGTAACCACTGCCATCAGGGGAACAGACTAGGGTCAGTAACACTGAAGGCAAAACTTTAAACTTCTTTTAAGAGATGCCACCTATTCGATACTAACATATTCAGGCCTGCCCTCCTCCCTGCCAGCTAAGTAATGGAAGTCAACAGGGTGTCTTCCCTAAGAAGGTTCACAGCTCCCTTATGGTGCCTCCTCCAATACCCTATGTGAAGAGATAGATGGATCTAGACCTCTATATATAACAGCTATCCAAACCTTAATGCCCAGTCGTTATTATCAAGCTCCTCCTGTCAGTTTCTATTTGTCTTTCAATAGGAAAATTCCCTTCTGGTTTGGATAGCACATTTTCTAGGTCTTTTATCATGCTCTGCCCTTTGTTTTGGACCCTGTGTATTTAATCAGCTTGGTAGGTCTACTTCCTCCATACTTGAAGAAGTGAAATTCTAGATGGTCATGCACAAGAAACTTTCTATGGAGTTTTTGTGAGGTGGTGCTGCAGTCCCCTCAAGAGGCCACCTTCTGATGCAACCCTATCTTGACCATGGATCCGTACTTCATCCCTACTCAGCTTGAAGAAGTCAGAGCAGTCCTTGTCCTAACCCCTGACAGCAGCTAGGGTTTTGTTGCTGTGGATTTGTTCTGAGAGGAGAGCACAGTGGGGGCAAGAGGCTCAGGCTTGGAGTCACCACACAGATACCTGGAGTCGGGTGATAGCAGGCCAGAGGCGAGCAACCTGCAGACTCATTTATTTCAGCTGGTACAGCAGCTTATATAGCTGAGGCAGTCAATCCAGTCAAGGGGCTACCTAACCAGTCACAGCTTGTTGCCAGGTGGTTTCCCAGGGGATTTTCTAGGGGGTTTCCAAGCCATTCCTAAGTGACACTTGCTTGCCAGAGGCCATCTTGGCATGGCCTTCTCATTCCACTACAGGGGTTCCATAAGCAGAGGGAGGAAATGAGAGAGCTCAGGACTAGAAGCAGGCCAGACTCACTACATTCCACAACTCCTTGACAGTAAGGACACACTAAAAATGGGAGCATTCTTTCTCTGACAACCAGGCATACATCTATCCTCCCACTTTTTAGACAGGGACTTTTACTCCTGCTTTCCTATTTCTCCCTTTGTCTTCCTTTTGGTCATCTTTTCCACTATGAGCAATGTTTCTAAAAGCTCCTTTCACCCTCAAAAACATAGTGCTCCTATTCCCATAATCTTTAATTAACACCTTTCAAAAGTCTTGACAGGAATGAATGACTGCTATATCTCAAGCTATCATACAGGAGCAACACAAGACTATACTTTTTAAATCATTCCAATCCAGAGTATAGTTACCAACTCTGCATGAATGCTCCATATCAATAGCAGTAGCCAGAAAGGAACTGGTACCCAATCTCCTTATCTATACTCAGAGTAGGGATTGACGGAACAAGGACATAAGCCTCAGCCATTTTAGGTTCTTGCCTAAAGGTAAATAAAATTCCTCTTTTACCTCTTTCCCCTTGCTTCTCTCAAGAGATCAGTTCAGTCTCACATCATGTATTGTTGCCCACCCCATCCCTACAGTCTTTTCCAAATATGAAAGCTCACGTGAAACCTCAAAAACCTATTTGTAGAAATTCGCCTCCATCTACTGTCCCTCCCTGTCCACCTCCAACCCCTAGCCCACCCTAAGATGTTAAAAGGCCAGCCCACTGAGGACTGCTGCCCTTTGCCATGTGTTTGGTCTGTGAGCATGCTGGCAGTTGACTACCTCTGCGAATAAGTTTGTTTTGGCTGTGAGTTAGTATCTTTTCTTCTCTCTGTTCTCTGCCTCTTTTCCTTACAGATATTTTTTTTGAAGAGAGAAATTGCTCAAGTCATTGAAAGTTAATTATTTGAATTCAATAGCAAATCAAAAATAATCTTATCTTTAGTGGTCCAAATGCATGTGTAAATCATTCTGCTAATTAATTAGAAAAGGTGTAGATAAGATAAGTAACAACAAAGTAACACTCTACAACTTGTACTTTATCATGTAGCTCAAAGCATGTAGTTCGCAGGAATATACGTGTTGAATCCATTCCCAGGTCACAAAGAATTTTATTTGGTCTTTTACCTAGTGGTATAAAGCCTATGCATTTCAATATGGAGCAAATAATATAATTATTTAAAGAACATATATAATAAACAAGGTGTAGATTATTTGTGTTGCTTCTTAATAGGTAGAATAAATATTCTGTATGTGATATTTTCCCAAATATAAACTTCATTATTAATGACAGAGAAGAGTCCCAAGGTGCTAAAATTATGAATTTTTGTGGAAATCTGTGTGTAAAGTACAGATATATCATCATTCTCTTCCTAGGTATGAAATCTTAGGTAATTTTTAAACCCTACAATTCCTATGTTTTCTCTTCTATGAACGGTTATAATGCAAATTGTTTATGGAAGTTCTAAGTATAAAGTATTTTCATTACAAATTACTTAGCATGGTACATGACCAACACAGCTAATTTTAGCTTTAAAGTTTTTGCTTCAGTGTCATATTTGCATTCTATATTGGCAAATGAATAATCCTGTCTTGCAATTCTATAAGCACTTGACATACGTTGCATTGAATCCAGCTTATTTTTGATTCTTGAGCACATGAATATTTTGCTAGCTGGAAAAACTATATTCAACAGTAACAGAGACCTCAAAAATAATATTATATATTTTCTGGTCTTCTATGGAGGTGCCATTATTTTCCCATTATATATTCAAATAGCGGCTAAATGTAAAAACAAACAAACAAAAAAAAAACCAAGTTCATAGTAGAAATTCCATAGTAGAAACACTGTAAAATGCAGGATATTAGCATAGAGAATATTTATTCTACATACTAAGATGGAACACAAATAATATACCCCCTTGTATGTAGATGCTTTTGAATAATTAGATAATTTGCTACCTATAGAAATGCTTAGGCTTCATACCACTAGGTAAAGACCAAATAAAATTCTTGTGACCTGGGGATGGATTCAACAGATATATACCTGTTAACTACATGCTTTGGTCCTGTGATGTAGAACAAGATATAGAGTGTTACTTTGGTATTATCTTGTCTATACCTTTCTATTTGAAATATAGTAATCAATATCTAAATTGTCTTCTTCTTTAGAAGAGAGTAAAAAATAATTAGCTAAATAAAATATTGAAATAATATTTAACTCACATTGCTACCTGGTTGCATATCATAAACTGCTTTCTAGCCTTTACCAGATTCAAATATTTTCAACCCAGGTTTGCAAAACCATTTCTCCTCCATTTTTGCATATAGTTTCTCCAAATAATAATAAATTCATAAAGAAGTAAAATATACATATATGCATATCCTGTAGTCTCAATTTTAAAGGAGTGGTCCATTACATAAAAATAACATTTTTATTGTATAATTTTCAACTTTTTTTTTATTTGACAGGTAGAGTTATAGACAGTGAGAAAGAGACAGAGAGAAAGTTCTTCCCTCCGTGGTTCACTCCCCAAATGGCCGCTATAGCCAATTTTCAACTTTTAGTTTCATAATAATTTCAAGTGCTTAGGGGTTAATTTAACGTCTCTATAAATTCTCAGGGCTTGGCTTATAATTGGTTGTCATACAAATAATAGATATTACATTTTTGTTAAAATATTACCAATGCTGAGTAGACAATTTTTAATCAGATTCTTTTAAAGCAATGCAAAAATATAGAGCATAGTAATGAAGACTGGAAATTAGCAAGGAATAAGAAAGAGTTATTGTAAAGGAGGTGAAATTAGTGCTCAATTGTCTCTGATTTCTCAATGTTGCTTATATAATATGTATTTTAATAAGAAGCTTTCAGTATGAATGTACAAAATAATCCTATACAGTTTCTCTACCCTCTGAAACTTCTTTAGTATGAAACTGTGGTAAGCACTGGGAAGATGGTGAATTGAATGGCAAGATCAGCATGGGGCACATAAGCAATAAGCAAACAATTTCTAAGTGGCTGCTCACTGGGCTAGGCACAGTGGGAAATACTGAATCATAATAATTTTATTTCTTTTCCTTAGCATTTCTGACCACATAAAATTTCTTAACTACATAACAGTCTTGATTACTGTAGAGACATATGTGTAGACCTTTGAAAAACACTTATGAGCCCACGCTGCAGCTCACTAGGCTAATCCTCCACCTTGCGGTGCCGGCACAACGGGTTCTAGTCCCGGTCGGGGCGCCGGATTCTGTCCTGGTTGCCCCTCTTCAGGCCAGCTCTCTGCTGTGGCCAGGGAGTGCAGTGAAGGATGGCCCAAGTGCTTGGGCCCTGCACCCCATGGGAGACCAGAATAAGTACCTGGCTCCTGGCTTTGGATCAGCGCGGTGCGCCAGCCGCAGCACTCCAGCCACACTGGCCATTGGAGGGTGAACCAACGGCAAAAGGAACACCTTTCTCTCTGTCTCTCACTCTCACTGTCCACTCTGCCTGTCAAAAAAAAAAAAAAAAAAAAGAATGAAAAATACTTATGAATGGTAAATAGATACTACAGGATTCAATTTCCCCTGAAAGCTTATGCAGTTATGATCATGCAGATACCATATTAGGGAGAGATGACATAAGAGAAAGATAACAATTTTTTCCACACTTTATATGAGATTTATACTAACAATTTAGAATTCTATCATCAGATTAATAGCTAGCATTAATCAAATATATAAGTATTTGATCTGGAAATACTAAGAATACAGAAAAGTAATTGAGGTAGAAGCGTAAAGATCATCTCTACAAGAGATGTCAGAAGAAATGTGTCAGTAACCAAATTCATATTTATAGAATGAAGAACACCAGACAAGTCTTGGGCAAATGAGCATTTATACTGAGGATAACAGGAGAGAGATATCCAATTAGAGAAGACAGTTACCAATGCAGATGGAAGAGTATGAGAATGTACTTGTAATATTCATTTTTGATCTATTATCTAGATATGTTAAAATATGTAAATAAATGTATGTTTATGTATGCATTTACATTTAAATATGCTTGAATATATATATGAGGTTGCATAAAAATTTTATGGAAATGGATTAAAGATGCTTCATTTTACACATAGATTTTGAATTCCATGCACAATTTTCCAATAATACACATTTTCTATAAACTTGGAATTCACCTTATACCTACATGCATATGCTTATGGAGTGTGTGTGGGTATATGTGTTTTCCTCAGTTTTGTCAAGTGAGAAAACCCAGCATCAATTATATCTAAGCAACAATGGGCACATCAGTTGCTCAGATTTCTATTTTAAAATCCTATTACTCTTAAGAATAACTGTGTATTGATTACAGTATTCAACCAAAAGAATTAGGTAGAACAAACAAACAAAAAAATACTAAGAGGGATAACGTATTAAGTTGTTCATCAACAGTCAGGGCAAGGGCTGATCAAGTCACCGTTTCTCACGGAGATCATTTCACTTTAACAGGTTTCCTTTTTGGTGCTCAGTTAGTTGTCACCAATCAGGGAGAACATATGATATTTGTCCCTTTCGGACTGGCTTATTTCACTCAGCATAATGTTTTCCAAATTCCTAACAGGGATCACTTTTCAGTTAAAATTTAAACACCTAAGAATAATTGTGTGTTAATTAAAGAGTTCAACCAATGGTACTAGAACAAAAAAAAATACTAAAATGGATAAAGTATTACATTGTACATCAACAGTCAGGACAAGAGCTGATCAAGTCACTGTTTCTCATAGTGTCCATTTCACTTCAACAAGTTTCCCCTTTGGTGCTCAGTTAGTGTTGAAACTTAATGAAAAGTGATCACTGTTAAATATAAGAGAGGGAAGAGATGTGCAATTCGGGACATGCTCAAGCTGACTTACCTCAAATGGTAGAGTTAGAAACATACCAGGGGATTCCAATTCAATCCCATCAAGGTGGCATGTACCAATGCCATCTCACTAGTCCCAGTGATCAATTTCTTTTCATAATTGATCATAATGATAGGACTAAGCACCAAAGGGATCACATAAACAAGACTAGTGTCTGCAAATACTAGCTGATAGAATAAAAAAGGGAGTGAATGATCCAACATGGGAAGCAAGATACACAGCAGACCCATAGAATGGCAGATGTCCTAAACAGCACTCTGGCCTCAGAATCAGCCCTTAAGGCATGTGGATCTGGCTGAAAAGCCCATGAGAGTATTTCAGGCATGGAAAGCCAAGACATTCTGGAAAAAAAAAAAAAAAACACTAAACTAAATGAACGATCTCTACTAGTGAGATCCCAGTGGAAAGAATGGGTCATCAAAGAAGGAGGTACCTTTCTCTGAAGGGAGGAGAGAACTTCCACTTTGACTAAAACCTTGTTTAAATATGATCAGAGTCGGTGAACTCAAAAGGCTTCCATAGCCTTGGCAACGCATGACAAGAGCCTAGGATGATTACTGATGCCATAAACAAGACTGTCAATTTGTTAAGTCAACAACAGGAGTCACTGTGCACTTATTCCTCATGTAGGATCTCTGTCCTTAATGTGTTGTACAGTGTGATTTAATGCTATAACTAGTACTCAAACAGTATTTTTCACTTTATGTTTCTATGTGGGTGCAAACTGTTGAAATCTTTACTTAATGTATGCTAAACTGATCTTTTGTATATATAGATAATTTAAAATGAATCTTGATGTGAATGGAAGGGAAGAGGGAGTGGGAAAGGGGAGGGTTGTGGGTGGGAGGGAAGTTATGGGGGGGAAGCCATTGTAATCCATAAGCTGTACTTTGGAAATTTATATTCATTAAATAAAAGTTTAAAAAATAAAATCCTATTACTCATTCAAAAGGACTCTCATTCCTCCTACTAATGGGGCATATCAAGACGGGGGAGAAACAGATGTTTAAGATGAGCTTGAAACATCTTGCACAACAAAATAAGAAAGTGCTCAAGGAATGATGAGAATGTATCAAAATTACAAAGGAATGAGTTTGTCAGAGTTCACAAAATGCACTTAAACTTAATAATATAACAATCATTCTGAATTATTGAAAATCTTACAACCTCAAAATTTTCCTCACAAATTTATTATATAAAAAGGGAAGACATAATTTACAGTAAAGAATCCTGGCAGATGCCACTATGTCCTAATGCTCAAGCATTAGCAATTCTGTAATAAGGTACTGTAAAAATTACAGACAATATCACTTATACATATAAATGAATGAAAATTAAATAAAATAATATTAATCAAAGTCCAAACCACACTTAAAATAATAAAACATCAATGGATTTATTTCAACAATGGAAAGTAGTTCATATTTACAACCCATAATATAAATCACTTCATTAACAGATTTTAGGATAAAAATTGATAACTATCACTGTATCTGTTAGAATAGCCTTCATGATAATAAAAATATATCTCTGATAAACACACAATAAAATTGAATTAGGTTAAAATTGCTTTAATACAAAGATGTATAGATACACCTTTGCATTAAATGCAGCATCTTTTTGTTGTTATTCTGACTGTAAAATTTTCAGGGATTTGTCTTCCTACTTGGATATTCTTTCTTCTTCCTCACCGAGTCTGTTAAGGCTTTACAATGGATTTTTTTGATCTATTCAATCTTAATTTCTAGTATTTCATTTTGACTTCTCTTTTTTTTTTATTTATTTGATAGAGTTAGATAGTGAGAGAGAGAGAGAGAAACACAGAGAGAAAAGTCTTCCTTCCGTTGATTCACTCCCCAAATGGCCGCTACCGCTGGCGCTGCGCTGATCCGAAGCCAGGAAGCAGGTGCTTCTTCCTGGTCTCCCACGGGGTGCAGGGGCCCAAGCACTTGGGCCATCCTCCACTGCCCTCCCAAGGCCAGAGCAGAGAGCTGGACTGGAAGAGGAGCAACCAGGACCAAAATCCGGAGCCCATATGGGATGCTGACACGGCAGGCGGAGGATTAACCAAGTGAGCCATGGTGCCAGCTCTTGACTTCTCTTTAAAATCTCAATTTCATGGGAAAAATTTTCCTTCATGTCATTTATAGATTTATAAGATTTATGAATTTACTTCTGACTACTTCCGATTAATCCTACAATTAATTTTCTGAATTTCATTTCTGGCATTTCATCAACCTATTTTCACTTTCTAGTATTGAAGTGTTGTTTACCTTTGTGGGCATCATGTTGTCTTCTTTATTCTTGTTCTTGACTTTCTATGTTTATTTTTAGGCATTTGTGGAAATATTTGTTCCCCCCCACCCCTCGGATGGCTTTTATCTTTAAACTATGACTCTGTGGCTTAAGAGTAAGTATCTGCTTTTCAATGAATATCCAGAGGTCTGTGCTGGGTGTTGCCAGGGAGCTCTTTTCAGTGCTCCAGGGTGAGGGGAGTATCCAAGTTGCCACCCAAGTTGGGCATGGTAAATCTCCTCTTTTTTTCTTTCTTTCTGTTTTTGTTTTTTTTTTGTTTTTTTTTTTTTTTTTTTTTTTATCAGAGGGGAGGCTTAGCCTCATGATTAGCTCCTCTCCTCCAATGCGACCAATGCCTGGGTGCTAACTCCAGTGGCACCAACATAACCTACGTTGCCACAGGATCACACAAAGGATCCGTGCAGTCCTCAGTGTGAGCACGGGCAATGACCCTCCCCAGGTAATCAGGGAGCTCCAAGCCTGTGGAGCCACCCACGACAACAGAGTAACTGTTCAGAGTCCTCCCATGTAGCCAGTGTGTTTCCACAGTCCCAGCACACAAGGCTTCCACAGTCATGCAAGCCAAGGATCCACTCTTCCCTGCCAGTTAGTCCTGACCACAGAGAAGCAGTGAGGCTCTCAGATCCAGCAATATGTATGTACTTTGCCCAGGCACCCTTAGCCCCAGAGCCTGTAACATGCTGGGAGTCTAGGCACACATCACAGTCCTATGTGAGTGACCAGCCCCCTGCTGATTCTCCCAGCCAGACTCAGGCGTTTCCTCTCAGCTAATTGCTGGGCAGGTGCACGCAAGCTGACACAGCCATTGTGTATGTTCAAATTGGTGCCTGCTCACTCTCAGTCAGTCATGGAATGCCATTGTCGGGTTATTGGGTAGCAAGAAACGTGCTCCTGTTTTTCCTCTCGTTTGGTAAGTATACTGTCTGCTACAGGGCTCCAAGGTGGACTCACTCCAGGCTCTCACTGCAACTTTATTGCCAGTGGCTTGGGCTGCTGAAATTTGGTCTCATCTCACTATCCAAAGGAGGCTTTTGGCTGCTGGAGACCTGTGTTGTGTCCATGGTCTTTCAGTGCATCCACCCCCTCCACGTAGACAGAATCCTTATTACTTGTGTGGAGTTCAACTGCAGTTTTCTCCCTAACTCTTCCCTGAGATTGTACTCTTCAACTTTTTTAAAGTATTGTCCCCTAGACTAGAGCAGTAAGCTCCCTTCCTATTCCACCAGATTTATGAGATAATATCAAGCCAGTTAGCATATAGGTCTTAGGGGTCCCTAAAAGTGTGAAAGAAGGAATAGATTAGAAGAACTTTTTGGTGAAATAATTGGAGAAAACTCCAATTTGGAGAAAGAACAGGATATTGAAGTACAGGAAGCACATAGAACTCCTAACAGACATGACCAGAAAAGATTTTCACCACTGCACATTATAGTCAAACTAGGTTTTCTGTTTTCCTGTCTATGAAAAAAATGAAAGCAGTACTCCCCCTATTTAGTCCAAAGGTTTTTAAAAATCATGAGACTGGGACTTCATTGTGGCATAGCAGGTAAAACCTCTGCCAACAAGGCTAGCATCCCATATGGGTACTGGTTCAAGTCCCAGCTGCTGTACTTCTGATCTAGTTCCCTATTAATAGCCTGGGAAAACAGTGGAAGACAGCCAGTATGTTTGGGGCCCTGCACTTAACGTGGGAGACCTGGATGAACCACCAAGCTCCTGGCTTTTATCCAATCCAGCGCTGACTGTTGTAGTTATCTAGGGAGTAAACCAGCAGAAAGAAGGTCTATCTCTGTCTACCTCTCTCTAACTCTGACTTTCAAAACACATCAAATAAATTTTTTAAAAAATAATCACATAACTGTAATTCAGAGCAAAGCAATCTGTCCATAAAAATATTACCCTCATCATTATTATTCATTGGAAAATCCAAATAGGAAGTTCATTTGCATTTTCTACCTTTCAGAGATTCACTGGGCACTACAACAAAATTATCTTTAACACTCTATAAACCTAGGTAATCACTTTCTGAAGGATAGAGTAACTGAAATTTTATTATAATAAACCCATGATGATAATTCTTGAGAGAATTAACCATGGTATTTGCTTCTAGATAATAGGAACTATTCCTTCTATTTAGGCAGAGAAATCTTTTGGTGAAAGGTGCTTTTGTTTTCCCTAATATTGAATGGAGTAGCTCCATTTTCTTCATAGATAGACTGAACCTTCTTAGATTGCCATAACAAAATGCGATAGACTGTGTTTCCTACCCAACAGAAATTTGTTCACTTTTTATTCTTGAGGTTGAAAGTCTGAGATCAGAGTGCCAGCATGGTTAGGTTTTGGCCAATACTCTTTACATGGTTGCAGTCAGTCATCTTCCGACTGTGTCTTTACATGGTAAAGAGAAAGAAAGGGCAATTTCCCTTATATCTTTTCTTTCTTTTTTAAAGGATTTATTTATTTTACTTGAAAATCAGATTTACACAGAGAGAGAAGGAGAGGCAGAGGGAGACAGAGGTCTTCCATAAGGCTGGTTCACTCCCCAATTGGCCACAACAGCCCGAGCTGCGTGGATCTGAAGTCATGAGCCAGGAGCTTCTTCTGTGTCTCTCATGAGGGGGCAGGGGCCCAAGGACTTGGACCATCTTCTATGGTTTTTTCAGGCCATAGCAGAGAGCTGGATAGGAAGTGGAACATCCAGATCTCAAACAAGCGCCCATTTGGGATGCCAACACCACAGGTGGCAACTTTACCAGCTATACCCCAGTGCAGGCCTCCCTGATATCTTTTCTAATAAGCACACTAACCACATCATGAGAACCTCATCCTCATTACTTCATCTAAACCTAATCACCTCTCCAAAGCCCATCTCCAAATAGCTTCACATGAGTTTAGAGGTAGGTGTATTCTACAGAGCACAATTTATTTCATTCCACATTCTGTTGCACATCTTTCTTAAATAAAAAAACTGGTAAAAACACTGGAAAAATCATAAATGAGTGGAGGTATCTAAACCCTGTCAAATTTTTCTTAATCAAAATTAAACATATATATATATATATATATATATAGACAGGCAGAGTGGACAGTAAGAGAGAGAGACAGAGAGAAAGGTCTTCCTTTGCCATTGGTTCACCCTCCAATGGCCGCCACGGCCTGCGTGCTGCGGCCGGCACACCACACTAATCCGATGGCAGGAGCCAGGTACTTATCCTGGTCTCCCATGCGAGTACAGGGCCCAAGCACTTGGGCCATCCTCCACTGCACTCCCTGGCCACAACAGAGAGCTGGCCTGGAAGAGGGGCAACCAGGACAGAATCCGGCAACCCAACCGGGACTAGAACCCAGTGTGCTGGCGCCGCAAGGCGGAGGATTAGCCTAGTGAGCCGCGGCGCTGGCCTCAAAATTAAACATATTTTTTTCAAAGCAAAATAGATGAAAATAGAAATCACTTTCTCCTAAAGATCAGTTTTAATAAAGAGTAATTGAATGTCTTCCAATTAATCATTTTGAATTATTTTTGTCCCCTGAAGTATACTGCTTTGAAGAATATTTTCTTCATATATGGTGAGTTTAACTCAGACTGTTAAACACACCATTTTGTAAAATAATCTGTCTCACTACTTTTGATTGTTTTTGGAAACCCACTGGTAATCCAATAGAATTCTACACACAGTCAATTCCCAGTGCCTACGATATTTCTTTCCTCTTTGTGTTTTAGACAATTCTGTTTTTAAATCTCCAAATAAATATTTATTTACTTACCAACAAAATTTCTCACCTAATTATAAGAAAACTCATTTAATTATGCAATTATTTTATTCATTATATGTTAGAGCTCTCAGATGAATCTAAATGAACTTGTTTCATTTTCTGTATTTAACTTTTTGATGAATATTGTGGAAATAAATTAAGATTCAGTGAGTTTTAATATCAGAAAAAGTGAGAAAAATACAAGGATAAGTTTTGTAAATGTTTAAAGTTGTTTATAAAAGATATACTAAAACTTAACCTGACTCATACACAATCACATTTTTTGTGATAATGATTAAAAATTAAGCTGGAAGATTCAAAGAATACATATCAAAATATAGTATTGGTTATTTTAAAAACATTGAATCTGTTGCAATAAAGAAGATTGTGTTGACTTTACATTTCTCCTTATTTGTCAACACCTAGACAAACAAAATGAGCCCAAACTTTAGTTAACTTGCAGATATAAGTCATTTGTTCTCTTAGCATATTCTTAAGGCAACTCGAAATTTGCAATATAATTCCATATAAATTGTAACCCATTATCCCCATGCATTCCAAAGCTTCAACCTAGATCACCACCTTTCAGTGGCATCTTCATGGAGTTTACCCTCACCTTTGTCTTTTTCCTGCTTTCTTCCTTATTGTTGTCATACAGATCAGTGATAAACAGTGGGGAGTGGATAATTTATAGTGCAGCTTTATTTCCTCCCAAGTCTGTTAAAATTGTAGAGATCTAATTAATTTTGTTTCAGTTGCTTTATTTTGCTTAGTAAAGCAAGTTAAATGAATTACAACAGGATTTTTGAGATTGAATTTCAGACATATTTTAAGTTAAGGTATCTGTTATTGCAAACCAAATCATATTGAATTTGTACAGTTTCATAAAAAAATTCCTCTATTGTGTAATCTAAGTCATTAAATAAGCCCCACTTAGAGTCTCAGCAAGTCTATTATTTAATATTGTCCTTAGATGTTAACTAATAATGCCTTCCTTATCCAGCTTGTAGAATGTTTATTTCCAGAATAGTTCTATTTTAGGGTTGAATGGACTTTGAAAGTCATTTAGTTCGAATATCTATAACATATTTTTCTTTATCCAGTATCTTTTCCTCCAAGTGGCTGGTCAATTTGCTTAGACCCCATGTAGAGGGGAAGCTGTCATTCTGTTCAAATTTACCACATTAGCTTTCTGAATAACATTAACTATTAGAAAACTCTCATATATTGTGGGGGGAAAGCTTTAGTTCTGCCCAGTGAGAATATATATTTTAAAAAGCTGGTGCTGGTGCTGTGGCACAGTGGGTTAATGCCCTGGCTTGAAGCACCAGCATTCCATATGGGCACCGGTTTGAGACCCGGCTGTTCCACTTCCGATCTGGTTCTCTGCTGTGACCTGGGAAGGCAGTGGAGGATAGCTAAGTCCTTGGGCCCCTGCACCCACTTTGGGGACTCCAAGGAAGCTCCTGGCTCCTGGCTTCAGATCGGCACAGCTCCAGCCATTGTGGCCAATTGGGAAGTGAACCAGCAGATGGAATACCTCTCTCTCTCTCTCTCTCTCTCTCTCTCTCTTTCTTCCTCTCCTCTCTCTGTGTAACTGTGACTTTCAAATAAATAATTACATCTTTAAAAAAAAAAGCTTCATTTGTATCTCATAAAAAAGTGTGCATTATATGAAAGTGACAGTCATTTTCCTTTAGCAATTCCTTATATGTGCAAAATCTCTCCTTCAATGAATGCTTCCAGATCACTTTTTGGTATGTCATTTTGACTACTCTGAATACACTTAGATGAGGTCCACTAAAGAAAAGTACTCAGACTTTGATACAAAGTAAATGTATTAGAATAAATGTGAGATCAGGGCGGGTCAGTTTGGGTCCATGTCATTTGTCTAGGTCTTGATCCCCTCATCTGCAGAAGTGAGGTTTTTAATAGAACAAAGACTAAGGTATTACTAAGATTATGATTTATGATGCTTATTGAATCTCCCTCTTCCTAAGTGAAATTAAATAATCAATGTACATTACAGACTCTCCAGTAATGATGAATATGGTTTCTGGCTTAAATTGCCGAACAAAATCATCAAGAAATACTATCTAAAGATCCACTGCTTGAACACTCTCCCCTATCTAGGAAACTATCTTTCATTGGCTCCCCAAGACCATAACCCTAATGCACTTGCAAAGCCAAGAACTAAAATCCTTGGACACTGTTCCTCCTACTTTCCCACCCCTAGGAAAGTATTCTTGTTTTACAAGCTTTGTGGTTTAATAACGTAATTTCATTATTTCTTTTTTTTTTCATTTTTTTATGTTTTGACAGGCAGAGTGGACAGTGAGAGAGAGAGACAGAGAGAAAGGTCTTCCTTTTGCCATTTGTTCACCCTCCAATGGCCGCCACCGCCAGCATGCTGCGACTGGCGCACCGCTCTGATCTGAAGCCAGGATCCAGGTGCTTCTCCTGTTCTCCCATGGGGTGCAGAGCCCAAGAACCTGGGCCATCCTCTACTGGACTCTCGGGCCACAGCAGAGAACTGGCCTGGAAGAGGGGCAACCGGAATAGAATCCAGTGCCCCGACTGAGACTAGAACCGGGTGTACTGGCACCACAGGCGGAGGATTAGTCTAGTGAGCCGTGGCGCCAGCTATTTTCTTTTCTTTTCTTTTCTTTTCTTTTCTTTTCTTTTCTTTTCTTTTCTTTTCTTAGACTTATTTATTTGTTTGAAAGGCAAAGTTATATAGAGAGAAGCAGAGAAAAAGATTTTCCTTCCACTGGTTGACTCCCTAAATGGCCGCAAAACAGCTGGTGCTGAACCAGGCCTAAACCCAGATCCTAGAACTCCATTTGGGTTTCCCACATAAATACAGAGACCCAAGCACTTGGACTATGCTCCTCTGCCCTCCCAGGTGCATCAGCATGGAGCTGGTGTAGAAGCGGAGCAGGGCTGGATTCAAACAAGTGTCAGTAGGAGATGTCAGTGCTGCAGGTGGCAGCACAATCTGCTGCATCACAACTCCAGCCCTCAGTTTTTCTTACATTCAATTTGTTTATTTGAAAGGCAGAGTGACAGAGAGGGAGACAAATGAGGGGGGAGGGAGGAGAGAGAGAGAGAGAGAGAGAGAGAGAGAATCTTCTATTAACTGATACACTCCCTAAATGCCCACACAAGCCAGAGATGGGCCAGACTAAAGTCAGGAGCCGGGAACTCCATGGGACTTCCACATAGGTGACAGGAAACCAATTACTTGGGCCATCCTATGATGTCACTCTGGTGCATTATCAAGAAACTGAATCAGAAGTCTGGAGTAGCGGGGAGTAGAACCATGTGCTCTGTTCCACGACGTCCACCCTCAAGTTTTTTGAGAGCAGTTAGTTGTCTATGCTAATTTATCATTTTGGTAGAACAAAATGGTTTTAATGTGCTGTAACTTGAACAACACCATCTTTACAATTATCAGGGTTCATTCAGGCATATCAGTTTTCCCTCTTGGATGAAAAACATTATGTGATTAATTCAACAAGCAAAAAACAAGCCTCAGTTGGGAACCAGAAGACAAACAATTCAATAAAATTCTGAATTGCTGTCTTCTCTCCACAAGGATCTTTACTTTCATGCTTTACAAGAGGCCCAGGAAACAGAGAGAATCTAACATGCTGCAGCGTAGATAGAAGATCAAATCTGAGTTGGAGGATGGCCCTGATACCATTGCCATAGCTTTTATTGCCCAATAAGATCATGAATTATGGCTGATGCCGCGGCTCAATAGGCTAATCCTCAGCCTAGCGGCACTGGCACATGGGGTTCTAGTCCTGGTCGGGGCGCCGGATTCTTTACTGGTTGCCCCTCTTCCAGGCCAGCTCTCAGCTGTGGCCTGGGAAAGCAGTGGAGGATGGCCCAAGTGCTTGGGCCCTGCACCCCATGGGAGACCAGGAAAAGCACCTGGCTCCTGCCTTCAGATCAGTGCGGTGCGCTGGCCGCAGCGCTCCAGCTGTGGCGGCCATTGGAGGGTGAACAAATGGCAAAAGGAAGACCTTTCTCTCTGTCTCTCTCTCTCACTGTCCACTCTGCCTGTCAAAAAAAAAAAAAAAAAATCATGAATTGTACACCTTCTGAGTAGAGGTGTTTTAGATATAATATTTACCTTTTAGGAAAATATGTGCTATGTTGGGGGAAAGGCTAGAGCTACACTTATGCACACAATTCTGTGTTACTTGCTTATGTTGCATTGTTCAGATATGTTATCACTGGGTTTGTAAGCTCTTGTTTGCAACCTTTATCTAGTGTAGTGATCCAAGATGTGATCTTCAAACAAGTAGAACCAGAACACCTAAGGTCTTTTTGAATGGAAAGAACTACTTCTGAAAAAAAGACATGTGAGCATCATACAAGAAATGTCTATGATTATGTGGGTTGATCACTCTGCCAGCTAGCCTTGATTTATTCTTCAGATCAGAATGAAGAATGAGCACAACTGTAGTATGGTTGTGACAGGGTTGTTGCAAAGAGGAGTTGAGAGTAGGGAGATACTGAGAACTTAAACCACCCACTTGTGTATAATTTATTGTGTGCATTAACAATTTTCTTCTAAGAAACACTTGACCCTTGACTAGTAAGGTCAGCAGTGAAAATGATATTACTGCAATTTTACAAGCTTTCTGAAAAGATTTTAAGTTAACATCTTACAGGAACTTTTAGCAGACATATTTTTAAGATTTCTTTAGTCGGACCAGCGTTGTGGCTTAGTGGGCTAAGCCTTCACCTGTGACACTAGAACCCCATATGGGTGCTGGTTCCTGTCCTGGCTACTTCTCTTCCAATCCAGCTCTCTGCTATGGCGTGGGAAAGCAGTAGAAGATAGCCCAAAATCTTGGGACCCTGGAGACCCAGAAGAAGCTCCTGGCTCCTGGCTCAGGTCAGGCCCACCTTTGGCCTTTGCAGCCATTTGGGGAGTGAACTAACGGGTGGAAGACCTCTCTCTTTAACTCTCCCTCTCTTTGTCTGTAATTCTACCTCTCAAATAAATAAATAAAATCTTAAAAAAAAGATTTTTTATTCATTTTAATATTTCAAGATGTTTAACAAAATATCACAAAAATCATTATAATTGGTAAACATTGATAAAACTGAATGAATATGGCAATCTTACAAAAATATAGTCGATGTTGATTTCTACTTATTTATGGTCTTATAACTAAAACTCTAAGTCAATGGATAATTGTTCAAAACTAACATTCTCACATATGTGAGGTCTACAAAGGCAAAAACATGGCTTTGTTAAATGATGATGAAAATCACCTCATTCTAGTGATAATAAAATGGAATGTCTATAAAATTTAGAAAATACAAATACAAGCAGAAAGGAAATTTTGTGCCTACACAACTGCCTTTTTTAATTGAAATGAAGGCATTAAAATGTAAATGAAAGACATTTTAAACACAAAATAAAAGAAAAATAAACGTCACTGGTGCAAGAGAGCTATTGCTCTTTCACAGATTACTTTTGAAATGTCTTTTCAACCTCTTACTAGAGAACTGAGACTGCAAAAATAATCTGGGTAGTGTGCTAGAAAGGGATTTGTAGCAAAAGGAATTGTCTTACCTGTAATGGTAAAAAGATATCACATTCAATTTAGTAGTTTGTTCTGAGTCCAGAAACTATTACCTCTGCAGTTCCAGGACCCAGGAAAACCAAGATTAAGGGATAATAAGAGGCTACAAGGACAACATTAATATCAAGTATGTAGAAAGCAGTATAGAGACTTAATGAGTCATAAGTCTCTACTAAGGCTTGTAAACCATTGAAGGGAAATGATTTAGAAAGTTTTGTCTTTTCCTCAATGTACATGTTTCAGAGTCTCTTTATATAGGTTTTCACATGGCTATTCTTTATAAGTCATTTTAAATGACACTGTAACTGCAATTATTCAGAGTAAGAGTCAATATTTTGTGAGTGGGTAAAATTACTTCAGGATATTAGCCTCACTATTTTGAAAAGAAAACAAACTGACTTTTATCTTTAAAATGGTTGAGTCTTTGTTTTCATATTTGAGAATTTAAATTAGTGCCTAGTGAAGGAAGTTTTGTCTCATGCAAACTGATGATTCAGCTTATTTAAATAATGCAGTGAATACACTAAACTTGAGAATGTGGCTTTTATCAAATGAAAATTATTATAGAATACAAAGTATCAAATTTATGAACTAAAAATTTAGATTTACCTTAATAAACATTAATTTGCAGAAGATGAACATCAACAAACATGATCACTTTATATGGATTTTATTGACAACTCCTTTAGCTACTTAAAGAAAAGATGAACTATATAGGAACAAACAAATTGACTTTACATGTATCAGCTTCCCCTAAGGACATTAAAGCACTTACTTTTAGATCACTAATTACAGTCATTAGAATTCTGTTAAAAATGGATACTAACTAAAAGTTCAGATGTGGCAGATGTTAGACACTAGTGAATTGAATTCAACTAGGCTGACAAATCCCTAGCAACCGAGACTAGCACCTGGCTCCCCAACCGGGACTAGAATCCCAGGTGCCGGCACAGCGGGCGGAGATTAGCCAAGTGAGCCATGGTGCCTGCCAACTATTTGTTAACATAACAGTGTGCAATAATGTAATACAGTTTCAATATTCTGATGATGAAGATCACATGTGAGATGTCAATTTTTCCTTCCATTAAATTTGTGCTCAGTGAAACCATTTACATTAATGCAAATAGCTTTAAAATATCAAGTTATCAAATTATCAGTTACACATGCATTTTCATTTTCTGGGATTTATTTTCCTGTTGAATCTTCTACTATTTTTGTTGTTGTTGTTGTTGTTGTTGTTGGCCAGGCAGAGTTAGACAGTGAGAGAGAGAGAGACAGAGAGAAAGGTCTTCCTTTTCCTTTGGTTCACCCCCTAATGGCTGCTGTGGCCGGCACACCGCGCTGATCCGAAGGCAGGAGCCAGGAGCCTCTCCCGGTCCCCATGTGAGTGCAGGGCTCAAGGACTTGGGCCATCCTCCACTGTACTCCCGGGCCACAGCAGAGAGCTGGACTGGAAGAGGAGCAACCGGGACAGAATCCGGCGCCCTAACCGGGACTAGAACCCGGGGTGCCGGCACTGCAGGTGGAGGATTAGCCTATTGAGGCGCTGCGCCATAGACTTCCTTTCATGAATACTTACAGGGTCTTATAAAGCCCCATTCACATGGACACCACAGATTAATGGTACTTTTGTGTCAAATCTCACCACCTTTCAGTTCTTTTTTAGATAATGTTTAATGAATTAATGTAACTTTATATCTTGAGAAAGTCTTATCAATTTGTAGAATATTAAAAAAGTTTTTGTGTTATTTTTCAGTTAAATATCATGGTACCTAATGCTCACCATTCTTCAGGTGTTCTCTTATTAAACAGAAAAATAAATTGTAACTCTTCTAATGATGAGCAATGTCACCAGGTTTTGATATTCCATTCAGTTCGTAAAATCTGAAATACCAATGAAAATTGCATAAAGATCGCCCTCAGTAGTTTGAAAAATAGATTTCAGACATAAAATAAACCATTCTGTATCACTGAAAAAGTACCCCCAAAATATTGACACTAAAAATGTAAAAGTATTAAATGATAACTTAATTATTTTATTTATCTAGGCCCCTATGTTTAAAATAATCAAATTTGGTTAATTTTGATTATTTCTTTGGTACACCAATCAACTCTGATTATATGACTCCAAATTAAAAATGTAATTATAACAGAATTTACTTTAGGTACCAAGTTTGCTGACTTTGAACTGTTGTATATACCAGGGTAACACGTTGCTACTCCCACCGTTTATTTCTACTTCCACTATAAATCAAAGAAAAGTGAGGTAGAGAAGTGGAATAAAAGTAAACTCAGCTTGCTCAATTGAATTACCAGGGAATAAATGCCTAATTTCTTTCTATTACAAGCAGCAATAAATTTCAAATCAACACATTTCTCTTAATTTTTTTTTCTTTTCTGAGAAATTGACACAGGTATAATTATTTAAAAATTCTTCTATCACAAATATACTTATGGAAAACAGTTTCTCCTTGGGAAAGAAAAGTTGTATTTTTGAGTGTCATTTTATGCATAAAGTAAGAATGGTATGTTTCTAAAAACCATCTTTGTTAAAAAGTAATATTGTGGCATTAATACTTGGGTTTTATCCAATTTTAAGTGTAGAAATAAAACTAATAATTGCTATGATGTAAACAGAAATTACATTATTAGTGAAAGTGCCAATCTACTCATCAAATGACACACTTTAGATATAATTGGATAAATTCATATTTGTGACCAAAGGACATTTCCATGTTTTCCTACCATGCAATTCTCTATAAAGATGAAGTACTTTATAACACCTGCTCACCTAGCAAATAACAATAAGAATATTTTTTTTTTTGACAGGCAGAGTTAGACAGTGTGGGAGAGAGAGAGAGAAAGAGAGAAAGGTCTTCCTCTCTGTTGGTTCAACCCCCAAATGGCTGCTACAGCTGGCACGCTGTGCCGATCCGAAGCGAGGAGCCAAGTACTTTTTCCTAGTCTCCCATGCAGGTGCAGGGCCCAAGGACTTGGGCCATCCTCCACTGTACTCCCGGGCCACAACAGAGAGCTAGACTGGAAGAGGGGCAACCGGGACAGAATCCGGCGCCCTGACTGGGACTAGAACCCAGGGTGCCGTCGCTGCAGGCAGAGGATTAGCCTATTGAGCCACAGCACTGGCCAACAACAAGAATATTCTTTTATATTAATCTCTTAAAAGGCTTAATTTTCAATATTGGTATTACCATAGGGTTTATAAAATATTAACACTTTTAGGAAGATTTATTTTAATAAATGAAAGGTACAGTTACAGAGAGGGAGAGATGATAGGAGAGAATTGGGGGGGGGAGAGAGAGAGAAAGAGAGAGAGAGAATATCTATCATCTGCTGGTTCACTCCCCAGATAGCTGTAATGGACAGAGCTGAGCCAGGTTGAACCTAGGAACCAGGAGTTTCATCCAGGTCTACCATGTGGGTGCAGAGCCCAAGCACTTGGACTGTCTTCCATTGCTTCCTCAGGTGCATTAGATTGGAAGCAGAGCAGCTGGGTCTCAAACCAGTGCCATCCAGGATGCAGTTTTTCTCTGGCAGCAGCTTTATCTGCTACGCCACAAAGCCAGCCCCTCATATTGACATTCAATATATTATTTGAATACTGTGTTAAATAACAATCACACTATGGTTAAAACTAAGATGATTACCATAAAATTTTATATTATACTGTTTGGACTCCCCCCCACCCCCCGCCCAATGGCATTTGTCCCTTTTTCAAATGTTGTCAGTGATCAAGGAATAAATAAACGATTTATCTCAGTTAATTCTGTATTGAAAGTTATTGCTTCATACTACAAAGTTCTAATGCAGACTCTGATGTGACTTAATCTTTAAATATTTCTGTTAAGTTCCTTGGGATGGTGACAAATGTGTAACAGTCAACTCATTTTTGTGTGTTATATTAAAGAGATTCTTCAAGGCACTCTGAAAATATTAGGGCTATAAATAATAGGTAAATGAGTCCATAACATGGCTCATGAGTTAACATGATTTTAGATTTTCAAATATCCTTCTCTTACAAATGTCCTTGTTTTACATAAAAATTTTTACAAACATTTGGTTATATAATATCATCAAATTTGAAAATTCAGAATATCTTTATGTCCATCATGCAGGCATGTCTCAATAGTTTATCACCTCTGTAAAAAGTAACACAGCCATCTGTGACTCTATGGAATAAAATCATTTGTGTGTGTGTGTGTGTGTGTGTGTATGCAAGATGGTAATATCATACCACCTTCAAAAAACGATCATTTGTAGTAGAACTAACATGTAAAATAGGGAACAAAAATAAGACATTAGAATTATTAATTGTATTCCTTTAGTAAGGTGTATTAATGTTATCAAGATATGTCTTACAGGAGGTGGAGAAAGGGAACTATTGTATATGGTGGGTTGGAATGGAAACTAGTACAGACATTGTGAAAAAAGTATGAAGGTTTTCAAAAAACAAGAATTAAACTACCATATGAGCCATCAATCCCATTAATAGGCATATATCTGAAAGGAAGAAAATCAGTGTGTTAAGAGACACCTGCACTCCCAGTTTCATTGCAGCACTGTTCATGGTAACAAACACAATGAAACAATCTGAGTGTCTATCAAGTGCAGCATAAACAAAGAAAATGTGCTACATATGCAAAGTGGAATATCATTCCACTATTCAATGATTAAATTCTGGCATTTGTGACAACATAAAAGTCATTATGCTAAGTGAAATAAGCCAGGAAATGAAAGATAAGTACTGTGTGCTCTAACTTAAATGTTGAAACCTAAAGAAAAAAAAAGAATCTCATAGAAGTTGAATGTAAAATAATATTGAGCAGAGGCAGGAGAGAATAGAGGAGAGGGAGAAATGGGAAAACTTTGATCAATGGATGCTCAGTTATAGTTAGATATAAGGGGAAAAAGTTTTGGTGTTCTATTACACAGTATATAAACATAGATAGCAATAATGCACACTATATATTTAAAAAAGAAAATAAGTAGAGATTTTGAATATTTTCACAAAAAAACAGATAAAATTGGGGGGTAATTATGTTTATCCTGTGCTGAATACAGCACAATGTATGCATGTATTAAGACATTACATCATCCTATATACAGAGACATTTAAAAAAAAAAGATATATCTTCCAAGTGACTCCAGATTGAAACTTTCTTATTTTGTGTGAATTGAACAATTTCAGATTCTAAGAATCTTTCTGTACTTAAATAACTCTACCATTTATGGAAATCTATAAATACAACTAAAAGATAATGTTTTATATAGTGTTTTATTTTTTAACATAGGAAAATATTTATATGTTGCATGAAAAATATACAAAGAAAATGTCTGGGAGTAAATATACTAATTAAGAATAATCCCTTTTGGCCGGCAACGCGGCTCACTAGGCTAATCCTCTGCCTGTGGCGCTGGCACCCAGTGTTCTAGTCCCGTTTAGGGCGTCAGATTCTGTCCCGGTTGCCCCTCTTCCAGGCCAGCTCTCTGCTGTGGCCCAGGAGTGCAGTGGAGGATGGCCCAAGTCCTTGGGCCCTGGACCCACATGGGAGACCAGGAGAAGCACCTGGCTCCTGGCGTCAGATCAGTGTGTTGCACCTGCCACAGCGCGCTGGCTGCAGTGGCCACTGGGGGTGAACCAACGGAAAAGGAAGACCTTTCTCTCTCTCTCTCTGTCTCTCTCACTGTCCACTCTGCCTGTCAAAAAATAGAAAAAATTTAAAAAAAAGAATAATCCCTATTAATGTTCTGGTTATTTGTCATTCATTTTCTTCTTTATACTTTTCTAAAGTAAAAAAAACAAAAACAAAAACAAAAAAAACACAACAACAAAAAACACTTCCTCAACTGTTCAGGTGTATTATTACCAATAATTAAACATGTGATTTGTCACAATGCAGCTTTTTTTCCTTTGTGCTTCTAGAGGAATTTTTAAATTTATTTATTTTTTATTTTTTTATTTGTTAAGTAGAGTCATAGACAGTGAGAGAGAAGACAGACAGAGAGAAAGGTCTTCCTTCCTTTGATTCACTCCTCAAATGGCCGCCACAGCCAGCACTGCACCGATCTGAAGCCAGGAGCCAGGTGCTTCTTCCTGGTCTCCCATGCAGGTGCAAGAGCCCAAACACTTGGGGCATCCTCCACTGCCCTCCTGGGCCACAGCAGAGAGCTGGACTGGAAGAGGAGCAACCGGGACTAGAATCTGGCGCCCATATGGGATGCCAGCGCCGCAGGCACAGGATTAACCAAGTGAGCCACAGCACTGGCCCTAAATTTATTTTGATTTAACAATTTTAAATATTTTGCCATATACACCTCTTATGTAGATATTACATACATACACAAATATGACAGTAAAGATAATCCTATTAAGAGATGAGTAAAAGGTACAAATAGATTTTTTTAAAGATTTATTTCTTTTACTTGAAAGTCACATTTACATAGAGAGAGAAGGAGAGGCAGAGAGAGAGAGATCTTCCATCTACTGGTTCACTCCTCAGATGGCCGCAATGGCTGGAGCTGCGCTGATCCGAAGCTGAGAGCCAGGATCTTTTTCCAGGTGTTCCCATGCAGGTGCAGGGGTCCCAAGGGCTTGGACTATCTTCTGCTGTCTTCCAAGGCCATTGCAGAGAGCTGGATCCAAAGTGGAGCCGCTGAGACTTGAAGTGGCGCCCATATGGGATGCCAGCACTGCAGGCGGTGGCTTTACTCTCTATGCCACAGCACCAGCCCCATAAGTAGATATTTTTTAATGAAAGAAACACAAGTAGACAACAAACACAGGAAAAAAGTGCTCAGGTTCAGTAGCCATCAGTAAAATGCAAGTAAAAACCACAATAAGGAATCTTCTCTCTCAAGTTAGAATGGCTATTATCTAAAATAAATTGATGAAGTACTCTTAACCAGGCTCTCATGAGGCATGAAGGCATTGCTATCTCTACTTCTTTATGCAGTTAACTCTTTCCCATTAGCTATCACTTCCCTTTCTTTCCATTGGTCATTGACCTTCACCCAGACTCTCCTGCCCTTATATTGAGTCAGAGTATTGATTGACTAAAGTCTGCCCAGTAAATCCTTCTTTTCCAATTCTTAGTCAAATGGAATAAGGTTCTAGAGGTACAAATTTGCAGGAATCTCATTAACTGGATGTGAAAGGGGCAGATACTGTCAATATCTTTCTAGAGCAGTAAGGAGATAATCTAACCCACACTATCAATCGCTCAGGAAATTAGGAATTAATGTTAAGTGGTATTTTTTATGATTTATGATACTATATGATTAGGAAAAATTATTGGTATAAATGTATTCCTGTGTCATTGCAAACCTAACTAGTCACATCCATACTGCTCAGTTTTGACACAAATTCATTTATTTGCACAAGATATCCCTTAAGCCTCTGGTCAGCATATAACTTAATAACTTAGGTATTTTATTTACCTATTCCAAATCTAATTTCACTTGCCACTAACAGGATTACACCTTATATGATGAGTTCATTATATGTGTCTTCTTAGTCTACTGTTGTACGGAATTTGCAGTAAGATGATTTTGCTCATGAGGTAAGCCTCAGCAAATCATTATGAAATTCATACCCAGAATGAATATCTACATCAGGCAAAACCAATAATATTCATCTGGGACCATGGATAATAAACCTGTGTCATCCATCTCTCAGATATAGGCCAATTCACATCTTTCTATGTGATCCATGGCCGCTTTTAGTGTCTGATATTCCTAGAGACTAAAATAGATAGTGTTGCTTGCATTTTAAAGTATGAGAAAGACAGTATGAAGTATCTTTTTTTTTTGTATTTTTATCTGTCACCTCCCTTCCTCTTTGGCTACTTACCTCATGTACCCAAGGAATCTGTGCAATAGTGAAGAGGGCATTGGATTTTGTTCATAGTTCCTTTGTGCACTTGGACCCAAGTTTTTGATGAGCACTTAGATGGTTCCTTTCTATTTTCTTTCTCCAATTCCAGAAAGTTTTCTGTATTCTATTTCATTGCCCTGTGTTTCCCTTTGTCATAGCTGATCTAAGGCATGTTACCCAGACCAGAACTAAAGCTCATCAGCTGTTGCTCAATACTGGAAAATTATTACAATAAAATTATTCTTTTCTCTAATTCCTGTGATACCATGAAGAACACAGATCTGCCCCATTGAGAGGATTTGTTTTTATTTCTTCAAAGCACAACCATTCATGAATGAATGTTAACACATCACATTTTAGGAAGCTTTCTATAAGCTATGTTGCTTGTTTGGAAGGGTCCTTTTGGCTATGGAAGAATGCATCTACTCATAGGCATGCAATGCAGGCTGAAGAGAGTAATGGCCACATATTCATGCATGCATGGACATCACCAGTGTCCTCCCAAATAAGAAAAATGCTTCTTTGTGTTTATCTTTCCAGGGAATGAATTTACAATAGCTGTCTCAAGTCCCAGAAAAAATTGATGTTCCTTATAGTAGAAGCACTTTCAACTAATGGCCAATTACAGGCCTGAATTTGCCTCTCAAATGGAGTCTATTTTGAAGCATTAGCCATTTTCTGTTTCAAAATGAGAGTGTTCATACTGAATGAAGGTCACAGCCTTTTTCCAAAAGGCTTGAGTTAACATGATTACAGATTACGGACATTCTCATTATAATTTGAGCATGAGAATCTTATGGTACTAAAAGGTTTCATTATGACATGGTTCTTTGGAGTTTATACCACAGTAACTTGGTGGATTGGAACTGAAAATATTACAGAAGCAGTATGTGATTTCTTGAGAAGCTAAATAACCCAATTAATCTTTCTACCCCTTGCTTTTTTTTTTTTTTTTTTTTGCACTGGAAGACAAGATAACTTATGTTTTGCTTGCTTGAAAAATGTCTAGTAGCAGTAGCTCAGTCATGAATGATAATTTTGTTTTTCACCAGACCCTGTACATTACTCGAGATAATCAGATGCTTTCTGGTAGTCCTAAGAAGCATTTGCAACTCAATTTTAGCTTGTTATTTGTTAGTGATTAACAATACTTTTTAATTGAGTCAAACATATCTTCTCTTATCAGATTTACAATACAAAAATAGTTTACGTATCTCCATAGGGACATAATAACAACTAGTAGAATGTATCAAAGTTAACACAAATTGACTTTGATTTTTTTTTTCAGAAATAGAAATTGAAAAGAAAATGTTAGTTAAATCAGACACAGAATAGCAATCTCCCTTAGCTTGCCTCTGCTTGGATTATTAACACTATTTCTGTAAGGATAATGCTACTTTTCCTTGGGGAAAAGATAAACTTTTTCAGAAGAGGTGTTTACATTACTGGATAGCCATGTGGAAAATGGAAAGCAATAAAATCCATTTTTAAATCATACAGGAGACCAAATCCCAAATGAAACATGAGAGCATTAGTGAATAAGTGCCAGGGAATAAATAAAGTGAATGTCTCAAATTCAAATAATACAAAGGAAAAATGAGAAATCTGACTGCACTTTAGTATTTTTCATGCAATACCAATTAAAAAAAATCCATGACTATTTGAGGGAAATATCCACTACAGACTTCATGGTAGAACCAGAGATACACCTCTTTTATAGTGCATCCCAAAGTAGAAAAAAACAGAAAAAGGGTGTAAAGACTTGAAAAATTGCAGAAAAAGAAAATAAAATGTTTCTTAATCATATGAACAGAACCTTATGATTTCCATTACTTCAAAATGTATGTGATTTCTATTTTTACAGCTTGTTTTCTTATATGACATGACTGAGTAGTTGAACAGCTCAGTACCATGTATATTAAACAAATTTTTATTTTTTCAGGTATGTCTAAGATTTTGTTTTTGATCAGTAGTTAAGGTGTTCATTAGCATGTCAGAAGTTAAGTGAAGACTCAGAATAAACCAGACCCCCCTTTTTCTAACCATATTTAATGTCAGATTTTACTTTTGCAGATGTCGTTGGTAAAATGCAATAATAATTAATTTGTCCAAAGTAATATTTTTACATAGCACATGGCTGTCAGGCTATATACCAAAGAATAAAAATTGCTCCCTTTTAATGATTAAACTTGAGAGCTTAAAGAAATGTTATGCACTTTGAGGGTTTCATCTAGGGGTACCCATTGGGAGTACATCCTCATTTTTCTCTGATGGAGGCAATAATTTGGGTGGGGGATTTTTAAAAACACTGCTTGAAGTTTGTGTTCCCTTTCCTTCTACTAATCTTTTCCTCATTTCCATTTCAAAGGAAATCCTCCAGTATTTCTACTTCTGTGCCCTTATGGAGCACAGCAGCCTATGGGCTGCTATACATTTCTTGAATGATTTACTGACTTGCCTCACATTATTAATTTTAAAAAAGTTGCTGGAGCAGCCATGATAGGAATGTAATTAGTGAAGATAAAAATCACATGATGAAAAACAGGACACATAACATTTCTGAAATATTTATAAAAGTGTTACTTATCTTTTTCAAATATTTCAATTAGAAGAAAGGAATATGATAGTGTCTTGCTATCTAATTTATGCTAATAATTCAGCAGTGACTTTTCTTTAACATCTTTCCTGAAAAAAAAAATATTCCTCCCCCACTTGGTGTCCTTATTCAAGTGCTCTGCAAGAGAGAAAGTTAAGTGTCCTCACATTAAACAGGTGCTCATGCAGTCTCCTGAGCTCTCCATGAGGAAGTCTGGTTTTTGAAAGCACAAAAGCATCTTTAGGAGAACTTAGGCTTCCAGCAAATGCAACCTGAACTCTTCACTTTGGTATGGCAAAATGGTGCTCTGCATAGGACTTTTTTAAAAATACTTTTTTATTTATTTGAGAGAGTTACAGAGAAGAAAAGACAGAGTCTGGTGTGGGAGATGGTTGGAGAGATCTTCCATCCACTGGTTAACTTCCTAGATAGCTGCAACAGCCAGGGATGAACCAGAGCAAAGCCAGGTTCTAGGGGCTTCCTCTGGTGGTTTTACCCGCTATGCAACAACTCTGGCCCAAAAAGGATTTTTAAATATCAAAATAAAAATAAATAGTCCTATCATTTTTGCTAATAACTTCTCAAATCAACTTAGTTTCTTAAGTGAATGTGTGTAGGGGATACTGGCAGTCTCACATTTCATTGATGGTTTACAAGTGCACAAAACTCTGAAAAGTGTTTCCTAATACTTGACTCTTTTGGGTAATTATGGTAGAGAGTATGTCATAGTCTCAGAAAAGAAGTGAACATTTCTTTTGAGCAGAAGAAAAGAGGAATGATTGCCCCAAATAGTAATATTTCAGTTAAAAACTGATACATTCAAGCAAAAAAGAGCTGGAGTAAGTTATGGAGAGTACGGATTTGTAATAAAGTTAATTTTGTACTGCTATTTTTTTCTGCTCAATTTTTTTCATTATTGATGGACAAATTTTGGTTAGAAAAATTCATGTAGTTCATAGGAAGATTATGAAACCATTACTATAACAAGAAAAATTAACATAGTGCTGGATCTAGCCAGTTTATAGGGATGATAGGATTTTCAAAAGTAAATACGTCTTCAGAAACATATCTTCCATTTAAATTAGATTTATTAGGAAGACAGTCATTATTAGGGCAGGCATAGTGCAACCGTTTAAACTGCTGCCTGCAACACCAGCAACCCATATGGGCATCAGCTTATGTCCTGGCTGCTCCATTTCTCATCCAGCTCCTTGCTGATGGCTGAAGAAAAACAGCAGAAGATGGCTCAAGTGTTTGGGCACCTGCTACCCATGTAGGAGACCTGGAGGAAGCTCCTGGATCCTGACTTTGGCCTGGCCAAGCATTGGCCATTGCAGCCATCTGGGAAGTGAACCAGCCAATAGAAGTTCATTCTCTCTCTCTTTCTCTCTCTCTCTCTCTCTGTGTGTGTGTGTGTGTGTGTGTGTTCTCTCTGTAACTCTTTCAGAATAAACAGATAAATACACATTTTTCAAAACAGACTTTTTTATCCATTATCTATTTATTTACTAGAGAGGGAGAGAAAGAGAGAAAAAGAGATCTTCCATCCTCCGATTCACTTCCCAAATGCTAGTAACAACAGTGACTGGGCCATGTTAAAAACATGATTTTGGAACTCAGTCCAGATCTTCAGTTTGGGTGGCATGGACCAAAGTACGTGAGCCATCATCTGCTGCCTCCTAGGGTGAGCATTAGCAGGACATTAGGATCAGGTGATCAGATGTGGAGCTATGACCTGAACTCAGGCATTCCAATAAGGGATGTGGACATCCACATCCAAAGGGGCGTCAGTCATGGTGCTGAACATCTGTTCTTATAGTCATTGTTTTTAATCCACAAATAAATTTTTCTTTCCAATTATGCTCATTCTGTACAGTTTCAAGTTACTATTACTAATCCATTGGTTCATAATTATTGGTTATTATCATAGGGGTTAAACAGGGCTTTCTCTTTTTGCTGTTTTTCTAGAATTTGGAACATTCCACTCTGTTATATAATTCCTAAAATGCAGTGGCTCTTAAAGTGTGAACATCAGGAAAGCAGAAGCAGAGTTAGAAACTTAAATTCTTAGGCTCCATTCAGAAATATTCATTCATAAACTCTAGGCCAGAAATTTGTCTAACAAGTTCTTCAGGTGATTCGCATGAATGCTTAAGCTTGAGAACCATTACAAATAATTTACCACTGTACACCAATAATTTTTTGAGGTATAATATAAAAATGTTTGTGAAATTTAAAATTCCAATTCAATTTAGTTTGGCAACATCTATAAGAAAAATACCTAGCTATTTTTGCGGGGAAAACATGAGGTTTTTAAGAAGAATTCAGAAGTTTTTTAACAGTGATCAGGTCATCAGTAAAGTAATAAATAAACACATTTCAACAAACCACATAGTTTATGGGGGAGTGAAAAAAAGATTAAGCAAGAAACTGAGGATGTATCATGGTTTTTGAATTTTTATTAATCTAAAGTCAGGAGTTTAGTCCCTAAATCTTACGTAAAAGGCACTGAGAGGTTGGAGATGTGATCCAATTATAGTGCTCACAGGTGAGATCTTCAGGAAATGACTATACTGCATCAGGTCACTGGGGTGGAGCCCCTGTTGTGAAGCAGAATACAAGAACCCAGACAGCAAGCATGCTCTGTCCCCCACCATGCCACCTTGTGATGATGCTTCTTGATGCTTGGGATTCCATCAGGAAGAACACCATCAACAGAAGTCAGAGACTTGAGGCAAACCTGAAATTGGACTGTGAACCTCCAGAACCATGTGCCAGAATAAATCTCTTTTTCTTTTGAAGTTAGGCTGCCTCAGATGTGTTGCAATCGTACTGAAGATTTGACTAATCCTAAAGTTGTTATTCATCAAGTAATAAATATCAATGTTTTATTAGTTATGAGTTTTTTAGAAAATTAGTTATGTATTTAATTGAGAGAAAGAGAGAGAAAGAAGAGGACTTCTCAAATGCCTGAAATGGCTGCTGCTGGACCATACACAAGTTGGAGTCAGGAACTCAATCTAGCTCCCCTACATGACTGAGCCATCCCCTGCTGCATCCCAGATTGTACATTAGCAGGAAGCTGGAATCGGGAGTGGAATCAGGACTCAAACTCAAGCACTCTGTTATGGGCTGGGAGTTTCTTAATCAATAGGCAGACTTTCATTCATGTATATTTTTAAATGCCTAAACAATGAACACAAAAAAGCACATGTGAGCAACAGAATGTGGTCCTAACTAGACACTAGATACTCTGATATTTGTGACAGTTTATCAAGGTACTGGAGGAGAAGTTAAGTTCCTCAGAGACCACATGTTTATTTCTTTCTCTGAAGTTAATTTAAAAAGAATGAGAACAGAATTTTTCATTTGTTTCATCTGGACTCCAATTGTGATTGTACATCAGCTGATATTGTAGTCTTTATAAGAAAACTATTAATTGATTATTTTTAAAATGTTTAGTTATTTATTTTCATCTACCTGAAAGGCAGATTGACCAAGCTAGATAGCTCTACCTGCTGGTTCACACTTAGGGCTGGATCAGGCTGAAGCCAGTAGTCCAGAACTCCTTCCAAGTCTAACACATGAGAAGGGTCCAAGCACTTGAGTCTCCATATGCTGCCTCCAAAAATGCAGTAGGAGGAAGCTGGACCAATAGAAGATTTGTCAGAATTTCAATCAGCATTCTAACCTAGATATGCACATCCCAAGTAGGGCCTTAGCATATTGCAACACAACCCCTGCCCTAAATTTATAGTCTTGTGCAAGTCACTTGCCCTCTTTGAGATTTGTTTCCTGTTAGAGAAATAGAATATAAGAATCTCCAACTCTGGGATTATTTTTAAATTGGATATTTATATATATATATATATATACACACACACATATGAACATGTATATATAAAATATCTACTTTACATGTGATGAAGATCTTCAATGAACAATCATGTTTACTAGTGTCATTGTTGTTAATATCAATAAATCTATCACTTAGGAACACATGTAAAAGGACCAAAATTTATTTGTGTTTCTTGAATTGAGTGTCTGATGAACAGTAGGCACTAATAGGTCTGAGATATCAGTCAAACTAATCATTGTGCAACTGGAGAATTAAGCAAACTATGAATTAAGCCGTGCAATTCATTCTCTCTGCAGGTTAAATGTGCCCATTATTTATAATAGCTCATTTAATCCTCAAAACAACCCTACAGTGAATAATGTTAGAATAATCATTTTTTACCAACCTGGCATCAATGTAGATATAAGTCAGATAATTTGGATAAGATTACACAGCATTAAATGGAAAATACAGAAGCAAGGTCTTACATACTAGACTATACAGCCTCTCAGGTATTTTCCTGTATCAGCTTTGATAATAAGCTTATGCTTTTGGCACCTGTGTTTTTTGTTTGTTTGTTTGTTTGTTTGTTTTGACAGGCAGAGTGGAAAGTGAGAGAGAGAGACAGAGAGAAAGGTCTTCCTTTGCCGTTGGTTCACCCTCCAATGGCCACCGCAGCCGGCGCGCTGCAGCCGGCACACTGCGCTAATCAGATGGCAGGAGCTGGGTGCTTATCCTGGCCTCCCATGGGGTGCAGGGCCCAAGTACTAGGGCCATCCTCCACTGCACTCCCTGGCCACAGCAGAGAGCTGGTCTGGAAGAGGGGCAACCCGTGCAGAATCCGGCGCCCCGACCGGGACTAGAACCCGAGGTGCCGGCACCGCAAGGCGGAGGATTAGCTTAGTGAGCCGCGGTGCCAGCAGCACCTGTTTATAGATAGGAGTCCATAACAGAATTTCTGGAGATATTATGAAACTTATATTTAATAAAGCAGGAATCCCAATTGCTGTTTTCTATGCTGCTAGATTCCACACTGTGCACCTTTCTGCTTCCCTTCCCAGGTGTGAAGAAGTGGCAGGGTAAGCACAATTCAAATCTGAGAGTGTAATGTGATGAATAGCTACTACTGAAGGTGTCTCACAGTGATGATACAGTTTTATTCAGGAAAGCTGGGCTATGATGGTTAATTAGGAAAAACAGAAACAGTAGAAAATAATAGTGAAGGTTGGTGCTGCTAGCAGTTAAATGAAATGGAGAATGAAGGGATCTGGACCTGGAAAAGTAGTCAGCTATCAGACTATGGCCAAAAGATAAAGAAATAAAGGGAAAGCCTGTTACCTAATAAATAGCTAGATGGGATCAGCATTCAATTTTTATTTTTTACCCTATGCTGGTACAATTTTTCATAACTGTTCCATTCACAAAGAAGTCCTGATTTTAACAAGTTTTTTTGTTCTTTTACGTTGTGTGTGAAGAAAATTTGGAAATTAATATTGAACATGTCTACTTTTTTACATAGTAGTTGAAAAAAATCTGAATGGCTAATGCCTGTATCCACGTATTTAACTAAAGGCTTTAATCAATGTTAATTTGTGAATTAAAAGATTTTACTCATTCTGCTGAACAGCCTCAGTAAGTAATACATTTACTCCCAATGTAATATATTCCACATAAAAAGATATTGCTTCATGCACCTGGTTTTATTTATGAAATTCCCTGAAAATGTAGTTCTTGGAAAAAAAAATGCCGTTTATAATTAGCAATGCAACCTAGCATAGGGTATAATTATTATACTTATCATATTTTTAGGAACTTGCAAAAGTTTTAGAGAGAGAAGTAGTTTTTTAAATTTTATTTTATTTATTTATTTGAAAGACAGATTTATAGAGAGAGAGGTCTTCCATCTGCTGGTTCATTCCCCAATGCCTGCAATGGCTGGAGCTGCGCCGATCTGAAGCCAAGAGCCAGGAGCTTCTTCCGGGTCTCCCACGTGGGTGTAGGGGCCCACGGACTTGGGCCATCTTCTACCTCTATCCCAGGTCATAGCAGAGAGATGGATCAGAAGAGGAGCAGCCAGGACTAGAACTGTGCTCACATGGGATGCTGGCACTGCAGGCCACGGCTTTAACCTACTGCACCACAGCACCGGCCCAGGAGAGAAGTAGTTTAAAACAGAAATGTTAAATATTTTTAAAGTATTCATATTTGAAAATTTTTAAGCTTTATGGAGTGGTATTTAACTTTTCTGTATTAAAATACATTTATATATACATATGGATATAGAAATAAATAATAATGAAGAGAATTATATAACAGACATAAAAACCATTGCTGATGTGAGGTTACATTTAAGACAGAAATTGAAACTGAATTCACATTTTCCATTTTTTCACCAAAGGGACTGGCAAAAAACTATTCTACAAACATTTATTGAATTTTTGTTAAGGGGCACTGCACTAGTACTGGAGACGGAAAGTGAAACTAGAGAGGAACTTTTTCTCTGGGATCTCAGTCTATGGAAGGAGACACAGTTTTAAGAAATAATTTCAGAAACATGAATGTATGCTTAAATAACTGTGTAAAGAGTAATGGGTGTACAAAAGATAAATTAGCTATCTTCACACACATACACACATAGTGCCTTTGAACCTGGATCTTAATGAATCATCAGAAATGCAGAGCTTCACCCATGCTCTCCTCCTCATCTGCCACCATTTCTGCACATTCGCCTTTCTAGAAAGCCATACCAAGGTTTCTGCATGTTTTGTTGTTTCACTTACTTGTCTATTTGTGTGCTGCCTCCTCTTCCAGGAAGGAACTCTTTAATCTCCATTTTGCCCTCATCATAGGTGTCTCGTCATGATTTTAAAACTTAAGTCAATGTTCCTTCCTTTAAATATTGTGTCATTTTCTCTGTGATCACATACCACCTTTTCATCCATATGACTTGTCTACAGTCCTATGATTATCTACTTATATAGTCATTTTCCTTAATATTCCATGAAGTATATGTGTATTTGTATCTCTGTTTATTCCAGTCCTAGCACAGTCATTGAGATTTAGGTGGTGTTCAAGAATTTTTCAATGAAAAAGGAATTAAAGAGTGAATGAACAGAAGATAGGATTTATATGCCAGATAGGGCAGGACCTCTGGCAATTCTAAGCAATTGTAGGGTCATAGGCAAAATCAGTGTGACACAAAAGCCAAATAACCCACTGAACTTGAGAAAGTTTGGAATGAGAGTTTTGAAAAAATACCAAACAGGAGGTGAGACATTTGTTATGTATAGAGTTAGGTATTTTGCCAAGGCATTTGGATAACCTATGATCATCTTAATTGTCAGGTCAATTGTCCACCCCCTAAAATTTGAAACAAATGACATAAATTATTATGATTCATTTTATAGAAACACTACTGTATATAAAACATAACTTTTTTTTTACTTTATTAATATTATATTTATTTATTTATTTTTTTCAATTTTTTTATTTTTTATTTTTTTTATTTATTTTTTTTAAACTTTTATTTAATGCATATAATTTTCCAAAGTACGACTTATGGATTACAATGGCTTCCCCCCCATACCGTCCCTCCCACCCACAACCCTCCCCTTTCCCACTCCCTCTCCCCTTCCATTCACATCAAGATTCATTTTCGATTATCTTAATATACAGAAGATCAGCTTAGTATACATTAAGTATGGATTTCAACAGTTTGCTCCCACACAGAAACATAAAGTGAAAAATAATAGATGATTTTTTAAAATGATGATGAAATCAGAGCAGACCTATTGTCATGTTTAATCCCAGTGAGAGTCAAGTTGGGAATTGATAATTTTTTTTTTTTTTTTTTTTTACAGAGGATCAGTTTAGTATGCATTAAGTAAGGATTTCAACAGTTTGCATCCCCATAGAAACACAAAGTGAAATATATTGTTTGAGTACTCGTTATAGCATTAAATCTCAATGTACAGCACATTAAGGATAGAGATCCTACATGAGGAGTAAGTGCACAGTGACTCCTGTTGTTGACTTTACCAAATACTAGTCTTTTTTATTTGCCCCAGGAAACTTGTCTGTTATTCTTATTTGAATAAGAACTTTGGGTCTCAGCTCTGCTTCAGAATCTAGCTTCCTGATAATGTTCCCTAGGAGGCAGCAGGTAATAGTTCAAATAGTTGGGTCCTGGCAACCCACCTGGAGACCTCAATTGAGTTCACAGCTCCTAGATTCAGCCTAGCCCAGGCCTTCCTCTTGTGCGATTTTCAAGAATGAATTGGTGCATGGGAGATCTCCCTCTGCCTATCTTTCTCTGTCTCTCTGTTTTTCAAATTAATAAAATAAATATTTTTAAAAAGTCCTAAAGCTGTTCAATAACATATTTTTATTGTATTATCCATTCAAAAATGTGATTAAATACTACATTCAGATGTCAGGGCTTGCTTAACACAAGCAATGCACGAGTAGAGAGGCCAAACATCCTGCTTCCGCAGGCCAAATAATATAATAAAATGAGCAAGAAAACAAGCCAGTAAGTGTACAATACAATAGCAAATGTATGTTTGGATGAAAGTAAAATGTGTAAACAGAAATAAGATAAATAGTTGGTATAAGAGTAAAAAAAATAAAAGCAGCACTGGAGAGAGGC